>NC_080193.1:67098930-67723930 GCF_030028045.1 Hippopotamus amphibius kiboko | reverse complement strand
TTAGTCATAAAATTTTGTCTAAATTCACAACAGAAATCTGATAAGGTAAAGAACAAAGAGACTATTCACATGTTTAAAATCTTGGAGAAAACATGCTATGTGTCACTCAACACTGAAATTGTCCCATGCTGTTGAGGGGAAGCAATGAAATTGTTCCATGAAGATACTGAGGACTGCTAAGTGCACAGTAACTAGACTCAGGCTTTCTTTCTTTCTTTCTTTTTTTTCTTTAAGAACTTTTATTGAGATACTATTGACATACAATAAATTGCATATATTTAAAGTGTACAATTTGATTTTTTTTCTTATTAGTATTGTATATATGGCAATCCCAATCTCCAGGCTTTATTTCTTGAGCATGTAACTGAGCTGAATGGTGGTCCCTATCCACAGCTCTCTGAGCCATGATTTCTAATAAAACAAAACATAGAAAGCATCCATCTCACAGATGTTTCTTGGGTTTCTTTTGATGAAATGAATGGAGACTCCTTAATGCAATAGACTTCTTTTATAATACTTCTGTTGAAAAATTAGAAAAACTCTTACTTTATAAACTATTTTATATGGGGTATTTACTGTTAGCAATTTATAAATAGCTAGATATATGATTTGACCTGCTGTATTTAACCTAAGTAATTAATAAACTTATTGAATACCTATCATGTGTTCAAGTAATTCAAGGTAATGTCGAAAATTGTGAAATTATAAAAATTATGGTTTTTCTTAATTTGTCAAGAATTTCAATGCTAAATTCACCTTTAAAATAATAAATATAAGGTAGCTTGTTGGTTATGCAAAATAGTTTAGAATCTTAAGAAGTATGTTCTGTTTCCTTGTCTGCACTCTATATTTGTGATTTGTTCAAGGTGCTAAAGAGAGAAACTGATGTGGCTGGTGTCAGAAGGTGCGGTATGTGTCTGTAATAAGAGAAAAATGCCTTAGGCCATTTGTCATTACCAGCTTCATGTTCCTCTTGAGGTGGTCTTCATTTTTGCTTTTCATCACCAGCCAACTTGACTTCTGACCTTCCCAAGGGCCTATCCTCCTATTGGTTCTAGGGGGGGGCTCTGGGGCTTTACCTATGCCTGAGTCCAGGTGTTCAGAGGAGGTGTGATTTTGTCCATCTGTGATGCTAGTGCTTATCTTACCTTCCCTCTCTGAGAAACAAAGGAAGTATCATCTGTCTTCTATTAATATCTTTGATGACTTTGTGCATACAAGAAACACACAGAGGGACAGATCTAGCTGGGCATCTGTATGAGACACAGGCCAATGGACTACATCAAGAGAGAAGCGAAGATGATGACATCACCAAGATGGTGACACAGGTTATTTCGACTTCAGTCACCCTCACAATAAGACCAGCTAGCGACTATCCATAAACAAGACACAAATGAGAAAATCCCCAAACTCAGGGGTGAGACTGAAGTACCCCCTGGACAACAGAGACCAAGAAGGACTGCATTACAAGAGTAAGAGTAGCTGCTATACTCCAACCACATTGCCCCTTTCCCAGGCTTGCACAGAACTGCACCAAGAGAGCACCCCGAGCCTGCACTTTTTCCAGTGGGAAGAGAGACCGTGGTAAACATCTAGCTCTCCCAGTGTTGTGGGGTGCTTCCAGGAGGCTCACTCATATCTTGTGACATGGAGCTCACTGGGGGGGAATCTACAGGGCTTGCCCACTGGGGATCAGAGAGGAAGAAAGGGGGTGGGCTTACAACCAGCACTCAGATCTTGGTGGACCACATTTCTCCTTGCAGCATGGCTGAACAGAAATCCCAGCCAGTGGCTCTACCTATCTTCGGAGTGAACCAGTGATCCTATCTGGCCAGGAAGCTTGAATGGCATTTCTGCCTGATTTGGGTCCCTAGCCAACTAGGAGCTATGGAGCCTGTTCTACAGCCCTGTTCAGGCAGAAAAACAAATTTGCAACCCTGTCCAACTGCTAAGTAGAGCCTCCAATCCTATCTAACCAGGAAGCATGACCAGAGAATCTGGGCAGTCATGGAGTCCATCCTACAGCTACGTAAGGGAAGGGAGCCAGGCCAGCAGTACTGCTGAACTGTCAGGTACAGTCTCCAGAACTGCATAACAAGGGAGCATGAAGAGTGATGTGGACAGCCTCAGAACATAGCTTATGGTCCTGCCTAGGCATGGAGCATAGCCTACTGCCCCATCTCACAGCAGAGACTAGCCTATGGCTTTGCCTGATCACTGAACATAGTTTGCAAACTTGCCCAGGTAGAGAGCCCAGCTAATGAACCTGCTGAATTGTGGAACGTAGCCTGTAGCCTTACCTGATTAGGGAATCTAGGCAACAACCCTGCCTGAGTGCCCCAGCCAACTGAGATACAGCTGGAGAAGTCTTCTGACCATGACCCAGCCAGCAACTTTGCCCAACAAAAGAGTACAGCCAGTGGCCTACCTTATCCAAAGTCCAGCCTACTGTCCCACACAACTCGACAGCACAGTCTTCATCCCTACCTAGTGCCATAGCACAATCTGAAGCTTTGTCCATCCATGAAGCCCTGCCTGAACATGGAATCCAGCTAGCAGCAGCATCTAGCTGGGGAGCACAGCCTAAGACCAGACCCAAACAGGAATGATTGCAGAGCCCAGTTGATAGCCTTGCCCAATCACTTAGTCTGCCCAATGGCATCACCCTGCCTGGAATGCAGCATGCAACTTCTGCAGATGAGAGATAATTTCAGAGCCAAGCTTGAGGCCCCACCTGACCTCAGAGCACAGCCAACAGCCCTGTCCAGTTAGGGAGCCATCCAGCTGCCCTGTTTGAATGCAGAGCCTAGCTAGTAGGCCTGTACTATTGTAGAGCCCAAACAGTGGCTCTCCCCTCAACCTCAGAGCATGGGCAGTGGTCTTGCCCAGCTGGAGACCTGATAGCAAGCCCCACATGCCTGTGGATGGTACCAGCTGACCTATCTAAAAGCTCACGTTAAGTCGACTAGTAAAGGTCTGTCCCAGCGAAAGGGAACCTGTAAAGTCTGGAAGAGAAGACCACTTACTCAAAGGTGCAGGCCAATGCAAGGAATCAAGGATCGCAAAGAATCAGGAAAGAAACATGATACCATGAAAGGAAACTAATAAAGCTTCTAATAACTGACCCTAAAGAAATAGAGATCTATGAACTGTCCAACAAAGAATCAGAATAATCTTCTTAAAGAAATTTAGTGAACTGTAAGAACACACAAATAACTAAATGAAATTAGGAAAATAGTGCATGAACAAATGAGAAGTTCAACAAAGAAATAGAAATGAAATAAATAATAGAAATCCAAAAGCTGAAGATACAATGACTGAACTGAGGAATTCAATGGAGAGCTTCAATAAAAGATTCAGCCAAGCAGCAAAAAGAACCAGTGAACTAGAAGATAGGTTATTTGAAATTATTCAGTCAGGGGAGGAAAAAGAAAAAGAAAAGGAAAGGGTGAAGAAAGCCTGTGGAACTTATGAGATACCATCAAATGGAATAATGTATTCATTATGGGAATCCTAGACAGGAATGAATAAGTAACTGAAGTCTATTTAAAGCAATAAAGGCTGAAAAAGACAGGAAAAGAATTGAACCCAAAGAGCTACACTAAGACACATTGTAATTAAATCTTCAAAAGTCAAAGACAGAGAAAAATTTGAAAGCAGCAAGAGAAAAGTGACTTGTCACATACAAGGAAACTCCCATAAGACTACTGGTGGATTTCTCAACACAAACTTTGTAGGCTAGAAGACAGTGGGATGATATATTCAAAATACTGGGAAAAAAAGTCAACCAAGAATACTAACCTTCAGAAGTGAAGAAGAGATAAACACTTGCCCAAACAAACAAAAACAGGGAGTTCATGACCACTAGTCCTCCCTTAGAGAAAAATGTTAAATGACATTCTTCATGTGGAAAAAAATTAACACCATAAAAACATATGACTGTGTCAACCTGATTAAAAAATGGGCAGAAGACCTGAATAGACATTTTTCTAAATAAGAGATACAGATGGCCAAAAGGCACATGAGAGAATGTTCAACATTATTGATCATCAGAGAAATGCAAATTAAAATCACAATGGAATATATCATTTCATACTTGTCAGGATGACTATCATAAAAAAGACCCCAAATAACAAGTGTTGGTGAGGATGTGGAGAAATGGGAGCCCTAGTATACTGTTGGTGGGATTGTAAATAGGTGCAGCCACTATGGAAAAAAGAGGTTTCTCAAAAAACTAAAAACTACCATATGACCCAGCAATTCCACTCCAGGATATTTATCCATAAAAAAACCAACAAAAACACTAATTCAAAAAGATATATGCACCCCAATGTTCATAGCATCATTATTTACAATTGTCAAGATATGGAAACAACTTGTGTCCATCAAAAGATGAATGGATAAAGAAGATATGATATATATATGTGTGAAATATTATCCAGTCATAAAAAAGATATCTTGCCATTTGTGACAACGTGGATGGACCTAGAGGGTTTTATGCTAAGTGAAATAAATCAGAGAAAGACAAACACTACATGATCTCACTTCTTTTTTTGTAATTAATTACTTAATTTATTGGCTGCGCTGGGTCTTCATTGCTGCACATGGGCTTTCTTTAGTTGTGGGAAACAGGGGCTACTCTTCATTGTGGTGCATGGGCTTCTTATTGCGGTGGCTTCTCTTGCTGTGCAGCACAGGCTCTAGGCGCGCGGGCTTCAGTAGTTGGGACACACAGGCTCAATAGTTGTGGCTCACAGGTTCTAGAGCTCAGACTCAATAGTTGTGGCACATGGGCTTAGTTGCTCCGTAGCATGTGGGATCTTCCTGGACCAGGGATCAAACCCATGTCCCCTGCATTGGCAGGCAGATTCTCAACCACTGCACCACCTAGGAAGTCCCTATGATCTCACTCTGTGTGGAATCTAAAGCAATTGATTTCATAGAAATAGAGAGCAAAGTATTGATTGCCAGGCATGTGAAATGGGGGAAATAGGTGAAGGTGGGTCAGAGGGTACAAATTTTAAGTTATAAGATGAAAAACTTCTTAGGATATAATGTAGTGCATGCTGACTCTAGTTAACAATATTGTATTGTATATTTGAACGTTGCCAGGAAAGTAGATTTTAAAGTACTTACCATACACACACACAAAATAAGTCTCTGAAGTGATGGAGGTGTTAACTAATCATATTTTGGTAAACAATTTCAAATATATATGTATATCAAGTCATTATGTTGTACACACACTTATAAAGTATTATATGGCAATTATATCACAATAAATGTGGAAAATATATTCTGTAATATATATTTCAATAAATAAACAAATTTTATACCCAAACTAAGTGTGAAAAAATTTTCAAAGAGGAAAAACAAGCTTATGTGTTGTTCTCAATTGTTAGAGAATCACTGGAAATAAATATTTTATTAGATCATAAAAAAGAAAGGGTAAGATGTAAAGATTATCTAGGAGAGTTTGATTCTGTTATTATCATTTTATTTAGATATATGGTCAGATCTATCACAAGGCAATTTATTGCTTTTTAACCAATGCTTTACAAAATTTTGTTTTTAATAGAACTGGGTCCTATAGTCCTATTGACTTGTATATAGTCAGGCTTAAATTAAAATTAATATTCTCCTTATCTTCAAGAAACTCACAGTTAATTGAGTTTTCAGGACAAATACTAGTGAATTTTCATTATATATATTTAGTATTTTCATACTACAGAGTTTCAGTAGTGTTGACACATGGTCTAATAAAATCATTTGTTGCATTAATTTATGAAAAAGTGAATAAAACACTGTATAAAATTGCTCACAGTTTACAAAGACAATCATTGAAACAATATTTTCACTTACCAGTGGAAGGTAGCAGTGGAACAATTTCTCATGGATACATTTATATTTATTTGTGTATATAAATAATTTGTGTATATAAACATATACACGTAAATAAGAACTCTGCAGATTTAAATAAGCAGAAGTATTTACAAAATGCTACAAAAAAATCAAAGCAGATGTGACTCAAAAATTCTACTGAAAACACAATGAAGTAGCTCACTTAAAAATGTGAGAAAAGACATCTATTCTATCCTCAAGACTTTATTTAAGAAAATTTAAATCTAGTTTTATTGAGATTATAATTGATATAAAGCACTGTATAGGTTTAAGATGTAGAGAATAATGATTTTTTAAGATTTAAAAAATTTTTATGCAATTTTTAAATGTTACTTTCCATTTTCAGTTATTACAAAATAATGGCTGTATTCCCTGTGTTGTACAGTACATCACAGAGCCTATCTTACACCCAGTAGTTTGTGCTAACATGTTCAGTGTAATGATTTGCTTACGTCATGAAATGATTACCACTATAAGTTAGTGAACATCCGTCATGTCACATAGATACGTTAAAGATATAGAAAAAATTTTTTTTCTCATCCTAAGGTGAGAACTCTTAGGCTTTGCTCTCTAAACAACTTTCGTACATAAAATACAGCAGTGCTAGTTATATTTATTATTTTGTTCATTACATCCCTGCTACTTAATTATCTTATAACTGAAAGTTTGTATTGAATACAGGCATTTTTCCTCCTTAGAGTTATTCCCAGGCATTTTATTCTTTTTGATGCAATTGTCAATGGGATTATTTGCTTAATTTCTCTTTTTGATAGCTGTTGTCAGTGTGTAGAAACACAACAGATTGCTGTATATTAATTTGTATCCTGCAATGTTTCTGAATTCATTGATGAGTTCTAACAGTTTTTGGTGGCATTTTTAGGATTTTCCATATATAGTATCATGTCATCTGCAAGCAGTGACAGTTTTACTTCTTCCTTTCCAATTTGGATTCCTTTTATTTCTTTTTCTTGTGTAATTGCTGTGGCTAGGACTTCCAATACTATGTTGACTAAAAGTGGTGAGAGTGGGTACCGTTGTCTTGTTCCTGATCTTAGAGGAAATGCTTTCAGCTTTTCAGCATTGAGTATGATATTAGCTGTGGGTTATCATGTTTGGGCTTTATTATGTTGAGGTATGTTCCTTCTGTACCCACTTTGTAGAGAGTTTTTATCATAAATGAATGTTGAATTTTGTGAAAAGATTTTGCCGCATCTATTGAGATGATCCTATGATTTTTATTCTTCAGTTTGTTAATGTGGAGTAGCACATTGTTTGATTTGTGGGATTGGTGGGCAGGGCTGGAGCCCAGGTGATCCTGGGGCTAGTACCAGCCACTGGTGGGTGGGGCCAGGTCCTGGGGGCTCTGGCTGCAGGGTCTGTTGGGTCCTGGAGTGCCTGTTTTGGCCCACTGGTGGGCAGGGCCAGGGTCCAGGGGTCCTGGGGCTGTTGCCTACTGGCTGATATGTGAGGCTGCTCCTGGGGCTAGTGCCAGCTCACTGGTGTGTAGAGCCATGTCCCAGAGTCTCTGGCTGCAGGGCTCTGGGGGTCCTGGGGCTGGTGCCTGCACACTGGTATGTGGGGCCCAGTCCTAGGTCCTGTGGTGAACAGGGCCAGGTCCTGGGGTGGTTGTGAGGATTTTAAGGCAACAGGCCTGCTGGTGGGTGGGGCTAGTCTCCTTCCTGCTTGGCTTGAAGTGTCCCAGGACCGGTGCTGATTGGCTGGTGATTGGGGCCGGGTCCTGGGGCTAATAAGCTAGAGGGTGAATCCCACAATGGCACTTGCCAGCAACAGTGTCCTTGTGGTAGAATGAGCTCCCCAAAATGGCTGCTGCCAGCATCTACGCTCCCTGCGTGAGTCCCAATTGCTTCCTCCCTCTCCAGGAGGCTCTGCAAGTTTAGCGAGTGAGTCTGACCCAGACACCTTTCACATGACTGCTTCTGCTTTGGGTGCTGGAGCGTGTGAGATTTTGTGTGTGCCCTTTAAGAGTAGAGTCTCTGTTTCCCACAGCCCACTGGCTTCCCCCAAATTAAACCCCACTGGACTTCAAAGCCAAATGTACTGTGGGCTCATCTTCCAAGTGCAGGACCCCTGGGCTTGGGAGCCTGATGTGGGGCTCAGATCCCTTGCTTCTTGGAGAAAACCTCTGCAATTGTAATTATCTTCCTTTTTGTGTGTGGGCTACAGGTGGGGTGGGTCTTGACTATACTGCGTCTCTGTTTCTCTTACCCATCTTGTTGTGTTCTCTCTTTCTATCTTTAGTTGTAGAAGACCTTCTAGTCTTCAGGTTGTTCTCATCAACAGTTGCCCTGTAGACAGCTGTAATTTTGGCGCGCTTGTGGAAGGTGAAGGCTCCTACTCTGCCATCTTGGCCACTCCTCCCCAGAATCCCATTTAAAATCAGACGAAGTTGAGCAGTTTGGCCTTTTTTTTTTTTTTTTTTTAAAGAATTGTAATGCACTTTCCAAACAACTTCCATTTTAATGTGATTCTGGCCGATAGTTCCTAAAATTCTAACATTTGAGTAATAGAAACATGATTTTACTCTCATGGCCCACTGAACAACATCAGAAAAAATTTAATTTTGGCTACTAATCTGTAAGGAGAATGAAGTAATTGCCTTTATTCAGTTTCTCTTTGAATTTCTGGCACAAGCCTACCGATATTGAATGAAAGCAGCTTGGAAAGTAGTAACTGGGATGTTAGTATAAAGCAATATTATAGCTTTTCCCCTCCAAGTTTCCCCAGATACAGCCTGAAAGAAAGGCTTCCACTGGTCTATTTTGACTGTATGCGTGGCTCTTACCTCTGGTATCCCTTTTTAGGCAGAAAGCTCATCCTCATCAATTAATATGTTTAAATGTATATGAAAATTTATTCTCAATGTATTCAAAAGATATTTATCTGAGCTCAATATTATGTACATTCATTCTAGTGTGAAGGTTGATTAATAAAATTGGCTGGAAACAATCTGAAAAGCTCTCCAATGGTTAGAGGTTAAGAAGAAAAAAGCATTATTTTATGATCTTTGCCCAGATTTCATAGCAAAGTGTTTGCCAAACTATAGGAATCTAACTGAATCCCCTTGGTGTTAAGAGTTTTAGTCAGCACATGCCCAAGCCATTTGCCTCCTAGGAAACAAATGTAGAGCACATGCTCTGAAACAAGTTTATGTGAGAGTAGTCTGGACCCTGGAGCCAAGAATCTGAATCTTGGCTGTAAACAACAGAAGGTTTAAAAAAATGTCTACTTATAGAAATATAACATTTGTCTTTAATGTCTATGGTCTCTTCTTAAGACAATGGGAAATCAGTGTAATGAATGAGAAGAGCATGCCCTACTGTAGCGCTAAGTCGTAGCCGTTCAGTGGCATGTGTTCAACCATGTGATAGATTTTGTGAAATAGAAAATAATGTTGCATTTTCAACAGTAACTAAAGCCACAAGGCAAGGTTTTTGGCTTTATTCGTGGTTTAATGATCAGGCCAGTGGACTAAATGCTTAAAAGAACCAAAACAAAGTAAAACAAAAGGCTTTCATATTTATGAAAATGTTAACTGTTTTAATTAACTCCCCAAATAAGGAAACACTAACATTTATTTTGAATGATTTTAAGTTTGGTATATCTTTTAAAATTTGGTGTAGAGGGTGAAGTTAAGTTTAACTTATGACAGGTATGCCATTTTGTTTAGATGTTTGAGAAAACATGATGATGCAATAAAAAATACCTTATTGTGTATGTATATTGAAACCACAAAGAACCTCATTGTAGAGGTTCATGGGTAAATGTAAAGTTTGATAAAGAACTTTTTTCTGCTTTATTTTACTTGTAAAGAATGCTTAGATAATCTTGTAGGTACGATGTCATCATGCTAATTCACAGCTGAATATTACTCACCATTTTTACATTGTATTATTAGGTCTGTTAGAATTTGTGGTTCAGGTAAATTATATTGATCACAAGTCAAAAATCACAGCTTTGTTTCACCTTTGAGTGAATAACATTCACTGTGATCCTGATGGCATCCTTAGTCCTCAATGACCATCTCAAAAATTTCATGAGCAACACTTTATACAGTAGAAGTACGGAGTTAGAAAGACCTGAGTGTTAATTCCAGCTGGATCATTTACTACTTACGTGAAATTAGGCAAATCATTTGGCCCTGAAGCCTTACGTTTCTGCTCTGTAAATGGGGAGAATACTGCCACCTACCTGGGATTATAGTGGTGAAGATTAAATTAGATAATGTGCCAGGCACTTAGTACTCAAGGAATGTTAGTTATTCTTCTTCAAGGTGAACATGATAAGACTGGATAATTAAAAATGAAATAATTCAAGCGGCATGAATGCTGAGTAGGAATCATTGGTAGTTTTCACACTTGATGGAAGGCAAACCAACAAGTAGAGGCGTGGTCAAGGTTAAGGGTGAACAAAAGTGACTTACAGCTTCTCCTTACGTCACACTAAATCCCCCTTCTTTCTTCCCTGCCAGTTCAAATCTCACCAGTCCTAATTTACTCTCCTCCAGAATAGCTCAAAACAAACAAAACAAAAATAGAAGAAGGGTGGATCAAGAAAGAAGAGATAAACTTTGGCTCCAAGCCCTGGCGACAAGTCCAACTAACTGTACAAATTCAGTACGATTTTTTAAAAATTTGAAATCATTATATGAAGACATATGATTTGCCCATTTATTTTAAAATTGTTTGTGGCCAGGTAAACTATTCACATTTTCATATTTATTTTTACATGGTAATGATTTGCTATGCAATTCATAGACAATGTCATTTTTTATTTTCACATGGCATAAGGACAGATGGTTACTCTGACATTTACTCAGTGTAATGACACGATTTTCCAATAATAATACGTAGTGAGTTAGATAAAGCAATTTATTGGCAATACAGAAATGTGGATTGTAATAGGAGGTACAATCACATTAAACTCTTTACTAATATTAATATTACTTTCTGAAAGAGGTACATTTTTCCTTCTTCACCTCTTTAATGGTTCATGAGGGGCCATTAAACAGATGCCAAGGTTTACAAGTATGAAATATTTTTATCTAACTTATATGATGAGAATGTTCTCCAGCATAAATTGGACTTTCAGATAGCCTCATGGATAAGTGAAAAAACAAAAGTGTGATTTAAAGAATAATCCTCAAAGTTTAGATGCTAGTGATCTGGAAATCCCATAAGGATTAACTGTTTTGAAAAATTTATACTCTTTTCTCCTTTCACTGAATGAAGTATATTGTGAACAAGCAACCTGTCTCTCAGAATTTTGTCACTTATGTTACCAGCTGGTCCCAATCAATATACAGATGAAAATCCAGAGCGCAGACCGTCCACATGTTCATAAAAATGCAAGGCAGTTCTTAAACATTTATTAAAAGCTAGCAATGTGTTAGGTATTAGAGAAATGGAGGTAAGTATCTTAAGATGGCTGGTAATGCCAAAGTTTTCTTCATAGGAACAATACCTAAAAATGAAAGCCCTAATATAGTAGTTCAACTATGACAGAACCTTCAGTTGGAAGAAAGGTGACAGTTGGATAATTCCTCTGTGCCAACTGGGACACAAGCCATTTGGTTTGCACAGAGGGCCTGATTGAACCACTAACGCAGTAGTCAGAAACTTCTCTGGTTTTCCCCTGTTGCTCATTCATGTATTGTGATAAAATTTGCACCTACAAAAACGTAGCCATAGTCCTTTCTTTACTTGCCCTCTGGACTCACCCACCATTCAACACTTTGCAAGCATTGCAACCTAAATAAGAAATCTCAGGATATCAGAATTATGTAGGGAATAAATGACTGTGGTTCCATTGGCCTTAGGAGTCCCTGCATCTGTTTCTTTTTGAGACAAAAGAAGAAACTTCAGTTCTCCAACTGTAGTGCAATAACTAGGTTGCGGTTGGGTGTTTGTAGTCATTCTCTAATAAAGCTGACTCTATGCAGAATTACATTTTCTTCCTTCACCTTAACCCTAAGCCAAATAAACATTTCTGAGAATCCCAATGCATAAAATATACTAAAATGTGTTTCAATCATTTCTTGTTTTATTGACTAATGTAAAAACCTGAAAGAGTGATGGACTTGAGAAAACTGCTAGATACTGAAATGCATAAAAATACACTGAAAGTCTAACACTATATGTCTGTATGTCTAATAGTGCAATGCACTTGATAAATCTAAATTATTGCTATTATTTGGTCTTTTCCTACAGGAGAAGAAATGGTCCTCAAAAGAGTTCAGCAAAAAAGATTAGTTTCTTAAAATATATATATATATATATATTTTTTTTTTTTTCTATAGCATTCTGGTTAAGAACTTGATCTCTGGTCTCCAGCAGCCTAGAAATGAATCTCTGTTCTATCATGAAAGAGCCAAATGTCCTTGGGCAAGCTGTTTATCTCCTCTGAGCCTTGGTTTCCTCAACTGTTAAGATAATATAAACTCTCTGGTAGGTAGCCTCTAAGATAGCTCCAATGACCCCTACCTCCTGGTATTTACACACTTGTGTAATTCTCTCCCCTTGAATGTCAACTGGGTTGAATGACTCTCTTCTAATGGAGAGAATATGGCAAACGTGGTAGAATGTTATTACCAAGGTTATTATTCCCAAGGTCGAAGTTTCTTTCTTGGGGGTTCATTGCTCTGAGGGGAGCAAGTTGCCATGTTGTGAGAAGCCCTATCAAAAGGCACAGGTGGCAAAGAACTGATGTCTGCAGGCAATAGCGTGAAGACCTGAGGCCTGCCAAGAGCTAAGAACAGGAGCCTGAGGCATCCGCCTAGGCTGTGCCTGGCTTCCTAACCCACGGAATCTGTGAGATAATAATGGTCATTGTTTGCAGCTGTCCAGTGGGGGGTTAATTTCTATACAGCAACAGGTATTAAATACAAACTAGGATAATAATAGCAATCGCCTTACAAGGTGGTTGTGATGATTAGTGTGATAATATTTGAACACAGTCTAGCACAGAGCCTGACACAGTGCAATCTCTGTAAGTGACCGCTGTTATTCCCGCCATTGAAAGGGAATTGCTATGGTCTGAATATATTTGTGCCTGCCCAGAATTCACTTGTTGGAAACCTAATCCTCAAGGTCATGGTGTCAGGAGGTGGTGCCTTTGGGAGGTGATTAGGATTGGTGCCTTTGTGAAAGAGGGCTGACAGTGCTCCCTAGCCCTTCCGCTGTGAAGAGGGCCCTCACCTGACCGCGCTGACACCCTGATCTCAGACTTCCTGCCTCAAGATCTGTGAGAAATGTCAGTTGTTTATAAGCCACTCAGTCTGTGGGATTTTGTTATAGCAGCCTGGACAGACTAAGATAGGAATGAAAACTTCCTAGTTTCAATATTTTAAAACAGAAGAAAGCTAATTATGCAAAACATGGTAAATTATCTATATAACCGCTCTTTTCCTGTTTATAAAGTCTATTTATAAGCCATGTCCCTATTACTCATTTTCCTTTCTATAAGAGGGAAACATTACTTCCGTGGTTAATCTTACAGCATTCTGAGATCAAATTATTCAGAACACTTCTTTTTCCCCAGGAAAGCATCTAGTTATCTGTGTAACCCACAACCTGCAATCCATAGATACTGTCTGATACTTTGAGATACCTACACTAAAGTGTACCATCCTGGAGGGAAAAAGTCACGGTTACTCCTCTGTGTTTGTGGCACAGGATCGTGGAAATATATGCATCACGTTTGTTTTACAATCTCTGTGTGCGATTTTGTTACAATGTATTATCTAAGGGTTTTTGAAATTTTATCTAGAGACAGATGAATGAAAATGACTTATAACTGCAGAATTCATTCATTTTTCTAGACATCTGTTTTATAGCAAAAGTCCAGCTTTCCGAAGACAGACAGCTCTGGCAATTGAGAATTCTGATGGGGTCATTTGAGTATGTCCAAGATCTCATGGAGCAGGTCATGTTTCAAGATAGAAAAAGCGTAGACAAGAAGAATTTCCCTTGTCTTTCCCTATGCCTCTTCTTGTACCCTTTCATGTAGATAGATGGAAAATATTCCTTTTACACAAAGTGGAAAAACTTGGTATAAGATCAGAATTTTTAAAACCCCCTCACACTTTTTAAAGAGCAACATCATTATTCAAGTGCCATAAAAGTCAAGGCATGTGCCCGGGCTGTGGTTCAGCAAGGATTGTGGCCAACTTGTGGTTCCACATGCATTAACAGCACAATTGGGTTCACTATTCAATAGGTCAGGGACTCTTCCTCCAGTAAGATTTTCATGCTTAGCTGACAAAGAGTGAAAGAAAGCCATTAGTGCACTTGACCTTTCCCAAGGAGGGGTGGAAACCATGAAGGACAGACCCTGGAGATGTCTGTCTGCCAAGTCCAAGCATATTGTTTAATTCAATAGGTTAGCAATAGCTAAGTAACCCTGGAAATTCCAATTTGTTCTCTCAGGTTTGGCTTAGGAGTTCCATACACACCACTTTACAAGATGCCACGATGTTGCCTTTGGTTGTTTCAGGTAAATCAAATTCATGCTTGGAGAGGCTGTGCTATGTAAAAGGGAGATACCAATGAACGGTTTTCAGTTCTGGTTTCGGCCCTGTCTTTCTGTGTGACCTTAGACACATTTCTTAATGCTTCAGTGCCACATTTTTCTTATCCATAAAATATCTGCCCTCCTTCAAAGGGTGCCCTGGGGATCAGGTCTTGTCAGTGAGGGGTACATGTGTTTCTATAATGTTATCCGTTAAATTCTTTCGATTGCAAGCTATAGATTTCTAAGTCTATATTTGCAAAAATAGAAACAAAAAATAAGGATTTTTTTTAAGAATGTGAAACTTCTCACAGAAGTGAAGACTAGATTATACCCATGGCTCTGCATCCAGGGATTCTAATATACTTATTTTTACCCTCTCGTGGGGCATCTTTAGTCTTTTATTCCTTACTTTTGGTTTCTATTGCTTGTATCATTCACAAAGGCATGGAAGATCAGCTTATAGCTCCTAAGCTTTAATGGCTTAGCATAGATCAGATGCCTACAAACCAGGAGCGATGAGGGGAGATGGATGTGGTAGTTGGGGAGGTTTGGGAGGGGATGGTAAGAGTAGGATGCTGGGCAGATGACACTGTAGCGCTGTAGTTTATAGAGGGCCTCAGACCAGCTGTTCAAGATTCAGAGGAGGGAAAGGATAGCAAAAATTTGCAATGGTTAGAGCTATTGCTAAATCATTCGAAAGGCAGAGAGTACCAAAACACTGGTTCTTAGCCCCAACTGAGTGTTTAAATTACCTGGGAAGCTTTTAAAAACCTAAAGCAAAAGTCTTTTGTCTACTGTCAACAGAATCACTAGGGAGCTTTTAACATTTGTAGCCTTCTCAGATCTATGCAGACCTATTCAATCAAACTTTCTAGGTTGCGAGGATGGGGCATCCAGGACTTTGCAGTCAAAACAAGCTCCCCAATGATTCTTTTGCACATGAACATTTGAGAATCATTGCTGTAGGCTGGTGATCCCCGAGGTAGGATTCTGAGATCAACAGCTTCAGTTTTACCTGGGAACTTATTAGTAAAGCAAATCCTCAAGTCCCACCTCAGACCTACTTAATTAGAAACTCTCGTGGTAGAGCCCAGCAATCTATGTTTCAAAGAGCCTTCCAAGTATTTGTAACACCCACTAAAGTTTGAGAACCGTTGCTCTAGACCATTTCATTCTTTTAAATGGAAAGATCTTTGTGGCATGCTAATAATTCTTGCAACAGTTTCAGGCAGGTTTGAAATTTCTTCCAGAGAATACGATTGAGATTGTTAGCAAAGGGAGATGAAAGGCTAATTACCTTCCAAGTGCAATTACCTTCAAAGGAGGCTTTGGGTGAGGATATTGCTTGGTGATATATATGGGGGTATATATATATATGTATATATATTTCAGAGTATTCCAAATGTGGATAAAACACCATTTTTTTGTTTGTGTGTTTGTTTTGTTTTTTTTGCTGTGCTGCACGGCTTGTGGGATTTCAGTTCTCTGACCAGGAATCGAACCTGGGCCCTCAGCAGTGAAAGCATGGAGTTCTAACCATTGTACTGCCAGGGAATTCCCACCATGTTTTGTTTTTAAACAAAAGCTCATGTGGAGAGAGAGAATATATAAACAAACTTCATGGGATATGGTCAGAGAGCTAATCACAGATGTGTTAGCATCGTGTGAGCAGCAGAGAGGAACAATTCCTATGGTTAAGCTGACCACACCTCAAACTTCATGAAACATATCATCAAGATGAGATGTGAGAGATTTATTGCGGGAGAGGTAGAGAGATGCCTATAAAGGATAGAGAGGGGCAGCAGGAGAAGGTTGGGGAGAGTCTTCAGACCATGATGCAGGTCTGACCCCAGAAAAGCAGAGAGGGAAGGAAGGGGAAATGAACAGGAAGAGTCTTGGGCTAAGACTTTTCCTTGAAAAATTTAGCCAGGCTGATGGGCATTCCTTAGGCTGATGGGCAGTCCTTGAGCTAATGTCACCCTTTGGAGGAGTCCTGCACCTGGCAGGAATGGGCCTGCATCAGTACCCCTACCATGCTCTGTCATTGTCTGGGGGCAGCCTGAAGGAAGCATGGCCTCAGCACAAACACAGTGGTGGATCTAGAGAGGCAGCAGCCACAGCCACCAGTCAGTGATGCTCCCAACAAGAAGATACCTGAGAGGTGAATTTTCATTGCTGCCACACCAGACTTCAAGAAAAAATGCTGAAGAGACAGAAAAAGTAGAAGAAATACCCCTGGCAAGGCACCAGAAGAGAAAGGCCAAGGAAATAAAGTAACAAAGCAACTTTTAAAATAAAATTTAAAATTGAACTATCAAACTGATTATGATTGCTGAGGTAAAGTGGGCTTCCTAGAATTTAAATACTTGATGGTGTCTTCTTCAAGGAAGCTCCTCATGGTATTCGCATAAACGTCAGTGGGTTAATGGTACTACACCTTAAATTTGACAGATCTTCAATATTTTCTAAAACCTAGCTGTGCACAGAAGATATTGGGTTGCTAATTAATAAGTCAGATTAGTAGGCCTCTCTGTGACCTACCAAATTAGACTCTTCAGGAGCTAGAACTTAAGACTTTTTTCTCTATTAGAGGAAATGTTTTAATGGTTGAGAAACAGGAATATAATCAAGAGGAAGGAAGAAAAGAATAAGATGATATAGAAAGATCAACAGAAACATACAAAGGAAAAATACTAAATAACCAGAGGTAAACGGAGGGAGGTGAAAGGAAAGAGTTGGGTAGGGAGAGAAAGCTTAAAGGAAATCTCAAGTTACTAAGTAAATGATCACACATATGAACAAATCATAATAAAGTAAAATGTGTGATACCAAAAACATAGAAACTCAAAGGCTAAACCTTTAATAGGTCTCTGAAAAAAGAGGGACTTGGTATAACATTTTATGAAAGTAGGTAATGTAAAGAGAAAAATCATTTGTCTTAGAAACTCAACTTGGGGCCCTTAGGACAGTCAAAGAGGAAAGTCACATGAATGAAAGCTTTTGGTATAAGAACGACCATGTAGATTTTCAAAAAACGTTTGTAGAATTTGGGTGGGCTTGTGCGTGAACATCATCTTGAATAGATGAAGGAAAATTGGGTTTACATAAATGAGTGTTTATCCTTCAAAGAATTAGTGGGAGCAGGGGAAGACTTTTAAGAATTTGGTGGCTTTCCTCTATACTAAAGAGTTGGTCTTGGAATTTCATCTGCCTCAGAAGACATATTTCTGGTCATGCCACGTTCCAGATCCAGTGCTTTCAATGGACCTCAATTGCCCAAGCCTGCCTTTGAGATTCTCCGTGTTATACCCCTCTTACCTGTCTAGCCTCATTTACATGACCTTCCCCCACGAAACCTGCAAAGGATTTGGAAGTAGTAACATAACAGTTTGTGTAACAATAAGCTGGAGCTCAGTTTTAGAATTTTTTCTAAGACAATTCAATTCCCATATTATCTATGTGACAAAATTTTGACATGAGTTTCTCTATGGTCAAATAGTCAATAACCAAAGGCACCACTATGCCTAGCTATGTGTCACTGCAGTTGAGTTTGTTAGAGAAATAGTTGTTTCTCTGTTACTTGTGCCTGCAAATAATTTCATGTCATATACTTCTGTATATCTTATAGACTCCATAATACATTGTTGTTTTTACTTTAATGAGCAAAATGATTATTTTAAATTAAAAAATGGCATTGTACATTTATTTCTGATGCTCTTTCTTCTTTTCTGAAAGTCCAGACTTTCATCTGGAATAATTTCCCTTAATCTTGAAATTTCTTTAGTATTTTTATAGTGCAGGTCTGCTGGTGACAAATTGCCTCAGATTTTGTTCATTTGAAGTTCATATGAAAATGTCTTTAGTTCACTTTCAATTTTGAAGGATGTTTTTGCTAGGTATAGAATTTTAGATTGATTTTTTTCCCCCTTACAACCCTTTAAGATATCAACCCATTATTTTCCAGCTTCCATTATTTTTGATAGTTTAGCTTTACTTGTTATTATTGTTCCTCTAAATGAAGTGTGAATTTGTGATCAGAATTCTTTTAAGGTTTACTATTTACTTTTTGATTTTAGGAGTGTGCCATTATTGGTCTAGGTATGGTTTTCATAATATTTATGCTGCTTAGGGTTCTCTGAGCTTCTTAAATCTGTGGGCTGATGTCTTTCATTGATTTTGAGAAAAATCTCAGCCATTATCTCTTCAAAATAATTTTTCTGCTGGATCTTCTCTGTTTTCTCCATCTGGGATTCCAATTACACACATATTAGACCACATACTATCATCCCACTTGTCTCTAAAGTTCTGTTTTTATTCTTTTTTCAAATCCATGGTTCGGTTTATATTATTTCTATTGACCCATGAGTTATCTAATTTTTTCTTTTACCGAAACTAGGCTACTGTTCAGACTGTCCAACAAATCTTTAATTCACATATTGTATTTTTACTTCTAGAACTTTCATTTGGTTCTTTTTAGAGTCTTCATTTCTCTGCTGAAATTCCCCCGTCTTTTTCTCAAAATTCTTTAAACATTTGTGTTTTATTTCAAAGGTCTTGTATGTTAATTTCTACATTTGGGTCATCTGTGGTTTTGTTTCTATCAAGAAATCTTTTACATTCTCCAGTTTCTTTGCATATAATTTTTAATTGTATAGTAGATATTGTATTTAAAAGACCCACAGAGACTAGAGTACATTTTCTTTTCCCCAGAGAGGGTCTGCTCTTTCCTCTGTCAGATATCTAGAGAGGGAGTGATCCCTCTGATCCAAGCAGGAGTTGAGCTAGGTCTGAGATGGTGTTGCACCTTTATTAAGTTCAGTTCACCTCTTGTGTCAAATGTCTTGAGAGTAAGATCTGTTATGTGTAATGCAGGTATCCCTCTCCAGTGAAACTTTGGGATCTATGCACCACTAGGACTGCAAGAGATCTTTCTTTGCTTTCTAGCCCAGCACTGAGCATCCTGAACCACCATGGACTTGTGGGAGAGAATCAATGGTAGTTGGAAGGAACTGGTTCTGCATTTGGGATGCTCTAGATTCCAGTCCTTCATGCAGGTTCATGTGATTGGTAAAAGCTTTGCTAATTTCTCCTTATCTGATATACCAGCACTACCCCTCCCCGTGGTCTTGGGCAGGCAAGATACTCAGACTTGACCATTGCTCCTATTGAAGAAAGTAGTAACTGACCTTAGACCAACCTGAGAGGGCTCATCCTTCTTTGAAATTCAGTTCCTTTAGATTTCTTTGAGTACATAGGTTTCTGGTGGCTTAAAAATATGTATATATATATTTTCAATGATATGTTGTTACTATCTATGTCCTTGAACTCAGTTTCTTCCCATTCTACCCAATTAATATGTGTGCTTTCTTACAGCCTTGGTTGTACAGGAGTCCTTCTGCTGGTTTCCAGTTAGTTTTCAGTGAGAACTGCTCCACGTGTATATGTTCACGTGTTCGTGGGGGGACGTGAGCTCATGTCCTCTTACGCCACCCTCTCACTCCTGAAATCAGTTTGAATAGAATAATGATTACTCTAAAACAGGGAAAATATTAATGAACTGTTTTCAATCTTTCTCATTTGGGGTCCATTTGAATCATTAATGGGAGTGTTCTCATCTCATTTTAATTTTTCTTTGTAGGCCTTGTTTGATTATCTAAATAAAGTGGAAAAATACTTTTGGCAATGTTTTTAAATTAGCGATTTCAAAGAAGATGTTTGCCAGAAGTATTCAATTTCTAGTCTTTTTGCTTTAGTTGTTCCAGTCATCTTTATTAATTATTGGAGTCCCTATGCTACAATTTCAAAACTGTTTTCAGGAAGAAAAAGAATTTAAATTGGACTCTACTTTCAAGCATAACTAAAATCTATAAACTTAGAATTAAGAAGGAAACAAATGTAGGGAAATCATAATGATATTTGGAATCACTAAACTTGAGAAGTTTACTTAGAAAATATCTAAGCTTATTTAGAAAGTATCTGCTGATAAGTTTCTGTCTGTGGAGACAACCCCTGGGTCCCAAACACATTCCATTTTAATTTAATAGGAAAATACATAAAACCCTTACCCTCTTTATGACTTAAGTAAATATAGCCACAGCCTTAGGAGAAGATATATTTGTTCCAAGTATAGCTAATGTGGAAGATTTGGGAGCTACATCATAGTTTACTTCTCTTAAAATTTTTATTTTCTTTTAGATCGAAATCCCAGTTAAATTATAGTTTATAAGTTGTTCACAGCAAGATTAGATAATAAACCCACTGAGTAGCAATCAGAATTCTCTGCAGAGCAAGAGACTGGGAAGTAGCAGCACAGCTTGCAAAGTCCGCTTTGTTCCTTTTGCGTTATTTAATTATCTTCTGGGCTTTAATACTGTGGCCAGCAATTATTGTTCTACTCCATATAAAATTGTCCATGGGCCAACCGGAAAAAACTTCCCACATTCCTGAATCTGGTCAAATGACAACAAAGCTGTCTCAGAATAAGAACAGCTGAGAAACATATTAACTGTTAGTAGAACAGAGTGCTTGCTCCTGCTTCTGTTGATCACACTAGCAATTTTATTTTTTCATGTATTTTCTTGATTCCTATATATACACTTGGTGTAAAGATTCCAGTTTGACTTTTTCTTGGGTTTGATGCAGAGGTAACTGGTGTAGAAAAACACCTAAACAGAAAGTCTTAGGGGGGTACATACAGGATTTGCCCCCGAAGTCCTTGAGTGCATTGCCTAAAGGCTGTGGATCACCTGAGCAAGAGATAAGAATTATTGACTTAAGGATGAGTTAGCAGTTGGGTGAATCCACTTAGCCTGAGGAAGTGGGAATTTTCCATGCGCTGCTTTTCCAGCTTGATTTCTATTTGATGATCACATTCAGCAGTATTTTAAACAGATACAAGTTACTGAGTTATACTCCAAATGAATATTCAATATATTCTGATTTTTATCACATGGCTGGATATCATTATCTTATGCTCTTCTTTATTAATGAATAGAGAAGAGGCTTGGAGGCAAGGAAGTGGAGATGTGGTGCTTTTGTGTGTTGAACAAGAGCTTTATTTCTTACTCACAAATTTCACACACTTTTATGTATATATCTAGTTAGGGCCATGTGGACTTAGGCCACTGTTAGTAAGGAAACATGGCTATGGCCCCTGGCTTTGGACTTCCAACGTAGTTTACTGTTTTTTGTTTGTTTGTTTTTAAGGCTGCAGATGGCACCCCAGAAAAGAGCTTAAAAAGAGAGCAGAAAACTCTTTTTTTTCCCAGTTGGAGAAGTAGAGTAAACTGTATTCAATATTTTATTTGTCCTAAATGATTTGAACTTGAATAAGTAGTCACTGTTTCTAATTACTATGAAGTATTTTTGTTAAGTTCTATAGTATAACTGTGACATTTTCCAAAAGACTAATGTTTCCTAAGAACAAAACTTAGAATGTGTTGCCTGATCAGAGGTGAATAGGAGATTGTACAATAAATTTAGAAGTGACCTCCTTGTACCTTCTAAATTATATTTGGAATTGAAAGAACTTTTTCTTCATCTTTTCTTTCCCTTTCTTCTTGCTTTTAAGAACTTCTCAGCAGAATAAGGTGTCCTGAAAATAATAACCTGACTTTGCTGAGTATTTAGGTGTCAAGCACTCGATTAAGAATCATATATATATTAATTTATTAAATTTTCATGAAACACAATGAAGTAGAAACTATTATTTTCTCTATTTCCAATTGAGGAAACTGAGGCTCAGTGAATTGGCCAAAAATTCAAACCTGGCCCAGCTGCCAGAATCGTGCTTTTGGACTTCCATATAGTTGTTCTTATTGCATATTTTTTGATATCCTGAATAATAAACAAGAAGGCAAGTTTTGGAAATTCTCTCCCCTAAGGCCCTAGAGAGTCAATACAGGGCAGATCCATGAACATAAAAACAACTAATTACTGTGGAGAATCCAGTTACTCACACAACAAATAACTGGAGAGTTACTGAGTAGCTTTATCTTCAGTTTTCCTCTCTGCCAGCTACACCCATTTAATTGCAAAAATCCTCATTGGGAGCCGTGGTCCAACAGGCAAATATTTATTCAGAAATTAGATGAATAAATGAAATGGTTTTTAGAATAATAGATCTGATAAAAAATTGAGAACAAGGTCAATTGCAGATAAGGCAGCTAAGGGTAGGATTATGTTTTAAAAATTTTCATTTGAAGGAAAGTTTCAGAAAGTAGCTTTAGATAACCAGACAAGCTGTGATGATTGAGATTTGGGGATTCAAAACCTAGCTTCAGAAATCCACTTGGTGTCACCAGGGAAAAGGCGTTAAGCTATTTTGTGGGAGGCAGTTTGAGATGTATTGGCTTGGTCTTACTTGTCTACCTTGCCACTAAACTTCTGTTTCAGGTATTATAGTCAATTGAGAACCTGCCCCGTATGAAAACACTTCAGAAACATCTTATCTTCTAAGACTGGAATTGCTCTTAGGATGTTTTACACATCCTAAAAAACTGATAGAGTAGATGATAAATGTGTGCCTTGAGAATGTTGCATTTTAATTTTAATTTCACTGAATCAGATTCAATTTAGTAAAACAACGTGGGCTGAAAATCATTGCAGTAAACTCCCAGATTTAGTGAACAGACAACCCTTCCAGTCAATAAAGCAGGTCTTAACTGTAAATCTTGTGCTTGCAATAAGAGAACTACAGTAAATTCACAGGGCTCAGTAGCTATGGCAACTGCAGATTTCAGTCAATACCCTTTGATCTTCAACATTAGATAGTCATGTCTGATGGCTGCACACAATACTTTTCCCCAAAGAGCTCAATATGTTCTTGCTGAAATGCTTCAAAGTATTCTGGTCCTCGGAAATGCCTAAGGGTTTTAGTATTTGTTACCCCCATCTTTGACCAGTCGTCCTACTTGAAAAGCTATGTGATGTCCACACAAACACACAAACATACACAGCCTACACAGAAAAGATAACTGTGCATATGTACACATTCTTTGCTGAGAGAATAACCATTGCTAAGTATTTGTACATATGAATCCATATCTAATACATATGGACATATTTATATCAGATGTCTGGATATACTCGATACATTTTGTATATATGCAACCACTCCTGCCTGAAAATAAAAAGCCAAGGCAAATATTAGTTGTAGGTATTTTTCTAATAATTAAAATGTATTTTAAATAATGACCTTAAAATGATTGGAGGCAATTCAAATACTACTGTCATTAATATTAATTTAAGATAATAATGACACATTTGAATAGGTCTAATTAAAACAATGATAATTAAAAATGGGGCAGTTTAAGAATGTCTTAATTTACTTATTACTCATTCCATTTTAACCTAATTATTCAATGAACATCTTATTGAATTCTCATTTTATGTGACGTACTTCTAAGCACTGCAGGGAATAAAACAACAGATAAAGTAGAATGTCAGGAAATACATAATACCTATTTGGGGACATGAGTCACATAAAAAGGTCACACAAGAATGGACACACCAAGAAGTACAAGTCAGTGCTCTGGGTTCCCAGGAAGAAGAGTTGCCTTTTTGCTGGAGAGATCAGAGAAATCTTCATGGAAGATGTAACATGATCTGGGCCACAGAGTATATGGAGACTTTCCACATTACGGGTGCAGGAGCAGGGATGATCTCACCAGAGGGGCTAGAGTGCATAGAGGTATGGAGGTGGAAAGCTCTAGACATCCACTGGGGCAAGGGTGGAACTTCCAGCAATGCAGAGTGGGCATCTGACAAGGGGATCTTGGCCCATCAAATCGCCTAAGGACATTTTAGAAAAGGCAAATATTAGACTTGTTTTTTATTGCAAAAAATCAAAAGGTACAACTCTAACATGCCTTGGTTATTTTTTTCCAAAATTAGAATTCTAAACAATTCTAAAAATCTTTCTCATCCTGAAATACTAAAACATTCTAATGGGTAATATTGTAGAAAAACAAGAGTTTTACCTATTCTTGGAAATAATTTTTAGTACTGGTCCATCAGAACTCCAGTTCTTTATTTGAACAAGATGATATTTGAATGCAAACTTGAAAAAGGTGAGGAATCAGGGTATGTGAATATCTGGGGGAAGAACATTCCAGGAGGCATTTCTCCTGTTCAAGGATGCAAGGAAGCCAGGGTGGCTGGAGCAGAGAGAGTTTGGGAAGGGCAGTAAGAAGTGAAAAGAAGGCAGGGCTTGCAGGGCTTGGTAGGACATTATAAAGACTTTTTGGTTTTTACTCTGACAGAGATGCCAAGCTGTCAGAGGATAGTCATAAGAATGCCACGAGCTGGCTTGTGTTTTAACAGGCTCATTTTGACTGCTTTGCTGACCAGCAGAGACCAGTTAGGATGCTCCTGCACTAAGCCAGGTGAGAGATGGTGTGAATTAGCGCAGCACTGGAGGAGATTAGATGTGTTGCAGAAATTCTGGATATACTTTGAAGGAAGAGCTGCCTAGACTTACTGATGAATTAAACAAGGGGTATGTAAAGAGCATCCAAGGATAACACCAAGGTGTTTGGCCTGAGCAACCGGAAGGAGGACATTAACAATAACTGAGAAACTCCAATGAGGAGGAATGTGGGTGGGGCATGTTAGCAGAGGAAACAGTAGGGCTTCACTTTTGAGCTTGTTAAGTCTGAGATACCTGTTCATGGGGATGGCCAGAGAGCAACTGGGTGTGTATATGAATATTGCATCTGATCACTAGGATTAGCAAATGAATGTCACTGATTAGTTTGACTAGAACTTTTGTCAAGTAAATTGGTGTGGTCTGATTAGAGTGAAATTAACCTTTATAAAATTTAAAAGTACTAGTTCAGTTTCTGCCTAGTATTGAAAGGTGGGCAAAATCCCCAGTCTTAGGACTTTTTGATAGAAATATGGTACCCAGATTAAGAAAGGGACACCTCCAGCTGTATCCCAATGAAGTTGGCCTTCAGCTGGAGCACTGAATTGTAAGAGGCAAATCAGCCAACTGGAGCAGATCCCTGGGTTGTGGCCAGCCTGAGAAATGATCCACCAGCTGTTTTCTGTGAGGAAGGGGAAGGAATCGGTGCAGTCAGGCTGAAAAAGAGTGAGTGGTCTTTGGCAGCTGGGGTCTGAATGGACTTTCACAAGGAGGAAGTCTTCAGAGAGCACAACTTGAATGAAAGGGTGGGAGGTAATAAGATGTAGAATTTTTAAAAGAAGAAATATAAAAAGGAGGCTTGACCTGGCAGAAGCTGGGATATCTTATGAATAACCCAAACAGCAGTTGTTCTCCTGAGTTTTCAATTATATTCATCAATTGAGAAAGGAGTTTAGGATCCTTTGCCTACTGGGTGAGAGAGAGATCAATACTGTCCCAAACTAGGTTTCAAGTATATTTTAAAAAGTATTACTGACAGGAGTGGCTCTGTCAAAGATTGCAAGAAAAGACAAGGGTGGCCTTGAGAGAGAACTCATCATAAAAATAGATCAAGTGTAGCCCAGGCTCAATAATAGGGTTTGCCTTTTGGAAAGCAATGGCAGTTATAGTTATCTGGTGGTGGCTAATCTTGTTTTTTGTCTTGAGCCAGCCATTCTGGCTGTGTGTTTGTGCCCTGAGGAGAAAGTGAATGTGTGTGTGAATGAAAAGAACCATCCCACCTTAACAATTCTGGGTCCAGGCAATCTTGCCACAGACTCTCTGAGAGGCTGAGAATAACACAGAAGGAGTGTCCTCTGTAAGCAGGACACGTTTCCAGACTGAAATTCCAGGTAAGGCATCCAGTTACAATGGTGACAGTGATAGGACAGAGTTTGAGGCTGGAATAGAGTATTGGTAGAAATGCCTGGAGTTGCTATGGAAACATCTCAGGCAAGCTGGCTAGAGTGATGAGCAAGGATCACAGTCCATAACAAACTTTGAGGATTCCCAGGAATTTTCTGTGAAAACTGAAAATTCTTGCAGTTGTTGAGGTGAGAGTTTGGAACACTGAGATTCAGCTCTCAGTATCAAAGAATTACATTTGCTCTTACTGGCTGGCACGATTTCTGTAAGTAGACAGCCTTAAATGTAAGGTCACAATTATAAATAGCATTTAAAGAGAGGCTGAGTGTCTCTGCATGTCATACACCAGAAAGCCTGCATATGTGTATGTTTTGTAAATTGTAAAACATATTTTGCAATGTAAAGATACTACTATCACTATGTGTGTTACATGGGAAACCTCACTGCACAAATGAATGATGACTTTCAATGTCTCCTTTTCTACTCTGAAGAATCTGTGAATCCATCAGAATAAAAAATAGGAAATTTTAACAAGTAAAAAAATTATGTCATGCACGCAGATTCTATGATTGGTCGTAGCTCGAGAATAAGCAGATTTGTTCTGTTAAAGCAGAAGGTTTTGTAGACCTGTCATGTCTGAAAGCAGTTAATAAATGATCTTAAGGAATCCATGGCAAATGATTTTTTGATATAATCTTAGACTACAAAGATAAGGAACTGGGGAAAGATGATTCAGATGAAGGGGAGAAATACAATAAGAGAGAATTTCATCTAATACCTGCCCATGAGTAGCCACAGCCTAGTCAAACCCCTCTGCTGCCCCACCTGACAGCTTGACTCCAGTTAGTAATGAGGTTAAGGATGTTTTGATAAAATCTGCAACAGGTAGATATATGTGACTTTGTATAACTCAATGCACAGAAGCTTATATTTGAATGTTAATATTCACATTAAGACTTTCAAAGGAAAATACATTAACTCAAATAAGCTTTAAAAGCATTATTAATCTGATGGACAGCAGGAAAAACCTGATGACGAGGTGACTCGAGTTGAAGCAGGGTGGGAGTTTTATCAGGTAAGGAGGAGAGGGGAATATGTATCTTTGTGGTTTGGCTCAGGCAGTGTTGTGTCTTTAATTGCTGCAAAACTTGCAGTTGGAGGTTGTTCTGGTTTTCATGCTCCTGGCTGGGGATTGCTGGTGCCATCCTGTGCAATAACTGCCAGAGCAGTGCTTTCCAAGAGCTGTCTTTGCAAGCCTTGTGGTTTGTCGGTTAGTCAAGGTTCAGAGGCAGGTGAGGTAGCCAAAAAACCAAAAGTGTAGTTGGGAGGGGAGAGGAGAAAAGGGGGAAGGGCCATGGTTGAAGGCAAAGGGGAAATTGAGAATCCTGCACCATGTTTGTTTTAGTCTTTTTACAAGACACTCTATGATTTATATTTTCTGTTACTGTCTAATAAAGAAGCACACATATGCAAGGTTATGTGCAGATTTCTTAGAGATGAAATAAAACTCTTCAGTGATCTTACTAGATATTTAATTTAGATTTCTTGTTATTCTACTGAAAGTGCTCTTACAGATTAAATGTCTTAAGGCTAGTGAAAGGAGTACCACAAATCAAACAGATTGGTTTTCTTTTTTTTCCCACTCACTTTAAATGAAAACAATTTATTCTTTTCACGTTGGATTAAAATTCCTGCTATATGGCCTTCATCTTTTAAAAAAGATTTTAAAATCCAGGTTCATTGATTTTTCAGATATCCCCATTTACATGCATTCTCCTGAGTTACGATATGATTTCTTAAGTGCAAATGCAAATATTCCTGAGAATGGTAACACAGGAAGTTCTTAGAAGTCATAACACCTTGCTAAAAATGTGTTTACCAAATTGCTATTTTTTAAAATAGAAAATGTTTACTATTATTTGGCTGGTGGTTATGTGGATCTGGCTTATTTAGGTGAGGGCAGAGGAATGCAGAGGAAGTTGGCTGTAGCAGAGTAGGGAAAAAGGAGTTCAGTGCTGGAAAAGGATGGTAAAAAGAGGCCCAGAAAGAGGAAGGAGATCATCTGTAAAACTTTCTGCTTACTTTATAGATGGCCAACAGTTTGAACTTTGTTACTATGCTGAGAAAAAACCCACATATGCTGTCCCTAAATCTCTATAACATTAACTACCCTTGTTGGCCACATGTCACTGGAGCTTAAGGAATTGTCCTGCTTTGATAGCTGGGAAATATCACAGCTCCATCTCTCAGAGGGACCCTGATTTAGTACCACTTGGTGGTTGAAACTCCTACCATACCATAGCTGGAATCATAAACTATTTTGTGTGTGGTGTTTTATTCCAGACTTGTTCATACTCTTTGAATTTGGCCGTTACCCAATTCTAACAATTTATTAAGCACCTTCTTGTGCTAGGTGGGCATTGTGCCAGGTACTGGAGACACAATGTGAGTGACCTAAACAGTTTCACCACCCTTACGGAGTAATATCTGGGCAATATAGACAAGTAAAAAGACAGCTTCATCAGCAGCAGTGTCATATCTGACTTCAGACTATTAAAAGATCCTTCCTGCTCTAGGACCTGGGTTTCATTACCACCTCTGTCCTACTGCAATTGCTGATTGCGGGAGCCTTGGGTGCTCAGATGTTCTTTGTATGACAACCTTCTGACCCAAACAAGGAGACCAGGAACATTTTAACTTTCAGAAGGAGACTGACTGGTGGGAACTGATGAGTGGTACCAAGATTCAGTGTCTCTCAAAAATTCAAATGCAGAGAATTTTGTCAAATATCCTTCTGGAACTCCTCCAGATGACTTAGTCCCCAAGCCCTCCCCTCTATGAAGGAGATGTTTTAAAACAATTTGAGCAGGTTATCACTATCCTAAAGCTCATATTTTGTTTTATCCTCTGCCTATGTTAGTAAGCCAAAAAGAGGGTTTGATTTGCATTTCCCTGCTCCTATATGCTATCAGTTGAAGAATGTCAAAAATATGTAGAAGCAGAGACACAAAAGCAGCTGGAGTTTAGCTTTCAGGTACATAGAAGGGAGTAAGTCCTTGTTTACATATCTGCTGTCCCTCCTTGGAGATAGTATCCATTTTTCTCATTGTTGTTTCACACTGGTGTCAATTTGTTGCTGTGGCTTTTGATACTATGCTCAAATTAAATTGGATGATAGATGTGTAACAGAAATGTTACTCAACAATTTGTAGCCACTTTTGCCTTCTAGGTGGAGAGCTTTGGAATCACTCCTAACAACAGAGAAATAAATTTATACAGTTTTTTATTTTCTCAGCTGTTTTTGTTTTCTCTTATGGTGACTGGTTGGGGGAAGGGGAAGAAAAAAATGTAAAACAGATGTTCCCTGGGGTCACCCCACTCCTAAGCATCAGTATAAGGTCAGGTCAAACTCTGCAACTATGTTTTATGGCAAGTCCAATGCCCTCAGGATTTCTGCAAATATATTTGTGCTAGTCACTTCTGACTCCAGTTTCCTGCTTTTGTTGAATTCTCATTGCTCTGAGCCTTGAGGCTGTTTATCTCTGACCTGGCTTCAAGTCAAATATGGGAGCATTTCCTGTTCCTTTATTCTATGTCTTCCTTATCCTCATACTGTTCACTAGCGGCAGCTGTGAATATAAGACATGCACTGAGATTTGGGGTTACCCAGCGAAGGGAAGGGGCATATGCAATCCAGATAACTTGGAATTGGATATGAGATTTTTCTGACCTTATAAAGTTCTTCGGCCGTTTTTTCCAAACCAGGCTCTGACCTCTGACCTCCCTCCACGTTGCCCTCTCTTCACCTCGCTTTCTGTCTCCAACAGCACAAATAATTGTCTCACTTTAATATGCAGAAAAATACAGCTCTCTGCAACTTAGAGTATATTTTCTCTTGGTACATGTTCTGTGTACACTTGAAAAGAATGTATATTCTGTTGCTGTTGAGTAGAATGCTTGATAAATGTCCATTAGATCAAGTTTGAGTGTTGTTCAAATCTTCCATGTCCTCACTGTCTTTCTGTTTACTTGTTCTATCAATTATTGAAAAAAGGATAGTGAAATGTCGGACTGAAATGTTGGATGTACTTCTTTTTGCAGTTCTATCAGTTTTTGCTTTATGTATTTTGAAACTTTGCTATTAGATGTATAAATGTGTAAGATTCTTATGCCCTGTTGATTAATTGACCCCTTCATGAAGTGACTTTCTTTGCTTTGAAATTCGTCTCGTCTAATTCAGTGTTGTCACTCCATCTTTCTTTTGATTAATGTTAGCTTGGCATTTAAAAATATCTGTTCACTTTTCATCTATTTGCATTTTTATATTTAAAAATGATTTATTATAGACGACACATATTTGGGTCTTACACTTTTATCTATGACAATTTCTGCCTTTTAATTAAGGTGCTTAGAGTAACTGTATTTAACATAAATGCAGATATGGTTGGGTTTCAATCTACCATCTTGCTATGTGTTTTTTATTTATGCCTATGTACTTTGTTCCCCTTTTCACTCTTTTTATATCTTCTTTTAAATCAACTGAGAATATTTTTAAAAATTATCTTATTTTATCTTCTTTGTTGGCTCATTAGTGATAACTGTTCTATTTTAGCTGTTGCTTTTGGGTTTAGAGTTTACAATTTTAATTCAACACAGTCTATTTTCAGATGACATGGTACCATTTCACCATACAACGGTATATTTCTGTTTTTCCCTTCCTGGTGTGTGTTCCATTGTTATCATATAAGTCACTTCATTAACTATCATACAATTAACTTATATATGTATTATAAGCCCTAGACACTGTTATTAATTTTGCTTAAATAATTATCCTTAAAAAGGTGTAAATAATAATTAGTTATTAAAAATCATTAAAATTATATACATATGTCTCATGTACTTATCAATTTCAGTATTCTTTATTCTTTTTTGTAGATCCACATGTCCATTTGGTGTCATTTTCTTTCTGCCTTTAGGACTTCCTTTAGCATTTCTTATAGTTAGAGTCTGCTGGTGATTAATTCTCTCAGCATCTTCATTTAAAATTTTTTTTTCACTGAGTATAGAATTCTTGGTTGACAAGATTTTCTTTAGTACTTTAAAATGTTGATTCACTGTTGTCTTACTTTCATTGTTTCTGATGAGAAATCTGCTTCATCCTCATTTTCTTCTCTGTGCAATGTGTCTATTCTCTGGCAGCTCTTAAGACTTTATCGCTGGTTTGGTGATAGCATTGATTCTGGTATACACTGGTGTGATTTTCTCATGTTTCCTGTCCTTGGTATTTATTGAGCTACTTGGGTTTATATTTTTCATTAAACATGGAAACATTTTTGCCCTTCAACAAATTTTCTTTCTATATTTAGCATCTAGATTTAATGCCTCCTTAGGAATTCGCTGGATTTTTAAATTTTTTTTGTAATGACATTATGAATTGTGTAAATAGCCAAATGCCCTTTCTCTGGTTTACAAACACATACTTTTCTTCTTTTTAAAGAGAACTTTGCCTCATTTTTCGTTCCCCCTTTTCCTCACATGCTTAGGATCTGTCTGAATTATTTTCCTGCTCCAGGGAATTTGGAAATAAGCAGAGATCTCCCTCCTTGATGTCCTTTGCGTTGCCTTTCCAATCTGAATGGATGTTTTCTTGCCTTTTGCTGTGCTCCCATCCACTACATGCCTCCCTCATAACATTTAAGACCCTAAAATGTCGTTATTTGATTATTCGTCTGCATTTGGTAGTAGCCAATACATTTTTTTAACAGACTATTTTTTTAAGAGTAGTTTTTAGGTTCACAGCAGAGCTGAGTGGAAAGTACATGGAATTCCCATATACTCCCTGCCCCTCCCCCCCCATGTATAAACTCCTCCACTATCAACATCCCCCACTAGAGTGGTACACTTGTTATGATCCATAAACCTACATCAACACATTACTATCATCCAATGTCCAGAGTTTACATGAGACTCGTGAAAATGAATAAAGGGAAACCTCATTTAAAATGGAATCAGGAAGCCCTGAAGGGGGAGCTCTCATGCACTACCACTTGTTGCCACCTGCAGCCCCCAAACAGGAAGAGATGTACCTTGCACTCCAACAGGAAGAAAGAGAAAGAAAGATTGACTTTACTACTCCTGCAAGAGAAAGGAAGACTTTCTTCTTGCCCAGCAACAGACCCAGCCAATGAGAAACTGTCTCCACCCTGAACTCATGCTTTCCTCCAATCAGCTTTTGTTCAAAGACAGTCTTCCAACTGTCTTTTCTTTTTTTATTTTTTGCCTATGAAGTAGTGTTCTGTCTCCTTTGTTTGCTGGACTTGCCTATAGTTTTACATAGCTTGCATATCTCGAATTGCAATTCCTCTGTTATCCCAAGTAAATCCATTTTGCTTGTAAAATAACTGCCTGCTTTACTTCAGTGATTGACAGAGTTCACTCTCGGTGTTTGTACATTTCATGTGTTTTGGCAAGTGTATTATATCAAATATCCACCATTCCATAGTTGGTAGAATAGTTTCAGTGCCCTAAAAGTCATCTGTGCTCTGCCTATTTGTCCTTGCTTCCACCAGTCCCCTGGCAACCACTGATCCTTTTACTGTCTCTATAGTTTTGCCTTTTCCAGAACGTCATATTTTGGAATCATATAATATGTATATAATTTGAAGCCTTTTTAGTTTGAATAATTTACTTAGTAATATGCATTTCAGGTTTCTCCATGTCTTTTTATGGGTTCATAACTCATTTATTTTTAGTGTTGAATACTATTCCATTGTCTGGATGTAACACAGTTTATTTACCCATTTGCCTACTGAAGGACATCTCAGTTGCCTCTAAGTTTTGGCAGTTATGAATAAAGGTGCTATAAACCTCTATGTACAGGCTTTTTTGTGGACCTGAGTTTTCAATTCATCCTTGTAAATAACGAGGAGTGCAATTGCTGAATCATATGGTAAGAATATGATTAGTTTTGTAAGAAACTGCCTAACAGTCTGAGATATTTTGCATTCCTACCAGCATTGAATGAGAATTTCTGTTGCTTCACATCCTTGCCAGCATTTGGTGTTGTCAGTGTTTCAGATTTCAGCCATTGTACTAATTGTATAGTGGTAGTTTATTGTTGTTTTAATTTTCATTTCCCAAATGACGTAGTATGTTGAACATTTTTTCATATGCTTATTTTCCATCTGCATATCTTCTTTGGGGAGGTATCTGTTCAGGTATTTTGCTCATTTTTTAAAAAAATAAATTTATCTATTTATTTATTGGCTGCATTGGGTCTTCATTGCTGCACACCAGCTTTCTCTAGTTGCTGCGAGCAGGGGCTATTCTTCATTGTGGTATGCGGGCTCCTCATTGTAGTGGCTTCTCTTGCTGAGGAGCACAGGCTCTAGGTGCATGGGCTTCAGTAGTTGCAGCACATGGGCTTAATAGTTGTGGTTCATGGGATCTAGAGCACAGGCTCAATAGCTGTGGCACATGGGCTTAGTTGCTCCGCGGCATGTGGAATCTTCCCAGAGCAGGGCTCAAACCCTTGTCCCCTGCATTGGCAGGCAGATTCTTAACCACTGCGCCACCTAGGAAGTCCCTTTTGCTCATTTTTAAATCAGACTGTTCATTTTCTTATTGATGGGTTTTAAGAATTCTTTGTATATATTAGATGTAAACAATCCTTTATCAGATGTATTTATCTTCTGCAAATATTTTCTCCAAGCCTGTGGCTTGTTTCCCCAATTCTCTTGACGTCAGCTTTTGCAGGGCAGAACCTTTTAATTTTAATGAAGTCTAGCTTATCAAATATTTCTTTCATGGATGACAATACAGGCTTTAAGGGAAGAATGTCATATTCTTATTTATATCTTCTGCTTCTGGCATAGTGACTGGCACATTTTAGACACTTAGTATTGAATGAATGAGTGAATAGATTATTCCCCTGCCCTGCCTGCTCAAATAATTCTCTATTCAAAACAGGATCACCTACATTGTTATATTAATAAAAGAGCTTAATGGATGTAACAAGAAAGGAGTTAATAATAAATGATTGACTATTTGCTTATCAAGCTGACTCAGCTCTCTCATTTTTTGCTATCTCTTTCCTCCATGAGTTACACTAAAATGCTTATTATGTTTACCAATTGTACCTGCTTCAGATATGAAAGAACTTTCTGTTATACATGGGAAACCTCTAATCATCTTGTGGTGTGATTGAATTCTGAGAATTTGTCTGTTGTTATTCAGAAATCATCTAATTTTCTGTAACCCAGAACCTGCACCTGCATGTCAAACTTGCAGTTGTATGGCATTATCGCATTAACTGAAATCTACTCTCTACCTCTTTATAGTATTTTGCTATAGGCATCAAAAAAAAAAAAAGACAAATGCTTGATAATCAGAAAAATGTTTATTATTTTAATGAAATTAATGATAGTCAACTACTGATTTATTTCTGAATAAATCCTAAAGCATGGTTAAATATATTGTGATTGAACCCTAAACGTGAGTGTGAGTATTACATAGAGATAATAAAAATATTCTTCAAAACAAAAATGTTATAAGATTGGAGTTGTGAACACATTTGTATAAATGTCTCTCAAAAGTTTAAAAATTGAATCTTATTTAACAAAAATTGCCTTAAAAATAAAACATATACTATAGGCATAACTCATTTAATTATGCTTTGCAGAAATTGTGCTTTTTATGTTGAAGGTTTTTGGCAATCCTGCATTGAGCCAATCTATCGGTGTCATTTTTCTAACAGCATTTTCTCACTTCATGTTTCTGTGACATGTTTTGATACTTCTCAAAATATTTCAGACTTTTTCATCATTGTTATATTTGTAATGGTGACCTGTGACCAGTGATCTTTGTTACTATTGTAATTTTTTGTTTTATATTTTTAAATTGAAATATGTACATTGTTCTTTTTAGACACAATGCTATTGCACACTTAACAGATCACAGAATAGTGTAAATGTAACTTTTACATGCACTGGGAAATCAAAAAACTTGTGTGGCTTGTGATATTACTTTATTGTGGTGGTCTAGAACCAAACCCACAATATCTCTGAGGGGTACCTATAGTAAATTAAATGGAAATTTCCTTAAGAGTGCCAAAACCTATGTATTTTGAACATACACAGGGCAAAACTATTTATTTTGGACCCCCCTATTAATTAGAAATTTGAAAAGACTTAGTAAAGGAGCATATTACAGTAAAACTTTGTTTTTAAAGTCTTTTCTCAACATGAAATGCAAATTGCAATATATCTAAAACTGTAAAATTATATGCAACATAATTCATATTGTAATAATATGTAATTTCAATCTATGTATCCTGGAAATTCATTAATAAGCAACATCAGCTTCTGTCTATTCTGTATTTCCTTAAAGTTATTCAATAATTCATACACTCATTCACCCGTTTGAACTGACTTTCCTCCCAGCTAATTTGAATTATGAGATTAAATCATATTTAATGATTTCATTATGTAAATTTACCTTTACAATGTTATCCAAATGTAGGTTTTGATACTATTATTTATTATCACTAAAAGAATAACGAATGTAGATGTGTATACTGTAAGTCATTTTTCTTCATTCATTCAGCACTTTCTACATGCAGAGAGCAGCTGGAGGGCACATGATACAAAGATGAATTCAAGTGTCTGGTATTTATTTATTTATTTACTTACTTCATTTTCTGTTTTTTTTTTAATTGAAATATAATTGATTTACAATATTGCATTAGTTTCAGGTGTACAGCATAATGATTCAGTGTTTTTGCAGTTTACGCTCCATTTGAGATTATTACAAAATAATGGGTATAATTCCCCATGCTCTACAGTATATCCTTGCTGCTTATCTATTTTATATATAGTAGTTTTTATCTGTTAATCCCATACTCCTAATTTGTGCTTCCCCTTGTGCCACTCCCCTTTGGTAACTGCAAGTTTGTTTCCTATATCTATGAGTCTGTTTCTGTTTTACATATACATTCATTTGTATTATTTTCTAGATTCCACATATAAGTGATGTAATACAGCATTTGCCTATCTCTGTCTGACTTATTTCACTAAGCATAACATTCTCTAGGTTTGTTCACATTGTTGCAAATGGCAGTATTTTGTTCATTTTTATGGCTAAGTAATATTCCTGTGTGTGTGTATTTATATATATGTGTGTGTGTGTGTATGTGTGTATGGCACATCTTCTTAATCCAAGTGTCTGATACTTGGGTTGCTTCCATATTTTGGCTATTGTAAATCATGCTGCTATGAACATAGGGGTGCATGTATCTTTTCAATTAAAAGTTTTCACTTTTTCAGATATATACCAAGAGTGGAATTGCTGGATCTATTTTTTAGTTTTTTTGAGGAATTTCTATACTGTTTTCCATGGTGGCGGCACCAATTTACATTCCCACCAACAGTGCAAAGGGTTCCTTTTTGCCACATCTGCTCCAACATTTGTTATTTGTAGACTTTTTATGACAGCCATTCTGACTGGTGTGAGGTGATACCTCGTGGTTTTGATTTGTGCTTCTCTAAGGATTAATGGAATTGAGTATCTTTTCATGTGCCTATTGGCCATCTGTATGTCTTCTTTGCAGAAATGTCTATTCAGGTCTGCCTGTTTTTTTGACTGAGTTGTTTGTTTTTTTGATATTGAGTTGTATGATGTATTTGTATATTTTGGATGTTAACCCCTTGTCAGTCGTATCATTTGCAAATATTTTCTCCCATTCTGTAGCTTGTCTTTTTGTTTTGTTGATGGTTTCTTTGCTGTGCAAAAGCTTTTTAGTTTAATTAGGTCCTATTTATTTTTGTTTTTGTTTCTTTTGCCTTAGGAGATTGATCCAAGAAAATATTGCTATGATTTATGTGAAAGAGTGTACTGACTATTTTCTTTTTTAGGAGTTTTATGGTTTCAGGTCTTAGATTTAGGTCTTTAAACCATTTTGAGTTTTTTTTTGTATATGATGTGAGGGAATGTTCTAATCTCATTGTTTTACATGTGGCTGTCCAATCAAGTGCCTGATGTTTAATCTCTGTCTTCAAGGAGCTAATAATCTAACAGGGGCTGGAACAATTCTACACTATGATACTAGGTGGAAATTAAGGAGTTCTAAATGACACAAAGAAGCAAACTTGCTGTCAATTAACAAGACAGCATCAGTGGTCTTTAGAAAGTCAAGTACTTTATATTTGAAGTTATCAATGGTCTTTAAACCCATTCTCATGAATGGGTTTTATTTTAAGGGAGAACTTTCATTACTTGAAAACAAACTACTTCACAAAAGCAAAACATAAACAATGGAATCATACTATTAACCAGTTTTAGCTCTGTTAAAATATTTTAAAAAATGAACATAATGTTACTATATTTTACCTTTTGGGAGCTATCATATTTATTATTTATTGTATAGTGCAACTATCAGAGACTAATAGAATATAGCAAGCTTCTTACTCTGCACCAAATGACCAGCACTGTCACTTGAAGTTCTGATTTCTATTTTCTAAAGCTTCTTTTTTTTAAAAAAAATTCTATTTCAGCTTTCTGCCATTAAAGTGCTTGTCTCAAAATGAGGGCCTCCCTACAGCTAGCTTATTACTTGTAATTTGCTGTTGGGGAGTAAACCAGTTAACCAAGTTGGGGATTTCTAAAATGGGAGTTAATGGAATTTGTTTAGAACTTTCCAAGGAGTGAAATGTATGGGCTTTAATATTATAAATGTATTTTTGGTAGTTAATATATAGTGGATTATTAATCATTTATTTTTATTTTTGATTTTATATTTAGCTTTACATATAAAACCCAAATTATAGCTTTTCTGCTCTATATTTATAATATGATTCATGGAAATACCTTTGGTGAAAACAATAGCACATTTATATGTCTGTCACTTGACTTAATAATTTTTTTTTAATTTCAGGGAACATGAACAATAATCTTAAATCATTATATTGGTTGGTATATACGTTGGTATTAATTACTCCAACTATGTTTCTTAAGTGTAACATGGAATATTATACCAGGTGTGGGCAGGCTAAAAATTAGCAGTAATATGGTTGAAAATTCTCTCATTTCAAATTTATGAGGCTAAAAATGCCATGTGGAATTCTGCCAATTTTTTCCCTTGACTACATGATTGTATCTGCCACAATTAGTATAAAGTCTAAAACAAGAGCCATTTACTGCAGTTACTCTAAGTGCAGATGTTATTGTGGGGTTTATTGAATTGTCTGTATGCCTGAATGTCCATTATAGAATTCTCCCAACTAGTAACCAGAGCAGAATGTCTACCAGCTTATGATGAGCTGCTGTTGACTGTTTTTGGTTATTTAGATCATTTGAAAATTCTTTGACCGGAATTATAATTGCTGAGTATATGTTTTGAGAGTTGGATTATCAAAATAAATTTCTATTTATAGTGTGAGATCCTCTGCCCTACCCAACCATAAAATATTAGTGTCTCCCAGGGTTTAGACCTCAGCATTTAAATCATATCTTAATTCACTCCTGTTAGGTGAGCTAACCAATTAACACTTTGTTTCAGTTATCATCCATTTGCTGAGGACTTAGAATTCTGCCTCAGGCTTTAGAATTTCAGACCATTGCACAAATACCTTTTGGGCATTTCTGTATGTGTGTATCTCAAATTCGATATATTAAAAATTAAACTCACATTCCTCTGCCAAGTCTTGCCCTTCCACTGGTGTTCCAGTCAATTAGCAATCCAGACCCCAAACCTAGAATCATTCTTTACTGATCTTTTTGCACTACACCACCAAATACCAATTTCTTATTACTGGACTTCAATAAACATGTTTTCAAATCCATCTACTTCTCTCTATTCCATCTGCCTAATCCTTAATACAGGACAACAGTACTTTTAATTTGGATACTGTCACATCTTTGTGTTCTCCCCATTTTGAGAATTATCCTTCCTTAATGCATTTTTCCCACTCAATTTTCTTTTTCTGCTTTAAGTTTTTAAAGAACGTTTTAAGATAAATCAACATATAATAAAATGAACATGTTTAAAGTGCACAATCTGGTAAATTTTGATATATTTATTCACCCGTGGTGATGACCGCAGTAAAGAAAGTAAACATGGCCATTATCTACGAAAGCCTCCTTGAGTCCCTTTGGGATCCTTCCTTCCCTTTTACCCCATCCACCTCGCCAAAGCCCAGGGAACCACTAGTCTTCCTTATTTCAATATAGATTACTTGGCATTTTCTAGAATTTTATAGGAATGGAATCATATACAATGTACACTTTTCAATCTGAGTTCTTTTTCACTACTAATTATTTTGAGATTCATCCATGTTGTTGCGTATAATAGTAGCTCATTCTTTTTTTGTTGCTGAGTAATAGTCTGTCATATGGATATACTGCAGTTTATCTATTCATCTGTTGATGGACATTTGGGTTGTTTCAGTTTTTTTGCTACTAGAAAAAAAAAGCTGCTATGAACTTTCATGTCTTTGTATAGATGCTTTTTTTAAAATTTATTTATTTATTTATTTTTGGCTTTGTTGGGTCTTTGTTGCTGTGTGGGCTTTCTCTAGCTGTGGCGAGTGCATTGTGGTGTGTGGGCTTCTCATTGTGGTGGCTTTTCTTGTTGAGTGGAGCACAGGTTCTAGGCATGTGGGCTTCAGTAGTCGCAGTGCGTGAGCTCAGTAGTTGTGGCTCATGGGCTTAGTTGCTCCATGGCATATGGGATCTTCCCGAACCAGGGATTGAACTTGTGTCCCTTGCATTGCCAGGCGGATTCTTAGCCACTGCACCACCAGGGAAGCCCTGTATAGATGCTTGCTTTCATCTTTCTTGGGTAAATACCTAAGAGTAGAATTACTGGGTCATAAGGTAGGTGTAAGTTTAACTTTTTATGAAACTACCAAATTGTTTCTCAGTAGTCAATAAGAATTCCAGCAGGTTAATATTCTCACCAACACTTGATATGGGAAGTCATTTTAATTCTAGATATTATAATAATGACATTGTAGTTTTAGATTATATGAAAATCTACTTAATGACTAATGATATTGAACATCTTTCATGTGCTTATTTGTCATTGGTACACAATCTTTGGTTAGGTGTCTCTCTAGATCTTCTGTCCCCTTTTTATTAGGCTTTTGTTTTCCTTTTATTGAAACTTCTTTATGTATTATGGATACAAGTGCTTTAGCAGATATTCCGTTTTCAAAAAATTTTTTGAATTGATGCATTGTCTTGTCATTCTACTAACCATTTCTCTTGAAGAGCAGAAGTCCCAATGTTGATGAGGTACATGTGTGTGTATTTTAATGGATTGTGTTTTGATGTAGTATGTAAGAATACTTTGCCTAACAGAAGGTCATAAAAATTCTCTATCTTCCAGAGGTTTATAGTTTTAGGTGTTATATTGAAGTCTAGAGTCCAGTTTGAGTTGATTTTTAGATATGTTGTGAGGTGTAAATCAAGTTTATTTTTTTCTCTTTTCCAGTTTTATTGAAATATAGTTGACTTACAGTACTGTATAAGTTTAATGTGTACAGCATAATGATTTCACTTACATACATCATGAAATGATTATCACAATAAGTTTGGTGAACATCCATCATCCCATATAGATAACAAATTAAAGAAATAGAAAAAAATTTTTGCCTTGTGATGAGAATTCTTTGGATTTACTTAAGCAACTTTCATATATAACATACAGCAGTGTTAATTATATTTCTCCTGTTATGCATTATATCCCTAGTACTTATTTATCTTATGACTGGAAGTTTGTATCTCTTGGCCATCTTCATCCAGTTCCCCCTCCTCCCACCGCACACCTCTAGTAATCACAAATCTGATTTCTTTTTCTATGAGTTTGTTTATTTTTGAAGTATGATTGACCTACAACACTGTGTTAGTTCCTGTTACACAACATAGTTATTTGATATTTCCATACTTTTCAAAATGATCACCGCTGGAAGTCTAGCTATGATCTGTCACCATACAAAGATATTACATGTTTAATGACTGTATTCCCACACTATACATTTCATACCCGTGATTCATTTGTATTGCAACTGGTAGCTTGTACCTCTTAATCTCCCTCACTTATTTCCCTCCCTCGCCCTCCCCTCTCCTCCTTAGCAATCACCTGTTATCTGTATCTATGACTCTATTTCTGTTATGTTTGTTCATTTGTTTTGTTTTTTAGATACCACGTAGAAGTGATGTCATACTGTATTTGTCTTTCTCTGTCTGACTTATTTCACTTAACATAATACCCTCTAGGGTCCATCCATATTGTCGCAAATGGCCAGATTTTATTCTTTTTTAATGGCTGAGAAATATTTTATTGTATATGTATGCCACATCTTTATCCATTCGTTTGTAGATGGACACTGAAGTTACTTGCATATCTTGGCTATTGTAAATAATGCTGCAATGAACATAGGGGTGCACACATATCTTTTTAAATTAGTGTTTTTTTTTTTCCTTCGGATAAATACCCAGGAGTGGAATTGCTGGATCATGTGGTAGTTCTATTTTTAGTTTTTTGAGGTATCTCTATACTGTTTTCCATAGAGGCTGAACCAATTTACATTCCCACCAACAGTGCACAAGGGTTTCCTTTTCTCTGTACCCTTGACAACTCTTGTTTGTTGTCATTTGGATAACAGCCATTCTGACAGGTGTGAGGTGCTATCTTGTGGTTTTGATTTGCATTTCCCTGATGATTAGTGATATGGAGCATCTTTTCATGGGCCTGTTGGCTATCTGTCTGTCTTTTTTGGAAAATGTCTATTTAGATCCTCTGCCCATTTTCTAATTGGGCTATTTGCTTTTTTGATGTTGAGTTGTGTGAGTTATTTATACATTTTGGATATTAACCTCCTATCATTTGCAAATGTCTTCTCCCATTTACTAGGCAACCTTTTTGTTTTGTTGATAGTTTCCTTTGCTGTGCAAAACTTTTTAGTTTGATGTAGTCCCATTTAATTAAGTTTATTTTTTATCTGCTTATGAATATATTTTTTTACCAGCACCTTTTATTGAAAAGGCTATCCTTTCTGTTTATCCTTTATCCTTTGGACCTTTGTCAAAAATCAGTTTCTCCAACATTATTTGTAAGAAAGACTAATTCTTTCTCCACTGAGTTTCCTTTGCATCTTTGTTAAAAAATTGACTGTCAATATCTGTAGTTCTATTCCTGAATTCTATTTTGTTCTATCTTTAAGTTAATACCAAACTGTGTTTGTTACTGTAGCTTTACAAATAAGTCTTGTGGTCAGGTCGTGTAGTTCTACAAATGTGTTTATCTTTTAAAAATTGCTTCAGTTAGGCTAAGTTCTTTGCTTTTCATTATGAATTTTTGAATCAGCTTGTCAATTTAGACAAAAAAAAAAAAAATGTACCCTTGGCTTTTGATTCAATTGCATTGAATCTATAGATCAGTTTATCAGAAATTACCATCATTAGAATACTGAGTCTCCTGATCCATGAACAACATTTATCTTAACATTTATTTAGATGTTTTTAAACATTCCTCAGCATTGTTTTATAATTCTCAGTGTAAAAGTTTTGCACATGTTTTATTATATTTATCCCTAAGTATTTTATATTTTTGATATTTTATAAATAGTATTTTTGAAAATTTTCAATTTCTGGGTTTTTTTGTATATAGAAATATGTTTTTTAAAAAATGATCTTGTATCATACAGCCCTGCTAAACTCACTTATTCATTCTAGTAGTTTTTTTGTAGGTCTCATAGGACTTTATACATAGGTGGTCGTGCCATTTATGAACAAAGACAGTTTTGATTGTTCCTTTCTAATCTGGATGCCTTTTATTTCTGTTACTTACCTTATTGTGGCTACAATCACCAGTAAAAAGGAAGATAGAAGTAGGGAGAGCAGACTTCCTTGTTTTGTTTCTGATCTAATGAGCAATGTTTTAGCCTTTCATCACTAATGATGATGTTAGCTGTAGATTTTTCATAGATGCCCTTTATCAGATTGAGAAAGTTCTCTTCTGTTCCTAGTTCACTGAGAGTTTATATCAGAAAAGTGTTGGATTGTGTCCGTTGATATTGTTGCAGCTATTGAGACGATCACGTTTATACTTTCTTGTTTGTTACTGTAGTGAATTACGTTGATTGATTTTTGAATATTAACTTTCACTCAGACATGATGTGTTATACTTTTCATACATTGTTGCTTTCAATTTGCCAATATTTTGTTAAGAGTTTTTATATCTATGTTCATGGGTGATCTATAATTAGTAGATAGTGTTCTTTCCCAGTAATGTCTTTATCTGGTTTTGGCACCAGATTACTACTGGCTTCATAGAATGAGTTGGGAAAAGTTGTCTCCTCTTCAGTTGTCTGGTAGAGTTTCTGCAGTACTGATACTATTTCTTCCTTCAATGTTTGGTGTATTTGGTAGAATTCCCCAGTGTAGCCAACTGGTCCTGGAGTTTTATTTATAGAAAGATATTTACTAATTTATTTCTTTAGTAGATGTGGGGCTCTTCAGGTTATCTATTTCTTCTTGAATGAGCTTTGGTAGTTTGTGTCTTTCAAGGTTTTTGTCTATTCCAACTATTTTGTTGAATTTATTAGTGTAAAGTTATTCATAGTATTTCCTTATTATTCTTTTAATATCTATATTATCTATAGTGATGTAACTCCTGATATTGGTAGTTTGTGTCTTCTCTTCATTTTTCTTGACAAATATGGGTAGAGGCTTATCAGTTGTATTGATCTTCTCAAAGAATTGGTTTTTTAATTGATTGATTTTCTCTAATATTTTTCTGTTTTTAATTTCATTGCTTTTCGCTCAGATCTTTATTTCCTTTCCTCTGCTTCTAGTGTTACTCTTTCTTCCCCAGCTTTACTGAGGTATAATTGTCAAATAAAAATTGCGTATTTTTAAGATGTACAATCTAGTGGCATTTTGATATGTGTATACATTGTGAAATGATCAAATTAATTAACAATCCATCACCTCACAAAGTTATCTTTTTTTTCCTTGTGGTAAAAACATTTAAAATCTGCTCTCAGCAAATTTCAAGTACAAAATGCAATATTATTAACTGTAGTCACCATCTTGTACATTAGATCTCTAGAACTTATTCATCCTGCATAACTGAAAATTCGTACCCATTGCCTCCACACCCAGTCCCTTGGCAACCACCATTCTGCTCTCTATTTCTATGCATTCAACTTTTAGATTCCATATATGAGTGAAATCCTAGCATTGCTCTTCTTAATTCTTTGTGACTTATTTTTCCTTCTGTGGAAGATGTGAGGACTTTTTTTTAATTTTTATTTTTTAAATTTTGTTTATTTATTATTTTTTGGGGGGGTACACCAAGTTCAGTCATCTGTTTTTATACACATATCCCCGTATTCCCTCCCTCCCTCGACTCCCCCACCACCCTCCCTTGAGTCCTCCCCACCCTCCCCGTCCCAGTCCTCTAAGGCATCTTCCATCCTCAAGTTGAACTCCCTTTGTTATACAACAACTTCCCACTGGCTATCTGTTTTACAGTTGGTAGTCTATATATGTCTGTGCTACTCTCTCGCTTCGTCTCAGCTTCCCCTTCACCCCCCGCCCTCTCCCAAACCTTGAGTTCTCCAGTCCGTTTTCTGCATCTGTGTCCTTGTTCTGGTCACTGAGTTCATCAGTACCATTTTCAGATTCCATATATGTGAGTTAGCATACAATATTTGTCTTTCTCTTTCTGACTTACTTCACTCTGTATGACAGACTCTAGGTCTATCCACCTCATTACATATAGCTCCATCTCATCCCTTTTTGTAGCTGAGTAATATTCCATTGTATATATATATGCCACATCTTCTTTATCCATTCATTTGTTGATGGGCATTTCGGTTGCTTCCATGTCCTGGCTATTGTAAATAGTGCTGCAATAAACATTATGGTACATGTTTCTTTTGGGATTCTGGTTTTCTTTGGGTATATGCCCAGTAGTGGGATTACTGGATCATATGGTAGTTCTATTTTTAGTTTTTTTAAGGAACCTCCAAATTGTTTTCCATAGTGGCTGTACCAACTTACATTCCCACCAACAGTGCAGGAGAGTTCCCTTTTCTCCACACCCTCTCCAACATTTGTTGTTTCCAGATTTTGTGATGATGGCCCTTCTGATCTCTAGCATTTTGAAATTTTACAATAATTTACCTTGCTGTGGTAAGCATTCCTATCGTGCTTTCAGTCTAGAAATGCATGTGCTTCAGTTCTGGGATATGTCATTATATTATATCTCTAATTTAAATCCCTCTGTATTCCGTAGTACTCATGTAATTCAAATATAGGATCTACTGGATTTATCCTCTTATTTTTTCTCTTTCCTTTTCTTCATCTTTTTTTTTTTTTTTTTGGTGTGTGTATGTGTTTTCATACTTGGGAGCTTTACCTTTCAACACTTTTATTCTATTTATTTCTCAAATTTTTTTCTTAGGTTCTCTTACTGTTTCATTCTTATAAACTTCTGTTCTTATTTCATGGATGTAACATCTCTCACCTTCCTGAGGATATAAATTATGAATCCTGTTTTGAAGTATTTATACTCTTATGTTATCTCCCTTAATTCTGTTTCCTCTAGTTCCTTCTTCTTTCTTTCTTTCTTCTTTCCTTCCTTTCTTTCTTTTTCTTTCTTCTTTCTTTCTTTCTTTCTTTCTTTCTTTCTTTCCTCCTTCCTTCCTTCCTTTCTTCCTTCCTTCCTTCTTTTCTTCTTTTGTTTCTTTTTTGTTTTAGGTCTCTGCCTTTCTACCTTCTATGTAGGAGGCTTCTTTCATATGTCTGGATGGCTAGTTTTCTTGCTTTCCTGATTATATTTAAGATTCAGGGAATTAAAGTCAGATGAAAGGATTGTCATGTGTGTTTATATGTGTGTGTGTGTGTAGGGTGTGTGTGTGTAGGGGGTGTGTGGGGTGTGTGTGTGTGTGGGGTGTGTGTGTGTGTAGGAGGTGTGTGTGTGTGTAGGGGGTGTGTGTGTGTAAGGGGTGTGTGTGTGTGTGTAGCATATGTGTGTATGTAGGGTGTGTGTGTGTGTAGGGTGTAGGTGTGTAGGGGGTGTGTGTGTGTAGGGGGTGTGTGTGTAGGGGATGTGTGTGTGTGTAGGGTGTGTGTACATGTAGGGTGTGTGTGTGTAGTATGTGTGTGTGTAGGGGGTGTGTGTGTGTGTAGGGTCTGTGTGTGTGTGTGTGTGTGTGTGAGACAGATGCTTGTCATTTAGTTGGTTTTAAGGGAGGATGACTAAAGGGAACTGGAGGAATTCATTGGAAGATTACCACTGTTGCGGTCTGCATTTCTTGTTCCTAGGTTAGCTAATTTCTCTGGAGAGAAGTCTGTTCCTCAGTATTCTGTGACTCAAAGGAGAGAGTTCTCACCATTCAGGATGTAACATTTCAGTGAATGTTTCTGTTTTCTGAATGGCGTCTCACACTCACCCTTTGTTAAATCTCGTGGGGTTGATTTTAGAGCTCCTCCACTTCCATTTCTCCTCAGAATAAACATCTGGTCTTCTCGCAGGCTGGGAGCAGAGTTGCCTCGCTGTGTAAGCTGGTGAGGAGGGCCAGAGTCTAAGCCCTCCTCTTGAAAGCGTTCCGCTGCGCCTATTTTAAGCCACACTGTTCTTCCCCCATCATCTCAGACACCCTGAGCCGCTCTTTCTGAGTCTAGTGTTCTCTGTGGGGACCAGTCTGGTGCTCATTCACACCCTTCCTGTAGTCATGTAGACTTCAGTTTTCTTTGCACTGCTTAATTACGCTTCCATTGACTCGCCATTATTCAAAAGTCTATTTTCTTTCTTTGTCCTATTTCCTGTTTTTTTCTGGTCTTTTAGCTTTATACCATTTTTATTCCATTATTCTTTTTTGTAAAGAGGCGTCAGTATATACCCATATGTTTGGGTCTGCTGTGTTTGAGGGATGATTTCTTGCATAGATCTTTCATACTGCAGACGGAGTGACCTTCCTAAAATGGAACTCTGGCAGAAACCGTATCACCACTCTACTGCTTAACCATTACCATGGCCTGCCATCGTCTGCACTCAGATTCCTTCTCACGCCATTCAGGGCCCTTCGTGCTCTGTTCTGTGTTTTCTTCTGCAGCTCTGTGCTTGTGAGCTGCCACGCTCAGGCTCTAGTTGTACCAAAACTCTTGCAGTTTCACTGACAGTGGCATTGTCAGGTTTTTTTTTTTTTTTTTTTTTTTTAACATGCCATTCCCTCTGCCTGAGTGCTTCTTACCCTGTGCCCCTATGACCCGGGGATAGAGCATCAAAGAATGAGTCATAAGCGTGCTTCCTAGGTACCACCTCTATTTGGTATTGAAAGTGCTTGTCTTCACTCTGGCTGAACTATAAGCACTGTGGTAAAAGACTAACTTCTCACAGATTTGTTCAGCAGCTACTATTGTACCAGCACAGAGTAGCCAAATCTATAATTAAAAGTTGGCTAACAGGTAAATTTATTTTTATTTCTATAACACAATAAAACTGGTGAATGGATAATGGTGACACTTTAAAAGTGTTCCATCTCCAGATGTAAAGCTTAAATAATTATTAGCTGTCCTCAAACTTAATTTCTAAGACTACATACTGTGGAGACTGTTAAGATTTCTGGTTTGGCCTATCCCGAAACATCTTTAGTTAATTAATAATATTTAAAGATTTTCTATAATATGTTTTTTAAACGAGCGCTTTTCGTAAAATTTTCCTTTTCATTTTTTCCTGTATCTCCCTCAACTTGTTTTATTTATTACTGACAAATTATGAATTGGATCCCAGATAACCTGTTCTGGTTCAAAGATCAAGGTAATAACTTTGCAGTGCACTTTTGATATATAACTTAAACTTTTGAAAAAAACAAGACACTAGGAATTAGCCAAAAAGTCAGAGAAGGTAACATGTTTGCAGGTCATCGTGGAACTGTTCTTTACAAGGGCTCGAGGGAAAAGAAAGCAGTAGCATCAAAAGGCTACGTAAGAACTCACCTAGTGAAATAGCTTAATGACTTTTTACTTGTTATTTATTTATGTATTTACCCACTTATTATAAAGGATACACCGCCAAATGGAGAGGTTCAGCGATTTCCCTGGTGGTCCAGTAGTGAAGACTCCGTGCTTCCAATGCAGAGGACGCAGGTTCAATCCCTGGTTGGGGAACCAAGATCTCACATGCTGTGCAGCCAAAAACTAAAACCAAAAACAAATGGAATATTGCTCAGCCATAAGAAGGAATGAAATTGGGTCATTTGTAGATACGTGGATGGGACCTAGAGAGTGTTATAAAGAGTGAAGTAGGTCAGAAAGAGAAAAAAAATATATCATATATTAACACATATGTGTGAAATCTAGAGAAATGGTATAGATGATCTTATTTGCAAAGCAGAGATAGAGACACAGACATAGAGAACAAATGTATGAATACCAAGAAGGAAAGGGTGGGGTGGGTGGGAGGAATTGGGAGAGTGGGATTGACATATATACACTACTGATACTATGTGTAAAATATGTAACTAATGAAAACATACTATATGGCCCAGGGAACTCTACTTAATGCACTGTGGTGACCTAAATGGGAAGGAAATCCAAAAAAGAGAGGGTATGTGTATATATATAGCTGGTTCATTTTGCTGTACAGTAGAAACTAACACAATATTGTAAAGCAACTGTACTCCAATAAAAAATTAGTTAAAAAAACCCCAAACAAATGGAGAGGTGCAGCAGGCAAGGTATGGGGTGGCGGAGGGAGGAGGCATGGGGCTTGCATGTCCACTCTGGACACGCCACCCTCCTAGCACTTTAAATGACATATTTACTCTGGAGTAGAGCTAACGCCTCCTCCTCCTCCTCCTCCTCCTCCTCCTCTTCTTCTTCTTCTGCATGCAGTAATTAAAACACAAAACATTTTTTTAAAAGTCAATCCTCAAGTGCTCCTTTTTCAGCTGTACAGAATTAGATGCCAACGCTATGTTAACATACACCTATATTAAGTTTCATGGGATTAGTAGAGAAGATCAGAGAAGGTAGGCATTAACTCTTTTATTTGCTAATGTAACATGACTAGAAAATATGGTTACGTGTATTAAGAGGAAGAAAAAACATGGGTTGTCTTTGGGGGCATGGGGTGGGGAGAAGGTGGAGGTACATCAGACTTTACTACAGTTGGCTTCTTAGCTTTTAGAATATTTAGGATAAAATCACAAAAGAGATGGACGATCTTATAAAAGAGAACAAGGATTTTTAAGAGAGAAAGAGACAAGGATGAAAGAAAGAGAGGGAAGAAATGGGTGCGGGGAGAAATGCTTCTTTTTAAAAACATGAACCACGTGGTCACTGCAGTGGCATGGGAGGTCTCTCCCAGGGGCAGATCTGTATGGCTCCTTCTGACAACTTCAATAATGTCACAGGTAATTGCTAACAACCGTGAAATACCCTTCTCACCTTTTTGTGTGTGGCACTCAGACTGTTCAAAACGTCCAGGTTAATTAGTATGAACTCTGGCTTTTAGGTGGGGAAGGTGGATGGTCCCAATTAGCCTTGCCTGACTGATGAGCAAGTGTGGTCACAGAGGCTGGGACTCTTGCTCAAGGATATTCTGTAGCTCAGCTGCACAGTCTGAATTGAACAAGGTTCCTTGATACCCTGTCTGTAACCTTTCTTCCTCCTTCCCTCCCTCCCCTTCCCTCCTATTTCTCTGTCTCCTCTCTTTTCTCTCTCTTTTTCACTTTACTGTATGCAAAACCAAATCTACAAATACTGGGATAACTTTTAATCTTCAGTTGAGGTATCCATTTCATTTTCAACATTCGTTCATCACAAAGAGAGTTCAACAAATTTTACTCCATTCTCTTCTTTTAACCTGCTAGCTTGGCTCAAGATGGACAGTTTCTCTTGAAGCTGTTTAACTGGTCTTTTACATTGGGTGGGGATGGGTGAAATTTTTCTTAAAAACATTTTATAACTCTGTTTACTTTTAGTTCTGGGATTAGAAATACTAATAATCTACTTTGGATTAACTTGCCATTGAATCCCAAATCAGGCCCAGTAGCTAATTATCAATGGCCAGCTCATCTGATTTTGGTCATTGGGTTTGTCCACAGTGGCTGTTTGCTTTAGCATTTCTGCAGGTAGAATGTTCTGAAGCCATTTAGTTGTGAAGCATAACTTCTTTCACACACAGATGTGATGTACAGATGGGGGTTTCTCCCTCTCTTTGCCTAGATGTTCTCCATTTCTTTAGAGTTATGTTAAGAGCTCAACTGGGTAGATTAGTGCCAAGGTTCTTTGGTGAACTATTATAGAGTTGTGTTTTGTGGTTTATGATATGTTCTGGGCCACATCAAAGAAAGAGGAGCCATGTGGAGTGTAACAGCTTAAACGAAAGGCAACAGATTGTCAGAAGAAGTTAACCCAAAGGCAGCAACTGAAAAACAGAGGTCAGCTGAAGGGGCAGGAGATGGAGGCACAGCTGAAGGAGGCATCAATGGGACAGGCATTGGGTCACAGAATAATATTCTCTGGAGGAGAAAGATACTCTTAAGCCTTTGGAAGGAAACGCAATAAATATTTCACAAGCCTGCCAAGAAAAGCAAGAAGTAGAGAAGTTATTTATCATCCAGAAACTCTCATACGGTTGCTTTCCTCCTATACCAGGAAAGGCAAAAATCTTTTAGCTTATCTTTACAATATGACTTTTTTTGTTGTTTGTTACAATGAAATTGGGCTGAAATAAGAAAGAACATGGACTGTCAAAAAGCCCTCATAAATAAATAACAGATACATATTTCATTACAGCTTCAGCCTTAAGCATTTGTAAAACAGGCAAATAATGTAAACATTATCTGACAGCCAGTAATTCAAAAAATCAGAGGGAGTTAACCAGTCAGGTGAATATAGGTTTTTTTTTTCCCCTGTATGAGACTATGGTTGCTGTAGACATCACATTTCTCCTTCTTGCTATTTGAAGTCCCAGGTTGCCTACTTGACTCCTTTTTCTTCTTTGCACGCAGTGAATCACGCATTCCAAGCCAGAGAAAGGGCATCTAACCATGCCACTGGCAGGACCTTGGGCAGGGGTGGCTGGCGTAATGGCAGCCTTCCCGAAGTGATGCTTACGCTGAATTTTAGAGAGTGAAAAAGGAGTTGGCAAAGGTAGGTGCCCTAGGCAGAGAAGTGCACGGACTAAGTGCTAAAGGGAGCCAGTGCCTGTTGGACTGCTGGAGTTGCCTGTAGTCAGCATGGCCAGCCCGCGCTGTGTTATCAATCTGTGAAGCTGGGGGTTGACAAAACCCAGCAGACTGTAAACATGCAGGGTTCAGAATGCTTGGGTTCCATGCACGGCTCTGCTGCTTGCTGGCTGCACCGCTCTGGACAGTTTACGTGGCCTCTCTAAGCCTCAGTTTCCTAAGCTATAAAATGAAAATAAAATAGTATCTTCTCCCGTGGGTTACTATAAAATCATGCATTTAAAGTGTTCAGAACAGTGCTTGTCATATCGTTAAGTAATCAGTGTTAACTTTTATTCGATTGTAATTAATAAGTCCCGATTTTACTACTTGATAGTTCACCTCCATAACTATGCAGGCATAGTTTGCTTTCAGTGGTGATTATTGCTGGATTACCCTGTTACTGCTGCTCGATGGAGCTAACAGTTCTTTTCTGTTGGCTCCAGAGATTTCTCTACTATTCCAATAAGATTGATGTCTGAATTACATTTGTTACTTGTGGACTAATAAAATAATATAGGCTTCACTCTGAAAGGGACCCACTGGATGGAAAGTATAAAATAAAAGGCCTGTAAGAGGCCTCTGTTAGTGTTTCTGTGATGTGGTCCAATTAATTTAGCCAAAGAAGGGTGTCATATGTTATGATTTGTGGGCCTCACAGATTGAGCTTTGATTGAGCTTCCTTGATGGGGATACACTTGCTTTTGGAGTGTTCAGCCCTCATGCGGGGTTGCAATGAGAAAAGTAACCTCCTGGACAGGTCTGCACAGCTAGAAGATTAAGAAGCATCACCTTAAAAATATGCCTGCCTCAGAGCAAAAGAGTTAACGTTTTTTTACATGCAAAAAATAGATGTCATATTAAAAAAAAAAAGACTGGAAATGGCTTGTAGCTGGCAATTCTGGCCCTCACGTGGGACCAAAGAAATAGCCATGTGTACGGAGCTGTCAGAGGCTGCTCACGCTTTGCAAAATTTCATAAAACATAGTGGTTGTTTCTAGCGGTGAGCAGTATAGGAGAAATTTTCCGTAAAACCATACCATTATCGGTTTTAAATAAAGGTTATAATAATAGTTCCTCCACCTCGGGGTTTTTGGGAAAATTAAATGATATAATACCTGAAGTGTGCTTTCCATAGTGCACAGAACAGTGGGAGGGCTTGATAAATGTCACAGGATGCTACCTCTGGTAGTAGGGTACAGGGGCATAGTTTGGTAGTTAGAGAAAGTAGAGCCTGGCTTTGAAAGCCAGCTCATCACTGAGAGGTAAGTACCAATGAGCAATGGCTTAACCTTTCTGTGAAGGTAGGTAGGCATTGTTATCTGCCTCACGGGGGTTTTGAGAAGCACATACGTGAATACACACAAAGCACACACAATAGTGTTGGGCCCACAGCAAGAACGAAACTAAATATGAACTCTTAGCAGCAGCAATTGTATTGCAAAACAATTTATGTCTGCCCGAAAAGCACAGGATTAGTCATACTTTTTCATTAAATTGACCTTTTTAGATAATAATTTTTTGACAGTTTACAGATTTGTATTGTTGAAATTAGTTGTGGAAAGAAATTTCATTTTTATCTATAGAAGACTCACAGATTCTATATTATTATTCTAATATCAACTAACTGTTCTGCAAACCTTACTGAACCACTTTCTGACCTACTTTTTGGACTTCAGAAGTATTATTTAGGATTATATTTTTTTCCCAAGGAAACAGTTCAATAACTCTTTATTATCTCCTCCCCTCTGGAGTCTTGGTGGTGTTGTAGAAGGCAATATTGATTATTTACTGTTTTTATATTTTCTTTCATTTGTGGGGAAACAGATGGATTGTTTGCAGGCAACACCAACCTTAGGAGCTAAGGGCACACTTTGGGAATTTGTTTTTGGCATTAAAATGGTCAGGAAAACTAAGCAGGGCTTTTGAGAAACAATTTTTGAGGTAATTCTGCCACCCACTTTCCTCCCTTTATTTAAATCCCCTCAAAAATAAATAAAAATCTGTAGCTAAACTCTATATTGAATCACCACAACCTACAATTACACACAGTAAAAAGTGTTGGAACAATAGTTCTATCTTTCCAGTAAACATAGCATTCTTGATGGGACCTGGGGAGAGTACGTTCAGTCTGTGGATTGCTGAGGAATCTGTAGAGAAAAAAGTTCAGGGGAGATGATTGTGCCAAAGAGAAGTATTCCAGGCAGAGAGGCTCTAGGCTCCAGTAGCAGAGAGAAGGGTAGTGGTCTTCCCCACACCAGAACAGAAGTTGGGACACAGATCTCTCACTTGGATGACACTAGGTGAGACATGAAGGAGTTAGTCAAATCCTGAGATACTAGCTTTGCTAAAAGCCCTGAACACCCATCACCACGCCTGGAAATTGAGTCTCCAATTTGGATTCTCCCAGGCACGCAGGAAGATAGCCAGGGACAAGCCTGTTTAACATTGTATAACATAACAACATAAGAAGACTGGTAGTGTGAGCCTCTGACACTGAGTCATAAATAATTTGAATTCCAATCATTCATTCATTTGTGAATATTCACTGAAGGACTGCTATGAACTGGGCACCATTACTGATGCTAGATATAGAGTGGAGAACAAGGGAGACAAGATTCCTGCCCTCATGGAGCTTACAGTCTAGTGGGATAAGACAGATAATAAATATGCAAAAAAATTAATGGACCAGATACTTTCAGAGGGTGATAAGTACCACGAAGGCGTACTTGATGTAAGGGAGAGTGGCTGGGGAGTTGAAAGTCCTTCCTGAGGATCTTGGAGGAAGCCGCCATCCATCTATACGTGCATTGGGGGCAGAATATTCTAGACTGAGGGGTCATCATGTGCAAAGAGCATGAGGCACAAGTGCGCCAGCGTGGCTGGAAGGGGTGAGAGGAGACGCGATACCAAAGGTAGGCGGCAGCAAGCCACTCAGGGTGTGGCGGGGGCAGGTGCGCGTAGATTTTATTCTAAGTATGATGAGAAGCCACGAGGGCTTTAAGCAGGAGCATGCCATGGCACGATGCTCGTGTTACAAAGTTCCCTCTGGCTGCTGTGGGCAGCGCAGCAAGAGTGGAGGCTGCTCTCCCTGTTGGTGATGACTCCCTGGGCAAGGGTGGTCTCCGTGGAGGTGGAGAAAAGTGGATGGATTCAGGAGCTATTTTGGAGATAAACCCACAGGACTTGACTAATGAGATGTGGGAAGGAAGAGGGAGAGAAGAGTTAAGGGAAATTCCCTGGTTTCTGTAGAGAACATGATGATGACACATACGGAGGCTGGATGACAGAGGAGAGGGGGAACAAAGAGATTTTTGTGCAGGAAATAAAAAAAGAGTTCCGTATTGGCCATGTCAAGTTCGAGATGCTAATAGACAACCCAGTGTAGATGTCAAACTGAATTTGGATATTTGAATTTGAAGCTCAGTGAAGAGGCCAGAGCTAGGAACAGAAATTTGGGAGGCATGGGTGTATTGTTGGTATTTAAAGCCACAGCACTGGGTAAAGTTCACTGAGGACCATCTACTTTTGAATATACAATCTCTAAACCAAACCAAACCAAACCAAACCAAACCAAACCAAAACAAAACAAAACACCTGAAATATTTCATGTTTATCTCACTCATTGTTTTGCCTTCAGACTCTCAAATACAATCCTCTTTCAAAGCTATTGCTATGAAAATATATATTTTATTGGATATTTTTACATCCCTTGTTACTATCATTAGAACTCCTTCACTTCAAGTCTTGATTGGTTTCTCTGCCTCTAGTTTTGTGTCTGTATCTTCAGACCCTAGACAAAGGCCGCTGATGCTCCATGATTCCCCTAGGCCATGACTGTCTTAATGAGGACCAGAGGAAGCATCTGAAGGGTTAGACAATGATTTATGTGAGCGAGAGCGGGAAGCGCCATGTTTAGATAATTCTCTTCCCACAGCGTCATTATCTCAGAATGCTTCTGCTGACAGCCTCAGAGATAATAGCATTCAATATGTAAATAATGAAACAATACACATGGTAATGAGGGAGACTCAGGAAATACAGTAGTAATGAGAAAATAACAAGACAGGGATTCTAATATTGTAACTACACAAGTTTGCATTAGTGACACATTATCTCTGTAATGCCAAGCTGAAATAATTTAGAAGCCAATGTAACAACTGCTGAACAACACAGGTGTCAATCCAGGGCCAGTTAACACATTTAGAGAATTAGGCAGGCTCTGAACAGTTAGGAGTGTGTGTGAATCTAGAGGGAGCAGGTTGCTCTTAAGTATGGGAGTGGTGGAGCCGCACAGCAGTTGACATAAAGAGTGTTTCTAGACAGAAGCACATAGGAAATCAGAGCCAGAAGAGTATCTTATCAAAAGCCAATGACTTGGCTACATATGCAATAAATGTACAAAAAAAAAAAATCATTGCAACCACTTTGTTGAGTAGGTTGAAATCTGTGTCACACAAATAGGAGAGGGCTTAATTATTTTCCATCCTTACTCCAAACAAGCTCCGTTAGATCTCCTGTTCCCTACCCCTTGGTTGCCTCACAGGCAGAAGTCATACTTTTCCAATTTGGTACAGTCATGTTTTATTAATGAAGACTTGTATTGGGTGGTAAAAGTTTGGTGTTATCCAAATCAGAATTTCAATCTCATGTACAATCCACAGCTTCTCATTTCCTGGTGGCTTAGTCCTAACCTCCCACAGAGGGCAGGGCTTGTTTTGCTCTCTCGCGCCTTACTCGTCACTTCAACCTCAGTTATCACACCTGGGGCTTCCAGGGTCAGTGGAGGAGAAGGTAGACTAAAGGAAGTCTTGGCTTACTTAGAGATGTTGGAATTCAGTGTTGCTGCCTTGTGGGGTAGAGGTCCAGATGTTGGATCCTCATGAGATGTGAAGGGATTTGAGAGTTCTAGGAGAGTCATTTCTATTTAAGATATGTATATTTCTGCTTAAAATTCTTCTACCAGAGTCTCTTTCTTTGTGTTAACAATCTACATATTACTCTTTCAAAATGCAGCAAAGTGGGATTACAGATAACTGGGCAAAAGTTTGTCTTCCCCATCACTGTGTTAACTAAATTTATTGAGTGATATTTTTCTAGTCTCCAGCACAGTGCCTGGCAAAAAAATGGACACGCAGCACATTTGTTGAGGAACTGAGTAAATGAAAGAATCATTATGTCCATTTGTGTATGAATAAATAACCTATGAGCTCCTCTTATGAGGTGTCCTACGTAGCTTGATCTGGAAAGGACTACTTTGGGGGAAGCCTGAACTAACACATTCATGTAAAGCTAGAGGGAAACCAAATCTCGAGTACTGGAGCTTGGGGAGAATATGCAGGAGGGAGGTGTGAGCCTCTGAGGACAGATTGCTAGTCTGGGATTTTTCTACTTGTTTTTACCTCTGGCTGTTATGAATGTGCAAATGTTGATCCACACATTTATTCTACCATGAGTAGAACAGTAGTGTGAAGGCCTTTGGTAAAATAGAACACTTTAAAAATAGTGGTGTTATTTTTCCTACCAAACAGAAGATTAAATCTGGGCTCAGTCTTGATATGGGGTGTTGGCGTTTGGCCACCCAGCCATTTGGGAGTCACTCGGTAGAAACTGTGTATCATCATAGATAACAGAAATCGAACTCTCGGCTGCGTGTCCAGATACTAGCTAGGACCATTTGGTAGCTTTTGTTTGGCACATGAGGCCCCTTGCTTTATATTAAAAATGAGGCACCCTGTGTATTTTACCCATTTTTTTTTTTTGGCTTTACCTGTATTCTGTCCTTCCATGTCAGCTTCCATCTTACAGTTTTTGACACTGAGATTCTTTGGATGACTGGAGTATGTTGAAAATGCAATACTATGAAAATTTCTAATAACCTAATTTTTAACTGGGTTATCCAAGAGTATTCTAACCAGTCGATGCTTAGACCAAGTTTTTTGATTAGACTCGTAAAAATTAAATCAATGTATAGGAACCAGGCACAGATACATAAGATTATTTTACTTTTGAGACATTCTTGTTTACTTAAGCTATGTTCTGAAGATAGCATTTAATTAAGTTTAATACATTTAGTTGTACAATGGGGAAGATTTTAATATCTGATTATAGTGATAATTTAGTGATTAAAAAACTGAGTTAAATATTTTTGCATCAGATAGAAACATAACTTTAATTTCTTATTTCATGTCATGCCTCTTAAAGTTTGTGAATGATATATCGGTATAATTTCATATTTTGCTAGCACAGACTTACCTTAGTCCATGTGTGCATTACCAATTTTAAATTATTCAAATACAATAAAATAAACACATGCTTAGAGTAAAGTTGAATGTAACAAAAGCTTTCTTTGAAAACGGGAAAGGCCTTTAGTCTTTCTTAGGTGTCAGAATTATCTTGTGAACATCTTTTATATTTGTATCTGCAAAGCACAGATGTGTTGGTTAACAGACGCTGCTGGATGCTATTACTACAGTGAATGAAATATTGAGCTAGTTGAAATGTATCCAGGAAGTTAATATTCTAATATGCTGAGTTAAAAAAATTTTTTAAACTTGTCAGTTACCCTTGACAGCTACAAGGACTATTTGAATGCAATATTATAGCTCTAAGTTACTAGATGTCTTACCATGCTGGCAAAAAGTAAAATATTAAAGGAGTATTAAATTTGTGTAACTGTGGGTCAATGAGTGATTTCTAAGTAATAGGTTTTTGTGGAGGGAAGAAAATCAAGGGAAGGAGATGAAAATTTTAAAAAGCTGGGCAGATAGTTTTTTCACCTGTCCTTGCCTCTTATTAGCTCTGAGTACCTGGTAATTTATCACTCTTTCATGCCTTAATCTCCACAACTTTAGAAAAGAGAAAACAATCATTTGTGAAGACTTAATAGAATAATGTATATAAAGTAATTTGCTTAGTGTCTGGAACTATACTTTCAGTGCAATAAATGGCAATTCCTTTCCTCCCTCTAAAAAAACTGCTCAAACACGAGATTGTCCAAATGGAATCATAAAGTTGTAGAATTATAGAGATGTGTGGCTCACTTAGAAATTGCTTAATGCAATTCTTTTTAATTTTGAGATGCAAAATAGGATTTGGGGAGCAGTAATGCTCTTTAAGAGAGATATTTTGATTTTATAAGTTTACATTAAAATCACTCTTTAATATAATGCTTTAACAGTTCTAGAAAATGGCTATCTTACAAAGTAAATGATTTTGGTATCTTTGCTGATAATCATAGAATTCTAACATTGAGAGTTGGAAGAGGTCTGTAAATTATTCAGCTCTATTCTTGAGGCTCAGAAAGACTGGATGACTTGTCCAAATTCACAGTGGTACTTTATTTGGGAGACATAAGCCCAGAGTAGTAAAGGTGGAAAGAGGCGAGGGAAACAACAGAAAAGGTAATAAACAATGAAATGCAATCCTTTTAACGTGTCAGTCACGACATCAGCAAGTTACCTGGTGGGTATATTTGCTTGTCATATGGGACTTTCCTGGAAGATTTGCAAAGAAGAACTGCACCTTGGAAGCAATCCAAGATGAGAGGAAGAGGAGAAATTTATCTACCTAGTTCCATTTCATCTCTCATTTCCCAGTGGTGAAATTTACTCTGCAAGAAGCTTACACTCTCTGATGTCCAGGTAATTTGTCTAGCACCTTGGTGTTCATTCAGCAGGCTGGATCCCTAAGACGTGGCACTTCATCTAGTCATAAAGGGACCATCTGGCACGGACAACATGCTGACCAGGAGAAGGAAAAAGGAAGGCAGTCAAGGGAATCTGCAAAGAGGAACAAGATTTTTACCTAATACACAGGCATTATCAGGTTGAATCCTTATAGCAGTCTTAGGAGATAGTATCAGTGCTCACTGTGGTATTCCAACAACGGTACCCTGCGGGCAGCCAGTGCATGTTGGTCATCTGAATGACTGAATGATTAAATGAACGGTTAAATGAAACTCTGTTTCCTGTTTCCCAGATCAAGACACTTCCCATTATATTACAGCCTCCGAGGTCAGATGAATACTGCGTTTGTGCTTTGTCAGACTCTGACATGGCAGCTAAGGAAGTGATTCAGAGTCACATTTACATGCCCGGTCCATCTGTCTTAAGGAAACATTTGGCCTCTCAAATAGATCATCATATAGAACTCAAGTCTGAAGCTCAAATACCCTCAGGCACCAGTCAGATAATGGAAATGAATAAATCAATATAAAAGCAATAGGCTGTGGACAGTAGAAATGCCACCTAATGTCATTCAAATTTAAATTTTAACCAAATAAAACAGGTCTAAGGCCAAAGTAGGCTCTCACTGATCTGCTCTTCACTTTGCATTAATTTTTGCTTTCTTATTTTAGTACATAAAACAGATGCCTATATACAAAACAGAAAGATTTTTGGGTTTTTATGATAATTAATAGAGGTCACCTGATGTTAACACTGAATTAGTATATGCAATCACCAAAAATATCTTTTCTAAAACGTTGCGGAGTCTTATTTAAGACATATACTGGCATTCCTGACTGGACCTCTTTCTATTCTCACTGGACTTTGTCAGAACAGTCTTGGAACTTGGGACCTAACATATTACCACGAAGAGGTGTTGGTATGCATATTAGGAATGTGTAATGAATCTTAATAGCATTAACTTATTATCCCAGAATGCTCAGTCATACTAATGCAGGTTTGCACTGGCATACACACGCTCGTAATTAAGGAGGGGATATTTCTTTACTCTTGTGTCTGGGCTTCTCTGATAAGTTGTTATGCAGCTGGCATTCAATGCAAATTGGAGTTTGCTGGCTTCTGATATGCACACTCGCACTAATCAGCAGATTACTTGTGTGGAGGCTGCCCATCTCTAAAGCTATGCTGTCACATTTAGAATAAATAATAGAGTCTTGCTTTGAATTTATAAAATACTGAATGGCCTAGTTCAGACTCATAAAGTATAGCTTGGTGAGTATGGCTTCTGTGTGTTAAAAAAAAATTGCTGGACCTTGTAAAGCCTGGAAAACGAACACTATCATTTCATTATAACAGTGATTACTACGGAACAAAATTTGGCACAAAGTGCTTACAGGAACTAAAATACAGAAAAGTTATTAATATGATGTGGTACCTCTGGTCTGGACTAATAAAACTCCTGTAAAAAATGCTACATATCCCCCATTAACAACTAGGGGATTGAGTTGAAAATACCTTCTCAGACCTACTTTAAGCTACTAAGGCTTCATTATACAGAGTGTCCTTAACTCAGACTGGTGACATGAGCAGTACTAATTCCTTGCTGAAGAGTGAAGAACTGTTGACTAAAAAGCAACAGGGTTCTGAATAAATGATAATATTGAGGGCAAGATTTTAGTACATGCAATTGAGGAATTTTTTGGTGAAATTTGGAATGAGCTGAGAGATCAAAACAATTAGATTTCAGAATAAATATTAATAAAAAAATATGCACTACAAATTGGGTCAGAACAGTGATAAACACTAGACTTACTTTGTTAAAATAATCTTCAAAATGGTTCTGCAAGGAAATCTTCTTAGATGAGAAAACTGAGACTCATGGATGTTGTTATTTCCTCAGCTAATAAATGGTAAATTTATACTTTATCTGCTGGACTCCCAAATGTTTTCCTTGTCCCTAACCATAATCACTAAACTGTCTTGGCCACAGGTTGAGAACAGTGTTAGGTGAACAGAGAAATGTAAAGCAAGGCTCTGAGGAGAACAGTGGTTTTCAGACCCCTGTTTACGTGCTACAGCTTAATGTGAAAAGAAAACATGTTTTCAAAACTTTTTGAAAAACAGTGATTCTTCATACTCCTGGGTTTTCAATAAGCATCTTCTAAAACAATTTAGCTAAAACCAGAAAGCTGTTCAACACAAGTGAAGGCAGATGTTGAATTTACAATACTGAGACACCTGTGCAAAATACATATGTACAAGCAGATGTCAACTTTATCCCTAAGAACCATATTTTTAATATTTTAGGAAAGATATTCAGTTTCTGTGAGTGGACTTCTAACAAGTCACCATGATGTAGCAACCATGTTTACTTTCAGTGTCTTTGACTACTAAGGGACAATTCCCACTACTCTGTTTTTGACACCTTTTAAATAGCCAGTGTCACTCTAGATTATTGACACGTTTATGCTGCTGATTATAAATTTAAATGTACATGTGTCAGAACAAAGAAAAACAGGAAGAGGTTTGTGAGAAACCTTTATTAGACAACATATGGCCTTAATACTTTTGGGCTCATCCTATTGGGTGAATTTTAAATAGTAAAAGAGAGATATTCTGAAATGTGGAACTTTTAGCACTGAGTGTATTCAGATACCAAGGCAGGTGGCCATTACCAAAAATTACCTTTAGCTTTAATAGTATAGCTCATCTTTATGTCTTGGCTGTATTTGTTTTCTATGCTGCATAACAATTGCCACAGATTAGTTCAGAGTCTTTTATGTCAGAATCTCAGAATAGCAAAGCTGAGAGTCTCACAAGGCCAAAATCAAGATGTTAATAGAGCTGAGTTCTTGTTCAGAGGCTTGGTGAGGAAATCTGCTTCCAAGCTTACTTTGTTGGCAGAATTAAGTTCCCTGTGTCTATTTGAACCAAAGTCCCCATTTCCTTGTTAGTTGTCAACCAAAGGCTGTTCTCAGTGTCTAGAAGATGCTCTTGGGTCCTTTGTGTGTGGCCTCCTTCATCTTGAGGCCAGAAACCTGGTTTCAACTCCTCATCCCTGAAATCCATCTGACTTCCTCCTCTGCTACTCTCTGCTCACTAGAGAAAACTCTGCTTTTAAAGGGCTCATGTGATTAGGTTAGGCCCACCTAGATAATTTGATTTCCTTTTTTTTTATTTGGCTGCACCTTGTGGCATGAGGTATCTTAGTTCACTACCAGAGATTGAACCCGTGCCCCCGCAGTGGAAGTGCATACCCTTAACCATTGGACTGCCAGAGTAGTCCCAATTTGATTTCCTTTTTGATTAACCGAAGTCAACTGATTGGGAAACTTAATTATGCCTAAAAAATCCCTTTTGCTACTTTATTAGAGTTCTTCTGAGAAACAGAACCAATAGGATATTGAAATCAAACATGGACCAAAGCCACCTGAAACTTTGGCCCACTCCCACCCCATCTAACTCAAATGCTATCAAGAACAAAGTGTTCATCCCTTAGCAGTGGTGGTGTAGAAGGGTGCAGAAAGGCTTAACCAAAGGTGAACTCAATCTGATTAATACTCTGGCTCAGTCTCAGCTCAACTTGATTTTTGAAAAAATCTAAAGCATCAACCTTGTGCTCTAATTGCCGAACAGAGAAAAAGGCTTAAATTCTCTAGACTATAAACAAAATAAAACCAAAAATTATTCATACCTTCAGCCTCTATTATTTCTTTTGCACAATGCCTAGAATTCAATTATAACATATTAACATGCAAAGAAACAGAAACAAATGACCCAAAATCAAAAGAAAAAGTAGTCAATAAGTGCAGACCCACAAGCAATTGGAATCCCAGAAGAAAAAGAGAGAAAGTCATGTAAAGAACATTTAAATAAATAATGGTCAAAATTTTTCAAATTTAATCAAAAATATTGACCCACAGGTCTTAGAAGCTCATTAAATGTTTCTCGTAGTATGAACACCTTACCACACCATACACACAGAGGCACATGGCTGTCAATCTGCTGAAATCCAAAACAAAAGAGAAAAATATTGAAAGCAATAAGAGAATAAGCACACATTACTACAGGGGAGGAATGATACAAATTTTGCCTGATTTGTCATCAGAAACAATGGGAGCCAGAAGATAATGGACTGGCATTTCTGAAGCACTTAATGAAAAAGAACTGTCATGATAATTATGTGCATAGTTGAAATAATCACTCAAATATGAAGGCATGTTTTCAGATAAGCAGAAGTTGAGAGACTTGTTGGCAATAGACCAACACAGCAGACAAGCTAAAGGGAGTTCTTCAGGCTAAAGGATACTGTAAATTCAGAAATTTGGAGTTAGAGAAAGGAATAAAGAGTGGTGGAAATAGTAAACATGTGGGTAAACAAAAAAATTAAATTATTTAACAAACAATTTAAAGCAAATATAATTATAATTAATTTGGGGTTGTATAATTAGTGTACAAGTACTATATATGACAGCAACAGCACAAAGGACAGGAAGGAGGTAAACTGAAGGGTACTATTACAAGTTTCTCACGCTATATGTGAAGTGGTATAAAATTAAGTAAAGTTAGATTATTATGAGTTAAGGAAGCATAGTGTCATCATGAGAGTATCTATTAAAATATTAAGACAATGAGATATAGCTAAGGAACCAATAGAAGTGATAAAACTGAATAATAAAAAGTTTACCCAAAGGAAGTAAAAGAAAGGAGCAAAAAGAAACAAGAACAGACAAGAGGTATAGAAAACAGATATAGTGGTAGTCTTAAGCACAACTTAAGATATCATATTTAAGAATCAATAATTTAAAGTTTAATAATTATATTCTATGTAAATGGTTTAAAAACTTAAAAGGCACAGATTATTAGGATTAAAAAAAAAGCAAAACCCAACTATGTGCTGCCATAAAGGATCACCTTAAATAAGACACAAGTAGTACCCTGTGAAATAAGTAGCATACTGTGAAATATCATGAGGCAGGAAATCACAAGCGAAATGAGAAAATATTTTAAACTGTATGTTAATAAAAGCACAAAATATCAAAATATGTGAGATGCATTTACAGCAAAGCTTTGAGGGAAGTTAATACCTCTAAATGCCTATGTTAGAAAAGAAGAAAAGTTCAAGTTACAAAGCTAATAAAAAGAGTAAATTAAACCCAAATAAGTAGAAAAAAGAGAAAGTTAAGTGGTAAATCAAGGAAAGAAAAAGGCAAAAGAGAAAAATCAAGAAAGCTGAGTTAATTATTTGAATAGAATAATGAAATTGACAAATCCTTATAAAGGTGATGAGAGAGCAAGAGAGCAAGAGAGAAAGGAAGAGGAGAGGAATGAAGAACGGAGGAGATTAATTATCCATATCCAAAATGAGAAATCGTATTAGAATGCAGTGCTTAATAATGAAATATTATGAACAACTTTGTGCAATGGTTAAATTCCTTGAAAATCACAGCTTACATAACTGACACACAATAAAATAGAAAATGTTGATAGCCCTATATTTGTTAAAGAAACTGAATTTATAATTAAAAATTTCCCCCAAAGAGACCTCCAGGCCTAATGCCTTCCCAAGAATTCTATCAAACGTTTAAGGGAGAAATAATACAAATCGTACCCAAATTATTTCACAAACCACAGGAGGGGGGAACACTTCTAACTTATTTATAAAACCAGCGTAAACTCGATACCATAGTCTTAATGACAAAGATGTAATGAGTAAATAAAATTACAGACCAAAAATTGTGTTTCTAGATGTGAAACATCATCAGTCAAGAAAGCAACTTTTGGACCTCCCTGGTGGTGCAGTGGTCCTGCGCTCCCAATGCAGGGGGCCTGGGTTTGATCCCCAGTTGGGGAACTAGATCCCTCATGCATGCCACAACTGAGTTCACATGCCGCAACTGAGTCTGCGTGCCCGCATGCACAACTAAGGATCCCGCGAGCCACAACTAAGACCCGTCGCAGCCTAAATAAATAAACAAACAAATAAATAAATAGAAAGCAACCTTTATTCATGGCAAGTAGCACTTATGTGGAAGTCAGTGTTACTTGTCATCGCAGAAACCCATCTCACGTGGTGGATTCAGCTCAGTGGAATGTCTTCTCTTCTTGGTCAGTGGGTTTTCTTCTCACAGACCGTTTTTGATGTAAAAATATGGCAAAAATTGAGTAGGCACTGGCAAGTTGAGCTTGTATGTTTGTGTGTGTGTGTGCGCGCGTGTGTGTGTGTGTGTGTGTGTGTGTGTATTTGTAGGAATGTCATGGGTTAGCGTGTGAATATCTTATTTGGAATAAGTTGAATATAAGGATTGCGGTGAAGGATAAAATCTTTCTCATATAAGAAGGAATATTTTGGACTGGATTTATGAAATATTGGATTATATAGTAATTTCTGAAGTCTTTTCATGTGAATATTTATTCTTTGTTCACTATTACCAAAATGTAATAACACCTGAAATCCAAAAAGTAAACTCTCTGTGAAGCATGGGAAAATTTCAAGGATTGCAGAAAATTTGAATTACATGCATTCTGAACATGTCCCTTCAAAAAAACAGAACTTACTTTTAGGAGCAGTTTTTTTTTTTTTTTTTTAATTGGAGTATAGTTGATATACAATGTTGTGTTTGTTTCAGGTGTATAGCAAAGTAATTCAGTTATACATACATATATGTCTATTGTTTTTCAGATTCTTTTCCCTTAAGGGTTATTATAAAATATTGAGTGTATTTCTCTGTGCTATACAGTAGGTCCTTGTTGGTTAAAGCAGTTTTAAGTTCATAGCAAAATTGAACAGAAAGTACAGAGTTCTCATATACACTCTTCCTCCACACATGCATAGCCTCTCCAATGATCAACATGCCTAACCAGAATGGTACATTTGTTACAATTGTATATTAACCTACATTAACACATTATTATCACCCAAAGTTCAGAGTTTACATTAGTATCAACTCTTGGTGTTGTATATTTTATGAATTTGGATAAATGTTATACATTATAGTATCATACAGAATATTTTTACTGTCCTAAAAATCCTCTGTTCTCTGCCTGTTATCTTCTAGGAGTTTTATAGTTTTGTGTTTTATATTTAGGGGTGCCAATTTGAATGATACTGTGTTTTAAATTTTAAATTCCACTTGTTCATTGCTGGTATATAGGAAAGCAATTTGCTTTTGTATATTAACTTTGTATCCTGCAACCTTGGTATAATTTCTTATTAGTTCCAGGAGGCTTACTGTTGTTGATTCTTTTGCATTTTCTACTTAGACAGTCATGTCGTCTGTGAGCGAAGACAGCTTTATGTCTTCCTTCCCAATCTGTACACCTTTTTCTTCTCTTTTGGTGTTTTATTTCATTAGCTAGAACTTCCAATACAATGTTAAAAGGGAGTGGTATGAGAAAACATTCTTGCCTTCATCCTGATCTCAGAGGGAGAACTTCTAGATTCTCACTATTAAATATGATGTTAGCTGCAGGTTTTTTGTAGAAATTCTTTATCAAGTTGAAGAAATTTTCCTCCTAGTTTTTTGAGTGTTTTTATCATGACAGGATAAAATCACTTGGATTTTGTCAAGTGTTTTTTCTGAATCTATTGATATGATCATTTCATTTTTCTTCTTTGCCTGTTGATTGAAAAAGAATTATATGAGTTGATTTTCAAATATTGTACCAACCTGCATACCTGGATAAATGCCACTTAGTCATGGTGTATAATTCTTTTATACATCGTTGGGTTCAATTTGCTAATATTTTGTTGAGAATTTTTACAGCTCTTTTCATGAGAGATATTCGTCTGTACTTTTCTTCACTTGTAGTTTCTTTGTCTGATTTTGGTATTAAGGTAATTCTGGCCTCCAAGAATGAGTTGGGAAGGATCCCCTCTGCTTCTATCATTTTAAAGAGGTTGTAGAGAATTGGTATAGTTTCTTCCTTAAATGTTTTATAGAATTCACCTGTGAACCCATTTTGGCATAGTGCTTTCTATTTTGGAAGGTTATTATTGATTCAGTTTCTTTAATAGATATAGACCTGTTCACATTGTCTGTATCTTCTTGTGTGAGTTTTGGGAGACTGTATCTTCCAAGGAATTGGCCTGTAGGTTATCGCATTTTCTCTTTAGGTAATGGTTATTTGTGTGTCTAGTGCAGTAACACTTGTGATTAATTGTTGATAATCTTTAGCAACATCTTTAGGAGATGGGTGTCAGTAAACCAAACTTCCTGTTTAGAAAAAAATAGCTAGGAGGTTTTTCATGGACTGGGACTGCATATTACTGTGAATTTGTAATCTCCACAGATATTTACTTTACCATTAGGTATGCTCATTTATTCATTCATTTGTACATTGAAGAGTCTTAAGTAAGTGTCTTGGGAAGGCAAAGCTCTATCTTAAGGTTCAAGACTCTGGTTAGGTACCACCAAGTTGGCATAATCTATTAAACACAGGTTATTCATTTCAGGAAATTAGTATTTTTACCTTTTGGCCAAAATATACATCTGTGGCTTTCAAGCAAGCTTGTTGCAGCCTTCCATGGATCAAACTGTTTTATCTCATGTTTAGTCTTCTTTTTAAAAAGACATAGCATCAACAAATGGAAATGTTCTGATTTCAGACTACTGTATAATTGTGTTGTTGAAACTGACACATGTGTAAGCAGAGGAGTTTTCCCTGAAGGGAATGGTGGTTAGTCTGGCATCAGGGAAAAAAGACTTCCATGTTGGTCTTGCATTGGAGAAAGAAAAATCATTTTTCTTCTCTTAGAGGCTTGGAGGCAGATTGGCACAGATCTGAAGCCCTGAGATGCCTAGAACATTTCCACTGATGGAGGGTGAGGGTGCGGGTGATGGAAGTCATCAGCGGCTCTTTAGCACATGATATCAGGCTGGAAACAAAGGCAGAACTGGCCAGGAAGAGTCTCTAGAATGGGTCTGAGTCCAACAGCAGCTTTAGGGTAATTTCTTTTCCTTGAACCTTCCATAAGGTCTTTTGAAAAGTATAGCCCAGTCTTTCCTATGCTGAGAGGATTTTAGGATAAGACCAGTACATATCTGGAGGCATTGATGATAGGATTGCATTGTTGTCTATCCTTTTATCTATTTTCAATGTTGCCCACTAGTTATGCCCCTTAAGTAGCATGGAGCCCAGCAGAGAGCTCATGAGGGTCACCTGAGGCAAGGAGGTGGCAAGTTAAGAAGGCTGGATGGAAAAATCTGATGGACTTAAGAGTAGAGAGACAGACAGTACCTTGAAACCTCTAATAAAATAGTTGGGGAAAAATTCAAAGGGAGCTGATTTCAGGCATAAATGCAGAGAAGACTTGTGGCTTATAATTTGGATTATATATGCCAATACAAAAACTCAAGGACTACCAAAATGTACCACTGACACTCAAAACACCATCACAGTGGTTTCTGCCTCATGAGTTGTTACTTAGATGGGTTGAGTTAGGAGACGGGCCAGTCTGCATTTAACCCTTCCCAGTGTTTCACTTTTGCTATCATTGTCCTTCTTTTTCTAAAGTATTATAATTAAAAAAAATATGGTTCGTTGTTTTCTCTCCATCCCTATTTATCAAATTAAGGATTTTTAGAGTGAAAAGAAACACAAAAGAAAAGAATTTAATTGTTTATAACCAGTTTTTATTTCCTTTCCCTTCCTTTCTTCCTTCCTTCCTTTCATCCCTTGTTTCTCTCTCCCCCCCCCCCTTTCTTCCTCAGAGAAGAAACCTTACATTTATTAAACACCTACCACATGCCTAGCACTGTCACACACATCCAATAAGTGCTGACAACAGGTTATAACATAGCATAGTGCTTAAGGGCCTGAACTAAATAGTCAGCTTGATTAAGTTGAAATCCAGGCTCCCCCCATATTAAGCAATGTTAAGTATGGTACAGACAATACTACATTTAAGTTTCATTTTGGGTAAATAGAAAGATTACATGACCCCTTACAGTTAGATGGTATCGTGTGAATAATTTTAGCCAGTAGAATATTAGCAGGAATTATATGTATCACTTTGGAGTTGGGGTAGTTGCATACCTAGTGTGCCTTCCTCATGTTCTATATTCTTCAACCATCTCTACCTGCTGACTGGGTGCCCCTAGTGTGAAACTGAAGGTACAGAATAGCAAAGCCCCAGTAAGGAGGGAGCCTGGATCCTTGCAAAGCACTTAGGAGAGCTGCTTCAACTTTATATTAACACTAGACTTTGTATTAGAACTAGACTTGGTATAAAGCCACTGAAGTTTTGAGATTATTTTTACATCAATTAAAGCTGATTACCCTAATACATTACCTCTGGCAAATTCTTTAACATCTAAGTGTCAATTTCCTCATCAGTAAAATGGAGATAAAATTAACACCTACTTCATAGAAAGTCATTACAGATATTAAATGGAGTCAAGCAACAATTGTCTGAGTTAAAATAATTTTATAAAATAGTAACTTTTATGTTCAATTTTACAAATTAGGGCACCAAGGCATAGAAATATTAGGTAGGTTCTGTCAGTCAGAATTCCTTTGTTGCTTATTTAAGCAAAAAGAAAATATTTTGATTTTATTGCTAGACATTTCAATGGGTGAATCTGGCTTTCAGGCATCCCTGGATTCAGAGATTTAAACGATGTTATAAGAGCTCTCTGTATTTCCCTTGATATACACCCTCAGCTCTGCTCTCTTTGGGGGGCTTAATTCTCATGTGCATTCTGGCTCAATAGCAAAAAATGAACACCATCAACTTAGCAATTACAACTACAATGAAGAGTCCTTTTTCTGACCTTGCCTAGTTCACATTCCCATCCATGCACCTGTCACTACCTTGCAGAGGATGACTTACAGGTATTGACCATTCTAGCCTTGAACCCAGTGTCTGGAAGAGAAGATTAGAATATGTATTTTACAGCCTCACCAAGACTGCATGCTCTTAGGGTGGGAAGACTTTTCAAAGAAAAATGAAGGTACTGTGACCCAAGGAAAAGGCATAGAGGCAAAAGCAACAGATGCCCACTGTAAAAGCTGGCAAAGGGCTATGTATCACAGCAAGGATATCAACTCAGGCTTATGTGATTTCGAGTCCAAGCTGCCACAAATAGATATTTTGGTTGGTAACAGGCTAACATAAATATGCTGAGCTTGTCTCCAATACTCATCGCAAAGTTAAATTCAAAAGACAGTATAAGTCAGAGAATTGATTGGGTTTTAGGTACTGAAACTGAAGCTCTTCCTGAAAGGATAGCTGCTTTGTCCTAACTGTGCTCTAAAACTATAATTATAATTAGTATTGATTTATTCATTGCCTCTTACTGTTTATGTAGTGAGGAATGCAGCTTATATATATTAGTTTCCTAAGATTTAGCCATCATCTTTAAGTACAGAAGATTAGTTTAACACCTTTGGCATGTATTCCAAGTAACAATATATTCTAATTAGATCTGCAAAAGCTGTTACCTTGATTATCAGATTTACTAGTTATCTTGTCAGTCATTGATCTCATAATTATAAGGGAGGATGCTGTTATTTTTAAATGATCTAGGCCAAATTCTGCCCTTGAGTTCAGGAGCTCTAATTGAGTCCCAGCCCAGTAGATGTTTACGCTATTCTTGTGCACACAGCAATTAGCTGCACCTCTTTATCCTCAAGGCTTTACAATTAAAATACCAAATAGGCTCAAATCACCTAATCCCACCACCCCAACATAACAGTTTAAATTTAAATCCATAAATGGTAAGAAAAAGAATTATATTCAGTCTCTAATTAAATTAGCTTAATTTTAATCAGTAGACATTATCTGTAGATTTTTCTTAATGTGTATCACAATTTGCACAAAGTGTTTTACCTTGTTGATTGAGAAGATAATAATATTTATTTTACCTTATATGGGATTTCTAAAGGAGTATATTTAACTCTATTAAGTTGTGTGTTTGCTTTTAGAACAAATCACATATGCATTTCCTTTCTGTAGGAATAGACTAATATTTTACCATATGCATCTTCAGGTTAGCAGTTATGTGTTTTTCATCTTTTAACACTTACAAGCCTTACAACTCCCACTTCATGTTATCAGATGCACTACATGTCTTCTGCTTCTTTACAGAGCGGGACTGATGACTGGACATTTAGAAGCCAGCAACTGCAGAAGCACACTTTTCTTTAAAATTCCTTGAACACTTCCCATGCTCTACTTTCCTGGCCTTTTGGCTTTTACCTGGACAGTATACACAAGCAACCCATTTTCAGGAAGGCCTCATTGTTTTTTTTCATTTCTCATATTCTCTTGTTGCATATGTGGCATCAATTATCTTGACATCTGAACCAATTTTGGGAAGGGGGGATTGATCCTGCCTTCAGCAAGACTACCACAGAATAATGAGCATGGGTTTAACTTTATACGGAAATGTCAACTCTCTTCTAAAACAGCTGTACCATTTTGTATTTCTGCCAGCAACACGTGAGGGTTCTAGTTGCTCTGCGACTCTGCATCCTGACTAACACTTAGTATTTTCAGCCTTTATCATTTTAATCATTCCAGTAGATATGGGTTTTTAATGTGCATTTTCTTTATTAATAATGATGTAGAGCACTTTCCCCCAGGTACTTATTTGTAATCATTTGCAATTAGTATGTCTTCTTTGGTGGAATGTCTATTCAAACCATTTGGCTATTTTTAACTGGATTTTTCCTTATTATTGAATTTTAAGAGCTCTTACATATGTATTCTGATATGTCCTTTATATGTTTTGCAAATATATATTTCCATCTGTGGTTTTTTTTTTTTTTTCTTTTTCTTAGTGTCTTGCAAAAAACAGAAATTGTCAATTTTGTTAAGGTACAATTTATCAATATTTTCTTTTATGGCCTGTGCTTATTGTGTCATATCCAAGAAATATTTACCTAATCTAGGCTTACAAAGATTTCTTCCTTTGATTTTTCCCAGAACTTTTAGAATTTTTAGCTAATCTTATATGGTTCAAGATAATGGAGTAAAGGTTGGGATTCTGTCTGATATTGTTTCAGCTTTACATATGGATGTCCAGTTGTCCAGTATTTGTTGAAAAAAGTGTCTGTTGCTTTTGAATTACCTTGACACCTTTGCTGAAAACCAATTGACCTCATATGTGTGGGTCTGTTTCTAGACTTTCTATTATTTTCCATTGATACTATCCTCATGTCAGTATTGTACTGCCTTGATATTACAGTTTTATATAAATCTTGAAATCTAACAGAATGAATTCTCTATCTTTAGTTTTCAAAATGCTTTTAATTACTCTAGATTCTTTGCATTTCCATATGAATTTTGGAATCAGTTTGCGAATTTCTAAGAAAAAAAAAAGGCTCCTGGGATTTTGATTGGTATTACTTTGAATCTGTAGATCAATTCGAATAGAATTGATATCATAACAATATTGAACTATCTGAATCTTGAACAAAGTACAACTCTCCCTTAAATTAGTTTTCTTAATTTATCTCAGAAAAGTTTTATAGCTTTCAGTGTATTGGTCCTGCACACGGTTTGTTAGATCTCTCCCTGTTTTGTGTTTTTTCTTGTTTTAAATGTTATCATTAGTGGCACTGTTTGTTTGACTTCAATTTCCAATTATTCATAATCAGTAATTATAAATACAACTGATTTTTTAAAATATTGTATCATGCAACCTTAATGGACTCATAAATTGATTCGAGTAATTTTTTTTTTTTGTAAATTCTTTGGGATTTTCCAAGTAGATAAAACCATGTTGTATGTAATAAAGAAAGTTTTACTTCTGTTTTGCCAGTCTGAATGATATTTTTCTTAATCTCTTAAACTGGCTAGGGCCTCCAAACAATGCTGACTAAAAGGGTTGAGAGAGGAAATTCTTGCCTTGTTTTTTTTGGTCTTAAGGCAATTCATTTAGTGTTTCATGCTTAACTCTGATGTTACCTGTGGGTTTTTCAAAATGCTCCTTATCTCTGGGGAAGGAAGTTCACTGAGAGTTGTTTTTTGTTGTTGTTTTGTTTTGCTTTTTCATTTTTATCATGAATAGATATGGAATTTTGTGAAATGCTTACTCTGCGTCTATGGAAATGATCTAACAGTTTTACTTCTTTGATTTGTTGATATGGTGAACTACATTGATTATTTTCAGATGTTGAACCAACCTTTTGTTGCATGACATCCCGCTTGTTCATAATGTATTTTCCTAAAATATTGTTTGATTTGCTTTTATAATATTTTTAAAGGAGTTTTGTAACTATACCTGAGAAATATTGGTCTGTGGTTTTCTTTCCTGCATTGTCTTTGTCTGGTTTTACTATCAGTGTGCTGGCTTCATCAAATGAGTTGGGACAGCATCTCATTTCTTCTAGTTTCAGAAAGGTTTTGTGTAGATTGATATTATTGCTTTCTTACACATTTGATAGATTTCACTACTTAAGTCATAATCATAGGCTATAGTTTTCTTTGTGGAAATTTTTAATTGTGAATTAAATGTAATAGAAGGCTTTTGAGATTTTTTTCCTTGAATAAGCATCTTCAGTTTGTATCTTTCCAAGATTTGGTTAATCACACCTAAGTTATATATTTATATGCATAAATTTGCTTATAACTCACTTGTTATCCTTCTAATATTTACAGAATTTCCATTAAAGTCCTCTCTTTTATTCCTGATATTGGTAATTTGTGTCTCTTTTCTTCTTTTGTTTTGATTAGTCTGGTTAGAGGCTAAAAAAATCCAATGTTTATAAGACAAAATTCAAATAGAAAAAATATGACAGGTATATGACAGATAAAGAACTAAATTCCTTTACTTAACAAATAGTCTTTCAAATGGAGACATACTTTAATCACAGTGGTGATCAGGACAAATTTGATCTATTCATACCTGAAATTTCCTATTTTTTTGAGAGAGACAGATAGGAAAAGGGTGATGAATGTTATACCAAGAACAAATACAAAAAAAAAAAAAATGTGACCAAATCTAGATCTTTTGTGAGGATGTGCTAATTTTAATGTTCCTGGCTTTGGGAATAATAGAATAGGAATGGTGTGGAAGTAAAGAATAGCAGGGAGGGAAGTGACAATGGGAACTGTTACCTATGTGACCTCTCCTCTAATAATACAGAACTGAGATGGCGATTATTAGATACTGTCCTGGGAAGGATTAAAGGTTCAGGCTTTGGAATCAGATTGATACTGACTAGAATCCCAGTCTCTCCATGTATCAGCTATGTTACTTTGGACAACTTATTAAATGTCAATAAGTTTTAGTTTCCTCATATGGAAAATGATGATAAGAATGCCCCCCTCATAAAATTGTTGCAAGGAATACATAACTATATATTATTTATATTACTGTATATTTGTATACATGCAGTTATAAATGTGCTTGGCAAAATGCTGTATCACTAATACCAGTAGTAGTTAAAACTGACATGTATATGGAGGAGTTTTATACACATCACTCCATTAGATTTGTAGAACATTCCTAAGAGAAACACATTATAATTGATAAATAAGTGGTAGGTTTATAGACATAGCAACTGAGGAGGGTGGAGACAGTGTTCCCTATTGCAAATGTGTGCTTTTACTCAGGTGTTCATAGCTTAAATTTCTGCATTGTGCTGTCTGTAAATTTAAGTCTTTGGGGCCTTTTCTCTCTCTAAGAATGACACTACATGTCCCGCTACTACAGGACTCCTAAGATGGGGATTATTGGCATTACTTACTCAAATAACATACCGCTAAATGAGAACAATCATTGATTTTCCTGGACAAATAGACATAAGCATAATCCTATGTACACATGCATTCTACATATACATATTAAATAGGTCAGGCCAAAATGTCAATCCAGGTCAATTCATGTGACCTGAATCCACTAAGTGCTGTGAGGTGCATAGAAGAAATGTAAGTGCTGCAGATACCCTGTGTTGGCCAAACCAGCTCACATCTATTTTCAACTCCCTTCTCCCTTGCCCACTTCTACTATAGAACCTGAAAAGAGCTATATACCCCTCCTTGCAGATAGAAGAGGCCACATGGCACACTTCTGTCCAATGAGATATTAGTGGAAGCCTTTCTAAGAAATTTTTTTTTTCGGACAAAAGAGACAGAGGCTGCTAGAATAGATCCATTTTCTTCTCTTCTGCCTTGAACTTGAGACCAAGGAGTCATATTGCAACTATAAAGCTTCATGCATAAGAATGAAAGCCAATATGCAAAGCAAGGGAAGCTGCAAGAAATAGAATAGTCAATATTACTAAAAGCAGCTGATTTTATAGGCTATCCAGATTTTTCTCATTGGCTGTGTGACTCCAACATTCTCTTACATTTTTTAACATCCTGAGGGGAAGCACAATTCCCTACCTAGGAATTGGGTTTCCTCTTACTTGCACTCACAGAAGTATTCCTAACATACAGTAAGACATAACTGTTCAGGAAACATAAGAAATCATGGATTCTAATGTTTCCCAGTAGCCCAGGCAATGGCAGTGGTGTAAATTGTCCAACATTTCCTCCAGAGAGGAAAAAAATCAGCAATAAGAAGAAATTATATTGAACAAAACTCATGCTTTCAATATAATTGGAAGACGGAAAAATTTAAAAATTCAAACTGACTCTAAACAGAAAAATTTACATCTAATCACAGTGAGCTATCTCCTTTCACTTCTACACTCCTGCTGCCAGCCTTCCTGGAGAACAAGGACAATTCAGGTAAAACCTTATGGAAGAGACAAGACGGAAGCTTGCCCTGGGCTAAGATTGCTCTAAAGCCTTCACCATTAAGAGAAAGCTAACCCCTCCGTTAAAAAATTATGCAATAGGTCAGGATGCTGCTCACAGGACAGGTATCTAACAGTACCCCCCAGAAGGTGAGGAGGCCTTCTTAGAAAAGGAATACTCCAGGGGAGAGAAGAGGGTGTCATGGAGGAGGAAGTACCTTTAGGAAATAATGTCGCAAAGGGAAAAAGAAGCAAGGGAGGTGGGTGAATTTTAGATCCTGCAAAGTAAAAGGAAAAGCAAACTAATAAAAATGGCAAAAGCTGATTGCCATACAACCTCTCCATTCAGTGCTCCCTCCAGCCAAGGGCTTAACTCACCTGTTAAGAGAAAAAGACTTTAAATTTGTGCATCATGAATTATGACCCGACTATATGCTCTGCACAAGAGACACATGATTCCTAAAGGCAAAAATAAATAAATAAATGAGAAAAAGATAAAAGTGTACCAGGCAAATAAAAATAGGAAGAATGCAGAGCAGAGATATTGGTGTCAGAGAAGTAGAATCAAAACATATAGCACTTAGAGTGATAAAGGATACCTTTTAATGTTAAAAGTAAAATTCACAATAAAAACACAGTAATTAAACTTATGTAAACATAGTTATAAATATCTCTGCACCTAAGAACAAAGAAATCAGATTTATAAAGTGAATAGTAGAAGACATGCAAAGTTGCATAGATAGAAACACACCAGTAATAGGAGAAATTACACACCACTAAGTAGAAGACAGATCAAATAAATTAAAAATAAATAAGGATTTAGAATACAATGCAGTCAATGGGGCAGACTTTTTGGATGTATATTGAACTTTACATGCTGGTAATACACTTTCTTTTCAGGCACACATGGAGACATTTACAAACATTAATCATATAGTAATCAGAAAAAAAAAAAACTCCAGAACGTTCCACAAAATAGAAATATTATAAAAATCATTCTTCAATCACAGTGCAATAAACTACATACATTAACACATTTTTAAGAACGGGTTCTTTTCAATCAGAAGTTTAAAAACCTTTTGATAAATAACGAGTGAAAGTAGAAAGAAATACCAAAATTAAAGAATTTCCCAAAAGCAGCAATGATGAAAACACTACATATTAGAATCTATGTGTTGTATTTGTGATCACTGAAATTTTCTAGCCTTAAACACCTTTCAATGTACACTAAAGAACTGAAATAAATGAATTAATATCTGGGCACAGACATCTAGAAAAAAATTAATTAAGCCAGATAAAAGTAAAGGGAAAAATAATAAAAATAAAAGTAGAAAATAATGAGACAGAGAATAGTAAAACAATAAATCTAATGAATAAAATCCTGGCTTATTTTTAATTAAAAAAACAGACCAACCACTGGCTAACTTAATCAAGAAAAAGTGAGGATGTGCAAATATACAAAGAAAGAAATGATAGGGGGAAATAACTATTGATACAGGAGAAATTCTAAAAAATCATGAGACTGCAGGCCTCTTTGCAAATAAGCATAAAGATTAAATGAAGTAGATAATTTTAAAGGAAAAATTTTCCAAAATTGACCACATTAGAGATAGAACCTGGACATATACCTGGACAGAACCTGGGCATATACCTGGACAAAACTATAATTCAAAAAACTACATCCACTCCTATGTTTATAGCAGCACTGGCCACAATACCCAAGACATGGAAACAATCTAAACGTCCACTGACAGATGAATGGATAAAGAAGATGAGATGTATATGTGTACATACAATGGAAGACTACTCAGCCATAAAGAAGAACAAATAATGTCATTTGCAGCAATATGGATGCAGCAAGAGATTATCACAGTAAGTGTAGTAAGTCAGAAAGAGAAAGACAAATACCATATAATATCACTTATATGTGGTACCTAAAATATGGCACAAATGAACCTACCTGCAAAATGGAAACAGTCTCACAGACATAGAGAACAGACTTGCAGTTGCCAAGGAGGGGGCCAGAGAGAGGGGTGGACTGGGAGCTTGGGGTTAGTAGATGCAAACTATTAGATTTAGAATGGATAAACAACAAGGTCCCACTGCATAGCACAAGGAACTATATCCAATCTCTTGGGATAAACCATCATGGAAAAGAAAAAAAAGAAGAGTTATACCAATTTTCCTAGAGAACATTATCAAGGAATTAACATGCAAAAAACCACCAAGCCTGGATGATTTTACTATAATCCCAAAACTCCAGAAGATGTTCCAGAGAATTAAAGATGAAAGAAACTTTCTCAGTACTTATGAAGAAAGGATAATATTGATATAAAATCTGATAAGACAAAAAGAAATTACGGAGTGCTATGATTTATAAATATTGAGGTAAAAGTTCCAAACAAAATATTAGTGAATAGATTTGACAATGCACCTAGAAAATAGTAGGCCATGATCAAGTGGAATTTCTTTCAGAACTGCAAATTTGATTCCATATTAGAAAATCCATTAATATAATAAATTATATTGATAGATATAAAGAGAAAAATCATATTATTATCTCCATAGAGACTGGAAAAGCCTTTGACAAAGTTCAAAGCTTTTTTTTTTTTTTTTTTTTTGTTAAGGACATGGGTTTGTAGTGAAGAAACTACTTTAAAAAAAAATTCTAGGAATAGGCAAATAAGTAAAAATACAATGGATAGTCGGAGCCAGGTTTTTCATTGTCAGAGAAGGAAGTTACAATAAAGACAGAAGGGTACAATGAACTCGGTGAGGTTAGATGGTAGTTGTAGGTATCAGTGTGAATTCATAGTTTTTAATAGATTCACTAGTGGTTCTTAACTGAAGGCAGTTTACCCTCCAGAGGACGTTTGGTAATCTCTGGAGACGCTTTTGGTTTTTGCATCTGGGAGGTGGGGTATGCCACTGGCATCCAGTGAAGGGTTGGGGCGCTTCTAAACAAACTACAAGGCACAGGACAGCCCCCCCAGCCCCCCCACCTCTCCCAGCAAAGAATGACCTGGTCCAAAATATCAAGAACGCTGAGGATGAGAAACCCTGAGATAGATAGTTTAGACAGGGAAATAGATGTAGATGTGCATGGGTGACTACATGTGTAAATCTATTTCTTAGCGATGTGTGCTTAGAGTGCCTTAAAACAATGACCCACCTACAGCCCAAATCTTGCTTTCTAAATACTCCACTAATAGAAACTAGGGCTCCTTAGTGAAATGGCTGCTTCCAGGGGTGGGGGATAATAGGTGCATCGTGTGTGTGTGTGTGTGTGTGTGTGTGTGTGTGTGTGTTCTCAAAGAAGAATGAATGTATGTCAAAAAGACACAGGGGCCAGCATGAAGTGGTTCACTAAGGCCAAATCTGGGATTATTTGACTATCAAAATAAATAATGACAGTAAAAGATTATAACCCATTGAACAAAGTAAGAGTTCATGACTCCCCAAAGGAAATACATACATACATACATACATACATGCATGCATTCATACACACACACACACACCTAAATGGAGAAGAAAGAAAAAGCTCTTCTTTACACTACAAAGCCAACCAATGAGCATGAGGGACTTAGCAAAATCACCATTTGGAAATGTTCATAATAATATTTTATTCAGGCAAAAATCATCAGCTAGTGCTAACTAGAGGCTGAAAGGGTGAAAAGTGCCAGGATCTTTACATAACCTCAAACTATATTCCCATAAGATACTTATTAATTAAGAGGGAAAAAAATATTAACTTCACAGTGGGGACCTGAGAGACACCACCTTAAACAAGTGAGCAAAGTTAACATCACCAGCACTGGGATAAGTTGACATCATGTGCCTCTTGACATGTTGCAATGAGAAGAACAAAACATCACTTCTATGACATTCCTGGCCCAACATGCATATGTTGAGTTGAATCACAAGAAAACATCAGACAAACCCAATATGAGGGGCATTCTACAGCATAATAAGTTTGTATTCTTCAAAAATATCCGTGAAATGAAAATGAAATCTTTCTGAGAAACTTTTCTAGACTAAAAGAGACTAAACCCATTTTACATCTGAATGTAATATAAGAACCGAGATTTTCTTTGGCTCTAAACAGCATTGTTGGGATAATTGGTGAAACTGAATGAAGTTTATAGATTATCTGATAGTATCAATGTTTATTTTCTGATATTAATGATTGTACTGTGACTATGTTACTATTTGGAAAATCTGGATGAAAGGTACACGGGAATTCTAATTCTAGGAACTATTCTTGTAAGCCTGAATTTATATCAAAAATGAACAAACATAGAAATCTTAATTTTCTGTCTAAAAGAATCTAGAAAATGCCTCTCTTCTCTGTGTGTGAAAATAGATAGCAAACAACATACTCATGCTTTCTAATGCATACTTATAAAATGATAAAATTAATATATAATCAATATCCAATTAATGCAAAGTAGCAATTTTAAAAATCTCATTATAAAGAAATATTCATGTTATGTCTTTGCCTCTTTGCCACTTTTAATGGCATCATTAAGGCAAGACTTTATTGCTTAATATATTTTCTGTCCTCTTGACTCAACACATTTATTGTTCCATTTTATTCCACACTTTTCAGTGATGGGTATTGACATTGGGTCAAAATCTATGGGTTTTTCTTTGAAAACTCTGGACTGTATTTTGAAAAATATATCAATTTTAGCACCAAGGAGGCAAATGGATTGCTTAGTTGTTAAATAATCTTAATGAGATGTCAACAGCAGAAAAATATTCTCAATCCTCAGCAAGGTCTTCAGGTAATGAAACATTGATTTTTTTTTTTAAACCTCTAAAGCTATTTTGCTTACTGTACAGGAAGTATATGAAAAATAGTTATTTGTTTCCCAGGGAAAAATCCATTTTCAGATAATTTAATAATTAAAATTATTTATAATTTTTCTACCTTCATTAGCTATTTGTTTCATTTGCATTATTCCTTTTTTGAGTAAACATTTCGAGTTCATTTTCAAAGCAAGTCTCAGGCCAAGACTGACCTGAATTAAATTGTTAGAGTTTATACTTATGGGGAAGCATTCATATTTTAGTTAGAAAATGCTTTATAACCAATAAACGTGATGTAATAATCTATTGTCCTAACTTATTTATTTTTATTCTTCCATTTACTTAAGTATTAATACAATTGAAATCACTTTGCCATTTGGGTCGAAGGTTTGCAGTATTCATGAGAATTATTCAGAATCCAAGATCTCTGTTCATCCAACTTGAATTCTTCAGTTGTAAGCATTAAAACAAAACAAAAATTTTAAAATCTATTACTTAGTAAGTTGGAAGAATAGTAGTTGTTCATTGACTACAAAATCATGTTAAATAAGAATTAAACTCTCTATTTTGGGGAAATAGCACTGTGATTCTAACTGAGAGGTTTCAGACTATCTAAAGTGGGGTATTTTCAGAATGGCAAGGAAGTTCTAGTCTCCAGATATAGAAACATTTCCAGAGTATCCGAACTTTGGAAACTACTACTTTAGAAGAGATGGGGAGCCACGTTTTTCCCAGCAAACATCACAAATATGGATCATTTCCATCTATTCTGGTTTCCAAATGGAAGCATTTTCTTCTGTGTTTGAGGAGGAGAAACATGGTAACTTAAGACACAGTGCTTTTTGGCCTTGTTTTGGACTCCAAGAGAAGTCCAAATATGGTATTTTCAGCTCATTTTGTTCCTGGTTTTGACACTGAAAGCCCAATGGATCAGTTAACTGTTGACTAAGAAACGACTTCAAAATTCAGTACCCTTAAACAAGAAATATTTATTAGCAAGCCCATCTCATGGCAATGGAAAAGGTACAAAAGAGCAACTGGAAGACTGCATTTCTACTCGCATTAGCATGCTCAACAATGTAAGTCACATGGTCAAGTCCAAGGTCAAGGGACAGAATTGCAAAACCACGAGACTAAGAGTCTGGATCCTGGGAGGGATGAAGAATTTGGGCCAATAATGTAACCGATACTAACATGAGAAAATATCTGATATGTTGTTTTAGAAACAGCTCCTATTCCACATATTATTTTATGTCAGTGTTTTTTGCTGATGAAAATAGTGTTGGCTCACCAAGTTACAAGTATATCACCTTAGGAGGAGGAATAGCTTTTATAGAAATCATGAATGTCTTTTTTAGAACAATGGGGTATCAGACTATTAATATTTGAAACTGATTTGATGGCCAAATTTAGGAGAGATTCAGTTTTAATACTCTTCAGAAGAAAGAATCTTATAATCCCTTTGGGGCAAAGAATATCAAGAAATAATGAATTGGCAGGAAAACAACCAGTTCTATATTATAGAAGTGGTAGGAAGCATGAGCTTCTAAGGAAGAACTCACACAGCCTGGTTCTGGTGATAAGAATTGTCCTCCCTGTGTTACAGTGGGAAAGAGGAGCAGTCACTCCAAGTAAAAACAGAAAGACAATGACAAAGTGACATCACTTTGGAGGGCAGTAATCCTGATGGTTTGTTATATGTGGAGAAAGAATAAAATGTATCTTTCATGATTTAGAGGCGATTTTCAGATTTATACATACTGCAGAATATTTGTTTGAGTTGTAAACATTCCCTTTTCTGTTTGATAAAATGTTGTAAGTGCCTGAGATGGTTTTGCATTTTTAGCAAATACTTCTAAATTCCTTTTATTGTGGAGAGTTTTTGTGCTTCAGATGTCTGAATATGAACGGAATGTTTATGAGCTTGTTGTAAACACCTGAAGAGAGAGGGTTTACAGTGAAAACACATGAAGAATCTTAACAAAGGTGCTAATCTAATGCGATGACAAGCGCACCCGCTTCCAGCAGCTGCGCCATCATGACGGTCTGAGTTCACAGCATCTGACTGGTACCCGCTAGTGTGTTATCTGTCAAATCTGAGTCACGGTTACAATTATTCAGAAGACATTGATTTTTCTCATGCTGACAGAAGCATTTATCACTTTTCACTCAGGATACGTCTGATTTCAGCACATATATTATACTCTGATTGTACTGGGAATCAAGATCCCCAGAATCTGGGATCTAGTCTTTACTCTTCCAATATCTATTAATACGTATGTGACTTGTGGCAAGTCCAGTTTTCAGTTCCTCATCCACTTAAGGAGAAGGTGGGGAAAGGTAAATCCTTAGATCACTTCCAGCTTGAATATTCACTGACGCTCTGTGCCAGCTCATTGTTCACGGGGCATCTCCTCTGACCGACACAGGAGGTGGTTCATAGAGCCTAGTGCTGCCTCAAGTGGTATGTAAACCATGATAAAACCATGATCCATAATGGCTCATACTGTCATGGAAATCCCATTAAACCAATGCTTCAAATATTTGAGAAGCATGGAATATATTTCTGTTTATGAGAAAAACACAAGGGAATTTTCTTATGATCTTTGAACTAGAGTTTAAGAAATGAGAAACACCCTCTTCACTGACTGATCACAAAGGGAAAGGTAGAGAAGTCACTGAATTTGAAAATCAACTGAATAATTTCTCTTCTTATTTTGGTGGATGAGAAAGGCAGCAGCTGTGTGTTAGGACTCTGCTAAAATAGAGAACAGTATCGATTGTGTCACTGGTGTTTGGGGCAGGTGCATGTGAGTATGCATGTTCTCCGCCAGACAATCCAGAGGATGCAGTCCCCCGCCCCTGACATGAGTGCCCTTGCAGGGTTGTGCACTGCGGAGCCTGTTTAACTGACTGTGGAGGCCCTGCAGCGTAATAGCTCAAAATGGCATTTCTGTGTACACAACCTCACAAGAATCTACCGGGGTAGGATGGAAGCAAAGCAGGCTTCACAGGCCTGTGACGTGCAGTTGCAGAGGGCCCTGGGCTTAGAAGGGCCCATATTTGGCTTAATGTTCTTCTATCACCATGTCATCATCTTGAAAGTCTTAATGATTTGCAAACAGGGGGCCCCATCTTTTCATTTTTCACTTGGTACCAAAAGCTATGCAGCTGGTCATAGATGTATGTGGGCGTGGTTTAAGACTGTAATAGCAGGAATGCAAAGAGGAAGAAGTAGTTGCTTTTCAACTTCTGACATTGAAAAGAGAATTTTTACAGCAAGGCAGTTGGCTTGAAAGCTTGGGTTTGTTAAGACAGTAAACTAATTTTCTACTTTCTTTATTGTATCAAAGACCAAATCTGCAGGATTCAGGTTGTACAGTTTTTCCATAAATATAGAGGAAATGATCTTGTCACATATGAGCAAATGTCAACATGTGCAACTATTTTATTTTATTTTGCAGTGTTATCAGTAACTTACCTGGGCTGGAGAACACCTTGTGTTTGCCTTTGGCATAAATTTACATAGACTGATGTTCTGCCACCTGGCTTAGTTAAATTAATCCACAGATGTCAAACCAAATAGAAAATTTTACTATATGATTATTCTTCATATTCAAAAATATGAGTGACTATGTGTGTTTTACATGAGTGTACAAAGAAACTAAAATCCACTTGCACAGTTGAAGGTTTTCCTTGATTATTGTTATTTTTTTGAACTGAAATAACCTAAAAGTGTGGACACTTAAGTTGATCATATTGAGTTGTTTATTGTATATTGTATATTAACATGGCCAACTCAAACAGTCATAATCCAAAATGGATTTTAAAGCTGGAATTATTCACTTTACTTACATTAGTCATTAAATTCACAAGAAATGTGAATACTAAGAAATTTAAGAAATGGTCGATAGTAGTCATATTTCTAAAAAGGAGTTAGCTGTGATTACAGTATTTGAATCTTTTCAGTTGGTAACTGAGTAGTCTGTCTCCCATATTTGGAGGTAGAGAGGGCAAGAGGGAGGGTGGAAGGGAGGGACGGGGGGAGAGAGAGAGGGGGAGAGAGAGAGAGGGCGGAGAGAAAGAGAGAGAGAGAGTGGGAGGGAGAGAGAATGGTGATAATAAGGTTAAGCAAGTTATTGGCCCCAAACCTGTTGGTGACATGCCAGCCCTTGTGAGCTAGCTGAAGATTTCTCAACCTCTGCCGTGTTGACATACTGACATTTGGACTGGATGATTCTTTGCTGGGGGGAGTCCTCTGCATTGTAGAGTGTCTGGCAGCATCCCTGTCTCTACCCACTAGATGCCAGTGGCATACCTCTTCTTCAGTGGTGATAACCAAAAATGTCTCCAGATATTGCCAAGTCACTGTCAGTTAAGAACCACTGGGTTACTCACCCTGCCATCCAGCCTGCAGTCCGTGTGCAGGGGCAGGAGCCGCTCACCGCCTCCCTGCCAGCTGCAGCACCCCGCCAGGAACAGAAGCAGATGCCGGGTGAATGTTTGTTCCTGCTCATCCAGAGGACGCACTCAAACCTGGCTGGTAAGATTATGGGGATGCTGTGGAGACTGAGAACTCGGAGCTGCTGCACATGCTGGAGTCCACCAGATCTCTCTGCTCCAAGGTGGATGAAGCTATGGAGATCCTACAGGCTCATCATGCCAAGAAAGAAGCTGCCCAGAAGGTGGGCGCTGTTGCTGCTGCTACCTATTAGACAAGAACAAACCGATTCGAAAGCCAAATAAACCCTCATGGAATTCAGCTCAAGATCTGAAAACTTCCTAGCGTGTCCTATGGACCTCAACGCCAAGAACCACAAATTGCAAATTTAATAGGTCGTTTTGTATCAAAAGGTCAATTATGAAGCACCTAGAATTTTTCAATTAAAAGAATATATTCTCTGGGTTCTGATATGGCCCAGACAGTGTTTACTTTGTATTTCTATTGTGGGTTTTGATTTTTTCCCCCAGAAAATGGTTTTATTTGATGTACCCAACTCTTAAGTTTCTCAATAAAGAAAAACGTCTCCATGAAAAAAATTAAAAACCTAGATTGAACTAAGGATATCCTGAGAGGGCTGCTTCTCCTTAACTTGCATCCAAAAGCAGGGGACTTCCCTGGTTTCCCAGTGGTTAAGAATCTGCCAGTGTAGGGGGCAGTTTCCATAGCTGGCCTGGGAAGATCCCACATGCCGTGGAGCAACTAAGCCCGTGCACCACGACTACTGAGCCCGTGTGCTGCAACTACTGAAGCCCGTGCACTTAGAGCTTGTGCTCTGCAACAAGAGAAGCCACTGCACTGAGAAGCCCGCACACAACAACTAAGAGTAGCCCCTGCTCGCTGCAACTAGAGAAAGCCTGCACAGCAACAAAGACCCAAAGCAGCCAAAAATAAATAAAATAAATAAAAATTAAAAAAAAAAAAAAAGCCGGACAAGTTGTCCTCTTGGTACCTTTTTCGTAGGCTGATATCTTGATGTTGTACTTGAATATTGAAGAGATAACTCAAAGAAAAGTGAATACATTCCCATACGACTTAGAACAGCTAAACTAGACTGCCTGTCCCAGGGCCTTTCCCGGATATGTTTGTTTGTGTGTGCGGTTGTTGGGTGGCGGGGGTTGGGGGGGGCAGGTGGGAGGGGAGGTGGGCATAAGAAATTATTCCAAGCTGGAGGTAGCCGCAGTCCACCCATTCCTACTTTATTGACCTGGGCACAAGTACTATAGTAAATGACATGGTCTCCAAGAGCATTGGTCCACACCATAGCAACATGTTTTCAACTTCGTTAGTGATTTTAAAAAAGGTCCATCCCCTAGTGTGTTGGTCCTGGCTACATGGCATCCTTTCTTTTCAGAAAGCTTGGTTCAGGACGTTTGGAAGGATTTGAGTACTCCCTAGACTTCAGGGTACCTGAGAACTGGAAGATACAGTGCCCCCCAAAGTGATTATTTTTTTCTAAGATTTAAACAGCCACAATCAATACTAACTGTGCCTAGCTACCTGGAAAATTTAAATTACTTGCTCCACTTTTCATTCATTCCAGGTCTTCAATAATTAATTTACCTTTACATGAGTAGCAGATCGTCAATTTTTAGGGCTTGTCATTATTTACTGTTGGTTCTGTGTTTCTCTGACATTAGGAAAATATACTGACCAGCTCATTTAAAAAGTCTTCCTGGGGCAGGGAGGGTGGGGGGGACTCAAGGGGGGGGAGTCAAGGAAGGGAGGGAATACGGGGATATGTGTATAAAAACAGATGATTGAACCTGGTGTACCCCCCCAAAAAAAAATAAAATAAAAAAAAAAAAAAAAAAAAAAAAGTCTTCCTGGCCCATAAAGAGAAGAAAGGAGGTGTAATGTAGATCCTTTTAAGCTTTGGCATAAGGAGTTTTTCCATAAAAATAACATTTTTCTGTGATTTAATCTGAGTGGGAAACAGTTGTATATTACTTCTGTTATGGAGGAAGAGTATGTATCTTAAATTACCTATTTGCTCTGAAGTATTTGAATAGCTGCTTCCATCCTACAGAGGAAAATGCTTTCAAAATAGATAATGCAGGGGGATGCAACATAATTACTCGAATACTCCAGAATCAGACAAAGGCATGCTATGTAATGTGACTTGTTCCTAAGTTTTTGTTCCTTCTAATTTTGCTTATTTTCTTTGTAGGGTAGATTATTTTAAAATAAGGTTTTACTACATATCTAGAGGCTTGGCTAACATTTTTGTTTCAAAACATAGAGTAAGCTTCCTTGTGTGTGAAAAGTACCTCTTCATTTTACATATAAGGAAAATACAAACAGGGAAGTGGAAGGATTTGCCTAAGTTTGCAAAGTGAGGTTGGGCGCTCTATGACAGGCTGACGGTGCATATTAATGACCGTTCTCTGTGTCCAGTCCCATGCCTTTCTGGGAGCAGCGTGAGAGGAGGCTGTGTCCCATTGCTATCACTCTCTGATTGATAGTGCATTGAGGTATCCCTTACATTTTACACTCTGTATTTGACCACTGCCCACAGTTAGGGTCACAGAACTGAAATATCAGGAAGCTGAGAGACTAAAAGGAATCAAATGTGATGGAAAGATAACTGCATTTTCATTTTGATAAGAAATGAAAACTATTACCCATGAATGCTTTTACTTAGTATCTTTAGGCTATGTTTAAAAAAAGAAAGAAGGAAACATTGCAAATTAGAAGTCCACAGTTCCTTTCCCTGTTTTGGCATTAGTAACCTATTTTGTCTTAGTAAATCACAAATTCTGGACTTAGTCTCCATTCTTCAGTCTTGTTTCCTCTGGAAAAAAATCCTAAAATATCATGGTCACCATCAGAATGCCCGTGACTAATAATTGCTAGTGCTTGTGAGATTGTGGGAAAAGAGAGATTCTCATTTGCTCTTGGTTGAACTATAAACAACCTTCTTAGAAAGTTATCTGGCAGAGCTAATTAAGATGTAAAATATATATGCCTCCCTGACCAGCAGTTCTACTTCCAACTACTCATTTACTAGGTCTAAAAAATATTTAAGTATTTAAAGACGTATGTATAAGAAACTTATCACATGATTTTGGCAACCAAGAACCGGAGGCAATCTGAAGAGTCATCAATAACAGGATAATTGAATAAATTGGGTAATTCATATTCTGATGTACTACACACCTTTTATAGACAGAGATATATATTAATTGACTTGGAAAGATATCCATGGTGCATTTATAAAGTGAAAAAGCAATTTACAAAATGCAATATACTGTTATCTCATTTGATATTAAATCCTTCTATTTACAAATGTATATTTTATGCATGTGATAAGCAAAGGAAAGTATGGATGAATACATCTAAATTGGCAGTAGATAAATCAAAGATAGAGAATTACTACTTTTCTCAAGATGTATCTCTGTCCTGTTTGCATATGTACAAGAAACGTATTAGTTTTAGTGAACAATATTTTCCAACATTTTATTATGAAAAGTTTCAAATATACAGCAAAGCTGAAATAATTTTACAGTATACAGCCATATCTATACCACTTGGATGCCACCCCGTTAACATTTTACTATGCTTGCTTTATCATGTATCTATCCATTTTTCCCTTTTTCTATTCATTCCTCGTTCCACTTTATTTTTTTTGATGCATTTCAAAGTAAATTTCACACCTCATTCCCCGTCTCCTAAATACTCTACTTTTCATAGTAAATGATATTTTGATTGAAATGTAAATATAATACATTTTAAAGAAAGAGCTCTGGTTGTGCCTTCACTCACTAGACATCTTGGATTTCTTCCCCTGCCTCCAATATAGCAGATCTTCCGAGATCTATAAAATATAGGGCAATTGGGTACTGAGGTTTGAGGGTAGGATCTTAGAAATACTAGTGAAATTAATAATCTTTCCTACACTCTTTGGGGATCCATAGACCGACATCTCTCTTAGTAAATACTTTTTGGAATTCAACGAAAATTGTCTTTACATCATAAAAATGTGAGCCAGAGATCTCCAAGGAGATTTCAGGCTTTTGGAGATACAGAAGGTGTGTTGCTCAGAGTTCGGTTGTCAAGAATAGAATCCACTCTACCTAAGTAAGCAGGGAGTTATTACATGGTATTATGTGGTTTGCAGAATCACTGGGAGGGCTGAAGAAAAACTATGTTGAGATTTCAGGAAGCATTTCCAAATCCACAAAGTGGAATTGGGCTGGGGAGGTGCTGCCTCTGCCGTAATCAGAAACATTATTATAGAATCAGAAATATGTCATTATGGCTGCCTGTTGCAGATACCTCACCTCTGCCAGAGGAGGAAACTACCTGTAGAATTAGGAAGTCACTGCTGTAATTGTCCATTCCAGAACCAGGCTGCTTTTGCCATGATCTACACAGGCAACATGGAAGCTCCTCACCTTGCTTCTCTCCTGAAATAAATCAGTATCCAAACTCTAAGATAATACCTGGAATCTCGCCATAAGGGAATCTAGGAAATGTATTATGAAAAAGCACGGTTAGTTGACTGAAATAATAAATTTTCTCCTTGAGTACATGGCTACATTCTGTTTTCCAGTCTCCCTTGAAGTTATACGTGGCTACATGTCAAAGTTCTTGCCTAGAAGATGCAAATGGAAGTAATGTATGCCGTAAGACGATGGTCATCCTTCATCCATGTTTTTTTCTCCCTATTGTTTGCTTGAATCTGACCCAGGATCAACTATGTGGATGATAATAATGGATGACTTTGTGGAGCAAAGTCCATTTAACCATTTTGGATGATTACATGAGTGAGGGGGAAAAAGAAACTTGAATCTTCTTTTTGTCACTGGATTATTGCTTTGTCTTTTGGTTATAACAGCCTCGCCCTACCCTTAGTAATGGATGTGGATTTTAGCTTTTCAGCCTCCATACCTAGAAATGTTGATTGGGTTTAGTAGAGCAAGCCAATCCATAGTGCCCTCCAAAACAGGGTTTCTCTCCTGTCCCTTCAAAACACACTCTTGCTCTCCTCTTCTCTCCCTCGTATCTCTCATCACACACAATGAAACACACGCGCGTGCACACACACACACACACAGAATCTCTTATTCATTGTTGAATTGTCAGTGCCTTAACACAGGACCTAGTGTGTCATAGGTGTTTAACAAGTATTTGGTTAATGAATAAATAAATCAAAACATCTTTGCATTTGAGGACTATTATGCGGACAGTTTATAATTTTGTCTTTGACATATTTCAGTGAAAGGTGTTGTTGGAAACCTTGGAAGGGGTTTCAACATCTTGCAATGGGGTTAAGGGCATCCTGTTAGCAGAGGAGTATGCTCGAATTGTGGCAGCATAACAGGGGCGAACATAGCTTGTGAGCTTGCTGTTGTGCATGGTAGGAAGGCTGAAGAGAAGGGGTTTGGATTGAGATTGGATTCAGATTGGGCAAATTCTTGAATGCTATACTAGGGCATTAGCAATTCTGTAAGCCAAGAAAACATCAAAGGTTTATTTTGTTTCTGGTTTTGATTTTTGCTCTTGCATTGTACTGATATGCTTGGATCTGCCTTTTACAGAATGAACTGCTGGCAGTGTGGAGGAGAAGACTGGAGGTGAGAGAGCCTGGGAGCAGAGAGTCACGTAAGGGGCTACTGGAATTGCCCAGGAAAGAGCAATGGATGTTTACATTTGGCAGAGGTAAGGGATACATTTGAGGGATACTTTGGAGATAAAATTAAAAGAACTGGGTGACTTAATGGATGATAGATAAGTAGAGAGAATCTCCAGTTTCTAGATTGAGTTGATAGCGCTACTGATTTAAGCCAGGAAGTGCACACAAGGAAGTAAATTGTGTTTGGGGGGGATGAAGTAATACAATTTGTTTTTCAGACTATTGCATTACATTTTAGGTAATGGAAATATTAAGTAGCTAGGTGGAAATATAGGTCTGGAATTCAAGAAACAGATTAAGACACTGGTGACTTGGAACTCATGAGCAATCTCTATTAGTATGTCTCATGATCCATGAACATTTGCATCAGAGATACTTGCTTCGGGATGCTTATAAAAATGAAGATTCTTGGGCCTTATTGCAGATATAGTTAATGGAGGATGTGGTCCAGGAATCTGCTTTTCTAAAAATGTTCTTGGGTTATTTTAATGCATTAAAATGTTTGAGACCCATGGATAAAGGTGATAACCAAAGCCTAATGGTAGATAAGATTATCTGGGAGAAAGTATCAAATAAGGAGAGATTATGGACAGTCGGACAAGAATATAGACAAGAATGGTACTGGACTGCAGAAACCACAGAGTTTAAAAACTGCTTAAAGAGGAGAAAAAAGAAGAGATTCTTGAGAGTAGAGAAGTAGCAGTGGGAAGATAAAAGTTTTAGAGAGGTGAGGTGGTGAGGGCTCCAGAGAGAACAACATCATGTTCTGTAAAGAGATCACCTAGAACGTGACAGAGAAAAGGATACTGGCTTCATCAGTTTGTTGGCCATCACTGACCCCTGAGGGAGCTGTTTCAATAAACTGTTCACAGTGAAATAACATGACATCACGAAAGCCTTGAAGGAACTCAGGTTTCAGAGACAGACCATTTTGAGACTATTTTCCTTTTATAAGAGGACAATATATATTGTTTATAACTCAACATAATTTCTATTTCAAATTCTCATTCTTCTAAGGGAGAAACAAATGTGATATTAGTTGGGGATTTTCCCCCTTACCTCTTTCTTCTAGAATGTGCAGCTTTCCACTGTGTGCTCAGGTGGGTCCAGGCAGAGCATCGCTGAGATGTCCCTTGGCCCATCTTCAAGGCTGACAGCTTTCTCTCTCCTCACGAGTCATAGTCTAGTGGGGTTCCTGTGGGGCAGGTGTGGCTGGGTGTGTGGAGTTGCACCAAGCAAACAGTTCATCTTGGAGTAAAACCTCTTTCTGGGGTTTACTCTTGAATATCACATACCCATCTTGGAGTTCTGTTGTGCACCAGGGCTGTCGTGGGACACCTCTTGATACCAGTCCTAAGGTGCCTGCTTCTCCCGTTGAAACCCTCTTCCTCCTCCGCAGATGCCACTCCAAATGTGTTACACATACCATACACACACTCTTCACTTAATGCTCAAAGTGATATGGCAAGATCGTTACTATTATTGGTAACTTACATTTAGCAAGGGTCACAGCTTGGGTCTAAACTCGTTTTGAGGATTGCGTGTGTGAGTGCACCTTGAAAATGAGGAGGTGAGAGAGGTCTTTGTGCCTGGGGGAGGGCTAAGGTGAGGATAGGAGCTCTTTCCAAGAGAAGAAAGTCCAAACATGGTTAGTGGAGAGTACAGGCATGATTCCAAGGGCGGCTTGGTGTCTGTCAAATGGTCCCAGGCAGTCCTGCCAAGTCCTAGGGTGAGGGATGTAACAACAGAGCTAATATAAATTAAAAGAGTCATTTCTCTAAACTCCCCATGGGGCATTGACATGCAAATTGCCAACTGCATTGGGAATTGCTGGTGCCTGTAGGAGAAGCAGTAGTAAGGATGTAACAGGTTGGCTATGGTGACCACAATGATGTTAAAGACAGAGGCCTCTTTTTTGTTAGTGTCTTCTGTGTTTAGCTTTGATAATCAGCAACCTTGCTACAGATATGGATACTCTTAAGGCTTGGGCAATGGAAACCCTACAGGCTCTGGAAGGCAACCATGGGCAACATTGGCACAGATGCCACTTTCAGCATCCTCCGAGGACACAGGTACCCCTCCAGTGGGCGAGAAGAGTAAGGGAGAAACATGGTTGTATGCCATGTGACAGACAGGAGGACTAGTTCTTGGAGCCCTGAGCAACCAGGAGGAGGATTTTGGAGGTATTTGATAGGGGATAAAGCTCCCACCAAGCAGGTCAAGATGCAGTCATATGGCTACTATTTGTATCAGTTATTAATTAGTCTATTTTTCTTTTTACTTATCTGGGATGTAGTGAGCAAAATAGATGAAATTGATGACAAAACCAAAGTTCAGAGAATTAAGCAAACTTGTGCAAAATTCTGTCACAGCTTATGACCTGTGGGATCATTTGTCCACTCATGCTGCCATTTTCCTGTTTGGGGCAAAGAAGCAGATGCCAGGGGAGAAGAAAAAGATTGTAATTATCTAACAGTAATCGATGGCAGAGTCTTAGATAAATTGGAAGAGGATAAAATTAAGAGGGTAGCTGGAGGAATTAATTAAAAACATTTAGAAAGCGGAATGTAAGAAACTCAAGCAGATGTATCTCAGACAAAAGATTATAAACATATGGAATTAGATAAGAAAGCTAGCTGAATTTTCCGCATACAAAGTAATTAAAAAAGACATCTGGAACAGGAAAGAAATAAGAGAAGCCGAGGAAATAAAAGGTAGGTTTGAGATAAACTAGAGTACGCTGGTGAGGCCAGATGGTTTTTTGTTTCTTCTCCTTTACTTGACATATATTATGTCTTTCTTAACCACAATCCCAAATATTGCACATTTCAACATGTTATATTTGTTTCTGGAAATATCTGGTAACTATATAAATTTATCTGCTGAAGCAAATGATTCAAAGATCCACATGATCTGTTTTTCATGGCTAACTTAGCCAATGTCTAGCTTCCCACAAAAGTCTAGGACGTACGTTTGTGATTACATATTTTGGGCCACAAAAATAGCAACAAAAATGGCTGTTTAACATGGTTTTTTACAGCAATAGGAAACAATATCCAGCAAAGTACCCCTACGAATGTCTTTCATTATGCTTTTCTCCTCATGTTAAGACGTGAAGCAAGGCAATTTTGATGATGAGGGATAGAGGTGCATTATCCTTTCGTTTCTTGTTGCACTGGAGGTTAATCACATCTGTATGAATGATGGGAATATCTCATTTCACATGGATTCTTCTCATTTGTGTTTGAAGTGTAACTTCAGCTTGTGGAATGTCTTTGGTCATTGCCTGAACTATGTGGGTGTGTAGATGGCTGCTGATGTGATGTGACTGGAGGGAGGCACCGAAGAAAGACCTCCTCACCCCCAAATATTTTTGCTGTGGCTGACTGGATTTGGGAATCACTGAGTGCTGTCGTTTTCCAAAAGGACAAACAATTCAGTGAATAAGTAGATTTTACCATAAAATATATCCTTTTTTGACTTGGTTAAGAATGTATTGCTTACTCACAGGGAATTTGGGATATCAGATCCTTGGATGGGAACATTATGCAGCTAAATTGTCTGGCACAAAAGAGAACAATGACACAGAATCGCTCTGGCCAGAGAAACAGCCTCACAACAAAGGAATCTGTGGTGCTGGGCTCCGTCATTCCCAAGGTTTACTGATAAAGTATGTGTGGTACACCTGGCTATGACTCTGAGCAAGCCGATGTCCTTGGATTAGTTTTTCAGGAAAAAAGGTCTACTCAAAGCATCCTTTAATGTGGAGGGACAGCCAGATTTTTTACTCTTTAACATGGAAAGGTTAGATATCTTGAGAGATCTGAGAAGATTTCACATTCACATTATTATAGTCATTGATTTTTTCAATAAGTATTTATTGCCAGACTCTATGCTAGGTAGTGGAAACATACGAACAAATAAGGGGACATTCCAGTCTTTGAGCATCTCAGAGTTTAATGAGAAAAGGAGCACAATGCAGCCTCCACCAAAATAATAAGGCAAAAGAAAATAATAAAGCCTTATCAACAGTAGAGTAGACTACCTATACAAAGTATTGTGGGAGCACGGAATAAAGGATAACTGATTCTTCCTAGAAGGAATCAGGAAAGATTCAAAGAAATTACCTTTTAGCTGAGCGAATTTAATTTTTCAAAGGATCAAAGAAGTGGAGTATTCCAGAAAAGGGAGAGATAGCTCATTAAGACAGTAGTATTTCTATGGCCTGAATGTTTGTGTCCCCCCCAGATTCATATGTTGAAACCTAATCCCCAAGGTGATGGTATTTGAATGGAAAGTCTTTGGAAGGTAATTAGGCCATGAAGGTGGAGTCTTCATGATGGGATTACTGCCTTTATGAAAAAAAACACAAGGGAGCTTGCTTCCTCTCTCTCTCTCTCTCCCTCTCTCCCTCCCTCTCCTCCTCCCCTCTCTGCCATGTGAAGACACAACAAGATGACCAACTACAAAGCAGGACGTGCCCTTCCCATACACCAAATCTGCGAGTGCCTTGATCTTAGACTTCCTAGCCTCTAGATCCATGACAAATAAATGTCTGTTGTTTAAGCCACCTAGTTTATGATATCTTATTATAGCAACCCAAGCTGACTAAGTACTCACTAACTCATCAGACTAGATGTTGTAAATCATAGTGGTTAGTTGTCACTAAGCAAAGACTGAGAGATGGTCACACTTAACAGGTAAATTTCACTGGGCTGGAACATAAAGAATTTTTTGGGGAGAATAGGCCAGCATTAATGGAAGTCCCAAACATTATGAAGGCACTGGGAGACGTGGTGGGTGAGCAGCTGGCATGGAAGAAAGGATGCTGATAGAAAGGGGAAGGCCAATAAAAGTAAATTTTCCCTTCTTAATAATTTTTCTTAGGATCAATCCTAATCAATTTCATCCCACCCAGAGTCCATGTATCCAAATCAAGATGACATTAAAAATATGGAAAAATCAAAATCAATATCCATGGCTCTGATAAAGAGCTGAACTCAGCATGTACCATAGAGGGTGTCAAGATCTAACTCCAGGCCTTTTAAATTCTGTGAAGTGATGAGCTTTGAAAGCATGCTGTGCCTGCTTCAGGGTGTCACTTAGCTGTTGTGGAAGTCAGAGCATACTCCTGTCACTCCAGGTTTGCCTAGTTATGAAGCCAAATGTGTGTGTGTGTGTGTGTGTGTGTGTGTCTATAAATTTCTTGCTTCCTTGGGCTTTTTGGATTGTATCTGCCTTATAGATGTAAAAAAGTCACAGTGAGGTCATAGAGATTTTGTTTTAGAAAAGCAGCCACTGACTATGAACAGGCTCTCAGAGAACGTCTAAACAATAACACGTTGTTAGGGTGTCATGAGGCATCATAAAAATATGCCTCCAAATCTCTATATTTCAAAAGTGATGTTTAGATGCCAAAAGCAATATTGCATTTCTCAGAAACAACAGAGTTGCTAGAAGTTTCTCTAAGATAACAGGTGTGAACATTTTTTAATTACAAAGTTTTTACCATGAGATTTTGGCTAGGTATATGGAAAGTGAATGAAAGTATAAAACAATTAGTAGTTTCACTAGAGGTAAAGAGACGCTTCTGGTAGATGGCAAACCTTCTTGTTTGGAGAGACAGACAATGAATCTATATCACAGAGTATCTTGCTTTCTGAACCATATAATTTCTACATACCTTGGTATAAAGGGAAACTTTGACCAAGTTATCACGGAATCAATCTTAGTTTCTGGTAAAGGGATATCTCACTTTACTGAGGGCTCTGAGGAGGAAAGGGTTTTCCCTGGGGCCTAGAAGTTATACCATAAAGGCCAGGCCCCCATTCTTGAATCCTTGCAACAATCCCGTTCTGCGAGAGAGAACTTTGAGGCTCTGAGAGCTGGAATCGCTTGGCAGAGGGGAATTAGAATCCCCCTCTGTCTGCCTCTGATGCTTTGCTTCCTTACCCCATCTTGTGACTTCCCTGCGGTGAATCCCCCTTCTGTTTAGAACCTGACCTTCTCAGATATAGTCCATGCAGAACCCCTCAGAAGCCATCATCAGAGCACCCAAGCCCGATCTGGGGGAGTTGGGAGAGAAAATTTGAGAAGCGACAACCAAATTTCTCTGTAATGGAGGACTGTGACAGGTTCTTGAGGCATGTGTCAATGTGCACTACGTTTCAAATGCTTTATATATATCAGCTTGATTAACCTTTGCCCCATCCTATGTGGTAGGTGCTATTAGTATCATTCCCATTTTAAAGATTATTTGCCCAAGGTCACACAACTAGTAATTGGTGGAGGTGGCACCTGAAACCAGATAGTCTGGTTCCAAAGCATGGGCTTTTCACCGTTATGCAATACATACATACGTATAGGTAGTTGTTTTTATTTCTTTCTTCTGTAGATACCTAACCAGTTCTCAAGAGTCTAGAGACTGGTTGTTTATTTTATGAATTGTAGCATCATCTTGTTTTTCCCATATATTTTTTTGTTTATCTCATGAAAATTTCATCAGAGCATATGTTGTTTAGACACATGTTGAGGAAATTTGACTGTTCATTTACAAAATATATAGTTAATATTTATGAATTATTAACTATATATTTCATAACAATGCCTTTATGTCCAAGGCATTGTTCCAGGAAATGACCAAAAAAATACAAAGATATGATATCAGAGTCTCTAATCTTGAGTTGGTTGTTATCTAAAGGGAAGATTAGATAAGACTCAGAACTAGAGAAAGGGCATAAAAATGTTATATACAAAGTCTAGAGTGAATCAACTAAGTCATCGCATCTTACTGCCGAGATGAACAGAAGGGCTTCTAAGAGGCTCAGTGTATCAGGATTTGGGCAGCAGGACTGAGTGTATGTTCTGTGCTGTAGTCACACCGCCATGCTCTCACTTTCTCTTTCCTGAACGTTCCTGTGAGGTTCCCTTTTTAAATGCTCCGGTAATTCTGGGTGTTCTTTTTTTTCCCACTCATTAGAGTTGCAGTTTTACATGAATCTATGGTATTTGATTAATATCTGTCTTCCTTATTTGTTTACAAACTCCATGAGGGCAAGGACTGTGCTGCTTTCGCTCGTATTTGAATCTCCACTGTCTAGCAAAGTGCTTGGCACATAATAAGTACTGAATATACACTGGGTTAGCCAGTGGAGACATGGATTTAAGTAGCGAGATAAACCATATGAACAAAAACACAGTGGCAGTATAATAAGGGGTTCACTAAAGGAAGAGCCGGTTTACAGTGATGAGGGAATTTTTAAGTTTATAACTTTATGCTAGTTCTGTTTCTGCAATAAAAACAAGATGACCTAGTAATCAACTGTAACCTTAAGATGTTCTGATAAGTATGGAATGTCCTCCTCCTGCTCATGCAAGTTTCTGTTTGGAAACACCATTCCCCCTTGCGTGTAACCCACAGCAACTCCCACGTTCTGTAACTGCCCGTAACCTATAGTAATTATGTAACCAATCAGTTTGTGCCAAACTCAACTAGAGCCTTGTTTAAACCAACCAATCAGTCTGTGCCAATTATAGCTATATACCTTAATCTATATAAGGAAAAGATTCCCTGAAACGGGGCCCAGAATTTTGGAGCGTTAGCTCATCTGAGTCTGCCAGCTCAATAAACCTGAGTTCTCCAACCCTCTGAGTGTGGTGCTTGGTCTCTCCTGGGATCAGTTTTCTGCAACAAGAGGGAGCTACAGCTGGGAAATATACTAAGGTCATGCTAAGGAGGGCCTGGAATGCTAAAGTGAAATGGCTGTGTTAAGTTGGGGAAGCTTTTGGGGAAAGAGCACCAGAGTAGCAATATGAACATAGCTGAAGGCTTATCAGGGGACGGTGTAGAGGACAGATTAAGAAGGAACATAAATAAGTCTCCTAGAGGGGTCTCTATCCAAAAGCATGATCCTTCCTTCCACTATGTCTGTATTAGGGTTCTCCAGAGAAACAGAACAAGTAAGATGAGTATCTACATTACATACATAAAATATATGTTATGCAATATATGAATATACATAGATTGATAATGTATTATGATGAATGGCTAACATGTTTATATAGGCTGGGAACTTCCACAATCTGTGGTCTGGAAGCTGGAGACCCAGGAAAGCTGGTGGTGTAATTCAGTCCAAGTCTAAAGACTTGAGAACTAGGGGAGTCAATGGTTTAAATCCCAGTTTGAAAGCTGGAGAAGATGAGATGAGATACACAGGAAGCACCTTCCTCCACTTTTTGTTCTATTCAAGCCTGCAATGGATTGGATGCTGCCTACCCACACTGGGGAGGGCAGTCTGCTTTACTGAGTCTACTGGATACAAATACTAAACTCATCCAGAAACACTCTTATAGATGTATCTAGAAATAATGTTTAATCTAGGCACTCTGTGGCAAGTCAAGTTGACAAAATTAACCATCACAACATTCTAAGCTGATTGAGAGCCAGGTCAGTACATTCCCCATTTCCTTCCCTCTGGGTCATGTGCATTGATACTTTTTCTGTGTAAATTTGCCAGAGACAAAAATTAGTAATCCCAACTACTTGTCATTTAATCATGTAGTGATTTATCTTTTGTGACTAACAGACTCTTGTTACAATAGGACACTGATTATATCAGGGAAAGATAAGGAGCCAGCTATGTCTTCAGCAGACCATGTAGGTTGCTCAGAGTACATCCTCTTTTCTGTCACTGCTGTGTATCACTGCTGCTCTGACATCTGCATTGCAGCTCCCAAAAGAGTGTCATTGGCGAGGACTTTTCTGGTGAAACCCAAAATTCCAGAGACTCCAATTTATTTCTTTCTTCAGTTCATGGTTCCAATATCTTCAGAGTTGATGGAATATCACTCAAAATGACCTTTGGTTTCTTATTCATTGGTCAACTCAAGCATGGGATAATATGCACTGTTCTATCAGTGTGAATCTAGGCTGGAGAAAGAGTTCTCTCTGTAAAGAGAGTCGAGAGCTTTATGGAGGCCATGGAAGGAGACTGGAAGTGACCTAACAGTTTAACCTAGATCATTTGATGCCACATATTTAAGAGGAATGGACAACTTAAGCAAGAGGACAATAGCCTCAAATTCTGCAGGCAAATAAGGAGATTGGAAGGCTTAGAAAATATTGCTAAATTTGATCACAATAAAAGATATTTGTGTGGAGCAGAAACCAGACTGTAAGGGGTTAAGGAGTGAAACCAAGGCCTGAGAGGCTATAGATGCAGAGCAATTTTCAAGAATTTTGACAGTGAAGAAAAGAGAATGCTATGGTACTTGCTTGATAGGTCAACCCTGTAGAGGGAAAGATGTTAGAATAGGAACGATCTGAACATATTGTAAGTAGAGGGGATGGGACTACAGAGATGAAAAAACAAGAAAATTCAAAGTATACACTAAGAGAGAGAATTATTCATGAAGAATTGCTTTAGAATTGGTACAAAAGCAGTCAGATGAAGACCAATATTCATAATTAGGGTAGAGATGATTCCTCCTTTGAGTCAGAAGACATGAGATAAAATTGATGGGAGATACAGAAAGAGTTTCCAGAGGAGAAAAGCAATATGAAAATGTTTGCAGTGGAATGTCTCAATCTTATCAGTAATAATACGAAACAAAGCCATTTTTCATAGTGAAAAGAAACACATTTAACTCTATGCAATACAGGTGGCTGAATGCTTGTATTAACCATGTCTTATTTTCTGTGTTCTTGTGCTTTAACCTTATGACCCTTGCTGACCCTGGAGGGACTGCTTTTCCCAGGGTTAGCTAATTCTTAGATAAACCTCTCACCAGTGAGTGCGCGTTTCAAATGTAACTCACCCAAAGCAGAGCCTGCATTCCTCACCACCTCCTTTACTTTAGGTTCTAACACTCCAGATCACTATCCTAATTACCTGCCCTAATTACCTGAGGGGCAGATCCCAGACAACTAGGAACAGCCCCTATGCCCAGAGCCCACTAAAATTATTCAAACTAGTCAGTCCTAAATCTGCTTACCCTGCCTCACCCATTGTTTACTGTGGAGGCCACAGAAAAGGCTCTTGCTCCCATTTTGCCCCTCTCCCTCTGTCTCCTGACTGACCCTGGTGTTTCCCCATGTGGCCTCTTCATGGTGTTACTTTCCCCTTCCACTTGAGAGCTGTGATCAACAAGCTATTTTCTCAATGGCAATCGTCTCTTGATCTGTTAGGCCTACCATACCCAGCTAATAACAAAATCAGTGAACACAATACCTGACAATTATACACCTTACATTAATACTTCATGTACTTATTTCATAAAGCAGGTAGGCTTAGAAGGCAGTTTGCAAAAGGAAAAGGAATAATTGTTCTCCAGTTTAAGTTTGAGGACTTATATCATTGTGGACATCTCCTTTGTGGATATTGATGGTTGTTGGAATGATCATAAATAATACCACTTTGTGATGAAACTTCAACATGCATCTTTGAATACAGAAGTCGAGGCATGTGCCAAATCTGAAAATATCTGCGTAATCCATGCATCACAATTCTAAGGTTTGTAAAGAGCATAGCTGGACTAATAGTAACAATGAAGCTGGATGTGACTTTCTACATTAAACAGGACACCATCTCCATCAAACCCCCTGTGTACGGAGTCAACAACTGAGTGAGGAGATTATAGTGCGCCTCTCAAATTACAGCAACATCCTTTCTGTCCACTTTCATTTGCTCTTAATTCATGGCACCAATCCTATTTTGGAAGCAATCTTCTTTTTGGTGGATTGAAACACAAACTTGTTTCACACAGATTCTGAGTAAGGGTCTAGGGATGTCACTTTTCTGTTGCATCTGACATTATCAACTAGTTCTCTTAAAAAGAAGGTCTGAACCAGCAAGTGTAAGATGTAAGCACACAGTAAGTAATGAGCTTTAGACTGAACTGAACCATTACTTACTGTTCTGTAAATGATAGCAGCAATGATGTGGCCAAGCCATTTGTGCAATCAGCTGGTCTTATTAAATTACATGTATTCCCTGTCTCCCCTGAGTAGCCTTGTCATAATGAGTGGCGACTTTTATAAGTTATATAATTACTGGTTACTTTTAAATATTGTACCAGTTACAAAAGGTTATCCCCAAAGCTCTAATTGGAAGGTTGATGGTTAATGGGGTGACTCAGCTCCTAGTAGGATTACAGGTTGAAGCTATATGGGTGAAACACAGTATCTGAACCTGCCACTTCAGCTTCACTGATGATTTTTATAATTCCGATTACTTTGATATTGCTTAATAGATCTGCTATTTCACTCAACTAAATGTTCTAAAGGATGGATGCCATGGAGGAATTAATCTAGGAAACAAATGCATTGAGAGAACAATTATCTTTGGCTTTCATTTTTTTTTTGGTATCAACATTATGCTTTGACTGTTTATAAAAACAACTGTCTCATCTACACAAAACCTAATAAATTTGAATAAAAGGGAAGTTTTACAAAGTCAGCTGTGAAAGTATTTACTGGTGTACTTGTAGTGCTGAATTGTTACCATCTTTTTAAAAAAAAGAAACATCACTTACCCATTTCTCTAGTTGAACTTATGTGCTGAGTTAAGATTTCCTGTGTAACTCATAAAGTGACTTTTAGTGACGTGTTTGGTTGGGCTTCTGAAAAGGCTATCATCTTAAGTGTCCATTGTTTCTGTGATTTTTGAAATCGTCTTACATTTGTGAACTACATGAAGACTACACAATTAAACTATATTTTTTGAAAGTTAGTATCTCCTGTTTTTTTTTCCATGATAGTTTATTTATTTCACATAAAAATCCCCCAGAGCTCATGAGAATGATGTCTTCACATCACGACAGTAATCGGAATGAATTGTTTTTGTTTTTAAAAATCGCAAAACTCACCGTCGGAAGGATGGGCACGTGAAGTACAGCTTTGGGGGGGGGGGACTCATGACGCATCCCCTGTGTCACAAGAGGAAAACCCAATGTCCCTTTAGAAGGTAGTATCTCCTGTGTTTTAAAATTCTACAAAATCTCTCTGTAATGAAATTGTAGCTGATTTACCTGCAAATGCCTTCTGCTCTGCTGAGCATGAAGACCCCATGACCCTTGAGAGCGCTGTCATGTTTTTTCATTTAGCATAACGTTTCACTTAACATTCAGAAAGGACCTTAGTCATTCAAGAAAATCTAGATCATGAGCTGAATAATTAAGACAATTTTATTACTGCCTAGGGTGCTTATCTGAAGAAGATGGTTTTTCCTTTGGTTTGTTGATGTATCAGCCTCCAGAAATACAAGAGTAAACATGCAAAGCAAAATGGGATATACTTGGCACTTAAACTCATTCATTATTCAGTCATTTTTTACCAAATCGATTTTACCAAACAGGGACAATAACACTGGAATGAGAATCTGAGTGCTGTTGTTTATGGGAAAAAACAAAAAAACAAAAACCTTTAAGAAGTAAACAAAGTAACACACTCATAGATTTCTTCTTCTGGAATAGCACCATATTGGAGAAGACATAGTAGGGAGTTTAAGGGAAGGGGTGTCACAGAAAGAGTGACATCCTGACCCTTTGGAAGTACCTTATTTCTCTCAAATTATGAGAATTGACATAGGAAAATGTATTTTTCCCCTTCAGTAAATAACACCCTAAGTCAGGGGTCCACACTTTTCTGTAGTGGCCAAATAGCAAATATGATGCCACCACACAACTCTGCCACTGCAGAGTGAAAGCAACCAGAGACAATGTGTAAATGATAGTGTGACTCTCTTCCAAAACTTTACTTGTGAAATCTGAAACTTGAATTTTATGTTATTTTCGTGTGCCACAGAATATAATTCTTCTTTTGATTTTTCTTTCAACCATTTAAAAACATGAAACTGTTCTTAGCTCCCTGGCTGGACAAAAACAGAATGTCCTGGATTTGACCCTTGGGCAGTAGTTTGTTGACTCCTGCCCTAAATAATAATCTTATAAAAAATCCCATATACATACAGATATATATTTACACATCCTAACATTTTTGGCCAGAAAATTAAAACTTCAATTACACTTCTGTTTTCACTAAACACAATGGTTGTACGTATGTCCAGCTCTCAGCCCAAAGACTATAATTTTTTCACGTTTGTGGCAGAACCCCAGACAACAAAGAGCTCCCCAAGTTCTACCTGAGTTTCTCTGCTTTACACATAAGCATTCTTTAGCCTCTTTCGCAGTTTTTTAATTCATTGGAGACATGTGGTACATGACCATAACCTCTTTCCTCCTCCTTTCTCTCTATATCCACTCTCTTTCCATACTTACATCAATTTTAGGCTTCACAGGACAAAAGAGATTTTAGTTTGATAGAACACAGCAAGAGAGAAAATGGCAGAGGCTAAGAAAGTGAGAGATGAAAGGAAAAGATGAAAGAGAGAAGCACAAAAAAGAGGTGGTTTTTCATTCAAGTCAGAAAAGGAGGTGTGCAGAGAAGTGGAATACTGCTTCCTGCACTATTCATTGCCACTTCTCCTCCTCCTCTCCCCATTTCTCCTGCCTCACCCCCAACTCACTCATTTGCCCTCCTCTACTAGCTGAGCCCTGTTTCTTACCTGCACGGAACTTCCTGCTTCTTTTCTCTAAACGCCTTACCTGATTCTCTCTTTCATTTCTATTTCTTCCTTGATAGTTTGTTTCTCAGCAATGACCTTGGGCTCATCATCTTAAATGCGTGGCTACAACTTGCCTTTCACCTCTCTCTGCTTCCAACCTCTCCAGGTAAGTAGTCCACAGGCCACACACCTGGCCACTGTGGGTGCGACCCAGCCTCCCAGGGCAGTGTCAGGTGCTCTTAAGTCCAGGCCTCTTGCTCCCTGAAGCATCATGGTGGCAATGTGAATTTTCCCCTATGTGTTTGCAGAAACAAATGGTACAGCTGGACTTGTACATTTATATGACAGATGACTATTTTGGCTCCATTAATTTGCTTTTTAAATATAGAATTCAGCTTTTATCATTCTTTCCGATATATTTGTTGACTTGTCTGAGTATTGGGGAACTTGCATACACTTGTGATACCACTATAGAACTCAAATTCATGGGTTCAGTTACACTAATTTTTTCTGATAAATGGAATCACTAATGAAAGGCATTAAAATTATTTCGTAAAAATTTTAAGTGTCAAGTAACGTTCACTGTAAAGAATTCAGACTATAGCTATGAGCAAACAGAAGTCAGAAATCACTGCAAATTCTATTTCCCATATGTAACCATTGTAAATATTTTGGTGTAAAATCTTCCAGAGTTTTATATAAACCTAAATATGGGTAGATTTATACATGTGTATTAGTATTAATTTGATCAAAGAAGCAGAATCATTTGGAGATACACATAAAATAAGGGATTTCACATTTCCCAATTATGGAAGCTGATTAAATACTCTCTATGCTTTTGTTTTTGTGTCTGGGGCTGGAATTTGAAGACCTATCAAACTAAATACAATCTCTGACCCTCAATTTTCTGGGAATAGTACTTACCTAATAGGGTTCTTATAAGTATTAACATCAGTGTTAAATGAAATAATGTAGTAATATGCTTTATCTTAGTTCCTGGTTTGCAGCAAGAGCTTAATATATTTCACCAGTAATTATTATTAATAATTATGGGAAGGAAGATGGCGGTGAAGTAGAGGGACGTGGAGTGCATCCCTCTCCACAGATGCATTGGGAATGCACGGAAGGACGCAATAATTCCCACAGAGAACCGGCTGAACACCAGCAGACGGCCTCGGACACCAGAAAGGACCACAAGGAGCCTGACATAACCGGTAGGGAGGCATCTACGACGGCTCAAAGAGGGTGAAGCGGTGGAGCTGTGGCAGACGGGAGGGAGTGAGAAACATACGGAGGGTTCGCAGCGCAGCTTAGCGTTCCCGGACCGAGAGGTCGATCCACAGCTAAACAGAGGGTCCGGGAGCGGGAGCGTGGGAACCAGAGAGCTGGTTCAGGGTGAGAAACATTGTTGCCAGTAGGGTGACGGATCGAGAGGACAGGAGGGAAGAGGTCCGCGGCGAGGAGTGCCCGTCCCTGAGAGCTGCCCGGCCATGATGGTAGCTGGAGGCTGCAGGCTCACGGGCGGGGGGAAGGAGCCGTGCGCGTAGCCTCTCCCTCTCTTTCAGCTCCTCTGCAACAGGCAGTGGAGAGATGCCCTTGGGCCACCTAAGGCGCTCAGGGATAACAAGCACCCTCAGGCACTCGGGCGGGGTTAGATTAAAACTCCTTGGAACGCCAGCAGCAGGGAAGCTACCGAGAAAAAACAACAACAACAACAACAACAACAACAACAAAAACCACGAGAGAGGCCCAACTCTAAGACTTTCTGTTTATGCCTGAGCCACCGGCATCCCTCTGCAACAGGCACCTCCAAGCCCGACTGAAACAACAGTGCGCCACTGCTCACTCACTCCCAGGAGAAGGAGCCACTATTGTACCCTCTCCCTCCCCACACACCAATGCTTACAGACGAACAATAAAGGAATCTCTGCTGGTCACAGAATAATGCAAAAAAACCCAAGGCAAGGAGAAGGACACTTACAGCTGAGACTCTAAGGAAACAGAAATATTAGTATCAATTCCTACTGAACTGATCCATTTTGGGATCAGTTCTGGATTTTTTTTTTTTTCTCTCTTTTTTTTTTCTTTATTAAATACGATCTTAGCCCTAAGGGATCTACAAGTTTTGTAACATAATTTTTTAATGATATTTTTTATTCTTTTTTTTTTTTTTTTGCCTTTTTATATACTTCTATATCTAGCTACGTTTTTGGTAGTATGGACAATATATCTCTCATACTTTCCTTTCATCCCTATCTTTTATACATTTCTATCCCTCTCTTTTTATTTGCATATTTCCAACCACACTATGCTCTTCTGTTCCCCTTTCTTCCAGCCATTTTAAGTTTATTTTATCTTAACATACTTATAAGCAACACTATCGGTCTGCTCAGACTCCTTGCTCTATTCTCCAGATGACACACCGCCTTGGTATTTAATATTAGGTTTTTGTCTTTATCTTAGTTCTTAGTACAGTTGTCTAATTACATTCTGAGAATCTCTATTCTCTCTGGTGGTACTCTGGCTCTTTTCTATATTTGATCCTAGCTTACAAATCTCCCTGGATTAATGTTTGTATGTGAAAGGTGTTATTTATTTGTTTGTTTGCTTTTGCTTTTGTCTCTGATTTGTTCTGTTTCAGTTGTCAATTGCTGTTGGGTTTCTCTTTGAATATCTGATAGCACACAGGAGTTCTGTCAGGTCTTTCTAGAGCCTTATGTCCTAATGGATTCAGTAATTGTGTATCTTATACATGTATGTGTTTCCTAGACTTAATATTTGTTTAATCCAATACTTGGACATTAGTCTGAGGCTTGGGCAGTCTTCTATAAACACCTCTATTGCCAGGACAAGCAACCCCAAAAGTTTGGACAACCATGAGGAAACAAAGAAACACCATGCAGGCAAAGGAGCAGGAAAAAAACCCACAAGACCAAATAAATGAGGAGGAAATAGGAAAAATGCCCGAAAAAGAATTCAGAGCAATGACAGTAAAAATGATACAAAATCTTGATAACAAAATAGAGAAAGTACAAGGAACAGTTCATAAGAACTTAGAAAAACAAACAGCAATGGATAACAAAATAACTGAAATTAAAAATACTCTAGATGCTATAACCAGCAGAATGACTGAGGCAGAAGAACGAATAAGTGAGTTGGAAGATAGAATGGGGGAAATAAACACCACAGAGCAGGAAAAAGAAAAAAGAATAAAAGGAATAGAAGACAGTCTCAGAGACCTCAGTGATAACATTAAGCGGACCAACATTCGAATTATAGGCATCCCAGAAGAAGAAGAAAACAAAAAAGGGTCTGAGAAAATATTTGAAGAGATTCTATTGGAAAACTTCCCCAACATGGGATAGGAAATAATGAACCAAGTCCAAGAAGCGCAGAGAGTCCCATACAGAATAAACCCAAGGAGAAATACACCAAGACACATATTAATCAAACTAACGACAATTAAACACAAAGAAAAATATTAAAAGCAGCAAGAGAAAAGCAACAAACAACATATAAGGGAAAACCCATCAGGATAACAGCTGACCTTTCTACAGAAACTCTGCAGGCCAGAAGGGAATGGCAGGATATACTGAAAGTCCTGAAAGAGAGAAACCTACAGCCAAGAATACTCTACCCAGCAAGAATCTTATTCAGATTCGATGGAGAAATCAAAAGCTTTCCAGACAAGCAAAAGGTAAGAGAATTCAGCTCCACCAAACCAGCCTTACAACAAGTGCTAAAGGAACTTCTCTAAGTAGGACACACAAGAAAAGGAAAACACCTACAAATACAGATCCAAAACAATTCAGAAAATGGTAATTGGAACACACATGTCAATAATCACTTTAAATGTAAATGGATTAAATGCTCCAACCAAAAGACACAGACTGGCTGAATGGATACAAAAACAAGACCCTTCTATATGCTGCCTACAAGAAACCCACTTCAGACCAAGGGATACATATAGACTGAAAGGAAAGGGATGGAAAAAGATATTCCATGCAAATGGAAGTCAAAAGAAAGCTGGAGTAACAATACTCATATCAGACACATTAGACTTGAAAGTAAAGACTATTAAAAGAGACAAGGAAGGACACTCCATAATGATCAAGGGATCCATTCAAGAAGAACATATCACAATGGTAAATATCTATGCCCCCAATATAGGAGCACCTCAATACATAAGGCAAATGCTAACAGCTTTAAAAGGGGACATCGACAGTAACACAATAATAGTGGGAGACTTGAACACCGCACTTACATCAATGGACAGATCATCCAAACAGAAAATAAATAAAGACACACAAGCTTTAAATGACACATTAGACCATCTCGACTTCATTGATATTTATAGGACATTCCATCCAAAAACGACAGACTACACTTTCTCCTCAAGTGCACATGGAACATTTTCCAGGATAGATCACATCTTGGGTCACAAATCAAACCTCAGCAAATTCAAGAAAATTGAAATCATATCAAGCATCTTCTCAGACCACAATGCCATGAGACTAGATATCAGTTACAGGAAAAAAACTGCAAAAAATACAAACACATGGAGGCTAAACAATTCACTCTTAAACAACCAAGAAATCACTAAAGAAATCAAAGAGGAAATCAAAAAACATCTAGAAACAAATGAGAACGAAAACACAACAACCCAAAACCTATGGGATGCAGCAAAAGCAGTTCTAAGAGGGAAGTTTATAGCAATACAGTCCTACCTTAAGAAACAAGAAAATGATCAAATAAACAACCTAACCTTACACCTCAAACAACTAGAGAAAGAAGAACAAAGAAACCCCAAAGTGAGCAGAAGGAAAGAAATCATAAAGATCAGAGCAGAAATAAATGAAAAAGAAAGGAAGGAAACCATAGCAAAAATCAATGAAACTACCTGGTGTACCCCCCAAAAAAATAAAAAATAAAAAATAAATAAAATAAAATAAAAATAAAAGAAAAAAAAATCAATGAAACTGAAAGCTGGTTCTTTGAGAAGATTAACAAAATTGATAAACCATTAGCCAGACTCATCAAGAAAAAAAGGGAGAAGATGCAAATCAACAGAATTAGAAATGAAAAAGGAGAAGTCACAACGGACACCTCAGAAATACAAAACATCATGAGAGACTACTACAAGCAACTATATGCCAATCAATTGGATAACCTGGAAGAAATGGATACATTCTTAGAAAAATACAATCTTCCAAGACTGAACCAGGAAGAAATAGAAACCATGAACAGACCAATCACAAGTATGGAAATTGAGGCAGTGATTAAAAATCTCCCAACACACAAAAGCCCAGGACCAGATGGGTTCACGGGCGAATTCTATCGAACATTCTGAGAAGAGCTAACACCTATCCTTCTCAAACTCTTCCAAAATATTGCAGAAGGCGGAACACTCCCAAACTCATTCTATGAGGCTACCATCACCCTGACACCAAAACCAGGCAAAGATGTCACAAAAAAAGAAAACTACAGACCAATATCACTGATGAATATAGATGCAAAAATCCTCAACAAAATACTAGGTAACAGACTCCAACAGCACATTAAAAAAATCATACACCTTGATCAAGTGGGGTTTATCCCTGGGATGCAAGGATTCTTCAATATATGCAAATCAATCAACGTGATACATCATATCAACAAATTGAAGGATAAAAACCATATGATCATCTCAATAGATGCAGAAAAAGCTTTTGACAAAGTTCAACATCCATTTATGATAAAAGCTCTCCAGAAAATGGGCATAGAAGGAAATTACCTCAACATAATAAAAGCCATATATGAAAAACCAAAAGCCAACATCGTTCTCAATGGGGAAAAACTGGAAGCATTCCCTCTAAGAACAGGAACAAGACAAGGGTGTCCACTCTCACCATTATTATTCAACATAGTTTTGGAAGTTTTAGCCACAGCAATCAGAGAAGAAAAAAAAATAAAAGGATTACAAATTGGAAAAGAAGAAGTAAAATTGTCACTCTTTGCAGATGACATGATATTATATATAGAAAACCCTAAAGACTCTACCAGAAAACTGCTAGCACTAATTGATGAGTTTAGTAAAGTAGCAGGATACAAAATTAATGCACAGAAATCTCTTGCATTCCTATACACTAACAAGAGAAGAGCAGAAAGAGAAATTAAGGAAACTCTCCTATTCACCATTGCAACAAAAAGAATGAAATACCTAGGAATAAACCTGCCTAAGGAGGCAAAAGATCTGTATGCAGAAAACTTTAAGACATTGCTGAAAGAAATCAAAGACGACACCAACAGATGGAGGGACATACCATGTTCCTGGTTGGAAGAATCAACATTGTGAAAATGACTGCACTACCCAAAGCAATTTACAGATTCAATGCAATCCCGATCAAATTACCAATGGCATTTTTCACAGATCTAGAGCAAGAAATCTTGCGATTTGTATGGAAATGCAAAAGACCCCGAATAGCCAAAGCAATCTTGAGGAGGAAAAATGGAGTTGGTGGAATCAGGCTTCCTGACTTCAAACTATACTACAAGGCCATAGTGATCAAGACAGTATGGTACTGGCACAAAAATAGAAAGGAAGATCAATGGAATAGAATAGAGAACTCAGAAGTAAGCCCAAACACATATGGGCACCTTATCTTTGACAAAGGAGGCACGAATATACCATGGAAACAAGACAGCCTCTTCAATAAGTGGTGCTGGGAAAATTGGACAGCAACATGTAAAAGAATGAAATTAGAACACTTCCTAACACCATACACAAAAATAAACTCCAAATGGATTAAAGACCTACATGGAAGGCCAGACACTATAAAACTCCTAGAGGAAAACATAGGCAGAACACTCTATGACATTCATCAAAGCAAGATCCTTTTGGACCCACCTCCTAGAATCATGGAAATAAAATCAAGAATAAACAAATGGGACCTCATGAAACTGAAAAGCTTTTGCACAGCGAAAGATACCATAAACAAGACTAAAAGGCAACCCTCAGAATGGGAAAAAATAATTGCCTATGAAACAACGGACAAAGGATTAACCTCCAAAATATACAAGCAGCTCATGAAGCTTAATACCAAAAAAGCAAATAACCCAATCCACAAATGGGCAGAAGACCTAAATAGACATTTCTCCAAAGAAGACGTACAGATGGCCAACAAACACATGAAAAGATGCTCAACATCACTACTCATCAGAGAAATGCAAGTCAAAGCCACAATGAGGTATCACCTCACACCGATCAGAATGGCCATCATCACAAAATCTGGAAACAACAAATGTTGGAGAGGGTGTGGAGAAAAAGGAACTCTCCTGCACTGTTGGTGGGACTGTAAGTTGGTACAGCCACTATGGAAAACAATTTGGAGGTTCCTTAAAAAACTAGAAATAGAACTACCATGTGATCCAGTCATCCCACTCCTGGGCATATACCCCAAGAAAACCATAATCCCAAAAGAAACATGTACCATAATGTTTATTGCAGCACTATTTACAATAGCCAGGACATGGAAGCAACCTAAATGCCCATCAACGAATGAATGGATACAGAAGATGTGGCATATATATACAATGGAATATTACTCAGCTATAAAAAGGGATGAGATGGAGCTCTATGTAATGAGGTGGATAGAACTACAGTCTGTCATACAGAGTGAAGTAAGTCAGAAAGAGAAAGACAAATATTGTATGCCAACTCACATATACGGAATCTAAAAATGGTACTGATGAACTCAGTGACAAGAACAAGGATGCAGATACAGAGAATGGACTGGAGAACTCGAGGTTTGGGAGGGGGCAGGGGGTGAAGGGGAAACTGAGACGAAGCGAGAGAGTAGTACAGACATATATATAGTACCAACTGTAAAATAGATAGCCAGTGGGAAGTTGTTGTATAACAAAGGGAGTCCAACTCGAGGATGGAAGATGCCTTAGAGGACTGGGACGGGGAGGGTGGGGGGGACTCAAGGGAGGGTGGGGGGGAGTTGAGGGAAGGAGGGAATATGGGGATACGTGTATAAAAACAGATGATTGAACTTGGTGTACCCCCAAAAAAATAATAAATAAAATTAAAAAAAAAAAGTGAAGGTTTTCAGGTTGAAGGCCGTTGTGGGTGGGGGTGGGAGATGGGAAGGCATTTTCTGAGTGATGCTTCTGTGGCTCCAGATCGCCTGCAGAGTGTAGCTTAAAAACCAGTTTTGCAAGCCATGCTCAAATTAAGCAAAACCTTTTCTTTTTATGGCAGTTTCTTTCTTTCTTCTCTGAATATTTATTGAACGCTCACCATTTACAAAACATTGTGCTATGCACTCCTTATTCCTACTCTTATTTCCGGAGAGGTATCTTTCTATCAAAAGAGTAAAGGGAAACACAAACATCCTCAAAAATCACTATGAATCTGTTCTGGGCAACTTCTGGTGGTTACATTCTTTCCAATATGAATAAGCACACACACAAACCAGTTTTTCCTTTTTAAAGATTATGGATCTGAACCACTGAGCTGGGTGCTTGGCACATAACGTAGTAAATGTGATCGTCCCGGAGGAAAGCTTAGGCTCTCTAGCTGTGTTTCCTTCAGTGACCCAGTCCCCAAGCGAGCGGCCTTGGTGTGCCCTGCACACACTGCGTCTCCCTACCTCTGTTCCTGTGTCCGTGCTGCCCACCCTGTCCACTGTAAATGGGCTATTGTAACCTCTGTCTTTTTTAAGTCTTTTCAGCCCAGGCAGCCAAAAATCATTTCCTCTTCTGTGCCACAAACTACACATCTCTTCTAAAACCACATATTAATCCTTTTATTATAATTATTTTTATATATTTCACACCTGTCTTCCTACAAGATGGTACATGCCCCCAGGACAGAAGAATTTGCAGGAGATTTAAGGTCCCAGGTAGCAGATGGGGACAAGACATGTGGAATTTGTATTGATACTACAGTTGTGAATGGACCTTGCCCTATATCCAGAAGTTGATGAGGTCCAGAGATATTTGGATTACATTTATTTTACAAAGAATGCAAAGCTTTTAAATGTATAATTATTAAAAAAACAGTATTAAATGAAAACATCCATTAAGGCTAGGGTATACATGACTGATGTAATTGAATATGTGCTGTGTATATATTACATGTGTGTATGTCTGTGTTTCTCTCCTTCTTGAAGAATAAAGAAGAGATTTTGCCAAAAGGGCAAAAGTGGCTAACCAAAAATGAAAAAATCACGAGAAGAGAAACAGAATAGATTTTCTGGGTACTCTGTAGAAAGCAGATGATTCCCATTTTCCAGTTTTGATTAAGATTGCCTACTTTGGTGAGATCTATATCATATTAGCATATTGCCTAACTCTCTAAAAAATACAGATTGGTTGGAAGGAAGAAAACATGCTTTGGCTACAAAATTGAAAATAGTTGTTTTGAAACTATGAAAATAGTGAGACCATAAGGATGACTATAAGCAGAGGTCTCTGAAAAAGAAAAAGTGCAAAACCCACAAAAATTCTGACTTCCTGCTATCATGACCACTCCCCTTTGGTTTTTTTAGACTGTCCACTTTAGATGGCCAGGTGGACTTGAGGAAATGGCTAACATATATAGATTTTCCATTTCTCCAAGTGCAAGTATTTGGAAGCTAATGAATGTCTGGATCATCTCTAAACCATCTTTCACCCAATAATTTTTTGGATGAAGTTAAGTCAGTGTCTGCAGTCCACTGCCATGTAAGTTATTTCTGGCCCTGAAATTTTATTGAACTATGTGGATCATTTCACATTTCATAATGGAACATCAACTTATTATTGCATTATTCTTCTCTCTGATTCAATCATTTTAGACACATTTGGAAGGGACGAACTCAAATTGGTGTTAGTCATGCTCTTAGGTGACTGCTCTGACAAAATACAATCATAGAAAGGTGTCAGAGCCAGTACAACCATCTGGGCTTTCATGTTTTTAAGACTCAAATCTTGTAGATTTGTGAATTGTGCCAGTAAATTTCAAGCCAGTTGGATTGAACCAGGGAAAAAATGGCCTGTGTCTAGGTCACTTTTTTCCTCTTTTTTAAATACATATTTTAAGCTACAAATAACTTAGGTTGGAATAGTCTTCCCTAAAGTACCTCTTATTTATAGCTACACCGTATTTGATACTTGCACAGTTAAAGCTGAGTTATTTAAACCTTGAAGGAATAAATGGCAATATAAGTATGCACTAGTAATTTTTAGTGGAATTCTAATTCTAATGGTCAGCAGCTCTTCTTGGACTTTATCTTGCTCTTTGGTCCCTACAAGAGTAAGACGGCAACTCTGATACCCAAATACTCAGTTTGAATTCAAGGTGGTACACAGAAGTATAGATGAGAGGATATGACCATGCCCTACCCTCAGGTAACCAACTCACTTTATGTACTTACTACTCAATAATCACATGTGAGGGTGAGTCAAAAATTATCCGCCCTCTGGCTGTAGAATTTATTTTAATTAACTTTTAGAAAAGACAAATACATCATTTTTCAACGTAATCTCCTTGCTTTTCAATACACTTTGTCCATCTGTCAACAAGCTTTTGTATTCCCTCATTAAGAAGTGTTTTAGGCTGAGCTGCGAGCCACACATGCGCCACTGTCATCACTTCTTCATCAGTAGTAAATCTTCGTCCTCACAGGGCTGCTTTCAGGGGACCAAACAAATGAAAGTCCGATGGAGCAAGATCAAGATTATAGGGAGGATGATTTAACACTTCAGAACAAAGTTTTTGCAGAGTGTCAACTATGGGCAGAAGTGTGCGGATGTGCAGTGTCATGCAAGATCACAACGCCCTTGGATAGCAGTCCTCTGTGTTTAATCTGAAGTTTAGGCTTCAGCTCTTCAATAAGCATCTCTATCCATTCATACACACTTCTTTGCAACAAAACACTTTCTGCATACTGTGCACAAAGTCTTCAATAAATAACGGCACCAGGATTCGTTTTTTAGATCACAAAAAATGAATCACTGCATGCTGCTCTTCTTTCGTGCAAATCACAAGTGCGACATCCATTTTTGCTTGCACTGCAGTTACAAATGAACTGATGTAACACGTTCACACCTGCACAGCAGTGACTGGGGAGACAGTAGCCTTGAATGGAAAGCTCTGATAAGACAGTGCGGCCAGCAAAAGTTTTAATATAACTAGAGTGTAGATAATTTTTGACTCACCCTCGTGCTTATAGCAAATATTATTAGATGCCTTCCAAGCAGCTACTTCTCATTTCTTTCTTGTTGATGTCATCCCAATTATGCTTGTGTTCCACGATTAACTCAGAAAAGGCAAGAAGAGCTGGCTTTATTCCCAGCTCTCTGGACAATACAAAGCCCATCCCTGAGGTCATTCCCCTTGACAATGATTGGATCGCCCTGGTATGCAGTCAGCCAATATTGTGAAAAATTAGACCACAAACTAAGAATTTAGAATTAGACCTTATTGTTTATTAAGACTTCATTGTGGAAAGGAGAAAAGGAAGTGTTAAACCAGCCAGTTACTGGATGTCCACAAAGCCCTACTTCTTTAAGACATCAAAATTATAGACTTTCTTTTACACACTGGTACAAAAGAATTACCTTGTGGCCAATGTAGGGAAGAGCCTTTGTGATCCTCAGGAAGGAGAAAGCAGAAATTCATGGCAGGAGAGATGAGGGCAGAACTTGTCATGATAATTAAGAAAACTTTAAAAATAGTATTTGACTAATGTGATTATAAATGTGAAAAGGGTTACAGCTGGTCCAGTAAGATGTTAAGGATCAATTATTTTGTTGAGGTTTTAACTTTGTTTCTCAGGCTGTCAGCCTATAGTAATAGCTGAATATGGGGAGTCTGATTTTTATGTCATGGTAGGAGCTTCTAGAAAAAAACCCTCCACTTCTGAAGAGAAGCCAGAGAAGACATTCCTTTTCTCTTTGTTTTGCTATTGTTGTTGTATCTGCATGGCCTACTTGTGACCTTGAGGTCAGCTAGTCTTTGACAAAATGGGAATGCTGAAGATGAGAGAACAGAAAGAAAGATTTTAGGTTGTTGATGGTGTCACTGAGCAATGAATTAATCAGCCCTAGAGTCATTCTGCCTCAAGATTTCTTGCTCTATTGGAGGGTAAAAAATCCTTGATTGCTTAGGCTACTGTGAATAAAGATTTCTCTTATTTACTGTCAAAAACTCCCCAACCAATACACTGTTTAATCTAAATTTTGTCTCTTTAATGGAAACTACAATACTTAGCCTAATACCTGGTATGTAGAAAATATGGATCAAATAACACTTTAACTGTTCACTTTGATTATAACTATACACTTCAACTCTACACTTTAATTATAACTAAACTTTTCAGGTGCATAAATTAGTTTCTGAAGAAGCAGGTAAACTGTGTGGAATTGTATTGGATTGGCCAAAAATTTGTTCATTTAAACCCAAACGAACTTTTTGGCCAACCCAATAGTAAAGAAACATTTGCAGTAATTTAGTGCTGCCTTTATACCAGACAAATGTTTCAAAGGAGATATGGTTTAGGATGTTAATATGCATAAACATTCTAGATTCCAGAGATTCCAGTAGTAAATAATGGTTTAAACAAAGTTAAACTTTGTGGCAAATTTCTTTGTGGCAGAACTGCTCAGAGCCTAGACTATACTTATATATCCTTTGAATTTCCAAAACAAGTATAATATGCTGCATTTCCCCCATTTTAAAGTCAGACTATCTCATAAAAGTACTACTGTAGAAAGAAAAAACTACCAGTTTCCTTTAGTGAGGAGAATAAAAATATCTAAAGGTGTAGCATCTGTACCCACTGAGATTACTGAAATGCATGCTAATAAGAGCTCCCTGTTTTTCTGCCCCAGTTTCTTCTTTGGTGTTATCTATTGAGACAGGAGGCTTCTGGGAAAAGGAGTATATATGCCTGTTCATAATGCAGACAGTGGGAAAAATCATTATGGCTTTTAGGAAACTCCAGTCTCAGCATGAAAGAGAAGAACTAGAAAATAACTGGCTTCAATTTAATTGGAAATAGGACTTGGGAGAACCTTGTACGGTTCTGGAATTTAATACGTCCTCACGTTTGTCCTCTTGCATTAAAAAGGATTTCTCTGTGTTCGAAGTCAGTGAGGGCGTGGAGGAACTGAGCTGGAGTCTGCAGCCAGTTTTGAGAAAGGCAGAATCAAGGGATAAGGAGTGTGGGAGCAGCTTTGAGCGGGGGCAGAAGAACTGTAGAGAAGTAGGAAAAAGAGATGGGGGTGCCTTGGGTGCTTCTCAGTACAACAGCTGTGAGGTCCTTGGAAGAGAAGGCCTGAAGATATTTCTGGGCATATCAGTTATGATACAGATGAGGATGAAAGGGAGAAAGCCAGATGCCCAGGAACACAATAGAGACCTAGAAGCTCTGTGCCCAGAGTGCTCATCAAGAGTTATCACAGAGCGTTGTAGAAGGCTGTGTCGGCAGGGAAAGGGCCAGTCAAGCCAGGGTCATCCAAAACAGTGGTGTGTCTGGGAGGAGGACATTCTGAGATGTTGGTGTCTCAAAACATTTCTGTTGCTAATAATTGTGTGACTGTGTCAGGGTAAATCTTTATCCTTCCTGGGTCTTAGATTCCCCTTTTGTGAATGAGAATGTCTCCAGGACCCTTTCCAACATCTAATAGTCTATGATACCCCTACTTGCCTTAAAACAGCAGTTGACAAGGAGGTTATGAGGAAAAAACAAAAACAAAGACAAATGGCTCTGGGAACACAATTATAAAAATTATCCTGGCGACAGAAAGAGTTACTTTTTCCTGTTCAGAATAAAATTGCACTTTAATGATGGAAGCAAGAAATAATTTCGAGGCTACTGTATGCTTGATGAAGTAGTTTGGGGCTGCACAAAGACACTTTGCTCTGGGGTGGAATTAGAAGTTTCTACTTATGAGGGTTTTTTTTTTTTAGTGTGGTTTTTGGTTTGTTTGGACAAAGCAACCTTGGAATTTTAAGATGTCACCTCATTCACCTTCTCCTGGTTCTTATCATAGAGACAAAAAAATGCAGATGTTGGTCAATGCTGGGGGAAAGGATGGAAATCAATATAGGTGACTATCTTTGACATATGATACAGCTTTAGATGTTGGTGTGTGACAACCAGGAGTTGACAGTGTGCATGGAAGGAAGATGACTCCATTTGTCTGAGGAAGAAGAAAATACAGGTATAGAGCAAAGATCTCTGCTGGTGGCCTTCCCTGGGATCTCCTCTGAAGCTCCTTCCTGAGGTTTTCATAGAGATTTCTTTTCTCTATTTTTTTTTAATTGTGGGAAGAACATTTAACATGAAATCTACCCTCTTAATAAATTTTTGAGTGCATAATACAGTATTGTTAACTATTAGCACAGCATTTTTCAGCACATCTCTAGGACGTATCTTGCGTAGCTGGAACTGAACACCCACTGATGAGCAATTCCCAGCCTCCGCCTCCCATTAGTCCCTGGCAACCACCGTTCTACTCTCTGCCTCTCCAGTGGGTTTTTGTTTGTTTGTTTGTTTGTTTTTTCGGGGTGTGGGGTTGGTCTTAAACTTTTAATTTATTCTTCGCTCCACTTCTTTCTTTCATAACATTTTCAGTTACGGGAGCCAGTGTACTCATTTGGGGCCAAATTTAAGGCCACTCGCTGCTGGAAGCTTCCTGACTCAGACAGTTCCTGTAAAGCCTCTCCAAGCCCTCTGGGACCATCCCAAAGCTCATCAGTGGCTCTTAGAGTCGTTCATCCAACTTCCCTGCCTCGGCCCCTTTCCCACTTTCTACCCTGGACACCAGGAACTCCCCTAGGGACTTTTGCAACCAGCCGATTTTCATTTCTGTGCCTTTTCTTACCTTTTCTCCAGGCCAACAGTGCCATACCCCTCATCCACCACCTTACTTCTTATGCCATCTTCAAGTTCCAGTTGGTGCAGTAGACAAAAGCCTACTGGATGCTGTCCACTGAGCTCAGAATAGACTATGCAAACCCTTGTTGACTGAATCCTGTTTATCTGATGCGCTCTACTGATTTGCCCTGAAAGTGTTTTCCTTGTAGAACAGCGTCCTTGCCTTTTCCCAGAGCCCAGCACAAGGCCAGGTGCTGGGCGGGTCTACAGCAGGGATGCTCAATTAAAGGCTAAGTGCTGTTTTTTCTTCCCTTATCCTTATGCCACTTACTATTCTGGTTCAAACACCATATCCCACATTTAGCCTGGTAGCCCTTATTGATGGAGGCTCATAGCCTGAAAATGGACAGCACTTGATTCATAACTTTCATAATAGATGATTAATAAATATTAGTTCTCTTTGAAAACCATCCCTCCAATTATCCTTATTTTTTGTTTTTTTTCAACTTTATTGAAGTGTAATTGACAAATAAAATTGTTAGATATCTAAAGTGTACAATGTGATGAATTATATACACACATTGTGAAAGGATTTGCTCTCCCATCAAGTTAATTAACACATCTATCACCTCACATGTATACCTTTTTAATAAACTTATTTATTTATTTATTTATTTATTTATTTATTGGCTGCATTGGGTCTTCGTTGCTGTGCACGGGCTTTCTCTAATTGTGGTGAGTGGGAGCTACTCTTCATTGCTGTGCACGGGCTTCTCATTGCGGTGGCCTCTCTTGTTGTGGAGCACAGGCTCTAGGTGTGCGGGCTTTAGCAGTTGTAGCATGAGGGCTCAGTAGTTGTGGCTTGAGAGCTCTGGAACGCAGGTTCAGTAGTCGTGGTACATGGGCTTAGTTGCTCCGTGGCATGTGGGATCTTCCCTGCCCAGGGCTCAAACCCGTGTTCCCGGCATTGGCAGGTGGATTCTTAACCACTGTGCCACCAGGGAAGTCCTATACCTTTTTATGTTTACCTTTTTTTTTCAGTTTATTTTGGTGAGAACGTTTAAGTTCTACTCTCAGCAAATTTCAATTATCAATAGTGTTATCAAGTATAGTCACCATGTTATACATTAGATCCTCAGTTCCTTTTCATATTATAACTAAAAGTTCGTACCCTTTTACCAACCTCTCCCTGTTTCATCTACCCTGCATCCCCTGGCAACCACTTCTCTACTCTGTTTCTATGACTTCCATTTTTTTAAAATTCCACATATAAGTGATACCATCCAGTATTTGTGTTCCTTGATCTGGCTTATTTCACTTAGCATAATGCCCTCCAGATTTATCCATGCTGTTGCAAGTGACAGGATTTCCTTCTATTTTAAGGCTGAACAATAAGTATCCCATTGTCTATATTTGCCACATTTTCTTTATTCAGTTATCTGTCAGTGGGCACTTAGGTTGTTTCCACACCTTCGCTACTGTGAATAATGCAGCTATGAACAGAGGAGTGCAGATATCTTTTTGAGATCGTGGCTTTGTTTCCTTTGGATATATACCCATGAGTGGGGATTGCTGGATGTGGTCTTTCTGCTTTTGTTTGAAGAACCTCATACTGCTTTCCATAGTGGCTGTACCAATTTCCATGCCCACCAACAGAGCACAAGGGTTCCCTTTTATTGTTATCTTCATTGACACTTGTTACCTCATCTTTTTTGATAATAGCCATCCCATTAGGTGTGAGTTGATGTCTCACTGCAGTTTTGATTTATGTTTTCCCTGATGATTAGCGATGTTGAGCACATTTTCGTGTACCTGTTGGCCATTTGTGTATCTTCTTTGAAAAAATGTCTGTTCAGATCCTTTGCCCATTTTTAAATTGGGTTATTTGGGGTTTTTTGCTATTGAGTTGTATGAGTTCCTTGTATATTTTGGATATTAACCTTATCAGATGTATGGTTTGCAAACATCTTCTTCCATTTCATAGGCTGCCTTTTCATTTTGTTGATGGTTTCCTTTGCTGTGCAGAAAGATTTTAGTTTGATATAATTCTACTTTTTTTTTTTTTTTTGCTTTTGTAGTCTTTGTCTGCTTCTATGTGTTTGTCTATTTTAGATACCTCTTATAAGTGGAATCAGTGTTGTTGCATACTGCAGGATTTCCTTTATGAAGGCTGAATAAGTATATGTATATAACACATTTTCTTTATCCCTTTTTCTCTGGATGGACATTAGCTTATTTCCACATGTTGGTTATTGTGAGTCATGCTGCAGTGAAAATAGGTCGTCTGGATGACAGGGATGAACCAGGGAGCACACCTTCACTCTCCTGCCTGTCACACCGTTGCTCAAAGCCATTAACACATAGGGTATCCTCTTTTCAGGGAGCTGCTAGTACAATTCAGATAGAGACCCTGAACTTGCTCCCTGTGTAATGTTTTGTTCTAAGCCCTTAATGCAATTGAGAGTTAAAAAAAAAAAAAAAAAGACTTGCTTCATGCTTCATACTCCAAGCAACAACCTTCACCACAAGTTAAGCAATTTTTTAAAAAGAACAACGTGATTGTCCAACCCCAGCCTCAGCTCAACCCAGTTAATGAAATCCAGACTCGGTTCTGAACACCAACAAATGAGGTCTGGGGATCAACCAGCAAGAAGCTATAGAGCAGACTCAAGAGACTGGTTTGGACTTCTCTGTGAATACTTTGGCTTCCTTTGCATTGCAGCCTTGCTACAGTCAAGGCACAGGAAATATTCCACCTAATGTGCTGCTGAACCCATGAGCATTTAGTCTCTGGTAGTATGGCTTTAATTTAAGGAAAAGTTTTTAGTTCTGTTGGCCAACCGAATTAACTCAAGAACAGTTCAAGTTCATATTGCTCCAGGAGCAAATAGGGCTGAAATTAGATGAATAGAAATTTCAGTCTAATTTAAGGGAGAACATTCTAACATTAGAACTTTGTAGAAATGGAATAGTCTCTGATGTCGTCTTCTCAAAATCATAGGATTAAACTAGGCTTCCATTTGTACGTATGCAAAAGAGATTGAATGAAAGGGTGAATCTGAAGGTATTCGTGCTCAGGTTGTACAATCAATTCTCCTCCATGTACAGAGAGTATTTGTTTATCCCATAGAAGGTCGGGGAACTGACACCTGTTTCGTACTTCCAGTTTGTTAGGTATTTCATATATTATCGCATTTAATCCCCATAGAAATTCAGCCATCCTAATATTGTCTGCACTTTGATGAGAACTCACCTTCCTAAGGACAAAGAGAATTAGGCAGAGGTCTTTCCAACTCCTGAAACCATATTCTTAATAAAAATTTATGGAGCACTTACTGTATGCTACCACCAAGTCTAAGCACTCTACACATATGATCTCCTTTAATTTCCAACAGCCTGATAAAGCAGGTTCCAAACTTATTCCTGTTTAATTCTTTAATTCCTATTCCTGAGGTATACAGGTGTAAAAATTAATCATTATCCATTGAAAAACAATTTGTTGCTAGCAAAACCAGGATTTGACCCTAGACAATTTAACTGCACACTTCTAATCATTAGTATACACTGCCTTACATCTATCCCAGGCTTCTTGCCGGATTCTACTATAGTAATGATTTTGGCATATTTTTCTAGCAAGAAGTACACCTTGCTATTGGCCTATTTAGAAATAAACTCAAATTTATTCACAGATAAATTTGTAAAAAATCCAAAGTAATTATAGAACTGCAACCCTTAAGCTCTAAGTCATGTCTAGTTGTCACAACTATCGTCAGAACCATGGTAGTGGTATCTTAGGGTGAATTGCAGCAGAAACAGGGCATTCCTGAAGTGCTTGCCATCCTGAGTCCCAGTCACATCTCCAACTCTTTCTCTCCTATAAAGGAAGAAGAACATGGGATTGCTAGTAAGAGTGGCATTATTATGGGGATGATATTGCATTCTAAACAAATTATTTGGAAGCAATCAATAAATTGTTGTACTTTATTACTGATAACATCGTGTGTGTGCACGTGTGAGTGCATGTGTGGCAAAACTTACAATGAATCAAGGTATGCCATGGTCTTGCATCCTGCAAGAACTCTTCTACTCTAACATTCTGTGAATGTGTGTAGGAGATTATGTTGATTCTCTGTCCAGATCTTCTTGCATATCATTTTCATAATTTCCTTTTCCCCACTGGAGGACTTCCCATGGGCTCCTAGACACCTGAGAGCCAGAAGTTTTGATTATTTGTATTCTCTAAGAGTGGACTTAACCAGTGACTCCCAGGTGTGGGAGCACGACAGCTCCTCTGACTTGGGTGAAGACTAGTAGAGGCAGAATTCACAGTCCGTAGTTTTCTGCAGGATGAGGATGAGGGTCACCTCTGGGAGACTTCGCCTGAGATCACTTCCTTGCTTGGCTTCCTCCTCTTTCCTGTGCTGCTTTCCCCACTCCTTTTCCTGCTCCCAGACTGGCCCCCCCTGGAAGCACTTTGTTAATAAATCACTTAAACTGGAATCATACTCTCAGGTTTGTTTCTGGGGAGCCAATCTAAGACAATCTATCTCCTGCTCCCTCTAACAGACTTCAGGTCCTAGCAGTGATAAATAGATTTCATGAAAAAACTTGAAGCTAAATGTTTATGGACACATCTATAAGAAGATAAGAAAAAAAGACAGAAAGGAAGAAAGAAAGAAAGGGGGAAAGAAAGAAAGAAAAAGAAAAAAGAAGAAAGAAAGGAAGGAAAGAAGGAAGGAAAAAAAAGAAAGAAAATGTGTACGGTTCTACTCAGTGGGGTACAGACATGAAATATCATTTTTTTCCCAATCACTGCTTTCAACCGTGCTCTGTGAAATCCCTTTTCTTTTCCATTAATAACATCTTGGACAGTTATCAATGCTCAGTCTAGTTGAAAATGAATCTCAAGCTTCATTTAAAAAGCATCTCTTCCCCTACGTCTAGGCCAGGCTTCAGCTGGGCTAGTGGCTCTGCTTGGGGAGTATGTGTGCCAGTGGATGCTTCTCAAATTCATCTTCCACCCTTTTCTACAAAATGTAGATCCTTCTCTGTGTTGATGCTATTGGGGAGGAGAGTGAGAGAAAATTGTGAGCATTTCCAGACTTACCTAACTCCTGTTGAGGTCCTCATTCTGTTGGTAGCCACCTTTTCTCCAGCTAGCCCCGACCAGCGTTAGGCTATGGCACCAGGTCATGCTGGCTCTCGTGGGCACAAGGGTGAGTCCCTTGGAGGTCATTGTAAGGCTTCCAGCTGCTTAGCTCTCCACGGGAAAGCTGGCTTTAATGCTGTCTGTTTTTTACTTCATTTCCTGACCCCAGAAGTATACTCCACAAATTCCTTCTCCTAGATCCCAGGTAGAGTGTCAACATGCTGACTCAAACCCTACCCATGAGAATTTTATCCTTTTTCTTTTTTTCCTAATTTTCCTCTCCTGTTCACATAGGCTCAGTGTAGATCAGCAAGTTCATTATGGAAGCAGACATCTAAATGTAAAATAAGATGCAGCATCCCTTTTTGAAGACATCTTACAGTTTCTATGAGAGATTGTCTTGGAGTCTCCATACCCAGGGACACCTCATGCTTTAGAAAAAGTGTAAAATAATCTCTGAAGACTAATTTAGCACTCCCCATGAGGCCAAGGCCACAGATGCTGAAGGCTCCCTCTCCCCTCTCCATGCCTGGGTCTTTAGATAGAGACAAATAAATGATAAATGATAGATAACTGAGTTTTGCTCTATTATAGATGATTAATGATAGATAATTGCTATATAAATAGGTGATTGGTTTATAGATAATAGATGGATAGATGATAGATAGGTAGATAGATAGGTAGACGGACAATAGCTAGTGAGTTAGATAACTAATTGTGTAGATTTTGCTCCCTTGAGTTGAGCCCTGAAGAAATTAGTCTGGCCTCTATTGTTGGTGGCTCTTTTGACTGAGGGTACTGAGCACATGCTGTTTTTTGTCTGTGTGCTGTAGAGCACAATTGACAAACTATGGCTCCATGATACAAATATGGTTTACGGTCTGTTTTTGTATGGCTTGTGAGCTATGAACAATTTTTAAAGCGTTGTAAAAAAAATAAAATATAAATGATAAAGTCTAAAATATTAATTAGCTGGCCATATACAGAAAAAGTTTATTAATCCCTACTCTAGAGGCAATTTCAAAGCAATCAGAAAAGTTCCTCTCAAATCCCGCTACGTTTTTTTCTGTTATTCCAAGTGAAAAGAAGTGAGGATTTAGCATTTGTTTTTTTGCCCACCCCAAAAGATTAATTTTAATAGCTATTTACTAAACACGTATTGTGAAATTAGGATTGTGTTTGGTGACAAACTGGTACAAAAAATATATATCTCATAGGAGCTTACCTCAACTCGGAAATTTGAAATCTCAGGAGAACTTAAATCACACATGTAAAGTGTTAATAGAAAGCAGCCCATGATTAAGTTATCTAAATAAATGGCACTAGTAGTAATTGCTGTGGGATTAGGATGATTACAAAGTCCATGCAGGTTGAAATAATCAGTAAAGCATAAACCTTTATGTAGACCTTAAGGTATGCTTAGAGAGCTATAAATCCCAAAGAATTGGATTCAATTGGAGCCAAGATTCAAATGCTTGTGATTTCCTAGCACTTGGGAATATCAGATATCCAAGGACCTATTCAAATAGGATATCATTTATTTAGGAGTCTCAGCTCCAGAACAACTGAACAGTGAAAATTATTCTTATAGAATTTTGTAAATGATCACCAGAAATATTGCTCGAACCATGTTTGCTATGGTGCATGGTGTAATAATCGGAACTGCATGTACCTTTTGGTGATCATTCAGGAGCCCAATCCCAAGGCTGCAGACAGGATTCTGAGAACCATAAAGGATGATCACAGAGCTCTCAAGTCTTCATATAATTTGGAAAATAACAACTTCTTAAAATGTTTAACACTGGCAATCTGTTAATCTACATAATGAGGGAAGATGACAATGATGCAATGCATCTACAAGATGCTAGGGCTGGGTAGAGTCTTTTTTCATCCTGTGCTGGATGAAGTCAGGTCAGATGGTCAACAAATCATCTTTAGTTCTTCTTAACTGGTGACCAGCTTCCACAGCTATTTATACAAAAATTTTTTTCACAGTTAAATGCCTAGTGTTATATGTTTATCTAGCAAGGTTCTGGGAATGACCAGCATTTGCATTCTGCCAATTGTGGGAACATGAAGATTGATTTCTGAAATGTTGGATGAAAAATAATTGTCAGATACTTCACTGTACCCTTTTATCACTGTACAAAGCAATTGGCACATGGGTAACATTTGATAGACTCATTATCTCACTGAGGTTCTAGGATCCTTATGCTAGGGTTATTTCATCCCATACATGATCCAGAGGTCATTTTTATAGACCCTTATAGAATCATCCTTTATCAGCTTAAAGCAGGTACGTGACGTAGCTAGTTTAGATATGCCAGTACTGTTGTCTTTGAAAGCAAGAGATGAGTTCCAGATTACTGGACCCATACATGTGTGTGACTGTGTGTGTGTGTGGGTATGTGTGGGTGTATGTGATATCTTTATCTAACTCTGCATCTGCATCAGTATCTGTATCTCTACCTCTATCTGCATCTATATCTATAACTATATAGATATTATTTCAATACTGCTCTAGCAGTTTTTTTAGATTTTTTAAAAGCTGCTATAATATATAACCACTTAAGATAACTTGGGGGAATTTTTTGTTTGACCAAGTGTGCATTTTTCTGAGACCTTTCCGGAGGGGAGTAGAGCATTTCAACCAGAACCAGTCTCCAGGAAACATGACCACATCTATGTTTCATAATGATTTTGAGCCTAGATTCCAGTTATTGGGATTTTGTCCATTCTGCCAGGGGTATTACCATATTAACTTCTTGTAAAAAAACAAAAACTAAGAAAAAAGGAAAGGAAAAACACCAGGCAAAGCTAAGAGACTAGCTTCCTTTATTTGCTTGGCTTTTAAAATACTCTTCCGAAACCCTGAATTGAACATCGTCTTACTTGGTTTGCAATCAAACACAAATGGTTGAACCATCATGTCCTGCCAGCACAGCTTCAGAAAAGCAAAACAAAAAAGCCAGTGAAGGAGATCAGAATGTGCCACCCCAAAATATGCCGCTTTAACATATTATTTTGTGCTGAACACACTTATGAAACAATAGATGCAGGAAGGGCTCTCTGACCTCCCCCTTTTTACCTAAAAGCAGATTGGTTATAAAATTTCTGACCTCCACCTTTCTACCTAAAAGAAGCTTGGTCATAAAATTTTCCATGAGAAAAATGTCCTCCCTGTACCAGAGAGAAAGAACATTTTTATCACCGGAGACTGGGAGTTGACACTGAAATGGACCTGTACAGACAAACCTACTAAAATAATCCTTATCTTTCATTAGTTCCTTCATACATTTCCTAGTCGCTGCCCCACAGTTTACTGCCCCTAGTCCAAGTCCCTTTGTCTTGTCACTTTTCCACAGTTTATCATCACTTGTGTAAAAAGGTATATGAGCTTTCGGGCATAGTGATTTCTTCAGTCCTTCATTTTCCTTCTGTGTTCTCTTGTGTACACATAAAAATATTAAATAGATGGGTATGACTCTTTTCTGTTAATCTGTTTTATGTCAGTTTAATTCTTAGGCCAAGCCACATAACCTAAAGGATAGCGGGAAGTTTTTCCTCCCCTACACTAAGAGCACTTTGAGAACATTTATTTGCTTAAAACAGTGGATGAGGTAGGCATCCAATTTTTATTGGCTATTCACCAGATCATAGCACTTAAGGAAGAACAACTCAGCATGCTATACTTTCCAAAATATTGACATGATACATGTAGCTCTGAACAAAGGACTTACTTTCTTAATTTAAAGCAGGTTTTCAATAGATTGCAGTCAAGAAAGCCTAATAGAATGAAACACATATGGGTTTTTAAATCAGATAGATCTGGGATTAAATCTTGTTTATACCATATATTTGCTTTTTTTCTTTGGGCAAGTTATTTGACTTCCCTGATCTTATTTCCTCCTTTGCAAAATTAAGGTAATTATCCTACCAAGTGGGACTGTTTTACATATTAAAGGAAATAATGTATGTAAAGATCTTAGGACACAGCAGATACTCAAAAAGAATTAGCTCCTATCCACCCCTATCCCCAATTATTTGCCATGAATAGTAACTTAATCTGGAATCAGTGCTCAGAATACATCCTAGATTTTATCCAACTAATTCAAATACCACGTGGGAATACACATATTTCAAAACAATTTATGCATCTAACCTTGCCATCCCTATACAAATGAATTTTTCTTCAAACTAATGTTGTGAATAACAGAAGGTCAGCGTGTCATTTGGCATTTGTTTTAGAGTATTCTTCCTTTGTTGATAAAAAGGGTGAATTTTAATATTTGAAACAGGTGAAGCAAAGACTGAGTTAGGAGCTTACTTTGTTGAGCTTCCTTTGACTCATGTCCCTTGGAATTAAGTTGTCTCAGGAACACAATAGCTCACAAATGCCACCAATTTTGCTTCTTTCACCTAGAAACAGTAAGCAAGGAAACTCACAAAAGTATTAAAATATTAAAGCAAGCCAGTTTCCCCTTCCCTACTACATGAACCATGTGGTGTTTGATGTGAATGTGGATTATAAGACTCAAGAGAAAGGTTGTGGAAAAACAGATATCTGAAACCATAGCATTATGGAATTTCTTCTAGGGAGCTTTTCAATCATAAAGCCTTTCTTGATAAATTTCTAGTGAATCCCGATGTGAGAATACAGAAAACAGATAATTGGTGGCTCTTCTATCTTCTACCTGGAGAGACATTTATCATAACACCTCTAGGTTTCTGGGAGGTGGTAGGGAGTGATAATCCTTTTGCTTACAAACATAGTTCTGAAAAGGGGGGTCTCATTTTAAACATCAGTTTGAAAATAATTTTAATTATGTAAATAATATAACTGCAGAATGGAAAATTTAGAAGAAGGGAAAAAAGTGACCATGAATCCCAGTATGTGAAAACAATTATGATAATAATGAGCTGATGTTTTATACAGTTTACATAGTTGTTATCATAATATAAATATTCTACTTCTTTCCTTCTAATGTTCTTCATACTTTCCACCTTGAATATAGATTTTATAATGATTGATTTAACACCAGCATCATATTTCACTTGCTGTTTGTAACAATTTACATAACTACTTTCCTACTTTTAGACATTTAAATTGTTTCCGAAGAAGTTGTTTTAGGGATTGTGACAAATATTTCTAAATACCCAAGAGTATTTAAAAAATAAGAGTATTTAAAACAAAAAATGAAAACAGCGACAAAATGACAAACACTCGTTTAATGACAAAGGTGGAAGGGTCACCTAGGGCAGCCACTTACCTAGAACCACCTCTATGGCCTTCTGGTCTAGGGGTCATCCCACCTCTGATTAAACACTTCTGCTACCACACTCAGGTTCGGCTGCTCACTGCTCAAAAGCCAGTACTCAAGAGGCAAGTGTTGGTAGAAAGAAAAGTTGCTTTCATCAGAAAAGCTGGCAATCTGGGGAGCAGGCAGATGTGTGTCCTGAAAACCAACTCTGAAGATGCTGCTCAGCCATGAAAGTTTTTAAAGGGAAAAGGGGAAGTTATCTCAGTTCACCACTGAGATAGGGAATCAGACTCATCACCACCTTCCAATGCACACAGGCTTGTCAGCTCCTTGTGATCTTTCTTTAGATGCTGTCTTGTTCACATAGTTTGTTTACAAGCTTACTGAAGGGGAAGCTAGGGAAAAGATCTGGTCTTTGTTAATTACTTATCTTCATTTCTACTTCTCTGATCTGTCAGCTCCAAATTGGCACTTGCCATTGGCACTTGCCATCTACCTCTACAAGGACTAAATCATGTGCTGCTGCAGCTGCTGACTTGCAACACCCTTTGAAAGGAGTTCAGGGTGGAGAGCAGAAATGAGGCCCTTTGTGCTCTGGGAAAAACTGACAGAACAGGGCTTCAGATAGTTAGATATTTTCAGGAGCCAATTTTATGAGCCCAATTTTTGTATCCTCTCATATCTAGAAAAACACTAAAATCCTTCATGATGACATCTGCTCCTTGTGACTTGCAGTAACCTTCACAAGACTAGCAGAACCTTCTGCAAAAAATATGTGCCTGATTGCACGTACTCCCCCTTCATCAAAATCACATATATACTGACCTTCCCCCGCTAGCTCTTTGGAGCAGTTTCTCAGAGCTCTCTGAGATGCTGCCTCCCAGGCAATAGTCCTCATTTTGCCCCGAATAAAACTTAACTCCCAACTCTTACGTTGTGCATTTTTTTTAAATTGACAATCTATGGAAAGAACCAACAGGTTAGGCAAGGTATTGTGTGATCAGAAGATCTGAAAGGTGTGCTTTGGGCTGGAGATGAGTAGAGCATGGGGGTACCTGCTTTAAGGTTAGTTACAATACAGCTTTGCTAAAGTGACAAGACAAAAGGGGCCTCCTGCAGAGAGCTCTTTCCTGCAAAGAGCTCTTTCCTGCCAAGAACTTCTTACAGTTCCAGAGGGTGACAAGGATCAAGCCCAAGACATAGTTCTGAAGCACAGGGTCTGGTGGCTTCCCGGAGCTACCTTTCAATTGGCATCTGTAAATACCCTTCCACATGTGTACTTCTAAGGAACTGTTGGTTCTGCCTTCTGTTTTAGGAAAACAAACTATTTTGGTTGTTGAGGGGGTTTTCTTTGCTATTTTTTTCACCCCAAGGATAAGTTGCTTTCTCTTCATCAGCAGTTTCCATAGTGTATAGAGCAGAAGTCTCCAATTGGCAGCACAGGGGCTAATTATGGCTACAGATTTGTTTGGTTTAGCCCAAACAGAGTTATAATTATATGTTAAATTAGTTGCCAACTTTTGAAATTCAAGAGATTTAACATACAGACCTAGATCTTTTGTATCTTTTGAATAATTGGAAGATCTGATAATACAAAACCTCTATTTTTACTTTCCAAAAACAGCCTGAACCTGACTAGTTTCTGTGCCTAAAAGAAAGGATATTATTTCCTTTTCCTCTGTCCAACATCATTTATTTAAATTATTTTCCTAGCCTCTGTGACATCTGCATTTGCAACTCTCCTGTGCTGGATATCTTTTGTCTTTGTGCCTCTCTGTCTGCACAAGGATAGAAATGCAAGTGAGGAACAAGCAACAAGGACACAGATTGACTTTTATTTAGGATAGAATGCTATTAAACATTCATAACGAGACTTTAGTAAATGCAATAGTTGTGTGTGATCTTTACAAGCACAGAGCATAAAAGAAATATGCTGAAGGTGAAAGAAGATAATACAGAGCTGCTACTAAGGCACTGACTCAGCCCTGAACCAGAGAAAGTTTCTTATTCTACAGAGGGAAGCGGTTGATGGTCAAGATGGATATGTGTTTATTTGTTTGTGTGTCTAAATTAGCATAGGGAGATTTGCTAAAGGATGCTCATCCTACAAAGGACTTAGTTCTTCTCAATTATTCCTTTTATTTTATTTTTTTGACATTTGGATTAATCTCCACTCAGGCATTCATCTGTAGGAAAAGAAAAAGCAAAACATCAACTGGTATCAAGTCACATATGGTGATAGAATTGCCATCTTAATGGAAATATGGAAACTGATGTGACATTTTTACTCGGCTTTATTAAACTACTCCTAACACAAGTATAATCAAACACTGGATTTAGCAGATTTTTATGATTTATTTTATATCATGTACACGAAGAAAGTACTGACAATTATCTGATGAAATCCAATATACACAGCCCTCTGCTTAAGAAATAATCCATTTAAAAAACAGTTAAATCCCGCTGCACCCTTGCTCTATCATGTGTTCTTCCCTACCCACAGCCCCAGGGTAATCATTATTCTATATTTAATGTTTATTACTTTTAAGGATGACTTTTTATTGGATAGATTCACTAATCAATTCTATTTCTTCTTAAACTTCAAGATTTATATAAATGCATTGAACTTACACATTGTTGTGTACCTTGCTTTTTTTCATTCAGCTTTTGAGATTCAGCCATTTCAATATTCAAAGTTTTAGCTCATTCATTTTGGCTGCTCTGTGGCATTTTATTGTAAATATACATAAAAAGAATACATATACATAAATATATATATAAAGAATGCATATAATATTTTCCCAACTTTTTACTAGTACAAATATTTATGCATTGAATATTTTGACCTTATTTTTAATGCACCCCTTAAAGCTAAGAGGGCAGTTGCTGCTGGCTCGTAGGAGTTATATCTTTTCCGCACCACTAGATTTTGCCACATTCTTTCCAATGAGGTATACCTATTTACCCTCATACTAGTATCGTAAGAGAGTTGTTTTGCTATAACTTTGCCAATACTAAAAAGAAATTACTTAACAAAACCTAGGGGGTGTAAAGTGGTATTTCAGTGTTGATTTGATTTGCATTATTAGTGAAGTTTAGCATCTTTTTGTATGCTTTGGATTTTCTTCTTGTCTTTTTCTTTTTTTTTTAAGCTTTATTTTATTTTATTTTATTTTTTGGCCATGCTGCACAGCTTGTGGGATCTTAGTTCCCAGACCAGGGATAGAACCCTTGCCCCACAGCAGTGGAAGCACGGAGCCCTAACCACTGGACCACCAGAGAATTCCCTGGTTTTCTTTTTGGATTGTTGTTTCAAACCCTTTGTCCAGCTTTTTTTTCTCTTGGATTGTTAATTTGAGTTTAAAAGTCAAAATGTCATTAATATATTTAATGACAATAAACTGACTATGTGCACCAACACAGTCTCCATTTCCTAAATCATACATTTTGAGAATGATTTCAAAAAAACAAAATTTAGAAATACATTTTTGATGCCATGAACTGGCTGCCAATTATGTTTTCTTAAAATTATTACTGACTTCTCTTCATATATGCTGATGCAACCCCGGTTGTTTTAAACTGGTCTAGGGCCAGTTAAAAGATCTTTTACCCAGTTTGCTATTGGAAATTTCAGAAGGAAAATTGCAGTTTAGACTGATTCATGTAGCTCTGTTAAATGCATCAAAAAGTCACTTGGATTTATTGCTGGTGGCTTACAAATTTTGCCCACATTATACTTACGTAAATTAATACCTCTCTGGATTATAAATGGAGACAGATCTCTTTAAGTATTTGACATCTTCTTTCTATGTCAACCATTATTTCTAAAGAGTATTCCTTGTATCGTAAATCTGTTTTTATCAGACAAAAATTTCTTTCTTGTTTTCTTCCCCCCCTCCTTTTTTTTAACTTGTGTAAGACAGTGCTTGCCATGACTGATAAAGTTATGTTTCTCAACATATTCTGCATTTCAGCAAGGCCACTCTGTTTCAAGAAGTCACAAATCACCTCAGCTTATTTCCCTGATACAAGTTTGAATGGCACAGACATAATTCCCACTCAACTCTACTGTGTGTGTAGAGAGATAGCAAAGAGGTAGTTTGGATAAGTACACGAGTATGAGAATAAGCTATTTTATTTCTTTACAGATACATTTTGAGACAGCATATATCTATGAAGATCTTGATAGTAGGAATTCAGTAAACATCAAGTGCTAACATTTCCTTGATTTTTATGAGTAACAGGGACAACTGGAAGTCAAATTCAAAGTAAACATGAGTAAACACAGAGGACAAATTGAAAAGATTTTGAAGCAGATGTGAAAGCATGAGTCTATTTTGGAGACAAATCTAAAATATAAAATGCATAGAAATCAAGGGTAGTTAGAAAGAAATGAAGTTGCCTAAAGTCACTTTCTGGAGTCAGACAAAAGAAAGGAGACAAATAAATGCAAGTAACACAACCAAAGTGCATCCTCAGGATACTTGAGGGTTAATGATTAACAGTCATATCATATTGCTGCCACAAACACAGACACAGCCCTTCTGATCTCGTAGAACCTTGTCTAAAATCACTGTGGTAAATGATGAAGACGTAGTGTGAGTGACAGAGAGCCATAAATCACAATTGGTCTGAGTGCTTTTGGAAATAAGAAAGAATTTCACAATGAATTTCCAAAATGAGTCAAACTATCTGGTCCAAGAAAAAGAGACAAGTAGGATGTGACTGTGCTTTACATTGGCTATGTCAGAGGAATAGTTTTCAGTTAGGAATTTGCCATAATACAGTGGGGTGATCTAACAAAGGAGAAATGTTCAGAGGGTACCAGAGGATCAGTGTGAGAATATATCTGTTATCATTAGCAGGAATACTTAACCATTGGAACAAAATTTATAGCAAGTAATTGAGATATTATTCCTGAATCTACCCAAAAGTATATATTTTTAAAATATCAGTACAGGGTCAGGAGAGCTTAGGAGGGCCTACCATCTGCAACTAATTTTATGAAACACTAAGCAGGTCTTTACCCAATTTCCTCTTATAAATTAAAAACCTTTGCATTTTGCACTTTATTGTCTCTGTAAGGCTGCATTTGTATGGTTCCTATACATGGTCTAATTTTCTTTGTTGTGCTTTCAAGAGAAAGCAGTGAAAACAATCTTCATATGACTTCATAATAGTTATCATCCTTGAACTTGGACATACATTTCTCTGTATGAATCTGTGAATTAGTTTAAGTGTCTTCTGCATTTCTATCTGGTAGCTGGTAGCACTTAGTATTAGTTGAACAACCAGAGTTAAATAGATCCTTGGGGAGAGTGAGAGAGTGGTGCCTGAGGAAACCATTTTAGCCCCAACATTTCTGTGGCCTTTCCTTTCTTTTTCTTCAATAAACCAAAGTTGGCTTTAACATTACGAAATTTTTTTTTTTTAATTTTACCAGAGTATAGTTGATTTACAATGTCATGTTAGTTTCAGGTGTACAGCACAGTGATTCAGTTATACATATACACATATTCATTCTTTTTTAGATTCTTTTCTCAAATAGATTATCACAGAATATTAAGTAGAGTTCCCTGTGCTATACAGTAGGTCCTTGTTGGTTGTCTACCTTATATACAGTGACGTGTGTGTGTTCATCCCAGGCTCCTGGTTTATCCCTCCCCCCATGACATGTTTTAAATGACTTACAATCAAGTCAAATTTGTGCTTCAAAGAGGTGCACATGCTTATCCCATGTCTTCTCACAAGCCCAAGCACATGGGGCAAACGCCTAGAGTGCTGCCTGCCCAAACTTGAGAAGCACAAGAGTAAAGGACATGGTTCTGCTCTATCAGATCATTCACTTCATAAATCCTTAATGAAGATTGACTATGTGTCTGCCACTGTGTGAGGTTAGGAATATAGCAGTGAACAACACTTAAGACTTAGAATTTAGTGGTAATCAGTTTAAACTTATAAACATTTCTTCCCTGTGTATACATAACACTGTTGCAGACAAGTCAATGAAAGTCTTGAGTACTGGAAGGGATGAGGGTTGGTTCAGCTAGTGGAATAGACCTGCAAGTAGGAACAGAAACTTGCTGGCATGTTAGTTGAGAAGCTGCATGTGGGTATCAGTTATTAACAGGGGTGACACTGCAGAGCACCTCCTTTTAGAGCTTTAAGTTTCTCCAAGCACTAGCTTCTCCTCTTGGACAATGTTAGGGATTAAATTGGGTGCCCTTCAAATTCATGCTGATGTCCTAACCCTCAATGTAATTGTATTAGGAGGAGTAATTAGGTTTAAATGAAGTCATATGGTGGGGCCCTAATCTGATAGGATTGATATCCTTATCAGAAGAGGAAGAGACACCAGAGATCTCTCCCTTTCCAGCTAATCACAGCGGAAAGGCCATGTAAGGACACAGTGAGAAGGAGGTTGTCTACAAGTCAGGAAGAGAGACCTCACCAGAAACTAACCCTGGCACCTTAACCTTGGGCTTCCAGTCTCCAAGACTGTGAAAAAGTAAAATTCTGTTGTTTAAGTAACACATTCTGTGATATTTTGTTGTGGCAGTTTGAGCTGACTAATATAGATAGCCATCATGATATGACTCATTCATTGAAAAGAGATTGGGCATCACCTACTATGTGTCTAGCACTGTGACCAAAACAGACAAAATCTCTGCATCTGTGGAGCTTACACACTGATGGAGAGAGACAGACAATAAACAAAATGCATAAGTAAAATATGTAATATATATAGTGAATGGTGATAAATGATATGAAGAAAAATAAAGCAGAGGGATAAGGAGTACCAGAGGCAGGAAGAAGATATGAGAGGGGTTTGGGTATATAATGAAGAGAGAAAAAGAAAAGAGTGAAGGATGACTTCAAGCTTATTGGCCTAAGTAACTGGAAGGATAAGAGTTGTCATTAATTGAGATGGAGAAGACAATGGAAAGAAGAGATGGTATAGGAAAATCAAGAGTTAAATTGTGGGCATGAGTTCCATAAGACTGTCATCTAAGTGGAGATGCTAAGTAGACATTAGGTACATGAGTCTGGAGATCAGAGAAGCTACCTGGATTGTACTGTACATGGTAGGTAAAAATTTGGGAGAGCCTTCAATACATATATGGTATTAAAGCCACTAAAGTCTGGAGGAAATTAAGGATACAAGGATAAAGAAGCAAATGAATACAAGGATTGAATTCTGAGATCCCAATAATAAGAGACTGGGGAAATGAGGAGGAATGAGCAAAGAAGGCAGAGAAACAATTCAAGTCAGTTCTCTCAAGTCAGAGCATGCCGTCTTGAAGCCAAAAGGAGATATATATCAAGCATAAGTGATGAGGTCCTGTGAAAAGGAGTTAGAATCAATGATTGGAGGTTCCAGCAGGGTTGAAGAATTACTGGAGTCGGGGCACTATAGCAAGGTGGAAGGAATTTAGGTGGATGCAGTAAGAATTTGGGGTGCTTGAAACTGAGTTGATGGAGGGTTGTAGTTAGTTCTTGATTATGACAAAGCGTCGGAATGAATGGCTGAGGAGTGTGGAGGACAAGGTATAACTTCCAGGACATTACAGATGAGGGGTAAATGACCTGAGACTCCAGAGTACTGGAATGTGGGTATTCAGAGCACCAAAATGTGGGTAGTATTTGAAGAGTCTGATAGCAATCCAGCAGTTAAAATCATCCAGAATGAGGGGGATAAACTGTGAGGTGGTGCGTGCTATAATTTAATGACACTAGATAAAAACCTGGGGTTTTAAAGGAAGATTCGAAGGAGGATGGTCTGGAAGCAGCATGAGAGGCAAAGATGACACTTAGCCCATTCCCAGGGCCCATGGTAGAAGAGGGTGGGAGAGGAAACAGCTGTTACTTCAGAGGTACCAAAGAGAGAATCTTCAGCGAGAGTCAGATTTCCATTAGAGCAAGAAGGTGAACCTTCTGAAGAGAATCTTCAGAAGAATTTGAGAATATGAGGGCTTTATTGAGGACTAATACTAAAGTTCCAGAAGGCATTGGAAGGGTTTCAAGGGTTAGAAAATTGGGGAGTGTTCAGAGCTATATTTGGATTTGATTCTAGGAGTTGAGTGATGACTTGGGAATCCTAGATATTCTCAAGTGGCTAACATTACAGGAATGGAGGGCATAAAAACAATTGTCCAGATAGTGGGAGTCTGGGAGTCTGGGAAGGACAGAAGGGTGGGAGGAGGCAGAGTGTTTCTAGAAGCCCGTAGAAGAACTCTATGTCCCTCCCATTCACTCCCCCCAGGGGAGGCCTGGAGGTTAAGGAGGGTTAGTCTTACCTGGAATGTGTGCAACAGAAATACTGGCAACCATTGTATCCATCTGACTGTTGCTATTACCAGGGCCATTTGTGCTTATTTCTAGTGCTTCTGCACAGCAAGATTTTCCCATCCCACTCCAAAAATCATTGATAACATTTAAAAAGTTATTTTGGGGTGAGTTTGGGTGAAAAAAAAAGTTACTTTGATGCAGTTAAGACACTGCCTCCTTAGTGAGATGCAGACTGTAAAAATAATTGTGCTTTTCTTTTGCTTATTAAGTACTGATATCTAAAAATGACAACTCTTAGGAAACTGAATTTTAGAATTCCATTTTTGTGTTAGTGGTTGCAATCAAAGTTATGGTCAATATTGATTCCTCACCAGGGTGACTCTAGCCAAAACTGCAAGCTTACCTCAAACATGCATACTCAAGAAAAAGAGAGACAATTTACTTTGAATGTATATGCATGAACTACAATGTATAGTCAGTTTAAATAAATGTTAGTTTGGGGATATTGTAAACATACATGGGTATACTCATTTAAATCCAATTTAGAATATATTGTTATTATTCTCTCACCTGGCAATACCATATAATGTTGGAGATTTTTAAAAAATTGAAGTATAATTGATAATGTTGTATTAGTTTCTGCTGTACCGCAAAGTGATTCAATTATGTATTTATATATATGTGTGTATATATATATATATATATATATATATATATAATTTTTCATATTCTTTTCCATGTGGTTTATTACAGGATATTGACTCTAGTTCCCTGTGCTAGACAGTAGGACTTTGTTGTTTATCTATTTTATATATAGTAGTGTGTATCTGCTAATCCCAAACTCCTAATTTATTCCTTTCCCATCCCTTTCCCCCTTGGCAACCACAAGTCTGTTCTCTAGGTCTGTGACTCTGTTTCTGTTTTGTAGATAGGTTCATTTGTGCCATATTTTAGATTCCACATATAAGTGATATCATATGGTATTTGTCCTTTTTCTGACTTACTTCACTTTGTATGATAATCTCTAGGTCTATCCATGTTGGGGCAAATGGTTTTATTTCATTCTTTTTTATGGCTGAGTAATATTGCATTGTGTATACATATCACACGTTCTTTATCCATTCATCTGTGATGGACACTTAGGTTGCTTCCACATCCTGGCTATTGTAAATAGTGCTGCTATGAACGTTGGGGTACATGTATCTTTTTGAATTATAGTTTCATCTGGATATATGCCCCGGAGTGGGATTGCTAGATCATATAGCAAGTCTATTTTTAGTTTTTTAAGGAAGCTCCGTGCTGTTTTCCATAGTGGCTGCATCAGTTTACCTTCCCACCAACAGTGGTGGAGTGTTCCCTTTTCTCCACATCTTCTCCAAAATTTGTTATCTGTAGACTTTCTAATGATGACCATTCTGACTGGTGTGAGGTGGTACCTCTTTGTAGTTTTGATTTGCATTTCCCTAATAATTAGCAATCTTGAGCATCTTTTCATGTGCCTATTGGCCATCTGCATGTCTTCTTTGGGGAAATGTCTATTTAGGTCTGCCCATTTTTTGATTGGCTTGTTTGCTTTTTTATTATTGAGTCATGTGAGCTGTTTGCATATTTTGGACATTAATTTTTGAGATTTAAATGTCAATTTTTACTTGGCTAACTGATATTTAGAATACAAACTTCATTTCTCTCACACACACATTTCTGTTACTTATTCTAAGCATTGCATGCCCACAAGCAGCTCTTTAGTATTTCCTGCAGAGGTTTTTCTTTCATGCACAGAGAGTGGCCATGGCCTTGCTACATTTCTAAACATGTTCATACTAAAGAAAGGTGTCTTTTCCCAAGGTGAGTGTAATTCCCCTAGCTTATTGTTTAAAGAGAGCAAGCATTTGTCTCTGCTAAATGCTCTGAGTCCACCCCCCACCCCGCCCTTCCCTACCAAAGCAAACACACACAGGATAGGAAATATAAAAAGCATCTTCACAGACAATATGAATAGATCAAAATTTATCATTTATTAATTATAGCTGCCTAATCTGTTTCCAGATAGCAGCTTATGATAAGAAAATATACAATAAAGTTGTTAGCAGAAATTTAAAATATTAATAGAAAAATAAACCACCATACACTAATCACTCAGGTTAATGAGTTATTACAGCAAACACGAAACGTTTTTCTGAGTCTCCTAGAAGTCAAAGCAAAAAGGGATGAAATATGAGCTTCTTATCCAGTTGATGATTGGGCTAATGATATCTTTGGGTGCCTGTTATGTGTCACTTCTGTTTATAACAGAAGTTTATATTATATATAAACCTGATAGCCACCCCATGGGATTAATTCACCATACCCATTTTAATACGAGGAAATGGACATTCATAAAAGGAAAATGCCTTTGCCAAGATCAAATGACTGGAAATCACACAAGTATTTTGTCTCAGCTGAACCCTGCCTTTGCTCTTTCTAAAATCCAGGAGCATGGTAATAATACATTTTAACTTAGTAAAGGTGTTTCTGCAGATCTTCTCATGGTATCATTGCTTGGGAGCGAAAGGAAAAGAAAAATTTGATATTCAATTATTGTAGTCTGTAGGCAATTATTTTCCTCTCCATGACCAACAACAGGTTGAAATCTTCTCAACAGTTTCTACTTGCCAGAATATCAGGAAAGACAGTTAGAATGAAAAACAAATGTTTTAAATATGAGTTTCTTCTTCTTAAGTGCTTTTACATTCTTATAATAAAATTAATTAAATCCACACTCTTTGTTATTTACTCTATATTAGTTTCCCGGAGCTGCTGTAAGAAATTTCTGCAAACTGGGTGGCTTAAAAAAATAGGGATTTATTCTCTCTTGGTTCTGGGGGCCAGAAGTCCAAAATTAAGATATCAGCAGGAGCACATTTCCTATTGATGCTCTGGGGTAGGATCCATTCTTTGTCTCTTCCAGCTTCTGGTGGCTGTTGTCATTCTTTTACTTGTAGCCACATCACTCCAATCTCTGCCTCCGTGATCATATGGCCTTGTCTCCTGTATGTCTGACTGATATCTCTCTGACTCTCTCTTATAAGGACACTTGTAATGGCATTTAGGGCCCACTTGGATAATCCAAGATAAGCTCCTTCTCTAAAGACGCTTAACTTCATCACATTTTTGCCACAAAATATAATATTCACATTTTTGCCATAGAAGGTAATAGTTATATGTTCAGGGATCAGGAAGTGAATATATCTTTGAGGTGTCATTTTTTCAGTTTGCCACAATTTTCTTTCTGGCTGCCAAAGATTCACCTCTATTCCACATGCAAAACACAGCCAGCCCATTCCAACACCTTCAAATGTCTTAACTCATTTTAGTACCCACTCAGGTCCAAAATTTCATCTAAATAACATTAGCTCAAAAGCTGCAGGTCTCATCCTGTAAATAATCTAAATCAAGTATAGGTGCTGGTTGGGTATCATTCATCCTGGGGCAAAGTTTACCTCCATCTATCTATGTGTGAGCTAGACAACAAGATGCATACTTCCAAAATTCAATTTGAAGACAGGTATACTATAACAGTTATAGACATGCTCATTCCAAAAAAATGAAAGTGGAAGAAATAAAGGGGTTAAATAAAATCCTGAAAGACAAATATCAGGTTTCTAGGCCTGAGAATAATCCTCTGCAACTCAGCTCTGTAGCCCTTTACACCCATGACTCCACCCTCAAAGTCATTCTTCCTTTTTCTTGAAGGGTAGCACATTTTTGTAGTTGAGTAGATTTATAAGCATGTTTCCTGTTTGTAGAATTTAGGGAGTCTAGTAGACTTTTTTCATGCTGTTTTATCTCTCTCTTTCAGTCCAAACTGACAATGTTTCTCCTGATATAACATTTTTAAAAACTTTGTGGGCCTCCTGTGTGTCATAGGAGGGCCTAAATAAGAGAGCCTTCCACAGATCTTTCCTGGATGATCCCATCTCAGTTCCTGGCTTCCTTGAAATGATTGAGTAGATCCATGTGTCATACACCTCATCTCTTTAGCGAAAGGTTGTCCAACTGATATCTTTAGACTTCTCTCCAGAGCGTGCTTTCCTAATGGTGAATCTCCTAATTGTGGCATCATTTGCGTTTTAGGGAGGCTGAGAATTTCTCAAATCGTCAAGTTCTGTTTCTTTCTGTTTAACAATTCTTTCTTTAATTTATCTCTGTCCTCTAATTTTACAATGAGCAGCAAGAAGAAACTAGGCCACACCTTCAACATTTTGTTTAGATGTCCAAGTTTTTTGTTTATAAATTCTGCTTCCCATACAACTGTAGGATGCTATTCTCCATTATGAAGACATTTGTGATGGTATTTAGTGAGCATTTGGGTATAATCCAGGATAAGGTCTACCTTTCAATATCCTTAACTTAATTACATTTTTTGCCTTTTTTTTTTTTCCCATATAAAGTAATATTGACAGGTTAGGGATTAGGAAGTGGATATATCTTGAGGGAGGAGGGCATATTTCCAGCCTACTACAATCTGAAAATCATTACCCTTCAGGAGAAAAGCAGTTTTGGTTAGACTGTGCCACCAGAGGTAGATTCAATCCACCTGATCAGTTAGCTCTTGTTTAGAGGAGAGGTTTTGATTTTAAATCAGAAAGATACTTTACACATATATTGATGGAATAGGAGAGAAAGGAAAGAATGATTATTATTTCATGATGAGGCTCATGCCTGTTTATACTAGGGACATATAAAGATTTGAAAGTTGAAGGCTAGTGTAAGAAAGTGAAGAGGCAGAGGCAGAAGCAGAATTAGGCAGACTGTTGCCATGGTGATACAATTAGTATTTCCTTTGACTTCTCTAAGAAACCCTGCAGCCAACTTTTCTACATACAGATATTTAGCACAGTTTGAAATCCTCTTCAGTTTCCTTTGTTCAAATAAAACTTATTCCCCTCGTCAGCAGAGAAGCAGGCATTGAAGTTACTCTGCTTAGCAAAGGTCTTCCTGCTGCTCATCCTCTTCCTCCCCCAACAGATAGACAAATGCCCATGGCCGTACACCTGCACACCTGGTAGTAATCTGCTTGCCTTTAGTCTTCCATTTCTTATAATCCAGCAATTTTAAATCTCTGGTATACATTATAATCATGCTGAGTTCTTTAAGAATATACACCAAATCAAAGCTTATAATCAGAGAAGAATGAATATATATATATATATATATATATATATATATATATGTACACAGACACACACATGTATTCAAGTGATTTGTGATTTTGGAATTATGGAAGACTGAACTATATGGAAATGCTTGATTAAGAAATATCCCATTAAAGCAATTTTTTTTTTCTGATTGCTTTAGCTTACTATAAACCCAGTCATTGGACATTAATGAGATTTTCTCTGGACCTTTATTACTGATCTGTGCCTGTGTTGCTGGGAATGGTGTCTTGATGTTCTCTGGATAATCAGGGCCAGTGAGATAACTCGTCTGCTGCAACATTTTTCCTTGAGATCCCTTAATCTTATATAACTGTTTCCAACTTGAATGGTGCAAAATGAATTTGTTTTTTATAAAGTTGTTTATTTTGTTGAAAGGTAGTATATGAACTTAAAACATTTTCAAAGAACATAAAAGTGTATACATTGATAACTACCTTCCCCCACTTCAGACTCTCAGTTGCTTAATGACAAGCATTATTAATAAATTCCTTTTACTTTTTTTCTGAAAAATTTCTCTGCTTTAAAAAGTTTATATATCTTTAAACAAACACACAGGCACCAAAAAATACAAATGAGAGCATGTATTTGCAGTGCTCTGAATTTTGCTTTTTAATTTAAAAATGTACCTTAGTGATCACCCCAAATCAGCAACTATAGTACCAGTCTTCATTCTTCAAATGGCTGCCTCTTATTCTATTCCGTGTATGTACCGAGAGTAATGTAATTCCTTACTCAATGGCATTTTCCCTGCAGTTTTCTGGTTATTCTGTGAACATCCTTGCACATATGTCTTTGCACACGTGTATAAGAAGCTATCCAAGTCAGGGGCCACTTATTTGCCCAACTCCTGTGGGGGTGTCATTCACATCATAGATATGGGAATGGAAATCTCTGAGGTTGCACAGTGTGTTAGCCTGTAAAGCTGTTCTCAGTGGCTATGAGTAAGATACTTTCTTAAAGTTGAAATGCTACTTGTAAAGCTAGAGCATATAAAGCATGAGTGTATATTCATTTACAGTGCCATTAATAGTGAGTTTTTGAGATGGCATGTTTTCCACATGGCTTCTAAAATGTGCAACACACAATCCTACATAAATGGTCACTCCTGGAGTTGTGCAACACGTGGAACATGGTGGCCCTGATTTCTCAAAACTCTATAATCAGACCGATTTAAGTAGACTATTTTTTTTGAAACTACATTTTAATAGAAAACAAAATACAAAATAACTCTTTTCAGAAAACAGAAATATTTAATCCTTTTCCCACAAATTAGAAATCGCTTTATCCTCAGAGCGTAGTTTTTGATGTGTGTGTTTGTACTTAAGATTTGTTTCACAGACTGTTCATTAAACTGCTATTGCAAAGCAGGAGGTGGGAGGGATGATCTCAGGAGAAAAAGACATTGGAAAAGCCACACCTCAGAATCATATGGAAATTCAACATTTTCTAATTCTATCTTTTGACTTTTCACTTCAATTATTTTCATTTCTTTACCACAATCTGTCCTTTTGGGGAGAGAATTGTGAACAGAAGTGCAGGCAAGAAAAGAATCTTTCTTCCCCACCATCACTGCAAGAGCCCAAGACTTTCTCAATCAAATCTACCTACTCACTTCTAGAAACAGATCAGCCAGAGTGATCAATCCGTCACCCAGAAATTTTCCCTTTCTCCCAATACACCATGCAACCAAATTCTCTGAATTCCCTGAACCTCAAAATTCCAAGTATCACAGCCAGTGCCAGGAGTAAAACCTGAAAGATGAGAGCAGAGAAGGCCCCCTCTGCCAGTGCTAGGTTTCCTCTTCTCAATAATAATAATAATTATAATTATAATAACAATAATAAAAAATCCTGGTTCTCTGTAATCACGGAAAAGCAAAGACATTTGCCAGGATGACCCCTCCCCCTTTCCTAGTTCCCGCCCCCGCATTCCTGCCCAGACAGAGTCCCTTCCACCCAGTGACCCTGCAGCACTGCTCCCGGGGAGGGCACCCAGGAAACCTCCTCCGGCCAAGTGCAGCCCCAGCAAGGCAAGGGCATCTTGGCTCCAGAGACAGGAAGGGGCCAGCACGAGCACACAGTGAGATCTCCGTGATTCTTGATCTCATGTTCGTTCCCCATCACTGCCCTTCCTTCCCTGTCCTTCCACACTTGGGGGCTGAGCGAAGGGTGGCGGGTTCGGGATGTCCGAGGGACGAGGGGGGGATGCGGGGAGTCTTTCACAGTCAGTCAGTGATTCCATCCGTCTGTCCTAAGACTTGCCACCTGGAGACTTTTGCACGCCCAAGTCCATTACATGGAAGATGAAAATTAATGTTCCTTATTTTCTTGTGTGATTCCGGTCACCAGCAGGAGGTTGCAGGCCATGAACTGCACGCTCAGCACGCTGCTCATCCTGCCAGTGTAGACGCCCACGAGCTCACTGGACGAGCCGTCGGTGGGCGCGCTGCAGTGCACGCTCCTGATGTCCCAGACGCGCACCGCGTTGTCCATGGACGCCGACGCGATCAGGCTGCTGTCCGGGCTGAAGGTGAGGCTGGTGATGTTATCCGTGTGGCCCCGCAGCTCTTTGTACAGGGTTCCGGACGCCAGGTCCCACAGCTTCAGCCGCTGGTCCTCACCTGCCGACGCCAAGTACTTACCATTGGGGGAAAAGGCCAGAGAGAGCACGGGGCCGCGGTGGCCCGTGAAGAGCCTCACCGAGTTTCCCTGCTGGGCGCTCCACAGCCGGACCGTCTTGTCGGTCGAGCCCGTGGCTAAGTAGTTTGAATTAGGGTGGAACCTGACGCAGTCCACGTCCGCCAGGTGCCCAGCGTAGATCCGCAGTGGGTACGTCCGATCAAACGACCACAGCCTGGCCGTGCGGTCGTGGGACCCACTGGCGAAGTACAGGCTGTGCGGGCTGATGTCCAGGTCCCACACGGGGTAGGCGTGGGCCTGGTACAGCACAGTGTTGGTGAAGCTGCCGAGGTCCCAGTACCTGATGGACATGTCCTCAGAGCAGGAGAGCAGCCCTGAGCTGTCCGCGAGGAACCTGGTACTGTACACTGGCCCGCAGTGTCCCCGCAGGACCTTCATCTCCGTTCCCGCGTTATCGTCCTCGTCGTCCTCCTCCTCCAGGATGTCACAAGCCAAGTGGATGCGGGACACATCTACTTGATGGGGTTCAGATTTTAACTTCTTGGAACGCAGACTCCACAGTTTGATACAGGAGTTGTCAAAGCCAGCGGCAAGCAGCTTGCTGTCTGGGGAGACCTCTGCCGTGTTCAGCAGCTGCTCCGTGTTGTAGAAGGCGTAGAAGCAGATGGTGGTGAGGGAGGGGGGGCCATCCTTGACGCGCTTAATGCTCTCCTGCAGGACCTCCAGCGCGGCCTCGTTCTGCAGGGTGGGCGCGGGCACGTCGGCAGGCTCCAGGCCGCCGCCCTCGCCCCGGGAAGAGCCGCCGCTGGCGTAGAGCTGGTAGTCCGTCCTCATGGCGGGTTGCACATCCAGGTGGATGTGCCAGGTGAGGACTCTGCACAGCGCGGTGTTGTTGTCACTCTGGAGGTAGCGGAGAAGGTAGTTGTAGCTGTCTTCCTGCAGGCGGACCACGTACTTGTTGTCCAGGAAGGCCCGTAGCCGGAAGTTAGACAGGATATCCTGGATGGTCTGGTTGGTCTGCAGCTGCTCGATGACGTCATTCTGGCTGGCGTTCTGCAGGAACATCCCATGGAAGCGGCTGTAAAAGCTTTCTACAGTGCTCTTCGGGCTGTTTTGGACTAGGTTGAGGTGGAGGTAGACAAAGAGAGGGTAGAGGAGAGGCATCACTTCGTGGCTGTGCTGGGAGTCAGAATCTTTCTCTGTTATCTCCTTTGAGAGGTACCATCTCCTAGACTTTAACTTGTACCTCCCCGTGGCTGATGCTGAGTTCTCTATCAGAGTCTGTACCTTTCATGCTACGCAGCAGGATGCGGTGAGAAAATTCCGCAGCCGTCCAAACTGTACTTCATATTGCTGGGGCTCTGCCTGGCAAGGGGCTGCAGACACTATGTTGGCACAACCAGATTCTGATGGGACTGCGAGGCTGGCGGCCATCTCCTCGGCGCTCTGTGACAGCCGCAGGCCTTGCTTCAGTGGGCCGTCTGCATCCCCGTACTGCCGGCGTTTGAGGTAGCAGGACAACGGCCATCTGGATCTGCTCGGTGCGCACCCATTTCATGACTGAACATCCCACGCGGCTTCCGCTCCCCTCGCCGCCGCCGCAGCCGCCGCCGCCGCCGGGCTCGCCTCGCGTCCGCCTCCGTCGTCTCCGCGGCAGGCTCAGCTGGGCCCCTGCGCCCTGCGCCCTGCACCCGGCCGCCCCCGCGGCGGCTCTGGGCGGCCGCCCCATCTAAGTAGACTATTAAGTAAAAAATAGTGTCCTTTTAAAATTTGCATTTATGTAATTACAAAGCTGCTTGAGCATGTTTTATATATTTATAATCTATTTATAGATGTGTGTGTGTGTAACCTCTTTGTTCATACTACTTGCCTATTTCCTTTCTTGATGGATGATAGGTCAAGACTTTATTAAAGACTTAAAGATGAAAACATAATTTATTCCAAATATGCTGGATATAATTTTTCAGTTCTGTGTCATTCTACTGACCACTAGAAATTTAATACAGTTTGAGTTGCATGTCTTTTATATAAAGACCATTTCCATTATATACTAATAAAAATATCCCATGTTTCCTTTTTAATCCTTTTTAGCCTGTAAAGTAATTTAAAAAGTGCGGTCGATATTGATATCTAGTTTTGTTTTCCTTTTTCTCCAAATGGTTTATTATCTTCTCACACCATTTATTTAATAACACACATTTTCTTATTGACTGGAAGTACACATTTATTGTATGCTGAATTTCCATGTATACTTGAGTTAGCAACACCTTTATAACTGAGCCAAAAGAAGAGCAGAGTTATACAAAATATGATGGAGGAAAAATAATGGATTCCGTTTGGGATATGTTCACTTGAATTATATTTAGGACAAACAGGTGAAGTCCATTCGGTACTTGGGATTTCTGTGTGTAACGTCATTTTAAATCAGGCCCTCATGGAAATTTAGGTGCCATTACATAATCTTGGTCAAGCCAGATTGCCGCAAATATTTTGTCTTCAGTTTCATCATGGTTTGCCTCTTATGCCAGGGGCTTTAAGTCTCAGCACTATCCCAATTTAGAAAAGTAAAATGGTTCTAATTCTGAGTTGGCAGATAATTCATCCCTAACTTTTTGTCCTTTGATTTTATGTAACGAGAAGGTGCACAGAAATGTGCCTTTTATGAATAGACAGTTCTGGTACCTTGGTTATTAATAATAAAGCTTTATTTAATGGTAAAATGGTTGCATCGTATGTGAAGTCTTAACGTGTTCCATGTAAATAGCCATTCTAGGGGAAAGTTGCCTGTGGAGAAACTACGTACGCCGTCATCTTTTTCATAAAACCATATTAATTTTCAGAATTCAAAAACTTGGTCTTAACAAATTTGTTTTTGTAAAGTTAACAATGAGAGTGATCTTAGGAAAAAACATTAGAAATGTCACTTCAGCGAAGAATCCTATTGGAGAAAACGTTCCCTGAAGAAATTAAAAATGTCATTAACTGTCTACTTCTAATTTAACCTTGGACTGGGTGAGAACATTGGATGATTGCCATCCTCTGAAGCCTTATCATTTTTAGTTAACATTTAGCTAAATCTTTCTTTTGTATTTCCCTTGTCCATTATGAAGTAAAATCTAATATCCAGCCAGTTCGTTTCTAAATTCTAATTAGGTTACCACCTGTCCTTATCACATTTACAGGAATCATTTTGGAATGGGTGTTACTGTTGGGCCAATTTGCATGAGAGATGAACGTATGCAACAATCAAGATGTATATTGTTGCTAGGTTAGCATTCTCACCTCTACTCAATTTTTCCAGGCATCTAGATTTTATGAGTGAATTTTAGATTCAACCAGGAGGGACTCTAATGCTTAAAAATTATTTGGACCTAAATATAATAGAATAGGATGGAATGAATTATGGACAAAACTCTTATTCAGTGTCCAAAAGCCTGGTCCCTTGGCAAAATATTAGAAGATTATGAATTAACTCAGAATAAAACATGCTTCGTCCGTTTTTTTTCAAGGCACTGACAAAAGAAAATATTTTAAGCAGGAACATGGTTTAAGGGACTCAGATACAGAATTTTAAAAATAAATGTGAAGTATTAAATGTGAAATTGGCATACACAGCCTTGGTCATAATCGGATTTATAGATTTGTAACTTATATTGGGTCTTCCTTCTTGGATATATTTTATGCAGCCCCACACAGTGCTAACTGAACAGCTACCCATTTGACACATCAGGCCAGGGAAGGTCTCTGTGAAAATCTTCAAGAACAGTGTTAAATAATTCGGCCTTGACTTGTAATGCTAGAATTTAGCAGCAGCAGCCAACAGGGCAAATGGACCTGCATCCAATAGTGTACCTTTAGGTGGTTTTCAGTCATGAGGTTTTATCATCTCAGGCAATGAGATGGCTCTCTGAGCAAACTGTCCACAGGTCAAATGATGTAACTCCAAACTTTCCAACAATAGCAATGTCTGAAAATAGTGTGGGCTGAGATTCAAAACCCTCAAATTCTTGATGAGACCTTTCACTGCTGCAGGTTCTTGAGGAGGGTTCTGAGAGTGGACATTGATCAATGCAATGTGTGCTCTCATTACTGAGCTTTGACCCTTGGTGAGCTGGACTAAGTCACAGAAATTCCTTTTGATCACCTAGCTGCAGGCCTGGGCTACAGCAGAGTTGGTACCACCTTAGAACTTTTTGCCATCTTGGAACTTTCTCCTAAGCCCATGTGTTCAAGTTTTTTACCACTCTCATAGTGAGGAAAAGCCCAGTTACATCTAACTTTGGGATGCAATCCAAAGAAACAAGTCATTTTTATCTAAAGTGTGTCCACTGTTTAAAGAAACCAGTCCATCCCTAGAGCTTCCTGGAAGATTTTTTATTTTGTTTTGATTTTTTCTGCCAAGTAAATGTCAGCTTTAAGGTTGGTTGTGATTACAGTTACACTAGGGAATCTGCAGGAGGCCCTGCAAGCCATTCTTCACTGTTCTTTGTGAGTCAGTTGCTAGCTGCACAGTCAGAGTTCTCCCCTTTCCCTTAACTCCTTCCTATTTTTGGTGGACAGAGGATTGCTGGTATTGGTAGATTGTCCTGACTGAGTTCTGAGGAATCACTGTTAAGAATTCTACTTGAGCAGTGGTTAAGAATCTGCCTGCCAATGCAGGAGACATGGGTTCAATCCCTGCTCCAGGAAGGTCCCACATGCCACGGAACAACTAAGCCCGTGTGCCACAACTGTTGAGCCTGTGCTCGAGAGCCCATGAGCCACAACTATTGAGCCCATGTGTCACAACTACTGAAGCCCACATGCCTAGAGCTTGTGCTCTGCAAGAAAAGAAGCCACCACAATGAGGAACCTGTGCACCACAATAAAGAGTAGCCCCTGCTTGCCACAACTAGAGAAAGCCCACATGCAGCAATGAAGACCCAATGCAGCCAATAAATAAATAAATAAATAAATAAATAAATTTATAAAAGAAAAAAATTCTACTTGAGGTAGCACAGGCCTGGAGAGCCAGAGGGCAAGCCACAGCAGAGTCTGTGAGCAAGTTTTAATTCGATTTCTATGAAGACACAACACAAACACAATCCCAAGGGCCAAGGGCCAGATCCAGCTCTGGTTGAAGAACCAAGACTGTGAGGCCAGACAGAGCTCAGCTCAGAGTAGCAGCTTCTTGAGAACAAGACACAGCATCCCGGGCCATTGTTGCCTGTGACTTTGGGCATCTCTGGCTGGTCTTTGTTACTTTCAGTGTGCGTGTGGCGGGGGGAGGGGGTTGGGCTTGTTTCAGGGCTCCATTGACAATGCAGAGCAGGGCTGCTATTGTCCAATTTGTGTGCAGGTCAGGAGGAATGGGGTAGGTTTTTGAAAAGATAATAACTACACTTATTTAGAGCCTCTTATGACAAATATTCTAAGCAATTGTTACATATACACACTTGATTTAATGTTCACAACAACCCTCTGAGGCTGGTACTGTCCCTAATTTACAGATTCATCCAGGGACATAAGGAGTATGTGACAGAGTTAGGATTCCATTCTAAGGCCCCTGAGTGTGTACTCTTAACCACTGTGCTATGCTGCTTCTCTTTCGTTGCCAAGGTAATGGCGAGCAGTGATCACACAGAGAACGGGTATTTATGAGCTGACGTTGTGGTCAGTTGCAGGTGACTTTATCTGATGACTCTGGACAGATTGAGTGGATAATATCCCTCCAAACCTTCACTGCAAAGAAATGGCTGCTAAGGAGTTAAGTGGATCTGCGGTCGTTTATAAAATGCTCTTTCAAGGTTAGTTAGGTTGCTGAAAAAAACACGTAGTGCTGGCCCAACTAGACCACTGGAAACATTGCCTTGTGTACCCAGATCAAGTCCTTAGAGTCTGAACAGTTTCCACTTGCTGAACTGTTCACTTGAGGAGAACATCTATGTCTCATTCATTGATTCCTTCATTCAACAGCATGCATTGAGCGTCACTTTATGCCAGGCTCTATCCAAGATGCTGGGGATGAAAAATGGAAAGATGTGCCCCTTGTCCTCAAGGAACTTAAATACAGGCAAGAGATGTGCCATCAAACAACCGGGTGGCTCCTTTAAAGACATGTGCACACATCTGAGTGAGATCACCAGGGGAGGGGCACAGCCAGCTTCTTGGGGAGTCAAGGAAGCCTTCTCAGAAGAGGCAGCATTTGAACTGAGGCTTGAACACTGAATGAATTTGTCAGGCACACAAGCAGGGAGGACTGTTACAGGGAGAGCATGTGTAAAGGCAGGGCGCCAGTCCAGAGCTTGGTATGTTCAGAGAACTCTAAGTAGTTCAATATTGCTGGCTTGCAGAGAGCAAGGCAGGAAATGACAGATGAGACTTGACATTTCGACAGTGGCCAGATCTTGAAGTTCTTTGTATGCCAAGTAAAGGAGTTTACAGTTTACTCTGTAGACTGTGTAGACATTAGGGAAGCATTTGAAGGGCTTTAAGCCAAGCTTTCAAGGTTAGATCTTTCATATTGGAGCTATCAGTTTGGCAACAAGCATAGAAGATGGATTGGAGGGAGCTGATAGCAGAGGCAGGGGGCCAGTAGGAGTGTGAGGCTGCCCTACTTTGGGACGTTTCTTGGCATTGGAAATAGCAATAGTCAAGCTTTCCCAATGGGTCTGGGTAAGACCTCATGGAATTGCAAAGTTCAGTGTTGGGTGGGATCAGCAAGGAGGTACAAGGAAAGAAGCGTGACATGGTCTGAGCCAAGGGTGTACAGTTTAATAGGTAGGGTTTGGATTTTGAGCCAAATGTCTTTGTAGTGTGGAAAGTCTTCTCAGCCATCCATCCGTACACATTCAGATGACAGCAATGTCATCCTCAAAAGCAAAATTTCACTTTAGTAGCACTGCCGTTTTCATCATGATGCCATAGGCTCTACTTGAGGCCAAGCCAACTCATAATTCAGTTATTTTTTTCAACTTCAACAAGTGGCTTCCTTTGGATTGTATCCAAGTGAAATTTATAAATAAGGTCTACATTACAGGGAGTGTGTTTGTATTGTGTATATTAGTGTGAAATGTATTCTTACTTATTTCAGAGAATTATTGATCAGATTACCTGTAGTTTTATAATATTTCTGCCCTAGCTTCCCTGGGTTGGTCAAAAGGGGGTTTATTCCTCTCCTCTCATAGAGCATTTTTCATACATGACCACGCACAATACATCCACACACATCTCAAAAGTACATTCATACATATAAAAGATGAAATGTCGTCTGTGGTTTTTTTCTACATTCTCTGAAAGGCAAAAACTTGATTTGCTGAACTTCGGTCATAACTTAAAGTTCATCTTCTTCAATAAGTTTTCCAAAATACTTAAAATATAAGGCTTATTTTCATGCTGATTCTATTCCATTTGTACTTGTGCTGTATTTTTTACGTGTCATCTTAAAACAGTACTTCTACTGGAAGAGTCAGTATTAAAATAAGCACTATCAATAAATGCACTTGAAAGGTATTGGATTTTTTTTCACATGAGTCATTCCATCAGCATTCTAACCTGATGCAACTAAATCTAAATTGGCCCCCACCTCGCAGGCACTTTAGAGGTTATGCTATTAATTGGCAGATTTCTTCTAAGCAGTGTGAGTTTTCTTGATGTTTTTGCCATTGGGTTCTGTGTGTCTGTGGGCACATGCATGAGCCGCATAAGAACTTCTATAATCTAGACAGCTGCCAGGTTCTATTTTCGTGTTATTGATTACACACTCAGGCATCTCCCTGAATAAAACAAGCCCATCTGCGACGAGGTGAGCAAAATGGAAAACATATAGGATGGCCGGCTGCCAGGAAGCTGATATGTACATTCCAGTAATCTAATGCCTCACGTACGGTATTGTGTTGACTGTCATGACTCATGAACCTCAATTGATATCACCTGGCACTGGCTTTTCCTGAATGTTCTATGTCATTCATTGTCTTCAAAGCTAATCTGAACTTGTGGTAATTTTGCAATGTTGTTTTCAGAAGACTGAGACATACACATACACCAATATAGGGTGGGAAGAATTGTCCCTTCATTAGGTAATGGAAATAAAGTTATTCTGATGCATAGTGACGAATAGAGAATTATAAGTAGAGAGTTTGGAGTTTGACTGCCTGGAAGGTTTAGATTCCAACTTGAGCTTCAGCTATGTGACCTTGAGTAAGGTGTGAAAGATTTTCTGTCCCTCAGTTTTCTCGTCCATTAAAAAAGGTAGAATAGATCCTTTCTAGTAGGTTATTATGAGGGCCAAGTAAGAAAATAGGTATAAAGTGTTTAGCACACTAAGTGTTTAATAGATATTTCCTCTCATTACTCAGCTGTCAACATGTTGATTATCCTTTGCCCCACAATGAACACTGATGCTATTTAGTTCACACAGGCTAATTAATTGGTTGGGTTATCATAGATTATGAAGGTGGAAAAGCTCTCTTCCAAAGAGGGTTACTTGAACTCTGACTGAGAGAGCATCTTCCCCACCCCAAACAAGCCCCAGAACCCTACTCAAAGCAATTCTACTCATTTGTGCTTGTAACAACCAGAAGGTGCTAATGGAAACCAGGTAAAATATAAGGACTACACAAAAAAAACCATCCATTCTTACAGCTACTAGAAGTCTAGGGTGATTGTGATGGAGAAGGGTAGAGCAGGGAACTCAGGACCTCTCTTGAAGCACCTTGTAAATATGCAATTAACTGTTTTTTATCTTATAAAGTCATCATAGAGTACATTTTTAAAATGTGAAAAAAAGAACATGTAAACACTATATAATTATTCCCAGGACAGAGAGATTTTTATTTTTTTTTCAGAGCTGCGGGCAGATCTTGAGGAATTTATTCACTAAAGATTAATGCTTTTACATATGAACTAATTTTAGACAGACATAACTCAATTCAGATGACTGAAAGAAAGTAAAAGTTTTCCTGGGCATATAAGTAAAGAGGACTTAATTTTGTTTTCAGATATTGTGAACTGTGTTGCAATTATTTTTCTATTCCTCATTTCATTTATGATGTTTATCAGAATTTGAATAGCTGTCCTAGAAGAAGGTTAAAACTCAAATTTTACGACAGTGCTGCACAAACCCTTTAGATGTGTTTTAAAAATTAAAACTGGTGTATGAATATGTGCCCCCACTTAGAAGACTTCTACAAAGGTAAACTAGCCTTAATGATTACAGAGCAAAATGTGCTAGCTCTCCTTGGACCCCCTCAGCCACTCCCACTCCCCCAGCCAGAGCTAACAACTATTAGCAGTGGGGCCTATTTCATCTTGTATTTCTTTTATACTTTCTCTACTACTTGAATTTGGTACTTTGCACCTAGCTGTAAAGTGTTCAGGTTTATTTTCATTAATGGAGTATGTACAAGTGAACAACAATCAATTCAACTTTCTTATTAGCTCTTCCGTTCTGCGATTTTACAACCTTTTCACTCCTAATGTTTTGTATTTTCTCTGTTTTGTGTTTCTGCTGGGTCAAACATGTCAGAAATTTGTTTACTTTAGTGTCCTTTCCAAAGAACATAATCTAGGTATGATCATTGTACTTTGGGGGATATTTTCTATTAGTAATAATAACAATGGCGTTACAGACACATCTGAAGACTAAATGAGATGTTGTGTATAATGACTCGCATGAAGTGAGCACTTAACGAAGGTTAGCTCCTTTTATTAGTAGTATTATATATCTGACTTTACTCATTCCTTATAATTTCAACACTTTCAGTTAATATAGTATGTAGTGTTTATAAAGCCCTTTCACATATTTATTGCACAGTAGCCCTCCGCTATGAGCTGAATGTTTGTGGTTCCCCCTCCCCTCGCCCCCACCAATTCGTATGTTGAAACTCTAATCCCCAGGGTGCCAATGCGATGGTATTTGGAGATGGGGCCTTTGGGTAGTAATTGAGTTGTGAGGGTGGAGCCCTCAGGGTGGGATTAGTGCCCTTATTAGAAGAGATACCAGGGAGCTTACTTCCTCTCTCTCTCACTCTCTCTCTTTCCTACGTGAATATACAAGAAAGTACACTGTTCCCATAAAACATCAATCTCCGCATTTCACGTTTTCTAGGTAATCCTCAGGAAGACATAGCACAGAGAGCGCCTGAGGTAGTGAAAACAGGTTGCATCAGAACTTTGGGTGAATGAAGCAAGGAGGCTTCTCATGGGGTTAGGCTGAGTGAGGCCTCAGGGATCTGGGAACGTATCAGCAGAATGATTTCCTTACGAACGACTCCTTCTGTGTTTGTTCTCCTATCCTGCCCACCCACACACACTCACTGGAAGTCCCGTTTCCTCAGCCAGGAGGTAGTGACTGTTTCCCATAATGAACCCCTTGCTGCCCTCAGAGATATTGGTCTCAAGGTGAATAAAAGAGCAAGTGACAAATCAAGCAAGGAGAAGGAGGAGGAAGAGGAAGAGAGTGAATAAAGCAGAGAGCGTCTCTCCGAAAAAGTCTCACAGCCAGCACCCTATTAGAAAGGGGTTAGGATTCCTGTTTTATAGATGGAGAAACTGAAGCGGGCAGGAAACGGATCACCCACTCAGATCCACTAACTCAGAATTTCTTGCCCATTGTACTAAGTCCTGCTTTTCTCTCCACAAAGGACAAGAGTATGCAAATGCCAGATGGACCGGGGATCTCTTTCAACTACCAGCTACTACTATTGCACAAAGAGAAAAAAGGCTGCATGGTTGATTCATGGTGGTTGTTTACATAACTAAAGGCTTTACTTGGGGGAAAAAAAGTTTCATGTAGTATCATCTTACAAGTAAAACTAGTTGGTTGAACAACAAAACTGTGTGGTTAAATATGTTTGAGAGATTATCTACAAAATAAAAAGATAAGCTTCATGGTTTATCTATTTCCCTTTGCATATATGTGAATGTAATTTTTCTACATTTAAGCTATAACATTGTTCTTAATTGTGCATCAGGGAAATTGCAAACTCTGATGCTTCATCCTGTGTGTAATTGAGGTCAGCTCTGCAGAAAACTGGGACATCTCAATTATATAATCCCAGTTCAGTCCACACCAGCCTTTTTATTTACAGCTTCAATCTTAGTCTATATGTCTCATTTCTAAAATAAGAAATATCATATGTACTTGTCTTATATGAACTTTGATGATTTGTTATTTTAATTAAAATAATTGTAAAGTGTTGATACAAGGTAACATTAGTGATTTCAAATAAAATCTAATTCCTAAATAAAGCAAGCTATAAATCTTACATGAGACTATCTTTAGAAAACAACTTTTTTGATCATATATCCTCTAGTAAGATGTTCACTTTGAATTCAAATGGTTGAGAAGTCTGAGTATCCTTTATTTCCTGGAGGGATGTATATATTTGAAATCTGGCACAACCCACTGAGTGTCAGTGCATTAGATATAAGGAGAAGAACAATGAAGAAAAAGAAAATATACGAAAATAGACAGATGAATTTGGGAAGCTCACTTGCCTTAGGGGGAAAGAGCCATGAAACAGCTGCTAGCACCCTTGAAAATACTGCAGATGTGCCTCATTATACCACCTAGATTTCCAGCCTGTCACATTCAATGAGGTCTTTGCAAGCAATGATGCTGGGGCTGTCAGCATGATATTCTATAATTTGGGATGGCTCCCACCCCCGCCATTTTGTAACACTTCCTGGAAAGCAGTGGAGGGAGCCTTGCCAGAGAGTCTTTCTAACTCCATTTAATAAGAGTATTTTCAGATTTCAGTAAGAACAGCTCTATGCTATTGATGTGCTGGGGCATCAGTCATTCCCAGCACCATTTTGTTTTAAATAACTGAGGCCTCAGCGGGGAAATTGCATTTGATTCAACTCAGGGAAACTAGAGTTTATATATAGTGCCTTCAAGTTCACCACCCTAGTCGCAACTTCTGCGTTCAGCCTGATCCATTTCCCCACTTCTGTTTCTCTGGTGAGATTCTGAGTGCCCATGCTGTGCCAGTTTTTAAGAGTTGGAAGAGACTTGTGAGAGAAAGTGTGCATTGTCTAGAAGTGGGGCAGCAGCTGCCTTGGGGCTTCTTGTAGTTCTTCATGAAGTGCTGGGAATTCTCTGTGGCCCCAGAGGGAACAGTGAGTTCCTCTTTCTTCTCTGCGAGTGCTCGTTGTTGCAGGAGTGCATGGAGCTGATTCCCTTCAAGCTCCCTCAGAGATTCTGTCCCAGGCTTGGCTTGACTGCAAAATCACTGACAAGGAGACCCTGACTATTCAGTAACATGTCCACTGAAGCCTCCAGCTGGTGGTAAAATGAGGTCATTAGGGGAAGAAAGTGCTATAATTCGGCTCCTAAAGGAATTGTTAGTGACATTGATGGAACCCTAAACTGTGGCAATCAGGAGACAGATAATTTATAGAGCTACTCTCCTAAAGAGAAAGAGGATGAATCACCTTCCTTCCTTCTTCTAACCTCCTCCCCAAACTTCTCACATCCTTGGGAGGACAGCCACCTGCCACCTACACCAACTTCCCTTCAAGGACCCTAGAATTAGATTGTCTATTTTTAATAGAGTTAGAGGAACTATTTTGTACACATAGCTCACTTTCTCACTTATTTTGCAGAGGTGATATATGTTTGGCATAGGGATAAACGGAGACTTGCATCTTTGAAGTGATGCTGATGGGATCACAGAAAAATGACGACAGAGGAAGGAGAGAGAAGACAAGAGAACCTCAATACAGCACTGTAGTCATGGCACCAAATATTCCAGCGACAGTATCTTCCTCTGCCTGCTTGCTCTCTCACTCAATGCTTGTCCTTGTCTTCTTGTATCACACAAACATTCAGATGCTCTCAGTGCCCTCAGTTCGTCTATTTTCCTTACTATCCAAGAATGATTATTTCTGTCTACATTTTCCTCTCACCATTTCTTCTCTCACATCATTAGGTTGTGCTTTGACATTCTGAGGGCTGTGCACTTGATGTAGGATATTTTCTGGAAGTGTTGTTCTCCCTGCTTGATCTCAGAGAAGTCTCTCATTTGCTCTCCTGCTCTCTCTCTCCCTTTCTCCTTCCAGTTTCTTACAAAGACTCTGCAATCTGCTCTCAGTCTTCACTGTTGACACATCAAAGAAATATGACTTCAATTTTTCAAAGAAAATATGAATCATGTAGTGTTCCCCGCACGGACAGTACCCTTCTCTGTTAGCTAGCTGTACAATCTAAAATTCTGAGCTTCATTTTATACACAAGCAATGGTCAGATTATTGGGCCTGTGCAGTGCAGAGCACCACCGCACCAGGATATGAGCTCATCTTCCCTGGGAAACTAAGTGGGGTTGAGCTGGGTCAGTGTTTGGAGGAGCACATTACCGATGAAAACCAAAAGAAACCCAGGAGGGAACAACGATTTTTCATTCTGAACAAGGGCCTCCTTCTGTGATGAGAACACTTCAGTTGAAAATTAAAAAGCAACGATAGGCTTATTATTGTCACATAAAAACCACTTAATTGAAAATAAATTCCCATTTTGCATGATTATCAGACAAAAGAAACATCCACTAAATTGCATAAGAAGAAGGTTCATTCATAGTTCACTTTGGTGTGAGTGACAAAGACAAAGTAAACAAACGGAAATAAGATTTTTTTTCCAAGTTAACAATTTTTCTGGTATGTGGTATGGTCAGAACACTTTCAGCTTGTTTTCTGTATGTATAGTACTTTGAAAAGGGAGCTGGTTTTCCTAATGATGCTCTTGTCATTGCGTGACCTTGAATATATTTGTAATTCATCCAGGTACCTATTTCCAAAGACTTACAGTAAAATTCAGAACGCTTGTGAATCAAAATGTACTATTCAGGGGACTTCCCTGGCAGTCCAGTGCTTAAGACTCTGCCCTTCCACTGCAGGGGGCACAGGTTTGATCCCTGGTCAGGGAACAAAGACCTCACAGGCCACGCAGTGTGGCCAAGAAAAAAAGAAAGAAAGAAAGAAAGAAAGAAAGAAAGAAAGAAAGAAAGAAAGAAAGAAAGGAAGAAAGGAAGGAAGAAAGGAAGAAAGAAAGAAAACGGAAATAAAAGATCATATTGATTGTTTGATTTAAAAAAAAAAGAACCATTCAACTATTGTGGCAGGACCCAGGAATCAGAATATTTGATGAACCAAAGCATCCCATTATGTAGTTACTCCAATAAAAAGGAATTTCTTGTCTAGTGATGATGAGACAAAGGAAGGAGATAGGAAGTGGCAAAGAAATGAATAATCAAGAACAACACATGAGCCTGAACCCTGTACTTACACCCTGCCCACTAAAGGCTCCTGTAAATATCATTTGGATTTGGTTCTCTCAGTCTCTCATTACTCATTATCGTGTCCCTTTAAAGCTTCTTATCGGACCCACTGTGAGGGGGATGTATTCCAAAGCTGAAGGAATTATTTCCCTTGAGCTGTGCAGGTGGATGGGTAGATTTACAGTTGCAGGCAACCAAGACTGTATCAGTGACAGCAAGATTTCTGCAGGTTCATTTCAGCTGCCAAAGAAATGACTCTGCTGAATATTGATTCTGTTCTGCTTTAGGTGTTGCCCTTGGAGGCAGTCACCATGGACAAACACACGCAGACTGATCCTCATGCATCCCACACAGCATCTGCACATTGCTCTCAAACAAGGGCAGGCAGCTACACTTTCTGGAATCGACTTGGACAGAGAGCTATTCTAGGCTGTGTGTGTGTCCCAGTGGTGGAGGATGGAGAATGATTACACCAAAAACAGAGAGCATGTTTTATTAACCTAGAGATATTAATGGTTTCATAAGAAACAATAAAAATGAAAACCACTAGTAAATAAAATAAAAAGGGGAATGACATATATGCCTACACAACTGTATTGGTACAGTGGAGGCATAAATCCTAGCACTTTCATATGAAGAGAAGGAGAAAGGAGGAGAAATTAAAGGGTGGCGTGGAGCATACAGTAGGTAGCATGGCAAACCTGGGATGAATCTCAAAGGAGTTAGTGGGAAAGCTAATTTTTTCATCGTTTTACAGGAGAGATATGAAATCAGTGTATTTAAGGCAAATGGATGCTCTAGGGCAGCATGTCCAAAATTGTTCTTAAAATTCATGCAATGTTCAGAGATATTTCTTGTATTCTTTGAAAAATAAGTTCTGCTTTCAGAAGGCAAAAAACAGTATCCCTGCTTAGAGTCTTAGAGATTAAAAAGGGCATCAGCATCTTAAGGGTTCTGAAAATTATGTTGGTAATACGTCTCTCTGTTTTTAGTTTTATTCCCATATTTTTCAAACTTATTTCACTAGGAGGCTGTGTGTGTGTGTGTGTGTCCTAGGAATATTGCTCTAGGAATTTTCTGTGACACACAGTTGGAGAAGCAAATAAAATGGAACCATGAAAAAGGAAGAGGTTGGCACTTTTATCTTTCTTGCTTGCTTGCTAGTGGAATCATAGAAATGCTTTTTCCTATGGCCTTGAGGGTTTGCAAGTTTCTACCTATTCACTCTATCTTAATAGATATAGATGATATAGGTATAGATGTATAGATATGGATGTATATGGATATATATGCATACACACATATATATGTGTATATATACATACACACACCCACATATATGTATACACACACACACACACACACCTCTATATCCTTTAATGAGTCAAGCGAATAGCATTGTTTGCCTTCAAAAATACTTAGGACCTGATTACATTTATCAAAGACGCTCCTATAATCTTTTAAATAGATTTGCCACTCTTGGCACTGAATCGTCACAGGGAAGGCAGTGGTAAAGGATACACTATGTGGTCTAGAAGCCTTTTGCATTGAGGAGCATGAAATCAGGAACACAAGGGACCATGTTTTGAAGAACTCCTACAATGCAATTACAGGAAAAGGCCTGCTACTGTTAAGGCTTTCATTTTGGCACATCAAGAGAACAATAGTGGAAATTATTTTTGTTTATTTTGGGTTAACATCAAATAAAATTACTTCCTTGTTTGTCACAGATTTAATAGTATGTGTTCACTTGTCTCTAGTCTAAATATATGCAGGGAGATTCTGATATGAACTAGTTTAGAAACTGGAGACTGGAGACAAAAGTCACAAGTGACATTTATCACTAGATTGTAAGAGGGACTTGAGTCTGTGTCATCGGGCATTTCTACAGTCCAGAATACATAATATCCCATACAAATAGAAGCAATTATTCTCATGAATCAAAAGTAGTTCTTTTAGACTTTCAGATAACATTAGCTTGAACTTTTTGGTTAGGTCTTTGATAGAATTCAGTAAAAATGTGTCTATAAATAGAAAATTGGATCAGTGAGAGAGAACTAGTTCCATGTTCATGATAATTCAGAATTTAGGAGAATGAGAATGACCAAACTCAGTGTTCTCATGCTAGCAGTCCTCTTTCAGAAGTACTAAGCCAGCTGCTTTTAGGACAGTCAACACACTATGCACGTTTTTCCTTGTTCTGAAGTATTTAATAAGTGGTAGGTAGGGGAGGTTTTGTCATGAAACCTCTAAGTCAAAAGATTTACAAAGGGAACAAAGTTTGACTCCCTAAGTATGAAATGAAAACTTCTGTACTACAAAAATAGCCCATAAGAGACAAAAGCCCATGAAAAGACAAAAGAGCATCAAAAAATGTGTATCAGATATCATAGTCAAAGGGCTAATACCCTAAATATATGAACATGTCCCACAAAATGATAAAAAAAAGACAAAAAATACAATTAGAAAGGGGGAGTAGGATATAATAGAGAGTTCAGACAAAGAAACAGAAGTAGTTTATCAACATATAGAAAAATGTCCCGCCATTCTTTGGTCAGAGAAATGTAGACTAAATCGACAATGAGTTATCATTTTTACTTTATGAGATGAAAGTCCATAGTGTTTTTGAAGGTATAGTAAAACCAACAGGAGTATAAAGCAAAACAAACAGTTTGGAGGGCAATTTTCCAGTAGATATAAATTTATAAAATGTATAAACCCTTTGACTTCGCAATTCTATTCCTAATAATGAATTTTATAGAAACTTTCCTAAAAGTGTGTTGAAATGCATAAAGATGTTCCCTGCAGCACTATTTGTAATAATGAAAATACAGCATTATTTGTAACAATGAAAAATTGGAAACAAACTAAATGCTTATCAACCAAAAAAATTACTGAATAAATTGTGGTTCATTCATACAGTAAGAAGGCCAATAAGCCATTAGAAGAATGAGATCTGCAGATCTTGACAAGGGAGCATGTTTATGACATGTTGCTAAACGTAAAACACAAGTGACAAAACAGTCCATAAAATATGACTTCACATTTTAGGTAAATACCTGTGTGTGTGTGGGTATACATCTAAATGATGTAGTTTTCTTTTTTCTTTCTCTATGCACATTTGCATTTTTAAACACTTTATAGAAAACATTTTAAAAATTAAAACAAAATAAAATATTTAAACAAAACCACCTTGGACGAAGTACTGACTGAAGGAATGCCGTATAACCATCCTTATGCCTTGTTAGTGTGTAGTTTCTCAAGTCGAGCAGTAGGCAACTCCTGCAGGTCTAAAGTAGACTAACCTCAGAACTCAGCTCTCATTTTGCAATCACCGTGCTCCATTGATAGTTCTCATCTTTCCCCTGGATTTACTGCCTTGACCTTCGAACTGGTCTCCCTGCTTCTCCTGTTGACCCGTGAGTCACCCATTCTCAACACAGCAGTCTGAGTAGTCCTTTCACCATTTAAATGACATTCCTATCACCACCATGCCTTTCAGGGGCTTCCTGTTGCATTTATGATGAAACCCAAATCCGTAGCCTAGCCTGTAAGGACCCATGCTGTCTTGTTCTCCTCAATTTTCCAGCCCCTTCTAATGGCATGCCACCCCTACCTCACTTTGGGCCACCTACCCTGGACCCTTTCATTTGTTCAAAGGCAGTAAGTGCTTTCCTTCCACGAAACCTTTGCACATGCTTTCTATGGTCTCTGGAAACCCTATCTCTGCCTCCCAACCCACCCCGCTCCTCCCCTTTTCTTGGCCTTCCAGACTCAAACAAGCCTTCCTCAGAGAGAATTTCCCTGATCATCTTTACTAATTGAATTAAATCTCTATCAGTATCTCATATCATAAAAAGCACATATCGTGTACTTTTTCTTCAGTTTACTTGCCACAATTTAGAATCATATTTTATATGTTCTTTGTTTACTGTTTGCTCTCCAAGATTCATGCAAGTAGGAACTGTATCCTTAAAACAAACAGCCTGTAAAATCCCTTTCTAGCAGGATACCTGGTAGCATAATAAATATTTTTGAATGAATGAACAAATGAATGAATACTCCTAGCCCCCTCTTGTTGATTCTTATTTTTTTTAAAGTTTCCTTAGCCTACTTCTATGAGCATATTAAAATATTCTAAAGTAAACTAGAACACAAAACCATTCAACCATAACACAAAAGTATCTTAGTTAATGAACTGAAATACTATTCTGGGTGTGTCGAAACCTCTTTGGATGCCACTTTCAAAAATAGTCTCTGCTCTCTTCATATGCTTTCAACCTGTGGGAGAATGGGTGTCATACCCTGCTAAGCATTTGTGTTCCCAATTACCAGGGGAACTCAGCGACACCCTTGGCTAAACTGTTCTGTCTCAACTCATGTATTATTTCTGGTAATCTAACCTTGCCTCTAAGGACCTATACTATCTTGTTCTCCCTAGTTTCTCAGCCTCCTTTAATGGCACACCAACCTTCCACCTTTTTAAACAGGACTGCAGCTGATCTGTTCTACACCCTCCAAGTTTATAAATTTCCCTTTGAGGAAGGAGGTGATAAAATGGAGAAATGATTTAAAAAAAAAGTCTCCTACCAAAAATATCACTCATCTAGGAGGAGAAAGACAAACAGAAATCTAATTCTGTGTTCATGAGTCAAGCGTCGCTTGTGTCTCTTAGATGAGTGTTGTGAAGGGTCTTATTAGTGTGCAAGCTTTCTTTCCAAGCTTCCAAGTTACATTTGTCTTGCTCTCATTTACCATTTCCATTAGAAACATCTGCATCTACCTTTGATACCAATTCTGAAAGTATGTTACTCTAGGCAGTAAGTTTCTTTGAGTTGTATGCAAAAAAAAAAACCAGAAGATGATTTTTTTAAAAAGCTAAGAAAATGCAAAAGAAATGTCTTGGATAGATTCTAAGACATCAAAGAAAACTCGAACGATGAATCATTAGAAAGAATGGAGACAAAGCTATTCCAAATTCATAGGCTTTTTCTCTAGAGTTCCAGGATGGACATTTGTCAGTTCCTTTCTCCTTGTTGTCTATTGGTTAAAAGTCTCAAGGCATGACTCTGATTGCACAAGTTTGAGTTAGATGTCTACTTAAGTGTCCAATCAGATATTACCAGCCAGTTGCTCTTCTGTGAACGACGCAGGAAGAGAAGAGGTGCTTGGAAGGCACCCTAATGGATGCTCATCACACACAGCCTCTGAATTCCTGCTGAAACACTTTGTTGACTGATAATAAGAAAACCTATAAATATAGATGGATAACACACTAAAAGACTTTGAAAGAGCCCTATTCTAATAACAGGTTTCTAGAGAGGCATACTTTAACTTTGTCCGAATACAAAGAAGGACGTAGGAAACCAAGTCACACAGGAAGCCCTTGTTTTTGGGGTAGAATGATGACCTTTAAACAATATGGCTTCACATTTCTTCAGTTTCCTATAGGATAGAAGTTGTCTTCTTAGCTTTGACTGCCTTTCTCCCTCCCCACTCACGCAAATTCTCACCATCGGTTCCTTTTTCCTTGTTGGTTCATCTTTTTCTCCCCCATTATCTTATATGGCCCTTACTTTATCACTGTATTCCCAAATTGGTCACCAGGTCTTCTTACCTAGAGTTATTTACCTCCTTTACTTCACCATGCATGTGCTACAAGAGGAATCTTCCTAAAATATCCTTTTTGTCATGATGGCTGTCTCCTCAAAAACATCTAATCCCCTCTTTTTCCCTCCATAATCAATTCTAATCTTCTCTGCTAATCTGTTCAAGGGCTTTGATTGGCCATTCTTAGCCACATTTTGGTCTCTACCCTTCCTTAGTATGAATGCCCGGATCTGTCACTTTGGCCCCCTTATTGTCCTCCTTCAGCTCTACCCACCACGTGCTCACACTGCTGGCTCACTTTCGATCTTTTACTGACCAAGAATGCTATACTTCATCCTTCATCTTCACCTATTGAAATTCAAATTATTTTTCTAAGCCCATCTCAAGTCTTAACCTTCTATGAGGTCTACCTCATGCCTACGGTCCACCTCATTCTAAAAAATTATTTTCTTTTTTGAATTTGTCATGCATATAGCCTTATGAAAGACTATCCTATTCTTCAGTGCCTGCACACAGTTTGTAAATTTAACATCTCACAGTATAGGAAGGATATGATACTCTTCTAGTCATTTATGATTGTCAACAAATATTTATTATATAGCTCTTACATGCCTTACATTATTCTAGACAACACAGATGCAAAGAGCAAGACAAGTAAGGACACATACTCTTCTGGGGCTTAATTCCGGTGGGAGAAGATAGTCTGTACCCTGGACAAGGTGAGAAGTGATAGGAGTTGAGGTAAGTGAAGTAGGCAGGGCCAGACTGGGTAGAAATTTGAAAACTGTGAAGCTAGGAAAAAGTAGCATGATGATTTATCTTCCTTCTTCTCATTCTTCTCTTCCTCTCCTTTTCTCTCTCCTTCACTACGCTAAACAGTATAGATGTTGTCTTAAGTGTAATGGATGATCACGGACTTCTGTGTGGAACAAGGACTGTAGGAGGGCAAAGGAGGAGCAAAAAGGACATCTAGAAATCTACGGAAGAGATGATGGTGTCTTGGGCTTGGAGTGATACTGATGAAGTTGGAGGGCTTGTTTCATGTGTTAATACATGACCTCTCCTACCATATTAAAAACAAACCACCACAGACAGATGCCATACCTTAATCCAGGAGGTATTGCATAGGTAAAAGCATGTAGCAGAAGTTCCATATATCCATTGGCAAAGCGATTGGATTTACTTTTATCTTTGCTTATTTAAAAAAGAGTGATTTGCTACTGGGCGTATACCCAGAGAAAACCATAATCCAAAAAGAAACATGCACCGTAATGTTTATTGCAGCACTATTTACAATAGCCAGGACATGGAAGCAACCTAAATGCCCATGAACAAATGAATGGATAAAGAAGATGTGGCATATATATACAATGGAATATTACTCAGCTATAAAAAGGAATGAAATGGAGCTATATGTAATGAGGTGGATAGACCTAGAGCCTGTCATTCAGAGTGAAGTAAGCCAGAAAGAGAAAAACAAATATTTTATGCTAACTCATATATATGGAATCTAAAAAAAAAAAAAAAAAGTACTGATGAACCGAGTGACAAGACAAAAATAAGGATGCATATGCAGAGAATGGACTGGAGGTCATGAGGTTGGGGGGGCTGGCGGGCGAAGGGGAAGCTGGGACGAAGTGAGAGAGTAGCATAGACATATATATACTACCAACTGTAAAATAGATAGCCAGTGGGAAGTTGCTGTATAACAAAGGGAGATCAACTCTATGATGGGTGATGCCTTAGAGGGCTGGGACGGGGAGGGTGGGGGGGAGTCACAGGAGAGAGGGAATATGGGGATATGTGTATAAATACAGCTGATTGGTGTACCTCAAAAACTGGTACAAGAGTGTAAAGCAATTATATTCCAATAAAGAGCTTAAAAAAATAAAAGAAAGAAAATAAAAAACTAAAAACATAAAAAATAAAAAAGAGTGATTTGTCAGATAGAAGACTGCATTGACCATTCCTTTTGTTAACTATCCCCCTTCATCATCATGATGGATACCTGACAATTTATTTGTTAGATTTTGCAGGCACAGTGATATTCAGTCAAGACAGACCAAAGCTACTAAATTGAAACTTTCCTAAGTTTTTCAAATTTTAGATGTGTCCTAAATGTGTCACAATAATTTACAGGTTTTTAATAAGAAAATCTCAAGGCAGTGTAGGATAGCTGAACATTTTTGTCTTCCCACAAGCATGTTTCTTTTTAGCTCAGTCTGTTTGCTTATATATATCTAAATACCATGGTAATGTTTCAAATAATTATATAGTCCCCAATGTATAGTTTTTGAGTAGGATGTGCCAGTGATTAAAAATCTATGTATGGAAATAAAACTGCTGCTTATGAAGGCTGCTAAGTCTCAAGAATGTGCTTGGGTGTGTAATTCATATTTCCTTTTATAGCTGCAACTTGACTATTTGAAAACTAACTTTTCCCAAATAACTTAAAAGAAAATTAATGCCCACAAGAGAAAGGCATTCACATAAGTAAGTTGATCCAAAGATCTAAGTGATATGTTGCTCAAAGATCAATGATATAATTGATGGAAAACCTGAGATATCAGGTTTCCTGTGCAGAATTTTTGTGCAAAAGTTACAGTCAAGGTAGAGAAAATGAAATAATAGATACAAAAGCATTTTGAAGAATTCAAAGAAGTATATATACATTTGGCACTCTTTATCAGAACAGCTTCTCAGTTCTTCATTCAGAACAGTTCTAAGCCCTGGATTCTAAAGAAAAGTTTATTTGGAGTGGCCAATTAAATGTCAAAATTAATGTCACCAGTCTGAACATCTACCACCTTGTTCTAATTTATAGAAGAAATTCTCAGGGGGAGGAGCCTCCTTCAACAATGCCTACAAATACCTTTTGAAAAGAAATACATTTCTAACCATATGTTTCATTAACAAAATATTTCCCATTCCTGAATTGTGGTCCCATCGGAATCACAGTGTGACAGAATTTTAAAGGTGGACAAGATACTAGACAGTATGTAGTCCAGCTCCCTCATTGTCACATGAATAGTGGAAAGTAGGCTGAGTTCCTGCGACAGAGAGAGAAGGGTGGATGATTGAAAGGGGATCCAGGTACTGCATTTTCCCAACACAAACAAGCACTGTTTACTGAAGGAAGGCTTCTGCAGCAGTGCTAAGATTCAACCTCCGTTCTCCTGAAGCTGAGGCCAGCACTCCTCACCCACTACCTGCTTGTTTGCTTGCCTTCATATTATTGCATTATTGAAGCCATGTCATTAACCTAACTGTAGAGAATCGAATAAACATGTTTCTGTGAGTTTACTGTGCTCCAGGAACTATTCCAAGCACTCTATATCTATTAAATTACTTACTCATTACCACAACCCTATGAGATACAGACCATTTATTTGTGTTTTACAGATGAGAAAACTGAGGTACAGAGCTGTTTAGTTATTCATCAGAAGCTACTGAGTGGTAGAGTGTAAATATGAGTCCACACAATAGGGAAACTAAATACTTACCCATTACTTTGTTTATGGTTATCCAAAGTAGTTAACTAAAAATTATAACACTTGAAAATCAAAGTGCGTTCTTAAAAAACTGGAAATGAAATTCTAATGACTGGTTCTTGATTTAGAATGATGATAATTTATCTTTCAGCATTAGGAATTCAGATGTATCATCAAAGGGGAAGTCTGAGAGATCCTTTACTAACCTGGGGAATATATTTCTTAATTCAAATATTCATCTGAATGACTGCATCTGTTCCAGTCTTGTCTCTATCCCTAGTTATCAACATGGTACTTGGTACGTGGTAGGAGGTCAATAGTATCTGTTGAATGAATGAAGGATTGCAACATGGGATGAACTATTAAATTATAAATAAGGTTTATGCCTAAAAATGCTAAAGATTTTTTTTATTCAGGTAAATCTGGTGACCTGGAATGATTCATGTAGTTTCTCCAAGTATTGCCTACTTCCTAAAATATACTTTACATAACAAGCTTAAGCACTATGGATATTGTTAAATAAGCTTATAAATAATTTTATTGTTGTTCTGTAAGTATTCCATGAGTTGAATTGTACTATTTAATTTGAAACACCAGAAACACTTATTACAAGAGAACAGAATTTTTAAAATCAAATTTATACTATCAATGTATTCCTTTCTTAATAGAACAGTTTCCTACCTTTGAAAAGCAAACCAATTTAATAATGACAGATTAATCCACAGTTTGAGACATTTTTGCCAAGGAAAATATAAAGATAATACTTTTTATTGTAGTGTTTATTGTAATCCACAGTGGTAACATAGGGTTCAAATAAATATTTGCAATTTCAGGGTTTGTTCTATGTTCTTTCCAGGATATTTAAAATTTAGTTATCAATTAAAAGCACCTTCACCAGGAATCAATTCAGAACCCTTGCTAAAGTTCTGGACTAAAGGCCCTGTTAGCCTTCCCTTGATCCTTTGGTCAGAGTTTCCTTTTCCTGTTCTTAGAAGATGCTTTTCTAGTTTCAAAGAAACAAATGGTATGGAACTTTTTTAAAAAATGAATGTCTTAACCATTTCTCTTCTTCCTCCACCATGTGGAAAAGTGTCCCATGTTGCAGGGAAGGATCTGACAGAATGGCATAAATGTCAACCTAATCTGCCTGGTGGTCCTTCCAAGGGAAGCTTGGTGCTGTTAACAAGTACATACTTCACAGACAACACCATTTTACCCAGAAACGCCTGACCTGAGTATCACTGAGTTGTAACCTTACAGAAGTAGAAAAAGTGTGAGGCTCCTTCCTCTGATCAGCAGCAGGGCACTTTGCATAGGACTTCAGAGCTGGTAAAAGATGTCCGCCGGTCCGTTCATCACAATGTCTGCGTGCACTCTATTAGCTATGCTGTAAGGAATGCCGCTTGCTCTTTGTGTTCTGTGAAGTAGAACAATAGGTCACTCTCCTCCAGAATAGCTGCTGATTCCTTCAAAGTTCAGTCAAAGCCCACATTTTTCCCCTCTGAATAATGTATAAGCATGGTTCACCCATGTGCTGCTAATCTAGTATGGAGGGAACTTTCAGCCTTCTTGTCTGATGTCACTGAGAAAACCCACTGGTTCAAACAGGAAGACTTTATCATCCAGTTTTGTTTGGCGGAGGGCTGTGATGAAAAGGTAGGAGTGAGAGAGCTCCAGAGGCGTACGCATAGGCACGCAACAGCCAGGAATGCTCACAAAGGAATGAGACATCCAGCTTAATACCTCACAGGCACATTCTAGATGGAAAGCTAAGCCTTCCCCCCATGCACAGTGGTGACTAGATGTTCTTTTGAGGGAGTATCTCCTCCATTTCCCCATCTGAAATTGACATCCCAATCTGTGGTCAGCTCCCAAGCCTCATCATTCCATATGGTCAGTGGCCCCCACAAGGGGGCTTGTGTTTTGGTTTCCTAGGGCTGCCATAACATATTTCCACAAACTGGGTGGGTTGGCACAACAGAAATTTATTCTCTTGTGGTACTGGAAGCTATAAGTCCAAAATCAAGGTGTTGGCAAGGCCACGCTCCCTCTGAATCCTCCAGGGACGACTTCTTCCTTGCCTCTTCAAGCTTCTGGTGGGTCCTGGTGTTCCTTGGTTTCTGGCAGCATGACGCCAATCTCTGCCTCCATCTTCATGTTGCCATCTTCCCTGTGTGTCTTCACATACCTTCTCATAAAGACATCAGTTATTGGATTTAGGGCCTACCTGAATCCAGAACGACCTCATCTTAACTTATTAGATTTATTTCTAAATAAGGTCACATTCTGAGTTCTAGGAGGACATATATTTGGGGGAATGCTATTCCACCCAGTATAACCTTTAAGAGTAGAAAAGTGATGCATAATTTATAGAGCTCTGCTCTTGTCTCCAGAAATGTCTGAGAAGCATGATTAGTGCCTAAGCATTCCTGAGGATGGAGGCAAGGATCCCACTTTCTCAGGCAGAGGGAAACATCTATGTCTGCATGCCTTCTGGTCTCCTAGTTGGAATGGCTTTCCCTCCAGATAAGTTATAAAACCTATGTCCTTCGAAGCCCTCCACTCATACTACCTTTTCCTTGAACCTATTTTTTCCCAGAAGATGTTATTTATTCTTCTTTTAACCCCATAATTTGAGGAAGAGTTTTACGGATTTGGAACTTCTTGAGGTTTCCAAAGGTCTATTGTCCCAGGATCTCTATGTGGGAGGGACACAGAACAGCCAATGAAGAATCATAAAATCTTAAAGTTTGTAGGAACTTTAAGAGCTAGACAATCAAACCTTTATACAAAATGGTACCTTAAGGCTTCCCTGGTGGCACAGTGGTTAAGAATCTGCCTGCTAATGCAGGGGACACGGGTTCGAGCTCTGGTCCGGGAAGAACCCACATGCCGTGAGCAACTAAGCCCATGTGCTGCAACTACTGAGCCTGTGCTCTAGAGCCCGGGAGCCACAACTACTGAGCCCATGCACTGCAACTACTGAAGCCTGCTCATCTAGAGCCCGTGCTCTACAACAAGATAAGCCAGTGCAATGAGAAGCCCGAGCACCACAATGAAGAGTAGCCCCTGCTCTCCACAACTACAGAAAGCCCGAGCACAGCAAGGAAGACCCAGGGCAACCAATAAATTAAATAAATAAATAAGTAAATAAATAAATACTTTTAAAAAATGATACCAAAATGGTACCTTAAATTTATTAGCTCCTTAAGCGGGAATGACTTAGAACCCAAGATATTTACCTAAGGGATGTTCTCTGAAGGATGGAAAAGTCTATTACAGAGTAGGCGAGCCTCATATAAGCCTCATCTGTTTTATAATTTTGCCTCAAACTATCCCTGAAGCTCACAGTAACCTCGTTCCATCATCTCAATTCTTGCGTACCTAAAACTCAGTGTGGGTGTTGTGTTGATTCACTGTGTCATAGTTTGTCAATAACTGCCCTACTTGAACTTGTTAAGCCTTCTAAGAGTGGGGAAATGTGAGGAGTGGAGTGTAGGTGAGGTCATCGTTGTCTGTGCTCAGGTTCCAAAGAACACCCCAGCTCTCTCATACCCTGCAGTGTGGTTGGGGAAAAGCAGGAACAGCATTCTCTGGGGGAGAGGCTCTAGATTTGAATGTCAGAACAAAACTCCTGTAGCTTAACAGCCTCTTTCTAGTCCCTTTGTAGACTTTTTCATCAACCTGAGATCTTTCTTATCGTTTCAAACACTTTCAATTGTGACTAATGAAAGACCCAAGTAAAGTTGACCTGTAAAACAGGGGGTTATTACCTCCTATAACAAGCATTCTTGAGTATGGGCAGTTTCCAAGGTTGGTTAATTGTCGCTTAATAATGTCAAGGACCCAGGTGCTTTTGTTTTTCTTCTCTAACGTGGCCATGTTTCGCTTGTGTTCTCAAGATGGCTGAGGCAGATTCAGGTAGTACATGTAGACATGAAGACCAGCTTCATGGGCATGCAGTCAAGACCCTTGCATGGGGCTCCAGGCTCAGAACCTCATGCATGGGGGCTAATGTTCTGTCATCTCCATCTTGAAAGTCTTAATGATTTTACTTCCAACAGGGCAGAGGAGTGCACACCAAAGGCTTGGAGCCTTAACTCATGCACAGTCCTGCCTCACCACCTGGGCTGGGCAGGCTCTTGACCACTTGCTCCCTGACTCCTGCCCAACCACTACTGCCACGCTTTGCCTCCAGCGGGGGTCTAGGGGTAGGTATGGGGAGGGTCAGGGTCAGAGTAATGTATGTTCTGCATGCTGTGTTGCAGGATGAGGCTCCAGGTGCCTATGAGGGTCCCCAAACTTAAATAGCAAATAAAACTCACCATTACAGGTGGAGAGAGAGAGACAGTTGAAGAAAGGAACAAGGATCTTCACATTTTAAGTTTTCACTGGGCCCCACAAATTATATAGCTGTCCCTAGTGCAGAGTTCCAGCAGAGGAAACAAACTCTTCTGTGCATCTCTTTTCTCTAACAGGGAGTCTTTTGCAGATACTCCCAGTAGATTCTAGTTCTACATAGCCCAAATTTAGAACACATGTCCATGCTCAAGGCAGTGACTGGCCAGAGACTGAGACTACCCTGATTAGCATAGACCAATGGAGATTCTATCCCTGAACCCATGGCTGTTTCAAATATCAGAACAAAGTCAAAGATTTGCCAGCATGGAAAGATGGGAATGAGGTGACGTGGGGAGTAGGATCTCTGTAAAAAACCAATAATGTCTGTCACACTGTTCTCTCCCTGATTCATCTCCTTTTTCATTCCGTCATATCAGCTAGAGAGGCCATAGGATCCTCAGAAATAACTGAATCCAATGCGTTTCTAGTTCTTTTAGCAGTGGGAACTTTTCTTCAAATGGAATTAATCACAATATCAGAAGGCAAAAAGAATAAAAGGCAGTTTCTTTGGTTGAAACAGATGAATGTTGCTTGGGTCCCAACCAATTAGGAAACCTAAGTATCCCTAATGAAAGTCTATCAAACCAATCCAAGGATGTCTGCTTAAGTGTTGTGCTGTGAAAATCTTTCTGTGCTACCTAAGTTCATTTTTTAAAGGATCTCAAAAACATCCTCAAAGTTGATGTTTGGTAAGACACACGTGCACTGCAGCTCACTTTGTTTTCTAACTGAAGTGCAACATTTTTTCTCTTTGAAGGCATGTAAAACTAACCCATTAAGAAGTGATATAATTTATGTTTTTCCAGTTTAATTCTTGTTGTTATCTAGGACTTAGCATCTTACAAAGCCTTCTGATGTTTGACTCCTATACTTCATTTCTAAAACATCCGAATCACATTAAAGTCCCTAAGTGCTTGAGATTGGGTGACTGGATTCACTAGCAGAATGTTACTGGGCAAGAAACTGAGTTGGAAATTAGTTTTCTTTCCACATCGAACTCTCAGCTGCTGGGCAGGGAGATCTTACATCTTTCTTTTCTCATTGTCCCAGAGGATTTTTATGCCAACCGTTCAGTGCCAACTGCTCAGGTACACTCCCACAGAGGTACAAACACAACTAGCTGAGAATATAAGGACAGGAGATCTAAGCCTGTCTGTACACTTGGGGTTTAGAGAAAACATTTGGCGACTTGGAAGGCGCTCAACAGAGTGTGTCCTAACCCCTCCACATTCCATCCACCATCCCAACGTGGAGCAAATTCATACACCACAGGCCTTGCCCCCAAAATACACACTGGAATCCACAAACCACACTCCTGTGTCCATACAGTTAGAGACTCAGTAGATTTCTTCTTTACAGGAATTCTGGAACAAAGACCAGAGTCTGAGGTTTTCACCGCAACGTCTCCACCAGGATTAACACAACTGCGTGAGAAAGAAAGGAGCTCAGAGGAGTGAAATGCTTCCCACACGTTTAACTGAGTGGAGGAGGGGAAAGCACCTACAACCCATGCTGCAGCGTCTTCCTGGCCATTTTGTGATTCTCGGAATCAGGCTTTAGTTCAGCTAGGCCCGGGGCACTGAGGCTGGAGAATTTTTAGTGTCTGCCAGGATTTCTTAGCTTTGCTCTAATCTTAGACCAATGGCAGCAACTAACCAAAGAGGCCAGTTACGTAGAAGGAGTGTACCGAGAAGACAAGGCAAGCAGTGGGCATAGGTAAGTGATAAAAACCCAGACCCTTAAAATACTCTAATGCTTGAGCGATATCTTCATCATAAGAAGAACTAGATGGAAAATAAGAATTGCACTTCGACCTGCTATTTCTACACTATCGCAGGGCTGCCAGGTGATCTCATCATTTTGAATGGCATTTAAGTATGGTGGAGACACACGACTTATCTAAAATCATAGAATAATAACATAGGAGAATGCTTGTGAAAGTGCTTAGTAGACTGGGAAGAGGATTTTCTTGCTATTCAGTCCAAACTCCTCATCTCCAGAGTCAAACTGAAACTCAAAGAGGTTGAGTGACTTGCCCGAGTCAGGTGACTGCAGTCTCCTGCTCTCAGTCCCGTCACCACAAAGCAGATTACTCAGAGCAGATTCTTCTTGGGTGGGTTGCTGACTTTGCCAAATACATTACTATGCATATAATATTGGTAGTTACAATCTGTCTGGAAACCAACATCATTAACTACAGTAAGTCATGGATGTGAGTTCTTTGAAATAGTCATTTTCCTGTAGCTAGGATCATTCAGGCAGTTTTGGAACTCACAGATTTGCATAAACACTCAAAAAATGTATTACTTGCCATCTATGTCCAGGCAGAATCGGCCTGTGTTTTCTTCTAAGACGGAAGGGACAGTAGTAGTCACAAACTGGTGACGAATAGATGGCCCAGAGCTTGGGGAAGCTTGTTAGTGTTGCCAGTGAAAGGGCATTTAACTAGCTGCGTGTCATCAGCCTGCCCAGGAGCTCTGGGCTACGCCAGTGTCATGGTCATCTTGGCCCCCAGCCATCAGGTGTGGGGTGACAAGTCTGGGAAACAACCACAGCTTGAGCAAAAAGGATGAGCCACAGAGAAGCTAAGTCTGGTGCTATTTCGTTGTTAATATTGAGGGAAATAATAATAGGGCAGCCAGAAAAAATTTCTAATCAAGGAAGGGAGTATGTGATAGAGGAGTACTTCTTTGATTTTGGTAATATTTAAAAATAAATAACTGAGGTGCATATTTGGCTTCTGGTGTTGCTGCTCACCTGGTATAAACCTGTATAAACTGAATATAAGCATCTTTTTGACCTGCTATTTCTTGGCCATGACGTGCAACCTAGTCAGTCCTCCAAGCCACAGGATTTTACTGCCAAGGGATCAGCACACTTTTTCAACGAAGGGCCCAGTGGCGACTATTTTAGGCTTTGCAGCCATGTGGCTTCAGCACTACTAAACCTTGCCATTGTTGTAGGAAAACAGTGCTGATCAATCTGTAAAGAAATGGGCGTTGCTGTGTTCTGTGGGGCCATAGTTTATCAGTCTCTGCTCTAATAGTTCTGAAATGTCTGGAGTTACTATAGAGAGTGAGGGGACAGGTCTTAATGGGTTCTGGGAAGTTTTTAACCTGGAAGAGAGCCACATAAATGTGGAAAAAGAGGGCTGAGTTTTACGCTTGTCCTAGCCATCTCTAGATGTCTGGGGCGGGGGGGAGATTTGGAAAGTTCTGGTTGCATTAATGGTCCCCTGAGGGTCCAATAGAAAGGTTCCAAATTCTCTGTGTGTGAGAGAGTTAGTTGAACAGATCCTCTCAACACAGTTTGCAAATTCTTTTCACTAAAGATAGTAGACATCATTTGAAGAGAGTTTCGTCTAGTATTTCCATCCTACTGCCATCCTGAAAAACACTGAACCTCATTTGACATGGTTTTTTAGATGCCAATGAACATATAATTTGAGTGTATACCTCAGAGTATAGTTAAATATAATTTTGGCCAGTGCAATGTAACTTTCAGGCATAGGGACATATGGCTTGAATGGCTTGAGCTCATGCTGTATGTGTGTGTGTGTGTGTGTGTGTGTGTAACAGAGAACAGTACCATCTGAGTAAATGGTAGGCTTGGTGCCAGATGCCAATCTGGCTGAGGAAGGCACACAAGCGAACAAGCTAACCTCAGCCTCCACTTCCTCCTCCCCCAAGAATCTATTAAAAGACAGAAAGAGCTGTTTAGCATCAGAGAGTGGGACACAGTGCTGAACGCACATGCCCCAGTGTGGGGATGGCAGCAGCTGCAGCCCGGTGTCAGCGACAGTCCCTGCTACTGCAAAGCCCCAGCACATCCCAGGAGCCAGAGGGGGAAACTCTGTGGGACTTCCAGGATGTGGGGACTGGGCCAGAAAGTGGAGCAAAGCCTGCATCACAGAGCCCTATAACACATCTTCGGGAGGCGGAAACTTTCTGAGCCACTCCAATGGCAGAGGGAGAGCCTACGTCCATCAGTGGTAAACTTCTCCAGTTTGCCTCTTAACTAAAACTTGGGGAAAATAAATGCAGTGATGGAGAAGACTTTGATCCATGCTGCGGAAGAGCCCGAAATCCCATGCACTCCAGTTGGCCACTTCTTCCAAATGCTTGCCTATATAGCACAAAGTGAATTGTTTATCAAGCAATAGTATTTTTACATTAAATATATATTATAGAATTTTTCAAACATATAAGAATATGCTAAAATATAAAAAAGCCCTGTGTATCCACTATGCAAATCTATTGAGTACTAACACATCACCATACTTGTGTCATTTTTTGAAAGGAATAAAATATTACAGACACAGTTGAAGCCCCAGGTATCCCTCTCTTCTCTCTTTTCCCTTGCTGTGTTCCCAGTGGTAACTCCAGAAATTCCTTAATTTGGTGGGTATGGTTTTATACTATTATACATACAGAGTATACATTAGTGATCTATAGTCATATTTGGCATGTTTTCACTTTTTATAAAAATTGTATCATGATATGTATTTTCAACCTGCTTCTTTGCACAACGTTATGTTTTTAAGAAAATTTCGGGCTTCCTACGTGGCACAGTGGTTGAGAATCCACCTACCAATGCACGGGACATGGGTTTGATCCCTGCTCTGGGAAGATCCCACATGCCGTGGAGCAACTAAACCCGTGCGCCACAACTATTGAGCCCACGTGCCACAACTACTGATGCTCACGCACCTAGAGCCCATGCTCCACAGCAAGAGAAGCCACGGCAATGAGGAGCCCGTGCACCACAATGAAGAGTAGCCCCCACTTGCTGCAACTAGAGAAAGCCCGTGTGAGGCAACAAGACCAAACACAGCCAATTAATTAATTAATTAATATTAAAAAAAAGAAAATTTCTATGTTGCTACATAGAACCCTAATTCATACATCTTAATTGTTGTATAGTATTTTGTCTTATAAATATACACAAACTGGAAAATGGACATTCATTCAATATTGAAAAAAATTTGAGTGTCTCCTGTCCTTCATATTATTTTATGTTCTGAGGATATAGAAGTGAATAAAATAGGCACATTTTCCTGCCCTCATGGAATTGACATCTAGTGGTGGAGATAAACAAGAAAGGCATACGTATATAACAGAATGTCCCTTTTGAGAATATGTATGAAGTGAATAAAAAGCAAAGTAAAGGGACAGAGGTAATCGGAGAAGAGATGCAACTTTTGCACGCAAGATGAAAGTCTCTTGGAAAAAGGCTTTTCTGAGCTGGAAAGCTGTGAACAGGACCTGAGGGTGGTTTCCAGGTCTTTTGTTATCATCTGTGAATACAGTACTTTCTGATACAGCATCATGTTGCTCTTGTCATGTGTTTATGCCCCCAGTGAATATCTCCTTGTGAAAGTGAAGCTACGTATTTGTGGGCAGTGTGGCTTCATGTTTTCCTTGCATAGAAAATGAAAGTGTGTGTATGGCATGTTGAGGGAAACAGAGGCGGCACCCTGTTGAGTGTGCAGAGGAATCCAACCCGGGGCTTCAGGCTACTGCAGCCCCTTCCCTCCCCACCTGTCCACAAGCCTCCTGGATCAGTATCTCGGCACCGCTGTGGCCCATGCTGAGCACACTGGGTACCATCTGCAGGAAGCTCTGTTCTTGAACAGAATTGCTGTGCCAAGGGGGAGGAATATCTTCAACCTTAGGAGATCATGCTAAACATTTCTTCCCCAAAGTACCTCTACCAATTGGCACTTCCCTTCAGTAGCATATGAGACTTTCCTTTTCACCAGCTCCATCCCAGCACTTGTTGAACTTTTAAAATTTCACAAAATTTGTTTACATTTGCATTTCTCTAGTTATTGGTCACATTGAACACCTTCTCGTGTATTTATTGGCCAGTAAGTTTTCCTCTTCTGTGATTCATATCCTTTCCTCATTTTTCTGCTAGGCTATTCATTTTTCTTATTAATCTATAGAACTACTGATTTAATCCAGGTAATGATTTTTTGGCAGCTGTATGCAGAGACCATATCCCAGTCTATGGCTTGTCTTCTAACTTTATTGGTACTTTTTGTTCTACAGACATTTTAAACTTTAATGTGGTAAATTTGGCAATATTTTATTTTACAGTTTGTGCATTTTTTTATGTTGACTCCTTCCCTATCCTGAGGTTATATAGCAGTTTGCCACATTTTTTAATAAAAATTTTCCTGTTCACATGGCAGTCTTAACTTTGCCTGGCATTCAGTTTCTTGGAACCACATTAGTGAGGTTTATTTTATTTTATCCTTATTTAAATTTTATTATGACTATCTGTCCATTTATTGAATTGTCCTTCAGGCCACTGACCTACAGCACCTTGATAAACACACGAGCCTTCCTTTTGCAACTCATGCTCCTGTAATTGAGAAGACGGGGCTGAGAGTGACATTTACACATCAACCGTGAGGTTCCCTGGTGGCTCTAGAGCTGCCCAACATAACAGCAGTTGGATATTCAAGCATGGGAGGGAAACTCTCCTCATGCATTTATGACTTGTGGTAATTAAACTTTGGAGAGAACTTTTTGACTCAAGACCCATGTAAAATTATAAGTGAATTAGTCATGCCAAGGCTCACGTGTTATTATCATGAGCTCCAGCCTTCAGAATTTCCAAATAAATCACAGCCAAGGTACAGACGAGAGCCAACCATCAAATTTCAAATATTCCAGGATTGAGAAATGTAATTAGTTGACCTACAATAAACACACTTTATCACTTAGGGGTGTTTTGCTCTGTTTCCTGCAAACTGTCAGACATGTGCATTATAAACCTCATACATTATTAAAACAGTTTGTTTTCTAAAAAAAAATAATTTGGCAGAATAATATTGGAATTAAACCAAAAATTCAACTTTCTGGACTTTAGAATGGCATAGATCCAGACCAAGAATCAAGAAAAAAATAATGACCCTCAGCTATTTTAATTAACAACCACAACAAAAACAATCAGCAATTTGAAGAAAAACTTCACAAATAGCCTTATGGTAGAGATTTCTGTTAATAGAAATACCACAGACATACTAACAAAAGAAAAGAGAATGGAATCTGCCCTTTACTGGACATTTAGCATCAATTAGTCACCATATAAAGCACTTCTACATATGGTGTGCCATTTAAAACTTACTGCAGCCCTCAAAAACATTATTAAAATTCCCATTTTAAAGGTGAGAAGCTGAGATTTTAAAACCTTGATAAACTTGTCAAAGATGCAGAGCTGGTGAACAGTAGGTCAAAGACTCTGATTCTGTGTTGACCGACATCTTTGCTTATCTGTTTTCCACCATGGCTTCTGGTTCTAGTGCTTGGATGTGTTGCTCTAAGAAGAATCATTCAGAAGCTACTTTAATTTCAGGACCAGGGATCAAGGCATAGCTTGGGACTCCTCCAGCCTTGTCCTAAGTCTTCTCTGGAGTAGACCCAACCCATGGCTAACCCCAGCACCTCCCAGCCCGTGACATCCATACAGTCATTACCCGGAATTGTTGCATCCTGTCAAAGAGTGGTCTCTAAACTGGGTCAGTGGGATTCCACTCCATAATACAGGCCCTGTGACCCCTCCAAAATCTCTAGGGCCGGATGTGCAATGTGATGTAGGATGCTTGGATTTTAAAGAGAGAATACACTATGTTAGCAATCGTTGCAGAACACCTACAGGTATGAAGGAGCAACTCATAACCTTGGAATTATATTATTTCCTTTGTGAAATGGATATTCACACTAAATAAGGAAAAACAAGGTAATAAATGGACCTGTCAGTTCAGATAAGAACTCACTGCTAAATGAGTTAGAAATGCTTTTGGGTTTAGAGCTTTGGGGATTTCAGAATTGCAGATAATAGATTGTGTACCTGTTTTTTAAAGACTGAATGCTTCTCAAAATCTGTAGTTACTATATGCAGGGGAGTATGACTTGAACTTTGAAGAGTACTTTGCTTTTGACAGAACTGTTTTCACACATTATTTCACTCTCAGAGCAACAATGTGAGAGATTTTTATTCTATTTTATTGACAAGGCTGCTCAAGTTCAGAGAGCTTAAGAAAGTTGCAGAAGGTCACTTAGCCAGGAAATGGTAAGACTGAAACACATATTCTCTGACCTTTATAGGAGATTTGATAGAATCTACAGATTCTATTTCCAATTTTACCCCTTTTCTACTATGGGACCTTGCAAGCCACTTGAGTAGGAAAAACTCAACCCTCCCACTGTGTTTCCCACTTACTCTCACACAACAACCATGCTCACACCTTTGATACCAAATGTGGGGGGGGGGGGTTTCCCACACCAAGCAATTCTGTGATACCAGCTGAGTATCCCACAATTTAACTCACTGTCTACCTGCAGATAGCATCAGGTCCCACTGGTTAAGGGCTCAGTCCTACAAAACTGCACCCCTACCCTCCCACTTCAGATACCAATCCTAAGTCTAGGTTGTTACCTGTGCTTCTGACTGATTGGTTACAAATCTGAATTTCCCACAGTCCCTTCCATGGGTTCATTTAAACTGCTAGAGCAGCTCATAGAACTCAGGAAAGTTTACTTACTGTTTACCAGTTTATTATAAAAGGATATGTAAAGGATACAGCTGAACATCCAGATGGAAGAGAGACATAGGGCAAAGTATATGGGAAGGAGCATGGTGCCCTCTGTGGCTGCACCACCCTCCTACACCTCCACTTATTCACTAACCCTGAAACTCTCCAAATCCCATACTTTGGGGATTTTTAAGGAGGCTCATCACGTAAGCATGATCAATCATTAACTTGATTTCCAGACCCTCTCCCATAGAGGCTGGGGAATGGGACTGAAAATTCCAAGCTTCTAATTATGGCTTTGTGATTAGCCCCCATCCAGGAGCCATTCAGGAGCCCACCCAGAGTCACCTCATTAGAACAAAAGACTCGCCTATCATCTGAGAAATTCCAAGGGATTTAGGAGCTCAGAGTCAGGAACCAAGTCAAAGACCAAATATTAGAACAAAAGGTGCTCCTTGTGCTCTTATCACTTTGGAAATTACAAGCGTTTTAGGAGCTCTGTGCCAGGAATAGAGGCAGAGACCAATATAAATATATTTTTTCTGTCATCTCATGCCACTAAACCTTGCCAAATTTCAGTTTCCTTGTCTATAACCTGGGGACAATTATCTTTTCTGCTGAACTCAAAAGATTATACTGAGAGCAGATTATGGTGTGCTATGCAAATGTAAGATCTTATTTTTACTGTACACCTGCATCTGTTTGGCTCAAAACCTGTGTGGGGCTTTGTCAGTACAGGGAGTATGGTCTATGACTCCCTGGGGAGCTCATCAGAACTTGCAGGATGGCCAGAAGGGGACCTGTCCTCTCCTGCTGAGCCTAAGCCCATAGACACAGCTGCACAGCTCTCATTTTTAAAATTTTCAGCTGATTTCCAAGCACATTCCATTCTCATGATGCACAAATTTTAAAGGACTTTTGCCTTCAAGCATGCTGGAAAAAATAAATTGGAAACCTCTTTTTCAGTTTTTGGACCTCACAGTATATAATTCAGGTAATAAAAATATATATATATTACATGTTTTATTGCACATTTCTGTGTAAAACAGAGATACATATTTGGATGGAAGTTACCTTTCTTTTCATTACAATCTCTTTAGGACCGCACTAAAAGAACAGCAATGCCAAAATCTGCCTCATGGATAAAATCTTTAAAAATGTGTCCAGAAAAATGTAATAAAGAACATTATTATGCCAAGGATTCAGTTGAAATGCAGACCAACCAATTCCCTCTTACATATTTTGTAGTTTATGACTTGTACTATAACATCACAGGATAAACTGAGTAAGGCCCTGTTTTCTCAACATTGGCATGATGGAAATGTTATACTACATTTCTAATTTTACACGCATACAAAATTCTACATAAATAAATATCGACTAATGAAATAATTTGTATATGTATATATCTTGCACATACACATGTATGTATGTACATATATGTACATGTGTGTGACATATACACACATTCTACCAATGGATTCAACAAATATATTACCTCATGTGAATTAGCTACTTATATGAGGCACTGGGTATAAAAAAAGAATATAATCTAGTCCCTAACCTCTAGCAGATGGACATTCATGGAAATGAATAATTTGATTAGCGTAGTATAGGAACATTATATTTCATTTTGCAATTTTATTGAGGGTCCATTGAAATTGCATAGGAAAATAAATCTAATCTCCTCAATTAGATGTAAATCTCCTAGAATCTAGGAGTATAGAGATACTATTTTATATATACATATTTGAACACATAGGATATTGCTTTGTACATAGTATATGCTTAATTTATATTTTATTGATCAATATTGTTTGATTTTAAAAATCTGAAAGGCATTATTTAAGGGAAGTCACCAAACTTTGTATTTGAAGGTAATGCTTGCTACATGATTTCTGTATGGGATCAATCCAAATTAATGCTTTTAAAATCCAGATTGTGCAGACATTGTGTTGTCTTTTCTTAACAACTTCTTAAATTCTAAAAAATAACAATTAGCATTGGATCACTTATGTAAAAGTTTAAATAAAAAGAAAGAAAAGACATGAATTAAAAATACATTTGTGGTTTCAAAATGATTTGGTCATTTCTTTGCTAGCACTCTTACATTTCAAGCCAAGTCTTTTTGTCTTTAGGGCCGGATATAACAAGTTATATTTCTGTAGCTTCTTGGAAATTCTGATAGGAGATAAGATGGGAACAGAGTTTGAAATTCTTTAAAAAATATGAATGAAGAGTTAGCTGTGGATTTTAGCAAACTTTGGGTAACTGAAATTGGCTGTGATAGCTGAGACAAAAGAGGCCAGAAAAGTACCCTGGATGGGACAATAGGAAAAGAAATTCTTCTCAAAAGTACTCAGTGGCCTTGGATTTTCTTAGCATCATGTGTTGGTAGGGTTGTGTTTAGGTGCAGAGACAGAGTTGTCATTATTAATTTTTGTTTATGAGGCATTCATAAGATATCATAGTATAAAAATAATAAGGCAACATTGTTATTTTCAGGTATGTGAGCTGTAAAGCTGACACTTTAGCCCTCTGGCCATTTTTCAAGACATTACCTAATACATTACCTCATAATGATGACTAGAGGGAAACATTTTCAAAAGCACAGTCATAAAGTGCTTCGATAAAGCCCACTCTCAGTCTTGTAGCAAAACCTGGGCATGGATCCCTCCTAAAAGGAGTTCAGAGGCACCGAATGTCTCTGCCCATGCACAGGAGCATCACTCATGTCCTTAAGGACTCTCAATTTCATTTTGGGGCAGAAATCCTAGCAGGTAGACTATGAGACCAAATTCTGCCCCAGGGAGGAAAGAGCCTCCTGAGAAGCTGTGGTAGCTAGAATACTGTCACCTGCTTTATTTTTACTCAGTGGGAACACGATCAGCCAGTAAAGCCTAGCTCTTGCATTCATGCCTCTCAGGGGTCCAGTCCCCTAAAAAGGGGCAGGTTTGGGACATATAGGCACAGAGCGGAAACAGTGGCCTTTGAAAATGCACTGGGAACCCACAATAAGGCTGCCTTGCTGACACCTCTGACAGAAACAGATTTAAAGAATGTGACTGCCAAGGGCTGTTGGTGGGGCTTATTTTCTATTTGTTGTCAGAGAGGAAAGACTCTGTCTTCCTCATACCAGGGCATCTGTGAGCAACATTGCAATTGGCTCAATTCTCTCCCTTGGTTGTACAATATCTTCTCTCTCTTTCTTATCCATTTCTTCTCATATATGCCACATCTCTGCCCCTGCCATTTTCTATACAGAATTTATGAAAGATCATCCAAGATGGGGGTTCTTGAGGAGCTTTAAAAGAATACCTGTACCTGGGCCTGACTGCCTAGCATTTCTAATGTAGACAATCCAGGCATCAGCACATTAAAAAAAATTTACCAGGTGATTCCAATGCGCAGCCGAGTTTAACAGCCATTGATCTAAGGAGTTAGGGCTTTTGCGGGAGAGTAGTGAGTAGCTAGTAATGTTTCTGGATATGGGAGTGTGTGAGAAAGATAAATCTGGTGACATTATGCAGAGTAAATTAGAGAAGGGAGAAACGAGAGGTGGAAATCACGGGTTTATCAATTCTATCAACATTCGAAGGAGGATCATCATGGTGGCTGGAGTGCCAGTGCAGGTGAAATGATGCCACTCAAACTCTCTGTTCAAACCCCATTAAATATTCTGTTTAAATGTCATTTTAAAATGTCATCCTCTGTGGTAAAAGATAACATACTCTCAGAATGCATTTCTATCGAGGAGGATTTATAATTGCCAGTAATTTGCACTGGTAGATAAGAAAAAATACCTGGTCTATGAATTCTTGGATTAACTTTCTTTCAAACTAAGGAGAAATGCAGATACCTTCAAACCTATTCTCCTGTTTTTATGTTAATAGATGGTGTAGTTCTCCCTCAGAGAGTCTGACTGGAGGCCAGTGAGGCTTGATTCGATCAGCGTGGAGAGGTGGGATGTCGAGGATAATGCCATCCATTCACTGGGGTCACTGAAATCTCCACTCTGCAAAGATAATCTGCCTAGAAGAGAGAGAAATGGAGGGGAGTTGGTCTTAGAGCACATTCATGCTGCTGATGTGGAAATACTTACAATTACATGTTCATGTTACTCTGTTCTGCAAGATGGAAGAAGTCAGAGAGAACTGATTCCATTTTGGCAGCTGAGTGCTGAAAAGGTGTAATAATTAGTGCAATCATTAATTCATTCTTTTAAAAAATTTTATTGAGGTGAAATTCAAGTAGTGTAAAATTAAACATTTGAAAGGAAACAATTGTCATTTAGTGCATTCATGGTATTGTGCAATCACTACCTCTATCTAATTCTGAAACCTTTTAATCACCTTAAATATTAATGCATTTTTAAATTAAATTATTTATTTATTGTTCTACATATAAACGGTGTTACACCAAGTACAATAAACTGTATAAAGAAAAATAAAACATGGTTTAGGTCCCTAGGAAGCAAATCTTTAGTAGGGATCTTGGCCATTTTCCTCTTAGAATACAAGAAAATATATAATAAATTTTATTAAAAAAAAGCATGACACCAACCAAGGGAGAGCTAACTTCTAACTTGTAGATGTTTGTGGGTTGGGTGTGAAAAGCTTCACCAAGGAGGAGGTATTTGAGACAGGCTTCAAATAATGGGCAGAGAACAGGCAGAAGGAGGCAGCATACTTCCAGTAGCAGGAATAGCACAAGCCAAGGGAAGAAAGAAGAGGCATAAGAAACACTCAGGGGGTGTGGCATGACTACACCTGGGCAGGATGGGTGGAGCAGGTGTTCAAATTGGAAAAGTAGGTTGAGCTGATGTTGTTTGTAGAGATCTCTGTATAACTGACTGAGGAATTTGGATTTGCTAAGCAACAAACAGCTACTGAATATTTTTTAAGCAGGAAGAAATACAATGAATATTTTAGGAAGATAAATCTGATGACCGGGTACAGGATGGACTTGAGAGGGGAACTGTCCCTTTAGGTATTTTTAGCGATACAAGGGGTCTGGTTTGTCAGTGGGTAAGTTTGAGAAAAGTCTTGAGAGACATTTCCAAGCCCTCAAAAACAAGCTGGTGGAGGCCAGAAAGGAGGAGGGTTTAGGGTACCTCAATCACCCCCCCTCTGCTTCTGATGTAAGAACCTACCTTGATTGCCTCATCTTAGAGACCCTGTCTAAATCACAGGCCAGTCTCATTGGTAAATCACAGGGCCAGCCTTATAGGTAAATTATAGCTGGGGAGTTAGTAGTCATTTTTCAATGATCAGTCCTTTGGAGAGTCTAGTCCAGGGAAACATAGGCTCCCTGACCAGGGCCTGCTTCATCTTTAGGAGTGTCATACTATTGGTAGTGATGGTTATTCCTATATCCAATTGATTTTTGAAAGCAATTTTCCTCTCTAGCAGAAGCTTGTAGTCAGATGTGCAAAGAATCCTTTAGAACACGAAAAATGTAGGTTTGCTCCACTGCTCACATTATTCACATTTAACAAGAATTTACTGAGTGCCTACTGTGTGTTAGGTCCTATCTCAGACTCCCTCAAAGGGCTCTCATGATTTGGAGAGAGAGTATCAAGTCTCTAACCTACTGCACCATTTTCCTAACCTACAGATGACAGGTAAACGGTATGTGTACCTCTATACCCTGCTCCCATCTCGGGTCCACCTGGTCATAGCACATCCATCTTCCCACTCAGCCTTGCTCACACAGCTCAGAGTCCTCAGCCCAGAGCTGTAAGCAGCCTTCACAAACACTGCCTAGACAGGACCTATGGGATGTCACTTATTGTCACTTATTCACATGTCTGCCTTGAAACAAGTAGTCTCTTCTTATTTCGAGTGTTAAAATGCCTAATCAAAGCAATATCAATTTATACACTCATTCAATTTTAAATTTCTCCCTTGTTTGGGACTGCTTTCAACTAGGAAACTTGCAGTGCAAAAGAAAGATATATTCAGTCTTTTCATTTGTAGTAGGGTTCTACTACATACTGTTTAGCTCATTTATTACTACGTAATTTTATCTCGTTTCTTCTAGGGTCAGTTAAAATGTGCAGGATCAGAAAAGTCTTCTGTGTAGGATCAGTCTTATGTGACTGGAAAATTTCACTGGAGACCTGTGGATACAATGATACCCAAAGACACTGCAAAATACCTGGGTATTTTTATGACTCTTCCTCTGACCTGCTGGCAGCCCTCAAACTTCGAGTAGTTCATCTCTCTCCTTAGGTCTCCTCACCCCTCCCTTCAGCGTCCCCCTCAAGGACACCCTTCCAAAGGTTGGCATCTGAACCATGAACACAATTTTTTTGCCTTTCCAAATTGTGGAAGTGCAGGATTGTCTCAACTCAAACCTGTCCCTTCCGTCTGCCGCCAAACAGGGCAAACTCCACATACAGCCTTGTGCATTGACACTCTTTGGGGATGAGTCAGATATCAGTCCTCACACCTTCTAGGTCAGGTTCTCTTACGGTTCCTCCTGAAGCTACCTTCACTTGGATTGAGGTGAGGGGAGGTACCCCTCATGTCCTCCATAAGTGGGAAAGGACGAACATCCAGTGCACAAACGACTCTCCCCTTAAAGAAATCTTATTAAATCTTATCACTCTCTTTAGCCCCCAAATGAAAACTTTGCCTTAGCTTCTATAGCAGTGGATGATCAGCTGATCTTGGCTGAATAAGTATCATAACCTTCAAGTGTGTCCTACTTAGGTGGTCTAGCATCTGCTTTTGGCTATTGCATTTTTCTCTCTGAAAAGCCATGACAATAGGAAAAGTCAAATGTGATGTCCAATTACATGCCTAATTTTGGGGGGAACTAAAGATCACACAAAGGTTGCAAACTTCATGTCTATACTCCCTTCTCTGAAACTCCTTGGGGCACATACATTTCAGAACTCACAATTTTTCAGATTCTAGAAAAGCAATATGATGTATGTATCATAGACTATGTCACAACCACTGCAGTAGGACCAGGGGCAGCATTCTATAATCAAACTCAGCAAAATGTGCCCATGTTCACCCAAAGTTGGGTAAATAAAGATGACAGGTGGCCTTTTGTTAATTTTGGCCAAATGCGGCCACCAAGTGACTTGTTGCTTGAGTGAAATCAGTGGTGGTAGGAGACATACTCTGGCTCTCTATTCTCTCTATCCTCCACTTTCCACCATGACTTCCACTGACCGTTAACCAGCAGGCAAGGGACCCGAGAAATCCAGCCTGTGGCATGAGCATCCCTAGGTACAGAGCAGAGGAGAGAAGGGCCAGAAGAGGAGGTGAGGCAAGCAAGTCTGGGAAGGCACACTTACCATTTTCACTGAGACCTCCCCTTTCAGGAGGCCTTGATTTTATTATCCACCCCTCCATGCTTTCTGTCACTAACACCTCTTCTCAGCTAACTCTACATAGAACCAGCACTGAATTGAAAACCAGATAACCTGGACTCGGATTTGGGATCTGCCATCATCTCTTGCTATATCTGAAGTTAAATGAGACAGCATGTTTGGAAAGCGCATGGAATAATCTTATATCCTAAGAAAAGCCAGAGACTTGAATCTGTGGGGACCAAGTATATCTCTTTTCTAAAGGTTTGACTCAAAGAGTCAAGGTAAATAATGAAGGCAAATTAAATTGGTAATTTAAATTGGTAATTTAAAGGAGTACTGAAAAAAAAAGTCTAAAGACCTCTCTAAGCCTTTGGTTTTTTTAAGTCTTCTTTATGTGACAAAGACCAAAAAACAAAACAAAAAAACAAAGAATGAAACAAACTAATAAATGCATATTCATAACGTCCTTCCCCCAAAAGAAGTGGTCATATTGGTTCTCGGCTTTCTGCTGTTCTAATTTGGTATGAAGGACAGATGTACAACTGACATAGCTGAAAGGGCTAAACTAATTTCCATTAGAAGATACATATCGTTTCATTACAAAGAGTAATTGCTCTTCTTTCCTGGATGTAAATGTGTGAGAGAGGATAGAGACAGAGGGAGAACTGGAGAGATAAGAGCCAGGATTGGCTCAAGTAGGGGTCAGAAAATTTGAACATGTGTATAGAAAACCACTTAAGGCATTGATTCTGCCATGTGAACTCCTGGGAAAGAGAATTTTTAGGAAGTTTTCTTATGTCTTGTGAATGGCAGACCTCTTTGCTGCCTCTTCACGAAACTTCATTTTAAATTGCTTTTCAGTACCTTTCTGGATGTTTCCTTTGTGTATGACAACATGCTGAGATAGGTCACAGAGAGGCCCAGTTTTATTAGAGTTATATTTTTATAACATATTTTTCAAGTGCTCTCTAATGCTGCCAGTTAACTTTATTAAAGAATTCTTCTTTTGAATTTTAAATAAGTAAAAAAACTTGTTAATCTCTTTCTCAGTTAACCAAGGCTCTGTAGGAATCCTGGCAATTCCAACAGATTCCAATTCTATCTATGTAGATAGAACCAAAGCAAAATACCTTAGCAGAAAAAAGGCACTCTTTGAGCAGTGGACTTGGAAACCGAAACCTGCAATATTACAACATGAATTCTCCCAACAAAAATGGGTTGTGTTTTTTAGTTTGTGAACATTCTGTGTTCTTTCCCCAGAAACAGACACACTGAAGTTTTATAAGCCATTCCCAGGGATGCATTTCTGTAGAATTTCCTCATTGTTTGTGGCTAAGTGTGTGAAGGATTCTGGCATCCACGCGCATTCATTTCACATGCTCTGCCCTCAGGTCTGTTTGGTCCCAGCCTCAAATACCTCAGAGAGGGGGCGTTGCACCTGGCCCCACTCTGCAACACTCACCACGCTGTGTCTTTGACATGTGTGTCTTTGGTCTGCGTGAATGTGTAGCACATCCTCTCCTTTTTCAGCAATTTCAAAATGTGGCTGTTAGTTTCCCATCTCTTTCCCAATTCTCTTTGTTTATAGGAAAGCATTTCTGGTTATTTTCTAGACTTTTACTGCTGGCTGTTGGGCTGATAGGTCCTGCTGGCAAATTTGAGCAGTTTTCTGTGTTTACATCTGTTCCTTCTCTGGGCACCGTTTGTTGGCAGGCTGCAGACTTCCTTCTCTTTGGCCGTGTCCCTATTTTTTAAAACAACACAACCTCCAATATTTGCCCTGAAGTGATGATCAACACTTTTCCCAGATGCGTGATGACAGAAGTATGGTAGGGATTTCTTTGTGCTGGAGTTTATCTTTCCAATGTACGTAAGGCCTTTTTCCTTTCTCTAAAATGGTTTAAAAATATCTCTGTCCTTGCTTTCATTATCTTGAACCGATTCTTCGTCTTGGATTGATTTATCTTGAACTGATTCTCTGTTTTGGTTTACTTATCAGTCTCTGCTTTGTTCTTTTCATAGTCTCTGCATGAGACCCTGTCAGTTTAGCTGTGCTTATAATTCTCCTTTTGAAAACATGAGTTCTAAATGGACTCCTAAGGATATGATGGGCTATATCTTGGTGTGTGTTGGCACCTACAGTTTTTCAGCAAAAAAAAAAAAAAATCTGAGGTGGTTGACAAATAGTATTGATTAAAAGGTATTTGCCATCTACCAACAGGCATATTATTTAAAGATAAAATTATCCATGGATGAACTATATAGAATTTTAATAATTCTTTACTTTGCAATTACCAGTTGTAGAGAACCCATGCAATTTAGGAAGCTAGCAAGATTGTCAGGTTGGAACTCTTAACTTCAGGAGGCAGTGTTGCAGAAAGAAAAGTATGGGAACTCTAGACCAGACAGACTTGGATTCAGATTCTACCACTTCATAGCTCTCAGGGTTTCATTTCTCCATGAGATGAATTTATAAAAAGGGAATAATAATATTTACTGGGCAAGATTATAGTTAAGATACATTCATATATAAAAAGTGCTTAGGATATAGTAAGTACCCTCCAAATGGTAGCCACTTCTCCTTTTATTATTGATTTTTCTGAAACTGCCCACAGTCTGCCTCACTCAAGCACTCTCACTGGCATGATTAATTATTGTTCTCAAATTTCGTAAACCACATTTGGCTTTAATGAAACGATGCATATGTCCATCTGGAAAGTAAGTTAAAAAAATAAATATAATTCTATGGAATGACTAATAGCCCCTTGGGAGAAGCAAAGCACTTGGCAGACTGAGAATTTTTAGGTAGAGAACATAGAAATCTTGTCTGGAGGTAAACAGTCAATGCCTACTTTTTCATTAAAAATGCCAGGAGAAATATAATAATGTGTTCAGAGTCTATATTTCCAAGGGTCCATTTCTGCAACTCCTCCACAGTAAACTTTATTGTACTCAATTTATCTCCCTTGAAAACCAACCCAGCTCTGAGATACGATCAGCCCAAAGGAATATTCCACTAGCTGACTCAAGTCTCAAAAGTCCTCTAAGATGCATCACGAATGAGTTTTAAAGAATTTGCTTTTTTGTGAAGAAAAGAGTCATTTCTCAGGAAGCATAATCATTCTTGCTTCTCTAGATTAAAAAACAAAAAAAAATTTAAATAGGATGGGGGGGGTCTTTCAATTTAGCAGTGGAGCACACCTTTTAGAACGCCTTTAGAAATTTCTATAGAGCAAATGGTTTCCTATCAGCATTGGTCTGTCCCCAGTGGACCAGAGAAAAAGGTTGGAGACAAAAAGGGGTTCTATGAAAATCATGACAAAAAAGTAAGTTTTATGAATTATAATGAACATTTTAATGAATAGTTCAATTTTCGGGCAATTCTATGATTCAGAAATTTGTATTTTCCAATTAAATTCAAAACATGTATAAAAAGTTACCATGCTCATGAAAAGCAGGTTTAACTATTTACCAAAAAATATATTTTGCACATTTAAAATAAATCTTTTAAACCAAATAATCTTTTGATGCTTCATTTTGCATGGGACTAGAGTGGAGCATTATTTTAATTAAGTCATCACTGTTACACCTACCAAGAGCATGTGTTCCTTTCTTAATACCTTCCCCATACCTTAATACCTTCCTTACTTAGTACTGGGTAAGTACTTTCTTTTTGATTTTTTTGGGGGCTGGGGGGTAGGTACTTTAAACTACTTCACAAACATTTTAATAAATCATATTTTAGTCACATGACAAAAAGCTTCTAATATAAACTCCAGCCCAGTGTCTTAAAATTATCTGAATTTTGTTGCTGTGAGATTTCCAATGAAAATTAGAACTCTTCCACTTAACAGAATTAATTTTCAGACTTAAGCCATCATCAGGGATCCTAGAAGCCAAAGATAGACTTAACCTTGGTGAGAATCAGGGGAAATGAGATTGTTCAAGAAATGTGGGTTGCTCAGGACTGAGGCTGGAGGCAGGGAGAGGTTTGGCCCTGGGGACCCAAGAACAGCACAGCTGTGTCAGGGATCATCCACTCTGACATTTACTACACATTTTCTCCAGAAGGTGGTGCTTGTCAGTCACTCCTGGATGGTTGTGAGAAAGGACTAAAATATATCCTGACTCTTAAAAGAGTTTCCCTCACTACAAGAAGCCAATGGATACAAAAGCATTGCTAGTATGGCAACAGACATCATGTTTTAGTATATCCACCACTCCCACATAAAAGGCACTGGGAGAGCTTGTGCTGGAGGAATGATGGGGGATATACGAGTCCCTCAGCATTACAAAAGAGAAAGTTCATGATATCATAAAATTCTAAGCTGAACAAGTCTAACTAAAGACCAGCTGTCCTAAGTGTTCCTAACAAAACCGTATTTTGAGTTTGAAGTTATTATATTATTGAAGTTGTTTGCAAATTTCATATGTGTATTTCTTGGGGGGGGGGATAGATTTCATTATATTGTCAAAGGTGTCCACAAAGAAATAAAATTAAGGAACACTTACTGTAGGAAGGTGGAAGCTGAATCACAGCATGGTGAAGCCATCTGCTTGTGCTCCAGAATCTCAGTGGCAGAGGCAGAGAACCCTGTTTTCCTGAGGGATGTTGTAACTACACAGAATTCTAACAAAATGTCTTCACTTTGAAGAAAGAGAAGCTATTCCAATGTATTCTGCTATTCTGTGTCATGTCACGATAACTGTAAGGTTGGTTAAATATTCAAAGTTATTAGCGTTATTCTAATCATTTAAAAAAATGCTTATTTGACCAAATGTTTCCGTTTTGATTGATTATGTTGGCATTATCCAGACATAGCCCAAATAACAGCACACTCCCATGACCATGATCCTGTAAATATTCTGGCATCTCCCCCATTACCAATAAAACTATTCAGCACAAGTATGCAGCATAAAAGGGAGAAAAATGGGAAACACATGTTTGAGTTCTCCATGTGAAATCTATAGCCATTAAGGGAGTGATTTGCATTATGTGGCCTGATCCTGTAGCTAGCAACCATGTGACACAGCACAGTGAAAAGAAGGAGCAAGGTTGGAAGAGATATTTTCCAAGGAGACAGAACTACAATTCTTCTTTCTAAACCAAAACAACCCAGAAGCAAACCTAGTGAGAAAACATTTATATAGGACGAAAGAAGTAAAAAACCTTGTACTTCTGTCTTATAATGTGGTTTAGGGTAGACTGATAAAAAGGCAAATATTCTGAGAAAACCTACAGACTAATAATTGTCATAAAGTAACTTTAACAATGTGGCCTAAACCCAAATGAACAAGACAACATCAACAACAACAGAAGAACACCTAAGACCCCAAACAAGTATCATAGGAGAATAATTATTAACTTGAGTGGGGTTCACTTCCCTCCCCCACCTCTGAGTACTTCACTTCTCCTACCGCCGAGAAAGGTTAGAAGTCAATTTTTCATGAGAAAATAGAGTAAAAAGAATCTACGTTCCCATGGTGGCTGCATGGAGCAGCGGGCTGGGAGTGTGGCTTCTGTGACAGTCTAGGCTTCATGATATGATAGGAGCAAGGAGGCTTAAGATGGCCGGTGCAGATGGCAGAGAGAGGAGATTGCTGTGGGGTAGAAGGAAAGACTCTGGGAAGTGTAGCAGAAAACGGGAGAAGATGAGAGGGTTTCGTAGGGTTGCCGTAGCCAAGTGTTGGAAGCCCTGACAATCTTGAGAGAAACAAGAGTAGTACCATATAATTCCAACTGGGGAGATGCTCCCCTAATGTGACACTGTTGAGGGAGAGGCAAGGCCAGAAGCAGTCAAGACTTTATGAAGCCTTACACAAGCAAAGAAGACGGTAATCAGTATTGTCTAAAAACAACGTCCAGGTAGCATTTGTGTTTATGACAGGGGTACACCGTGTGTGTGACCTAATTTTCACGATGGGTCACTTCGTATGCAGTGTGATGGGTATGTTTGTCATTGCACTGACCACATAAGGAGGTGTTCAGCACACAGTGGAATCACATCATATTGTTGGCAACAAGGATTGGGGCTGGAAGAAAGTGAGAGGTGGAAGACAAAGGCTAAATATACTGCTGCTTAAAACCTGCATCAAAGTCAATTGCAAGTTTCAGTGCCTGGTAATGCCAGGAAGCGAGTTGAGTGAGTACATTTCTTCCATATTTGGGGTGGCTGCTATCTAGATTAGTCAGCTTGGAAAACAAACTAGCCTTATTCTTCATGCTTGTGAAGGTGTGGAGCACAGCTGGTTACGGTGAGTGTCTGCAGCCGTGGGGAACAGGCTCAGTCCTGCCATCAATAGGCAGGGTTTTCAGATGCTCTTTTTCCTTCCTTCTCCCAGGTCCTGCAAGGCTTTGTTTTAGTGACTTGTTTGTGAGGGAAGGCTATATATAAATCAGGGATCTCCACATAAAACCTTCAGATTGGGGTTTAGTGGAAATGGCTGAGAAGGAAGAACTTTATTGGAGAATAAATATATCAGCTTGTTTGGTGAAAGAGGTCTCTAGGCTTGTGTGGCCAGCTGTCCAGAAGATATCCTTCTTGAAGGGCATCTCATGCTTAATTGTGAGAAAGGGGTTGTAATTACCTGCCACTTTGCCATAACCCCATTAAGCCATATTGTATGCTGGGCAGCAGGTGTCATTTACTCACTGCTCACAAGCCAGTGTCTGCATGACTCAGGTTTAATTCCACCTAGGTTTGCTTATGTGTGATGTTTTGATTGTGATCAATATTTCGCCTCCCCAAAATAATCTCCATCATTAGATACTCTACTACCCTAAGTAGAGCATAGTGGCAAATTATGAACATTAGAATTGGGAAGTCCTGGATTAGAATAGGAACTCCATTCTAGACATGTGTCCTTGAGGAAGTTACTGAGCCTCTTTAACTTGTTTCCTTATCTGCACACTGAAAAGAATAAAGAGCATAATAATCTTATGGGGTGGTTAATGTGATTCAAATTAGCGGTATAAAGAGTTTAGAGCAGTATTTGGCACAGTAAGTACACAACAGAGGGTAGTTCTTAGGAATATCAGTTGTGGCCTCTAAAGATACCTGCTGTAAGTTGAAAGTGTGGTGCACCCAGCGGCAGATGAGGCTTATGACAGTATCCTGCCGCAGAGCGACGCCCCTGTCCTGCCCTTCTTGAGAAACAGAGTCTCAACCACAATTGGCAGGTGGGGTCCTCTGATTCCAGGTACCTATCTGTAATAATGCCTGACATGCACCTTCAATGAGGACTTTATGAACATAACAAAATCATTAGCTGAAAATGACTGGGCCCACCCAAAGGAATGAAAATTATATGCAGGTCACTACACAGTTAACTCAAACACATTAAGACAACAAAGCATGGGTCTATGATATTAATGTCTAGTTTCTTCTCAGTGAAGAAGCTGTAGAATTGATTCTTTTTTCTAATTATTATTTTATGTGTCTTTTTCTTTTTCTTTTTTTCTTGAAATGTTTCAGGATGTTAAAAATTCTTGTAGGACTTCCTAGTGGTGCAGTGGTTAAGAACTTGCCTGTCAGTGCAGGGAACACGGGTTCAGTCCCTGATCCATGAAGATCCCACATGCCACGGAGCAACTAAGCCCATGAGCTACAACTGCTGAGCCTGTGCTCTTGAGCCTGCGAGCCACAACTAATGAGCCCATGTGCTGCAACTACTGAAGCCTGAGCGCCTAGAGCCCGTGCTCCACAAGAGAAGCCACCGCACTGAGAAGCCCAAGAGCACCACAATGAAGACCCAATGCAGTCAAAAAAAAAAAAAAAAGCTCTTGTATTATAAAGCAAATGCTCATTGTTTAAAAAAAAAAACTCATGAATATATAATTATCTCAAAATAATAAAAAGCTAAATTTAATCAACTCAAAAGGATGAAATATTATAAAGGGAAAATTTTAAGTCCCTGTGAACATTTTCCCCTACCCTTTATCATCTCACTCCAGAGAAACAGACACTATTATAAAGTTTGGTATATGCACCGCTACACATTTTCTATCCATTTATAAACATGCATAGGTGTGGCTCTATGCACTTTTTTCTTTGCCAAAACAATCTCACACTACACATGCTATTCTATGACTTGCTTTTTCCCATAGCAGTTATATCTTGGGCAGCTTTCCACATCAGTACATTTAAATTTTCTTGATTTTTAACTCTTGTACAATTTAGATTGAACTTGTTTGCTTAAAAGACAAGTGATATATTGTATTACGTTTATTTATGAGCAAGACTGTGCAATTTTAATAATATTTTTGGTGACTTGTACTTCTTTCCATGTGGCCTGCATCCTTAGATCCTTTCTCCAACTTCCTACAGGGTGATTTCCTACGGGGTGATCTGTCTTTTTGTTACTGATTTATTAGAAGATTTTGCTTATTAAATTAACCCTGTAAGAGTCATATTGTGGCAACTATATTTCTCCGGCCTCTTGCATTATTGTTTCACTTTACTTAGAATGTTTTGTGTTAAACATAAATGTTTCAGACTTTTAGTAGTCAAGCTTATCTAAGTTTTAGCTTATTTCTTGCCATGTTAAGAAATGTCTTTCATAGTTCAAGATTACCAAAAAAGAGTTAATTTTTCCCTCAGGTATGTTACAATTTTAAAACATGTTCAAATTTTTAATGTATCTGGAATTTGTTATGAAGTGAGGAGCAAATATTTTATTTTGTTTATATTCCTACACATTTGAACCAACATTTACTAAATAGTGCTTCTCTTCCCAACTGTTTTGAAAATCCTGTTTAATGTATTTGAAAATTTCCATTTTTCCATAAGTATATTTCTGAGTGTTCCATTCTCTTTCATTGATCTCCCTATCTTTTTTTAAATTTATTAATTAATGTATTTACTTATTTATTTGTTGGCTGTGTTGGGTCTTCATTGCTGCATGCGGGTTTTCTCTGGTTGAGGCGAGTGGGGGCTACTCTTCATTGCGGTGCGCGGGCTCCTCATTGCAGTGGCTTCTCTTGCTGTGGAGCACGGGCTCTAGTTGTAACACGTGGGCTCAATAGTTGCGGCTAGTGGGCTCTGGAGCACAGGCTCAGTAGTTGTGGCCCAGCGGCTTAGTTGCTCCGCGGCATGTGGGATCTTCCCAGCCCAGGGATTGGCAGGCAGTTTCTTAACCACTGTGCCACCAGGGAAACCCCCCATCTATTCTTATGCTATTGTTTTAAACAGTATTCTTTTTGAAACATTTTAACATTTTGTCATTTTATTCTTCCCCTGGTTATTTTTTTACATTTTCCCTCTTCATGAATTTGTTCTAATAAATTTTAAAATAATTTTTGTAAAAATAATTCAATTTTTTTTACTGAGATTGCAAATAATTTCAACATTATTTTAGGGTGAATTTGCATCTTTATGATGTTGAGTGATTTTTTTTCCTGAGAAAAACTATATGCTTTTCTATTTGTTCAAGCCTTGTATCATGTGTCAGTAAAATATAAATATTTCCCTTCATATATATCCTGTGCATTTCTTGTTGATTTCTTGACATTTTAATATTTTGCTATTATTTTGAATGGCATCTTTTCTTTTTTTTTTTTTTTTTGGCACACGGGCTTAGTTGCTCCGCGGCATGTGGGATCTTCCTGGAGCTGGGATCAAACCCGTGACCCCTGCATTGGCAGGCAGATTCTTAACCACTGCGCCACCTAGGAAGCCCCTGAATGGCATCTTTTTAAAAATTTTATTTTTTATATTTTATCAAGGACACATTTATTGTGTTAATTTTTTTAACTGCCACCATGAGTGATTTCTCATCTTTTCTCTAATGTTTTCTAATGCTTCTTTCAGGTATAAAATCATATTATTTGATAAAACATAGGTGGTGGGTATATAGGTATTTGCTGTACATTTCTTTCAGATTTTCTGTATATTTGAACATCTTCTGTGTGTTTAAATTTTTCATAATGGAATGGGGGGGAGGTGAAATAATTTTATCTCACTGCACTACCCCCAAGCTTTGAATATTCACCTATAACCCAGCCACAATTTTATAGCTATATGAGATATTATGCATCTCAGATCTTATTTGGCAAAATACTTATTAGCTTGCTCATTATTTTTTCTATTGAATACATTTTCTTATTCCCTATACGGTATCTCTAATTCCTCGCCATTTCTAATCAGAATCGTGGCTAATTAACCCAATGACTAGGGCTTATTTTATTATTTCCTATATTGAGGAATTTTTAAAAAACAATCATCGTGGTTTTAACTGATTTTAACATAATTCATTATTTGTACTGTTAACTGTTGTTATCATTTGTAAGCACACCCTGCACAAGCTTCCTGCCCTGGGGAGCATAACAAAGCTCACATTTAATTACTATCTTGAATTTTCATGGTAGTCCAGGTAACAACAAAAGCGACGCGCGCCTAGAAATAATTAAAGTATATAATTAATATTATATACTTTAATATCATTTTAATGTTACCATACATAATCTCCAATCAGCCAAATACATAATTACCAAAATTCCAACATTATTAAACTTCCTAACATCTGTTGGGACAGTTTGACAATAACCTCAAGTCATGAAGCCTTATCATTCACATGCCATTAATTTTCTTGGTTTTATGCTTCAATGTTCGAATAGAATAAAACAATTAACTCTGGTTGAGGTTTTATATGAGAATAAGTACACAAACGCCTAGTTTAGAAACCAGTTCATTTATTCTACTACACATTTTCCTGAGAGGTTTACAGAGCAGGTACTTTGCTCTAGGTTATATTTTAGGTAAACCCAAGCATATGGAATTACATGATGAGCTTCTTAAGAAATCAAATGATCACATGTACGTATGCTGTCTATCACTACTGATAATTTTAATAAACGGAGGTATTTGAATTCCTTGATATGCTTCTAAGCCCTTTTTAATAGCATGATGAGCTTGCACTTCCTAGATAGTGTCTACAGGACAAAAACATGTTCTTCCTTTTTCATTTGCACCTCCACAAACCAAGCAGGGTTTGCTTTATTCATAGAGAATTTTCAATAAATTATGGTCTGAATAACAACTTCTAGGAAGAAAAGACTGTCTTATTATAAACATTTAATGCCTTTTTAGCTCTGGTCATGAAGAGGCTAGGGCAGAATTCTAATAAGACCCTGTTTGTTTTTTGGATGTTTGCCACATGCAAACTTAAGGACAGAGCAAATGTCACACTGGGCCCAACTGCGTCCATCCATCCCTGATTCTGCCCATGAGTAGGAACTTTGATGTATCATTACACTAGCCTCACAATATAGCATAGGTTCTGAAATAGTATAGACATTCAGTCACCTAATAATAATAATAGAGACCCCTAAGAAAGAGTGTTTTTAAATTACAATAACAAATAATAGAGACCCCTAAGAAAGGGTGTTTTTAAATTACAATAACCAAAATGAAGAATATCAAACACCCCCAGTGGTGCATCACTCATTCATAAAATTATCTGAATCCTCCCTCCTGTGGTACAGATACTACTGGGAAGTGCCTTTGATGCTCCAGAGTGCAGGAGGAAAGCCAGGGACCTACTCCTTAAGAAACCTGACAAACTAGAAACGTAATATCTGTCTTTATTCTTTATTCTTGACCTGACACTGGGTTCATCAGTACCACTTTTTTAGATTCCATAAGAATAAAGATGCAGATGTAGGGAATGGACTTGAGAACACGGGGTGGGGGGAGAAGGGGAAGCTGGGATGAAGTGAGATAGTAGCATTGACATAAATACACCACCAAATGTAAAATAGATAGCAAGTGGGAAGCTGCTGCATAACACAGGGAGATCCACTTGATGACTGGTGATGACTTAGAGGGGTGGGATAGGGAGGGTGGGAAGGCGTCGAGGGAGGGAGGGGATATGGGAATATATGTATAAATGCAGCTGATTCACTTTGTTGTACCACAGAAACTGGCACAACAGTGTGAAGCAATTATACTCCAATAAAGAGCTTAAAAAAAAAAAGTAATATCTGTCAAATCTTCATACAGTCTATGGTTTCTTCCCACTACATAATTGGTCTTTTCCAATTTTTTATTATGGTCTTATTCCATTTTTGAGCTCTCCCCTGCTGGCAATATCTGCCTTAGGTGCTTTTTCATCATTGACTGTGGTTTCTCCTCTGTCTTCTACCTTTGCTTTGAAAAGTCATCTGACAGCTTTAGCTGCATCTCTGGGACTGGCTCCTTCTCTGGTCATGATGGCCAGCATGAAAGCCAGCCTCTCAGTTAGTACTTAAGAGTTGTGAATCATGGCCAATTCAAGGCTGCCTGTTGTTCTGGAGTCCTGGAGTTTGGTTTAGGCATTCTTCTGGTCCAGAACTTTTATAGATTTGTAAACTATTTTTCACACCCTGTTAATTATCCCAACACTTCTTTGTGAATTACCTCTAAATGCAGTACACATTTCTAAACTCCATGCACTATTCTATTCCAAGACACTAAGTCATTTTACAGGCAATGTACAATGTTTTCTGATGATACCCAACATTTTGCTAATCTTTTTGGCTTCAGCAGCCCAGTGAGCCGATATCTTAAACAGTCTACTATGTCTGAGAGATCTTTTTCCTGGCATGTTAGTATCTGGAAAGCAACCCTTTTCTTTCAGAATTTTTGTGAGTATTTCTTGGTTTTAGACCAGCTTTTGTCAACTCATGAGCTGTTCAAGCTGTTGCAGTTATTCATGAGAAGGAATTTGGTCATAGATATTAGGTAAGTGCCCCACGAATGGCATTATTTTCCATATCTAGTCTGCCAGATGTGCCTGTAGAAGAATGAAAAATATTCACATTTTCCTATTTCCCATTCCTCTTATCCTATGATGAGTCGTTTTAGAAATCAGATAGATATTTCTTGCCTTTTTGTTTATTTTATAATATTTACATTCTGATTTTGGATAAATCACTTGACCCCCATAGGCTATTTGGGAAATATATTAAAAGATGTAGGGTCTAGGGCTTCCTAGGTGGCGCAGTGGTTGAGAATCTTCCTGTCAATGCAGGGGACACGGGTTCGATCCTTGCTCCAGGAAGATCCCACTTGGTGTGGAGCAACTAAGCCCGTGCACCACAACTATTGAGCCTGCGCTTTAGAGCCTGTGAGCCACAACTATTGAGCCCATGCACCGCAACTACTGAAGCCCACGTGCCTAGAGCCCGTGCTCCACAACAAGAGAAGCCACGGCAATGGGGAGCCCACGCACCACAACGAAGAGTAGCTCCCACTCACCGCAACTAAAAGAAAGCCTGCGCACAGCAAGAAAGACCCAACACAGCCAATAAAATAAATAAATAAATAAATAAATAAATAAATTTATAAAAAAAGAGAAAAAAAAGATGTAGGGTCTACAGCTTATTGCCTATCCTACAGCAGTTGTCCTCATCCTCCTCGGCAATATAACCTTGACTTTTTCCCAGTGGCTACATGCCTAGCTACCAGGGATGAATCTTGATTGCTGTATTACACATGTGGCAATCTTATGTCCACGGAAGGACACATGACCCGGTTTGGGCCAATGTGATATAGGGACTGAGAGGCTTTGGGGAAATGTTTTCTTCCCTTGTGAAAAGAGAGGGCTGCGTAAGAGGGCCTGCATGCTCCCTTCCTTTCTGCTTTGAACATTAGCATCTGAGAATGTGACACTAAAGCTGCTGCAGCCACCTTGGTCCATGAGGGACAGGCCAAGAGAATCCAGAAAAATTGACCTGAGTACTTGCATTATTGAGCTACTCAACCAACCACTTGAATCACACATCTCCAGACACCTGTGATGATGAAATATTATTATTTAAGCCATATTGGTTGTAGATTTTCTTTCCTTCTATTGAAATAATTATATCCAAACCAAAATGTAATAAAAAGAATTTCTTGACTATCCATAACCAGAAGTTATTAAAAATATTTACTGCATTTCCTTTCACTTTCCTATACATATACAAATATATTTCATTTCTATTTTTATAAAACTAGGATCATACTGATACGCAATGTTGTTCTCTGCTTTTTACTTATTATATTATGTTTTAGAATGCCATGGAATAACCTCTAAAAACGTGATTTATGATATGAATTGCCATAATTAATTTGCATAGTCCTGAACAGAATATATTCTTTCTTATTTTGTGTAATATTTGAGACAGAAATTTTTGTTGCCTGGAGGTCATTATGTCCCTTTCAGTGTAAAGAATAGTTACACAGTAACTGTTAGGGAAAAAAAAAATTTAAGGGAAATTAAAATATACCTCTCCTTTAGAACCTAATAATTACATGGGGAAATCAGATGAAACACAACTTAAGAGGTGTGATATTTCCAAAATATAGCTGTGAATAGCTTTACAGATCCAAAGAGAAGAAAGCTAGAGTTAACTTTTGAGTGTGGGAAGAGGTAATTGTTTAAAAAGTTCATTTCTTCCAAGGGATAATCAGTACAGACACTGCCTTCCTAGCAAGGGTCTAAAGCTATTTCAGCGCTGTTTATGAAGCAAAAGGGGCACATAAAGAGCTCCTGATAGTGCGTGTGGGACATTACATTCCTTACCTCTTCTAGAATTGTGACCGAGAGAACACTCAACACTAGTTGAAATTTCTCCAAAAATTTCTGGCAGGTCTCCTCTCATGTAAAGCATGAGGGGAAAAGTAATAAGGGAGGAAACTTCTCTAGCTCGTGGGCCTCACACACACAGGTCCCCAAGCTCGTGCCATCTGAATGGGAGGGATGCCGCAGCAGGTAGATGCTGCAACCAGACTGCTTTTGGTTAAGGCTCATCTTATACGCGGAATGGCTGATACTTAGAGAGAACATTCGTTCTCTGCCTGGTTCTCTTCTACTCGGTTTGCATATTCTGACTTATTAATGCACACAATTACTCTACTGGGGCATGTCCTATTACAATCTCCATTTTATAGATGAAGAAATGGAGGCACAGACAGGTTAAGTTCAAAGTGGCACACCTGGTAAGAAGTGAAGCTGGGACAAAGATTCCCAAATATTTTGGTTCATGGCACCCTTAGTATCTCAGAATTTTTTTTAACATTGCCCCAAAGCCACCAGAAAAATCTGTTTCCTTTATTAAGTAGTTGAGTCAAAACAACTTGATTTTATGTTCTAACCAGGCACTAGCCATTTTTTAAAAGAGTGCAAATATGGTGAAAGAAAAGCTATTTTAGTCCATTCTTACACAGCCACAGTTACTTGTTAATGCGATGTGTGCACCTGTCGGACTCTGCACAGCACCTCGAATCCCAGAATCAGATGAGACATCACTACCCTCACTTCTGATTCATAGTGATTATGTTGCCACGTTTCCTTGTTATTAAAGCAACTGCCAGAAATTCAGCTTTATAGTAATAAGCTCTCTTTGAAAGGAATGTAGCATGATCTAATGTTTAAACTATGAACTATCTCGATCTAGCAGTTCTCATGGTGTCAACAGATGTCAATTATTACCGTTTCCCTCCAAAATTTTTAAAATACCCAGTGTAGCCCCTGTGAGTTTCCTTTGAGACCCTGGGACACCTTGGTGCAGTTAGGGAATCTGTGGTTTAAGGCAACATGTTGCCATTTTAGCGTAGAATTCAGTAGAGGAATAAAATGTGATTGCTTTTAGTTCAGAAAACACCTATTGAAAAATTGCATTCAAAGCTGCTAGCTTGATTATTCAGAGCTTTATATATATTTGATTGAGAGATGCCTTCATGTGGCTTAGTACTCCTTTGAGACAAGTGTTACAAATGAATGGAATGGAACAAAGATGAAGCTATTTTGAGTCTCAGCCATTTTGGGTTTCTTCAGTAGAAAAATGTGGGGCTAGACTTAAGGCTTCCAAAATTCTTTCTAAACTTTGATCTCTGGAATTTAAACATTCAGATCTTTTCTTTCAACATGTGAGTGTAGCATTGTTTTTTCAAACACAGATTTTCCCCCTCAGTTTTCTTAAACATTGAGTCATAGACCATGATATAGTAAACAGACTCTAGATCACAGTTAACAGACCTCCTGGATTCTACTCTGAGCTCCTCCATATACTGTCTCTAAAACTTTGGGCAAATCACCTCACCGTTATGCGCCTCATTCTTTGATCTGTAAAATAAGGACAACAATGCCTGTCTTATCAGGTTGTGGAAGGATTGAGACAGTGTGTGTCATAGTGCTCTTAACATTGTAAAGCACCATATCCATATGGATCAATTATGATGATGGTGAGTGTGAGTTTGTATTGTGGGATTTTTAAGGTCTGTCTAGATAAGTGCCACCTGTGTGCTGTGGTAATATATGTGTATAAAAACAGATGATTGAACCTGGTGTACCCCCCAAAAAATAAAAAAATAAAAATAACCTAAAAAAAAATAATTGCAAGGTTTTTTTTTAAAGGAAAAATGATTTTTAAGATTTCTTAATTTACAATCTATATGCCGATCCCACATCAGAATTCTGCCCATCTGTGATCATTTCAATGCTGGGTTGATTAAATATTTTTAACACAATATATTTTAAGCCTAGCTTTGTTCATCCTGGTGCCTGATCATTTCGATGGTGGCTAAAAAATTTTTGAATCTTTTAAACAAAAAATAGACATATATCATATTATTCAAAACACTCATCAGTATAGCTCATTAAAAGTTGTCTCATTAAAAGTTAGCGTCCCTAACCATCTACTGTGTCCCTCCTCCCCCTGCCCCACAGAATTAAACACATGACTTTGTTAGCAGACTATGTACAGATTCCCCTTAGCAAAAATCATGGCGGTCAGACAGTAACATTTCGAGGTTTTGGAGAAAAAAGCATCATAGGAAAATATTTTCATGTGATTCAGTGGATCATTGAGAATGTGGTTAATGTCATTTACTGTGTTACAGTTTCCTCTTTATCTTAATGGAAATATCGCTGTTCTTGGTATGAAGAACTGTACTTCTGTAAAGTTTTTTTTTTTTTTAACATTTTTCCCTTTTTCTTTGTCTACTGGTAAGTTTAAAGATGAGGTTAGCAAATGCAAAGGGTTTCTTGGTTTTTGTTTTATATGCTAATATAGCTTCTGATTCTAGTTAATTCCTTGCCCCTTATTTTCCCTTTGCCTTATTTTTTTCTTACCAATATTCATTTTATAAAATATGCCAAATTCATCATAGAACACAGCATGGAATAAACGTTATTTATCACATATTTTTAAAAAACTCAAACAAATGAAAATACACTCTGCCTGATTATCAGTCCAGGTCCTGACAAAAATGAATAGCACATCCAAGGGGGAATAAACACCTCGACTTTGCTTTTTCCTTGCCTTCTGATCTCCCCCCAACAGGACACAGAGGGCAAGGGAGCCCACTGATGTAGTCCATATGGACCAGTCTTTGTCAGGGGCAGAGAACAGAGTGGAAAAGGGTGGTGAGTGGCTCTGTAGGTAAAAATGGAAGGTCTCTAGCAGATCTAGCAATGGTTAGTAATGGAAACAAATGGTACAAAAATAAAAGACTCTGTACACTGGAGGAAATAATGTGATGTCAATTGCTCCTATAGGTCAGTATTTCAAGAAAAGCAGTATTTAAGAAATCCATAGTCATCTAATAATATAGAAGCTAATATGCTACAGAAAACACTGAATACATATAATTTCACCATACAAAATAAAATTTAAAACTATAGCATATTCTCAAGACCAAAAGTTTTAAAAATAGGAAATGTGTACCATTTGCCCATCCCTGCACACAAATTAAATAGAAAATTTGGTGTTGAAATTCAGAAATTTTATGTATTCTTTGTTGTCCTGTCATGGCCAATACTCAAAGCAATAATTGCAGAAATAACAAGACAAAGATGAAATACATTTGGAGTAGTAAAACTTCACACATAAAACATTAGGAGACTAATTTCAGAAATTTGGTTGTGGACATTTGGAAAGAGTCTTGAAGACAGATACTTTTGTCAGCCAACATGTTAAGTGAAAATAAGAGTCTAATAAGAAGGATGAAAACATGCGGAATAATATTTTAAAAGGTTTCCTATGCCCTATTCAACAACACTCCCCACCATCAAGCCTGAGTAAGTTGTTGTAATTATTTCTCTCGGTCTGGTTTCTTAGCTTTATCTTAGAAATGAAACAAATCCATTTTTTCCCCCAAGGCAAAAAGAAAGGAAGAAAATAAATAAATGAAAAGGGAAAAAAGACACAGGATGCTTTGAGAAGACAGGATGAATTTAAGTGATTGGACAGCTTGAACTGAATGTACTCAGCAAAATAACCCCTTGCTGTTATGTCACTGAAATATTTACTCTTGCCACTTGCTTTAATAATTACTGTGCATCTTTGTGGATTTTAAATTGGCTTTGCCACTTGTGCCTGCTTGTGTTCTCTGGCTCATTTCGATCTAAGTGTTTATCAGTGAGTTTAATAATAAATTTTGCTTGCTTTGAAAAATTAGACTGTTGTTCTTTCCATCAGCCACTTTGTGAATTAACTCAGATTTCAAATGCTACTTAATAGCAACTATGTCTCCTGAGTATTGACTTTAATTAATTTTCTGTCTCTGACTCTGAAAAGCAATCAACAATTAAACCAAATTTAACCTCTTTTGGGGTGTTGGCTGCTTGAAATGCAATCTTCTTCCCTGTATATCTTCAAATCTCTGTTAATATAATAGCTTAAACCCATCACTTGTTCTTACAGTTAAAAAGCTGTGAGGGTGGCAAATTTTTTTTTTTAATTGAGTTCTCCATCTAGAGTGCATCAAGTTGCTGAAATTCTTGATCTAAAACTCAGGCATTTTAGAAACACTAGTTAATTCCTATCTCCTAACAAAACAATACTCGTCATTTTCTGGTAGGCTTCAAGGCGTGTCTACCAAACCATTTACTTCATTCCTGAGAAGCTTCAGTTTCTGAAATGAGCTTTCACTTCTTCCTGATAAAATGACAGCTCTGTTGGATGTGCCACCGGATACTTTTACGTTAGCCTTCAACCGGATTGTCTTACATCCCAGGAGAAGTGTGTATGGGAACAAAAAAAATTGGAGGTGCCTGCAAGGGTCATGGGAAATTTCCCTGGCACATAGAGCAGTGTGAGATATGTCGAAGGGAAATATTCAGTTTCATAGCTGGGGAATAAGATTTCATGTAGCACTTTGGGAACGTGTTTAAGTCAGTAGGCAGTAAGCTCAGGAAAATAGTACTGAAGAGCCTGAGCTTTCTGTCATTTCATGGTGAGCTCACATGGCCGCTAAGCTCATCAGGAGTGACAGAGCGCTGGAGCAACGTGGACCACAGAAACACACCCTCTCCATTTCCTAGGTGTTGCGTATAAAAGTGTCTTGGGGTTATTTTGTTGTTTTTGCTGTCTTTTATGCAGAATTGGTAGCATTGTTACCTTAATTCTCCATTTTCTTCAGGTTTACAGGACTCTGGGCTGAAAGGGAGCTTTGAGGCTATTTTGTCCAATCCACCATCTGGTGCTAAGTCTGAGCAGCCCTCCGCGCCTTGCATTTCCCAGTCCTCCCAGCGTGTAGCGGGTGTTGAGAGAAACACATTAAATGAGCTATAAATTTCTCTGTCATTTGCTTACCTTAGACTGGTCAGTTACCAATAGGTCCCAGTTCTTTGTAAGCCAGGAAAATGGGGGTCTAGACTGCCAGCTACCTAGAAATAAGATTCAAGGAACCCTTTTCCCAGTCTCCGGAGGTTTTGTTCTCCTCCAGTTCTTGCCCCTCCCACAGGCTAACTTCTGGTGCTCCCACTAAACCAACTTGCCAAAACAAAACAAGGTTCAAACCCTGCAGAATCATCCTGCCCCAGGTGCTGGTCATCCGATGGCAAGGGCAGACACTACTATCCAAGCCCTAGCATGATAGTACAAACCCTGGCCACCACCGTCTATGTCACTTTTAATACGGTATTTCTTAGAAGTGATTTACTGTGATTTGGGGAATGATCTGATGTTTTGATTATCTCAGTAGAGCTTAAAATATAACCTTTGGGGCACATGTATTTTTTTAGAACCACATTAATATTATTAAATACTATTCTTGTATGTATGACAGTTCACAATAGGAGGCAGAATTGCAGCACAGTTTAAAGTCAGAACTGTAGACACTGATACATGAGTTGAATCCTGCTTCCACTACTTGCTGGCTGCATTGCATGACCTTAGGCAAGTTACTTAAACCGCTTCATTTATAAAATGAGGATAATAAAAAGGACATATAAAGTGGCATGGATGGTGCTAACCCATAGTAAGTGTGAAATGAATATTAGTTATTACTGTCACTGGTTTTGGATAAACTATGATGAGGGGGCCACCCTTACCAGTGCCAGGCAGATGGTGATACTTAGAGCCCAAGCAGAACCCTTGACGTTTTCTGTACGTGTTATAGAAGCTGCAGCCATTTCATGGAATTTTCACACTAGAACACCCACTTTACCTTTAGGCAAGTCTGCTGTGCTTTACTCTCATAAGTGGATGACAATAAATTATATCTTAAATGAGATCAAGAAAAGGATATTCCGCAACTTCTTATGACAAGCAGATTCTGGTACCAGGAAGTTTATCTCACATCTTACCTAAGTCCTCTGTGTTACAGTTTGGACCAATTTCCTTAATCTGTTCTTGGTGAAGAGGAAAAGTCTCTGCTCACTAGATTCTGTAAATAATGAGTGAGTGAGGATGGGTGGAGATGGGTGGGGAGAGAGAGGCAGGAAATGAGAACTCCCAACTTGAGGGAGGAAATCATTCCTCTGGATCCAGGTTTGTCCCAACCAGCAGAGTGAGCCTGGGGAAATCATCAACTTTCTCACCTGTAGATGATCTCTCAGGTTTGTTTCATCTCCGTCTTCATTTTGCTATGATTTTCATAAACACTTTGATATGTGCATATTGCTTTGAAATTGCTTTTTAAAGATAACACAAGTGAATCATTTCCTATAATGCCTGGCTTACAGTAGGAATGCAATGTGTTTTTGTTCCCTTTTCTTTCTCCTTTTTGCCTCCCTTAGCGTTAAGGGAAACTGCATTATTGGAGAATAGTTTCTGTGATGACAGTCTATTATAGTTCTTCTTAGATCACTCACATATTGTGACTTAAGTAAGAACACTTTAACAATAAACACTGAAAAGAAATAGGGCTAATTCATCAAAGATAGTGCACAAAAAGGAAATAATGGTGGCAGTTGTCCTTTGCCCTCCTGATTGGGGTGGTCCTCACTGAGACACATGGTTACTGATGGTGTTCAAGACTCTTCTTATTCCGAGACTACACCATGGCTGATGCTAGATCCCCACTTTAAGTTGTTTTGCTTATTCTTCTGGGAGAAATTAAAAAGAATATAGTTTGGTTTCAAACTATATCTAGACCCAGTAGTAGCCCCATACCCACCTATAGAAGACTTCAGTTTATTTTCACACTCCCTGCATTTAGTTTTTTGAGGGTTTTTAAAAGTATTTTTTAAATATTTTTTAAAACTTTATTTATTTATTTATTATTTATTGGTTGAATTGGGTCTTTGTTGCTGCACACAGGCTTTCTATAGTTGTGGTGAGCAGGGGCTACTCTTCTTTGCAGAGCACAGGCTCTAGGCGCGTGGGCTTCAGTAGCTGTGGCATGTGGGCTCAGTAGTTGTGGCTCGTGGGCTCTAGAGCGCAGGCTCAGTATTTGTAGCGCATGGGCTTAGTTGCTCTGCGGTATGTGGGATCTTCCTGGACCGGGGCTCAAACCCATGTTCCCTGCATTGGCAGGCAGATTCTTAACCACTGCACCACCAGGGAAGTCCCTCCCTGCATCTAGTTTTTTTTTTTTTTTTTTTTTTTTTAATTTTATTTATTTATTATTTTTTGGGGGGTACACCAAGTTCAATCATCTGTTTTTATACACATATCCCCGTATTCCCTCCCTCCCTTGACTCCCTCCCCACCCTCCCTCGAGTCCCCCCCACCCTCCCCACCCCAGTCCTCTAAGGCATCTTCCATCCTCAAGTTTGCATCTAGTTTTTAATCATCAGAGTTACACCACTTGTTTCTCCCAACTCATTTGGCTTACTGATAACATTAAGAGTGTGTGTGTGTGTGTGTGTGTGTGTGTGTGTATGTGTGTGTGTTGAGAACAGTGAGGGCATGGGCTTACCTTGAGCTCAATTATTTTCAACAATATGATATATCAAAATATTTCTCCAACCAGATTTTGCTGACTGGTACACAACTGTATCTAACTCACTCTCACCATTTGCACCCCAAATGTGAGAATATCCAGAAGTGGAAACATAATACTTTGCAAAAGAATGTCTCCAGTGCAGAGCATAACACGTACCTTACCTTTCCAAAGCAAATAAGAGCAACCAAGGTTAATTAATTACAATCAGGACTTGAAGGAAATTGCACAGTATGAATGGTTCTCAAACTTGGCTGCACGTTGGAATTACCTAAAGAGCTTTACAAAATACTGATGTCTGGGTCCTGCTACTTAAAATTATGATGAAACTTGTCTGAGGTGCAGCCTGGGCATTAAGATTTTTAAAAGCTCTCCAGATGATTCTAACGTGTAGCCAAGTTTGAGAACCACTGATATACATCTGTGCACCTCAAAGTTAGCTTATCAAAAAACTTCTATGAGGAAAGAAGCAGCTTTAAAGGTGGATCCCTTAATGACAAGTCAATTGCTTTTGAGTTGTGAACATAAATATTTCCCTCTTGAGATAACAGTGTTACAGAAAATGATTGAAGATGTGGTAAGGAAATTGTGTCTCCATTAAAGAACCTAGCATAGCAAAGAAGTAAAGGAGATAGAAGTTTATGTTGCTGTTATGTAAAATGTCCAGAGATGGGCAGACACATGGCTATAGGATGGCTGCACAGCTCACAGGGACCCTCTCCCCTCCCATCTTGTTGCCCTTCTATCTTTAATAATGCTATTCCTCATGTTTGTCCAAAATAGCGGCTCAAGCTCCAGCCATCACAGCAGGAAAGGGGAAGGAGCAAAGAATGAACTGTTTAATGGCACTTCCTAGAAGTAGAACAGATACTTCCATTTACATCCCTTTAGTTCAGTGATTCTCAACTGGAGGCAGTTTTGCCCTTCAGCGGATATTTGACAAAGTCTCAAGACATTTTTGGTTGTCACAACTGCGATAGGGTGGAGGTAGGGAACTACTTGTATCTAGTGGGTAGAGGTTGAGGATGTTGCTGAACTTGTCACAATGCCCAGGACAGCTCCCACAGCAAAGAATTATCTGGCCCAAATTGTTGATAGAGTTGATACTGAGAAACCCTGCAACGTTTAGCTACAAGTTGGTCATACGGCTGTACCTAGCTGCAAGGAGAATAGGAAACTGTAACCTATATTCTGAGAGGCTGTACACCTATTAACAAATCAGGGATTCTGTTACTAAAAAGTTGGTCAGAGCAACTACTTCTCTGCACTATATTGTCCTAAAACGTCCAACTCTGGCCAAAGAGGTTTGAGAGCTGAAGTCTTTTCCCTCATCCAATATCCATCATGCAGCCATGATGCAAACTCATGCCCACCATTAACAGGCCAATTGTTGAAGCAAAACCACCTATTTGCATAAACATAAATACAATTTTAATGAGGGCTTTTCTGGCTACTGTTCCTGGGAAGCTGGGGTTATATTTTAATGATTTAATCTCTCATGAATATGCAAGAAGAGCCTGCTGGGCATTGACTACATCCGTGGTGGGTTACAAAAGAAGTTTCTAAAATATAATGTGCACTTTGCATTTTCTCTTTTCTCCTCCGTCTCCTTGGATAGGAATATCTCTTGAGGTAGAGCAGGGTTACCATAGATATCTACCACCTCTGGTCTCTTCTGGGGCTTTATATACACAGAGATAATGTAATAAAATAAAGCTAGACCTTCAAGTATATCCAGTCCACATCTCTATTTTATGGATGAGAAAAGCAGGCCCGGATACCAAGCTTCTGATCCTAGCACTTGTTCCAAGTAAATGTGTGATCTTAGGCAAGTTCCTTACCATCTCTCAGCTCAATTTGTCCATCTCTAAAGTGAAAGAATTGGAGTAGATGATATCTTAGAACCCTCTTAACATTTTTTAAAAATTGAAGTATAGCTAATTTACGATACTGTGTTAGTTTTAGGTGTAGCACAAAGTGATATGGTTATACATATATATACACATACATATATATGTAATCTGAAAAATATGTATATTCTTTTTTAGATTATTTTCATTATAGGTTACTATAAGATATTGAATACAGTTCTCTGTGCTTTGCAGTAAATTCTTGTTGTGTATCTATTTTATACATGGTAGTGTGTGTCTGCTAATCCCATACTCCTAATTTATCCCTTTCCCTTCCCCTTTGGTAATCACAGGTTTGTTTTCTATGTTTGCCAGTCTGTTTCTGTTTTGTAAATAAGTTTACATGTATTATTTTTTAGATTCCACATATAAGTGATATCATATAATATTTGTCTTTCTCTGTCTGACTTACTTCACTTAGTATGATAATCTCTAGATTCACCTATGTTGCTGCAAATGGCAATATTTCATTCTTTTTTATGGCTGAGTAATATTCCATTTTATATATGTACCACATCTTCTTTATCTATTCATCTGTCAATGGACACTTAGGTTACCTCTGTGTGTTGACTATTTTAAATAGTGCTGCTATGAACATTGGCTTACTCTTCTAATTAGTTTTTGTCTTTTCTGGATGTATGCCTAGGAGTGAAATTGCTGGATCATATGCTAATTCTATTTTTAGTTTTATAAGGAACCTCCATACTGTTCTCCATAGTGGGTGCACCAATTTACATTCCCACCAACAGTGTAGGAGGGTTCCCTTTTCTCCACACCCTCTCCAGTATTTACAAGAGTGAGTCAAAAACTACCTGTACTCTGGCTGCAGAATTTATTTTAATTAGCTTTTAGAAAAGACAAATACATCATTTTTCAACATAATCTCCTTGCTTTTCAATACACTTTGTCCATCTGTCAACAAGGTTTCATATTCCCTCATTAAAAAATGTTTTAGGCTGAGCTGCGAGCCATGAATGCACCACTGTCTTCACTTCATTGAATCTTCATCCTCGTAGGGTTGCTTTCAGGGGAACAAATAGGTGAAAGTCTGATGGAACAAGATCAGGACTATAGGGAGGATGCTTTAACACCTCAAAACAAAATTTTTGCAGTGTGTCGACAGTGTGGGCAGACGTATATGGACGTGCACACCCTCAGACCACAAAAAACGAATCACTGCACGCTGCTCTTCTTTTGTGCAAATCACAAGTGGGGCCTCCATTTTTGCTTGCACTGCAGTTACAAATGAACTGATGTAACACATTCACACCTGCACAGCAGTGACTGGGGAGACAGTAGTCTTGAACAGAAAGCGCTGGTAAGACAGTGTGGCCAACAGAAGTTTTAATATAACTGGAGTGCAGATAATTTTTGACTTATCCGCGTATTATTTGTAGACTTTTTAACGATGGCCATTCTGACAGGTGTGAGCTGATACCTCACTGTAGTTTTGATTTGCACTTCTCTAATAATCAGTGATGTTGACTGTCTTTTCATCCTCCTAAGATTTAAATTATTTGGTACCATGAAGCTCTGATCTGGGAGTTTCACCTAGGCTTATAGAAGGAGGAGTGAAGGAGCTGAGGCTGGAACCTTCTTTCTGAAGTTGAGCCCCCTTGTGGATTTTGCACTTTTGCTCTTGTTCTCAGGTTTATACTGACTGTCAATTAGCGTGATGGAAATATAAACATCCTGAGAGGCTAGGCTTTCCATGGAGACAAAGTTTTGTTAAACAATGTTAAAACTGGAACATTCCAAAGATTTTTTCACTTCTATTTCAATGCAATTCAATTTAATTCTATGACAGCAACAATTCACAGATAATGAATGGAGTCTGAATTTTGGAAGAAAGATCAATGAAATTCTGTCTATGAAGCAATTCTTCCTAAAGTCCATGTCTTTTTACAATGACTTTATACATAAGTCAAATAAACTCTCTTTTTTTTAATATCAAGGCAAAGTATACTATCTGATCTGGGTTTATTATCAGGTTTAGAAAAATTAAAAGAAAGAACATCAAGATAGCATTCAGAAGATGACTATTAAGTTTTTCTCAGGAGAGAAAAATTTCTACATCGTTAACTTCTTTCATCTGATTAACACACTTGTGTACAGCAAGCTTCAGGTCCTAGGCAGAATGGCCTTGCAAAAATGCTCTTCTTTAGAAAGTTATAGAGAAGACTTAGTTTCTGGAATGTTTTTTTTTCCTGGACTTGATATCTTGTGAATGTTGGCTGCAAACACAGCCATGTTGGGGGCAATGACAACATTGTACAGACTGCCTTCTCTCCTCAACTACACAGCTTCCTTCAAAGAGACAAGGGAAAGGACTCCCACTGCAGAGAAAATGGACTGTCCCAGCAATTTATGCTGCCATTCAAATATGAGAGCATGGCAGATGTGGAGAAAGTTTCCTTGCAATTTCTATAACCTGTTGTTACTTTCCAAGATTGCTGTATGTTTTCTGAGGACAAGCCATCAGTCATGGCTTAATCGCCTTGTAGATAAAGCTGCCTAAAATAACTTAATATGAATCCTTCTATTTTACATGTATTGGGCTTGTTTTATAATATAGAATCCAGAATAATTCTGGCCTTATCTGCATCACAATCTCAATGTTCGGGGAATGTTTTCAGACATTTCATGTTTTAGTTCTCAAAATACTGGTATATTTGGGTTTTTCTTCCCCCTAGACTTTAACCTCTAAAACAAGCTGACAAAATTACGATGAATAGGAATATTTTTAAACAGGGAGATAAAAATAGGCCCTAATTCATATCAGAGAGTTTTGGTAAAGTTAGTAAATTTTTAAAGAGTTCTAAGTATATCCAAATATTTTGAAAAGTGAGTTCTTTGGAAGTTGCCATAGCAGCAGGTATTTGAAGCTAGAAATATCTTTGAGATTATATGTTATGTCGGTGTTGAAATTGTCTTATTATAGAAAATGTCATAGACTTTCAGTTCAACATTACTTGGTAACAGTCACGACAGGTAAGAAAAATCTAAGGAAAGTTGCAGGGAAGGGAGCTATTCCCAATACTTCCTTATTTAACTTAGCCTTCCTAGGCAATTTAAAAAGAATAAAATATGTTAGCTCGTGTACATTTCTTTCACTCAGAATAACTTCATTTCTTTGATAATGGTATTCAACACATATCAATAACCAGGTGTAGGTGTCTGCCAAAGATGCAGATTGTGTTTTACATAATATGTCCAATTTTGCTAGGCTAGTTTTGTAAACAGAAGATGATTACTTATTCAACAGAGATCAGACAAAGCAAAATAGCAAAAATGTTAGCTGTTACCTCTATGGTGACATCCAGGGAGTCTCCTTCAGGGTTGATTAACTTTACATAGGAATCTAAAACAATTATGACTACACATGCTGAAGAATGAAATGTTCCCATCAGGCAATGATTACAACCAGCATCGAGAACAATTTCAGCCAGGCAATCAGAAATCACCAATTACGCAGAGTATCTGCAAGAGATGATGTTAGCTTATGAAAGTGCTGAAATGAATAACTGGCTAAGATTTTTAAAGGAAGCAGATGGACCCATTTTGGCTCCTGACAGTTGACTTGTACAACTATATGCACAGGTTCAAACAGACTCTGACCTGTAGTAACAGCCAACTTGTAATGTCACATTTATTGTTATCTACATTCATTTGCAAAATGCTCTTCAACCACAATAATGGAAAATAAAGCAGAGCAATGATTGTACAAATTGATTCTATTTCTCTTGTACTTTTGCTGCCTAAACCCCTTATTTTTTCCAAAAGCATGAATTTCTAATTTACATATCAATGAGCCATACAACTATTTGTTTGCCTGCGTGCTTTAGAGATGCATGTTGTTCTACCTCAATGGTACCCATTTTGTTTATCCATCTTCAAGATTCATCCTGCTGGTCCTTCTTACTGAAAAAACTCAGCGTCTTTCTTTCAGCTGAGGGATTCAAGTTAGCAGATTTGGGGGAAGTTCCCATAACTGCAGCAAGAAGGGATTTTAGCTTTACATAGTTCACATTTCCATGTTTGAGATATGAGACAGCTAAAGTGCATTGAATGAAATATCTTGTCCACTAATTTGTGGCAAGGCCAAAACCCGACGCAGGTGTTCCCATTATCTATTACTGATTAACAAAGCATTACCAACTTTAGAGGCGTGAAACCACAATGATGTATTTCTCATGATTTTGTGAGTCGACTGGGAGGGTTTTCTCCTGGTTTCACCTGGGCTTATATGCATTGCGTTTAGCTGGGAGGTCACGTGGATGGAAAGGAATGAGATGTTTCCTCACTGTCTAACATTTGATGCTGCTCTATCAGCTGGGGCACCTGGGCTCTCTTCTTTGTGGCCTCACACCCGCAAGGGATCTGACCAGTTTCCTTACATGGCAGTCTCCATCTTCCAACAAAGCAGAAGCAAAAGCTGCAAGCTCTCTTAAGATCTAGGCCCAGAAATGGCAGTGTCACTCCTGTCCTATTCTACAGCTCAAAACTAGTCACACGGTGAGACCAGATAAAAGGAGAAATGTATTGACTTCTTGATGGGAGGAGTGACCAAATCACACTGCAAAGGACCATGGAAGTGATTGCCAGAGCCATTTTTGAAAATGCTCTTCCACATCAGGTTACCAGTTTCAATAGGTAAGGACAACATTTCTGTGTCAGCTTATTCCCTTTGCCGTTTGCATCACTGCTGCTTTCATGGTGAATGGGTGCATTCCAGTCTGTCTGTAAACAGTTGGCCACTATTCGACCTATAGAGAAAATTTCCTCGTCATGACCATTTGGCTTCAAAGTGAAAACTTTAAAACTGCCCAGTAAAAACAACTAGCTTCTCTCTTAAAATTAACTTGATTTGAAACCTAATACATTTTACAAAGTAATAAAACCTTGAGAAAGCCTTTTTCTGCTCTTAAGTAGAATCCTTAAAGCTTGATTAGTTTCCAAATGAAAGCTGTCGGGTTGAGCAAAAAGCTTGTGTTCACAGTTTATGAGGGATGCCATTTGGTAACCTGAAGGTGGCAGATGTGAAGGCCAACAGTGAGGATGGTGGTGGGGCTGGGGGCCAGGGGCCTCCAGCTGCTTTCTTGATGGGCTCTTCGTCAAAGCCTCTCTTCTAAGAAACGTGACTCCATGCAAGTGGCTGTAGGTCTTAGAGTAAATATTTCATTAGTCATGATGGTTTTGAAATCTTAAAGCTGTGAAGGACACATTGGAATCTCTGTGATTTATGATAAAGCTGAAGGAAACTTGATCATTCTAGTCCTGCCATATGTAGCGGTGTGGAATGTGCAAATGAATTGAACAAGCAAACCCCACAGATTTTGTCTCTTGATTAAAAAAAAAAAAAGCCTTAAGTCAGATCAGCTAACAGGCAATTTGAAACAGGGACTTAGCAAGGCAGCTGTTTTAGATGAAATTCCTTCCAAATGCTTCTCTCTCCCTTCCCCCTTCCATATATATACATATATATGTATATATATATATATTTTTTCAAGGACTCAGAGAAGTTTCTCTTCCAAATTTTCTTGGTTCTGTGTATCAGTGATTAAAAAATGAAAACCTAGACTAGTCCTGACATTTCATGTTACTCCTCTATCTGTTTGCTCTTGGAGGACAGACAATGTCTTGGCCAACCCAGTATGCCCACCGAATCTTATGCCCCACAAATATTAATTCTTTGTATGACACATATAAAGCATTTAGCACAAAAGTTCAATAAAATGAACCAATGTGCTTTTAGAATATATCTCATTAGATTGAATTATTATACTTACCTAGAAAGTCAGAGGAAATAGCTTTTCTCTTCTGTAAAATGGATATGAAATAACTCAAAGAAATTAAGTGACTTGCCAAACTTTATACAGCAGTTAAATGGCTGAACCAGTTAGAATCCAAGTCTCCTGACTTGTAGCTCTATTATTTTTATTATACCATTTGATATTCCATAACAGGTATTTAATAAATATCCACTGGCTGAATGAAAGAATGTTCATCGTCTTTGTTAATACACATTACAGTTTAGTGAACAGAGCATATTTTAGAATCTAATATTTAGACTGGAACCTCTGTTCTAGAACACAGTGATTCTTTAATTCTGATCCTTAGTGACCTGTGAACAGACCAGACTGGCGAAAGAGAAATGAAGTGATTCACAGGCAAATGCTCATGTCATTTGAACAAGGCCTGGTCCACATTGATAGGTGCTGGGAGGTGGTCAGACTCAGTGAGCTGAATTTTCTGCTCTCTGTAGCATAGAGCTATATTCCCTTACCAAAAATTCTTGGGCAAAGTTTAAAATATTTAAGATTTTAGAAAGAAAATGCAATGCATATTCTGAAATATATATATATATATATATATAAAAATAGAGAGAGACATGAAGTAGCACCGCATAACAGATATGCTAATATTTCTGCTGTGAAATGAATATTCTTTCTTAGTAGAATAAAGTTTATTAATAGGCTCACATCAGATTTTGCCACCCAGTGAGCTTTGGAGTCAAACTTACCAAAATATATACAGTTTCTGAGTTTTCAGTTTTGGAACTCTGGGCAAGAGATTGTAGACTTGAATTTTAGTGATAAGGCTGGTCATATATAAACAGACTTTCTTTTGAGAAAAGGAAGACTTTGAGTGACAACCATTTGTAAAGCAAACACACACACACCACTCTTCTCTGTCTGTGTTAACAAGAAAAAAGGCAAGATTTCTTTTCTAGATGGAAGAAGTACCCGTATGGTATTCATTTCTCCACTAAGTCCCTATAAAAAAATCCTATACAGTATTTTGGGAAGGAGAACACCCATGTTAAAGCCTTTTCATGCTCATTTGAGTGAGCTCTGTAAGTAATAGGTATTTGCAGAGAAATCTACATTTTATTTTTATTGCATGTCAACCAAATATCTTACCTGACATGTCTCAAGTGAATAAACATAATCTTGAACTAAGTTTTTCTCCATCTCTGAGCCCAGTAATCAAAGCTGCAATTAATGACTACTGTTTTCTTGCCCCAAATCTGTGATATTCCCTCAAGAGAGACCCAATGCAGAAAAGGATCAGTGTAGAAGCAGTACAAATGCTGTACATCCTACAGCGTCCATCCATTCAACCCTGAAGATGGGAGTGGGAACGAGAGGCTTTAAAATAACTATTCTTCACAAAATCTACCTCTTGAAATCAGAACCCAAATTTCCTCCATGTCATTTTCGAAGTTGAAAGAGAGTTATTTTCTTAAATTGCATTTTATTTTTCTGGGAACATCTGCCCTGCTGGTTTCATCTTGTGTGTAAATGAGCTACAATAGCAACAATTTCTGTCATCCTTTTCACTGATCTGGAATCAAAGTTACCAGAGAGCCTCTTGAGAAAATGTATGGTAGAAAGAACTATGGATCCTGCAAAATTGTGAGTTCTGCATTGCTGTAGGTCAACCCAAGACCCTGACAAATGATATTACCTCCAACAACCAAAACGTCTCTGCATAAATTGCATATATAAGAATGTCCCCATGAAATGCGCAGCTTCAGATGAAAATGAGTGTTAAAAAAAAAAATCACTGTTTTCTAAAGAATTGAGCCTGAAGTGGCTATGAAAGCAAACTGGATGGAGTAATGACATTAATAAGAAATCAGCTGCAGATAAAGAACAAAATGGCTATTTATCCTTCTAGCTGTCTGAGATCTCAGATTATGGGAGTTAGCAAAATGAGATTGTCATGTGGGAAGGGAAGAAGAAACCTACCAGTTATCTATTGCATCCCTAGTTTGACCCAAGTACTAAATTCTTGTGTGTCTGTGTGTGTGTGCACGCGTGTGCCTGTTCCCCTTTTTATTGTTACAATAATTCTATTGTAATAGCCTCCTAACTTGTCTTCCTTAGTTCCATCCTTCTCTATAGCAGCTACAGTGATTGGTTTACAAAGGAAAATCAGATCACATGGCTCGCCTATTTGAAACTCTTCAGGGACTTCCCATCTCACTTTGGAAATACACAGAATTCTCAGCATACACACAGGCTTCATGTGAATTGGTTTGGGTCTACCTCTGAAGCATCATCAGGTACCACCTACTCCCCGGTGCACCACGCTCTCACTGTCTGGCCCTTCCTAGAGTTTTTTGAACATCTTCTCTCTTTCTTGCCTCCAAGCCTTTGCACAGCTGTCTCAAATGCCCTTATTCCGGGAGAGACTGTATGTAGATGGAACGAGATTGGCTACAACCTGATTAATGTTGAAGCTGGGTAATGGATTTGTAAGCATTAAATATACTATTGTGTTTACCTCTGTAAATGTTTGTAAGTTTTTATAATAAAAAAGTTTGAAAAGAAAAAAAAAACTGCCCCATTCCAACTTGCTGGCCTTCAGGTTTCAACTTAAATGTCAGACCTTCAAGGAAATTTCTCCTGGTTTCATAGACTTGATTTCTCATGCTTTCTCATAAAACCCGTGCCTTTTCTTTGACGTATTTCCCTTCTATTTTTAGTTATATGATTATTGGTGTGATTGTGGTCATTGTTTCCTCACAAAATTCTAAGGTCTTTTAGACCTGGAATTATGTCCACTTATTCCTTACCATATTTCCAGTGACTAGCAAATCTTCTGGAACATATAAACCATTCAATAAATACTTAAATAGGGACTTCCCTGGTGGCTCAGCGGTTAAGAATCTGCCTGCCAATGTAGGGGACACACGTTCGATCCCTGGTCCAGGAAGATCCCACATGCTGTGGAGTAACTAAGCCCGTGCGCCACAACTATTGAGCCTGCGTGCTGCAGCTACTGAAGCTACTGAAGCCTGTGCACCTAGAGCCCGTGCTCCGCAGCAAGAGAAACTACCACAAGGAGAAGCCCACACACAGCAAGATCCAATGCAGTCTAAAAATAAATAAATAAATATATTTAAAAAAAAATAAAATAAAATAAAAAAGGTAGCTGTCGCTGTTATCATACGTATCTTGTATTGAAGATTTGCTGACTTGTTAAGTGAGTCACTCACCCTGTGCTACATGACCGGGTTCTCTGAGAGGTGGAAGGAGCATAATCACATATCTCTAATCAGTTGAGGTGAGAGCTGCAGGCAGAGTGCCATCAAGAAATGGAGAAAGGCCTAGCTGAGGAGTGAGGGCACCCAGTTCTCTTCCAGGCTCTCTCCTTAACCTGGTCAGTGATTTTTCACAAGTTCATTTATTTCAATGTTTGTTGTAAAATGTGATAATTATATCTCTGGCACTTCTTCACAAAATTGTATCAGAAGTAAGGCAATGAAGATGAAGATTGCCTGAAACATGCTATATAATTTAACTACATAGTACATTTATTTAATGTCATGTTCCCATACATGCTTCTAATCTAAATCAAGCTGTACTGAAGGGAAAAGGATCTAGTTTTCCAAATATATCTCCAAAATCATAAGAGAATTATAATAAATAAATAACAGAAATCCTTGAATTATTTTAGTTTTCTAAAACACAGAAGACAACTTTGATCTGAAACTCCTGGATCTGAAAAGCGGTTCTTATTAGAAAAAAATAGCTGTACCTGAGTAATGATGTAGAAGTAGGCTGTACCAAATAAATGACCATATACCTCCGTAAATAACTGCTTAGAACGAGACAGTTCTAGCTGACAAAAGCAGATGTAGACAATAAAAAATGATACTGGCTAGTTAATTTGGAAGCAGGCTTGATACCCTTCCAGATTCAACAAAAATCTTAGACCAGAATAAGGGTATCCAGTATTTTAAGGGGAAAGGAAGGAAGAAGATGGAAACAATTATTAATTCTTTGCTCTTTAAAGACTTGATGTATTTATTTTGGAGTTGGAGGGAGGTTGGGATGCAGATCATTTCTGATTGGACATTTTTCTTCACTGCCCACTCAACCATGGTTCAGTGCTAATTCACGAGGGGGGAGGGGAATGTGTATGTGCACGAGTGTGTTTTAAGAGGGGTGGTATGGTACTTCAAACAAATAATCTTGCAGCCGCCAGCAGCTGTTCCTGATTTCTTTTAATAATCCATGACAAAAATATTGAGTGTATAATAATGCAAACAGCCAAACAATGAAATGAAAACAGGCAGAAGAAATCATTTGCTTTAACTCCTTCCATTTTATTTGAATACACTAAGTGGGTTGAGATGTTGAAATAATTGTTACTCTTTGTGAGTTTGTCCGCACAGTGATGGCACCAATCTTGTTTGTGTGTGTGTGTGTACTCCATTTTTTGGTTGAAGAGTGAGAAGTCAGTATAGTTAATTTTCTTTCTAGGAGATCTGTCTGCCTTGCTAATTTGTCCTTTTTTCCTTCTCCTTTGTGTAATCCTCTGATTCTTTCATTATCTAACTCAGCCAGACTTTGGGAACCATTTCAGGTGAAAAGTGTGTAGATGAGTTAAAATACATATTACCTTAATAGGTAGTACCAGAATTCCCCTTAGAGTAGAAACTCTTTGTCAGGAAAAGCACTCATTGGTGCCACCTACTTCCTTATACACCATGCTTTGGACAGACTGGCCTTCCTCTGGTTCCTTGAACAGGCTGCTTTCTTTCTTGCCTGAAGACTTTTGCACGTGCCATTTGTTGGGACTGGAAGGGGAGGCTATGAGGGCAGGAGGTAGGATGGGAAAAGGAAGTGCAAGAGATAGATACAACAGTTTACATTAACAATGAGTGGAAAATTGTGCCCTTAAGATTCACATATTTCATTCTCTGTGTATTAATTTCCAGGGGCTGCTGCAACAAATTACCACAAACTGGGAAGCTTAAAATAACAAATTAATTCTTTCACAGTTTTGGAGGCCAGAGGTCTGAAATCCTGGTGCCAGTAGAGCCACACTCCCTCTGAAGTCTCTAGGGGAGGAGACATACCTCACCTCTTTCAGCTCCTGTTGCCTCCAGGCATTCCTTAGCTTGTGGACACATCACTCCAATCTCATTGCCTCCTTCTCCTCTTTGTGTCCCCTTCCCTTGTCTCTTTTTTTTAAGGACACTTGTCATTGGATTTAGAGCCTATTTGAATAATCCGGGTTAATGTCCTCATCTCAAAATCTTTAACTTAATCACATCTGCAAAGACCCTTGTTTCAAATAAGGTAATACTTACAAATTCCAGGGATTAGGACTTTATAACTTTAGATGTCATTATTCCATTAACCTCTTCAAATGTACTTGCAGACTGTTGAACTAAGTTTTATCTAAACTCTTTGATTATTCCCACATTGTAATTTTCTGCTTATGTAATTTTACATTCTTCATTTTTTTTGTAATTAGGTTAGCTAATATATTGAAACTTTATAGACTTTAAAAAGAAATAACTCATGGATTTAGTTATTAATTTTATGATTTTTTTAACATAAATTTTTATATAATTTTTAATGTAAATTTTTGCATTTGTCTTATAAGTTAATTATTTCTGCTTTCATTGGATTTGTTTTGGGTTTTTTTTCTAATTATTTTATTTGGATGTTTGAGTCACTTATTTATAATCTTTCTTGGTGATTGACCTAAGGTTTTAGTGCTAGGTATTTTCTTCCAAAAACCACTTTAACTAAACCCATAATTCTAATATGTACTTGAATCTTTGACCTAAGAATTTTTAAGAGATCTTTTGGTTTAGAGGTGACATGCTATTTTTATTTGTTTCCTAATTTCTATATTAATTTTAGTACTATTACATAGTTATCAGAGAATGTTGCCTCTGTTATTATCTGCTTTTATGAATTGATCAAATTTTCTTTGTGGCCAAATTTTTGACTGTTTCATGATTACCCCCAAAATATGTTCTGTCTTCAGTGCTGAAAACCAAGTAGAATTATCTTATTAATTATATTATTCAGGTCTCCTATATCATTAACTGTTTTTTCAACTTGATCAAGCTCAGAATGATAGTAAATCAGAGCCTGTTTCTCCTAATGTGATTCTTACCATTTTTCTTCGGAGTTCCTGTACTATTTGCTTTATGATTATTAATGCTAGATTATTTGGTACGTGGATATCCATAACTGCTAAATGTTTAAAATTTCATCCTTTATTTCAGTTGCCCATAATTCTGTTACTAGTTCATTTTCCCTAAATTCATTCTTTCTAATACTAAGATTGAGAGCCCTGCTTTTCTACCTGTCTGCATTTTTCTCACATGCATTTCCACCTATTTTAATTTTCAAACTTTCTGAGTCATTTGAAGTATCTATTATATAAAACATATAATTGAGTTTAGCTCTGTAACTAATAGAACATGTTTCCTTTTAAGTAGATAAATCTATCCATTAGTTTATTTATTAATATGAGAATAAGGTTTGATCTTAGGTGTGTGTAATATTTGATGTCATCATCTCTGTTTTTATTCTTACTTCGTATGGTTTTCTATAAGGTTTATATTTCCGTTGCTATGTGTGTGTCTTTATTCTTAAAATTTGAGAGGTTTTCACGTTTGTTCTGTATGATTGCCATTATACAGCTTTATACAATGGCCTTGATCTTCTATTCCTCTTGAAAGTCTCTGTTAATTCCCTCCTATGAACAGTGACAGAATAGGTATTGTTCTGTTTCCTATCCTCTTCTCCTGGCACCATCCAGTTCTTGAATGACTATTCTTCATCCTTTCTAAGTGAACTGTGCTGGCTTAAATAACTTTGCTCACCCGCACTGTGTGTGTTGAAGGTTGTCCCTCAGAGCTTTTCCAGCCCTCTACTTCTTTCTAGGCTGAGTGGACTTTGATGGAGGCCCGGAGGCAGGAGATCAAGAGCCTGCACCAAACTGTGCACACAACTGCGCTGGAGTCTTAGGTGAATCCAGGCACAGGACATGAGCACCAAAAGCATCTCCAGGAAGCATGGGTGTTAATTCCCACAGCATCAGTTGGGCATTGATATCATGCTTGAGCCTCAGGTTGCATCACCTTGTGGCACCAGTAAGTGTGGGAAAGGCTGTGAGAAAGGCTGATAGGTTCACATAGTCTAGCTTTCAGGCTTATCTTCTCTTTTGTGTTCTGAGCAACAGCTACTGTTGTTGCTATACTCGTTCCCATGAGAACAGACACAGGCCATGTGACTTGAAAAGGTGCACCCTAGTGCCTGATGAGCAGGCTGTCTTAGGAGACAGATACTAAAACTAAGTCCAATCTAAGAAACACAGGTCAAAGATTATTATATTTGTGGTGATGAAAGGAGTTAGTCAATTATGGCCTCACAAATTGGGCTTTAAAAAAAAGTCATTAAAAAGTAGATTTCTTTGTGCCTTTTCCTGGCCTGAAATACACGAGATGAAACCTATCAGTTCCTTAGATTGTTTAGATATATCTGTTTCTTCTAATTTTCAGTTTTTAAGCTCATAGGCCCTTGGACATCACATCCTGGATTAAAATTCTGCCTTGGCCACACACTGCCCATGTGGCCTTGGGCAAATTACTGAATGTTTCTGTGACTCAGTTTCTTCCTCTGTTTAATAGGGGCAATAATAGTAGCTGCTTCATAGGGTTGACAAGTAGATTAAATAAAATGATACATGTAAGGTGTTTGAGAACAGTGTCTGCTCCGCAGTAAACACCGTACAAGTATTTTCTTATCATTATTATTGCTGTTACACCCCCCAGGTTGAGAGCCCTTTTGTGTGTGTGTCTGTAGTGCGTTTGTAAAACTTCTTACTTGGACAATGCCTGTCTTACCTACTAGACTGCATACTCCGTGAGAACAGGGACCTAGTGCAGCTTCTGGTAGACAGAATAGAACACAGGATGGCTCAACAAATACTTTGCTGCATAAATGGATGAATGAGCCAATGAATCATCCCATCAATACTACTCATTTTAGTCCCTTCACATGCCAATTTTCTGAAGTAAAGCGTATATTTTGAACTCGCTCACTCATTACAGAGAAGCACTAATTTCTGGTATAAGCTTTAAACATATCTTTTAAAACTATACTTATAGTTACCCTTTAGTGGAGAGATGTGAATCAGACTGATAGAGCAATGCAACCCATAGCTGTCCTCTTTTCCCTGACCACCAAAAATGCATTGACTTAGATCACCCAGATACCCCCATATTTTTTCTCGTTGAATTATCCAGATGTTATGACCATTCAGGGGAAATTTTGAGGAGTCTTAGTTCTGTTCCCCACCCCCATCCTCCTCCTAGTCTCCTGAAAATTAGTCACCAATAACTTGGCTGGTATATGGATACATAGATGGGTTAATTTCAAACTTCTCTGGTATGTATAATTACTTATTTTGGGTATCTCCCAGTCTTTTTAAAATTTTGTGTTCTAAAAGCCAGAATTGGTAAGCTTCAAAATGAATGCAGAAACATTAACCCAAAGAGCTGTGATTTCCAGGGAACTGAGATGATTTAAGAGCGCAAGCACTGTGATACAATCGTCTTTTTTTCTAGAGGCTTGGGATCTGTTCCAAGTACACTGAAACATTCCACATTCAACTGATATATTACGGTTAACACTCATGGCTCTCCTGCCTGATACCAAACTGTGAAGAGGGGCACGAGTGGGAGGATACTAACATTTATCAAACCCCTGTCATGCCAGCTGCATTACCTCACTAAATCCTCACAAATATTCTATGATTCCTATAATTATACCTCATTTAGATGGGAGGAGACAGATTTCGAGCATTGAAGTTACTTGTTCAGAGTCTAGAGAGAAAGAAACAGCCAGTCTTTGACCATTCCTCCCGCAGTCATTGGCACCCTGTAAGCCTCTGTCATGTAATTTTGACTGCACCCCCCATTCTTCCCCTTATGTGCAGTAATACACACCATAGGGTGCACTTCCTTTGTTGTATCCATGGCCCCTTCAAGCTGACCCACCTCCAGACATTGGTCTTTCTCTCTGTCCTACCCTGGGGCCTACTCAGGTGGAAGGTAGTCTACAGAAAGTAATTGATGGCTTGTTTTGCATTTTATTGAGTGTGTAGACAACAGGAGATGAAATTTATTTTCTTAACTTGGTCATTTTCTCCTGAGTTCCTCTCCAAATTCTCTGTCTTTACTTCTCTGTCTCCCTTGCTGACTCATACGAGTCCTTATGTTCCCTTATCCTGCCCTTATCCTCCTTAGTAAGCTATACAGTGTTCTTAACTATGCTCACATTTTATGACTTTCACTGTCATTTCTATTCAGAAGAATCATGTCTCTATTTCCGACCTCTCTGTGGAGCTCAAGACTTGCACTCCCAACCTCCAATTGGACATCCAATAAATGCGTGCTCAAGTTTGGACATGTTGATTTTGAGATTCTGGCCTAAGTCCCATTTGAAGACTTTTGATTCGTCTCTGTATTTGTTTGTTCATCTTTAAGTGGATGCCAAGCTAATACCTCTAAGTCAATAACCGAGTCTTGTCTTTCTTCCTTAGCCTGATGAATATTATCACTCATCCACCCAAACTTAACGCCTCACAGTTAACATTTCTCTTTTTCCTTAAACACCCACATCTGTTAGGTCACCAGATTTTGTGCATTTTGTTCAACCATATTCAACCCCTTTTTGTTCGTCCTTTGTTTGGATCCTAGTTAATCTTCACCTCTTGCTTGACTTTGACCCCTTCTTAGATCGTTCTAACTATTCTTCATCCCTCCATGTCTTTCTGCAAGTTCATTAACACTGATACCAGGGTTATTTTTCTAAATCACAGATCTGATCTTTTTCTCATTTACCCCAAAACTTCCAGTTTCACTCCACTGCCTACAGAATAACAATACAAATCCTGAGTGGACACTTTAGGCCCTTCAGGGAATTAATCAGCTTAGCTTTCTCACCAGTCCTACCCTCAATGCACTACACTAGAGCCATGTCAGACTAAACCAGCAGTCCTGACTCCCCACTCTGTGCCTTTGCCAATGATGTGCTCCTTTGCTTGCGATGGGCTTCCTTCCTTTCTCCATCACACTCATCCCAAATCTATAACACCCCAACCCTCTCCTAGCCAGAAGCCACTAGCCAAATTCAAGTTGACAAAAATTAAAGAAAAACTAAAAAGTAGGTTTTTCAGTCTCACTAGAAACATTTCAAGTGCTCAGTAGCCCCATGTGACTTGTAATAGATAGAATACCCCATCATCACAGAAGATTTTTTTCAACAGTACTGTTCTAGTCCCCTCCTTTCTCCTTTGTAGGATGTACTTGATAGCACATTCTTCCTCAAGGGAAACTTCTGTTTCTCTTTGGTGTTTTGGTCTTTATTTTCTTTTGCTTCTGCAGATGTCAGTTCTGGTGTTTGGGCTATGTCAGAATGAATAAGCAAAGGATTTTCCTAATACCTTTTATAAACTGGCTTGATTTTTTCCATGTCCTCAAAATTTCTTTCAATCTAGTTTATTCTCAGCTGAGGTCATGAAGAAATGACTCCCTTGCATGTGATATTTTCCTTAAGTGCAAATCCATTACACATTTTAGTTATGAATCTATGTGGCTCCCACTTCACTTATTCTGGCTTAGTTTTCAGCATAAGCCTGTAAAAGTCAAATTTTGTCTGCAAGTGGAAGTAACAGCAAAGAGACTTAAGGACAATTTGGTCCACTTAGGAAGAATGGGAAGGAGAGGAAGAAAAACTTTTGCTTCATCACCCTTTTCACTTAACACACACACACACACACACACACACACACACTCCCACACTAAGTTGTACTTCTTGAAAGTGAGGACATTAGGGTCCAGATAAAATCCCCAAAGTACTTTACTGTTAAGGTCCCTTGTCAGTTGCATTCTGGATAAACATTCTCTCTTTCTCCTTTTTTTTAATTGAAGTATAGTTGATTTACAATGTTGTGCCAATCTCTGCAGTACAGCAAAGTGACTCAGTTTTACACATATATACATACTTTTTAAAATATTCTTTTAACATTCTCTCTTAATTACCTTAATGTATAGAAAACCTGAACTTGTTTTCAGAACGATGAAGTGATCACTCCTATCTCTGTACCACTTCTATGTTCTGTACGTAGTTCACCTATTACTGCACATATTGTATTTGTCTGCAAAGTCATCTTTGCATCTAAATCCCCCTGACCATACTGTGATTATTTAAGGCAGGAGAGTCCACTCATCTTTTTGTCTCCAGCCTATTGGTACAATTCTTGGCAAATATTAGAAGGGCTATATATCTGATCCATTCCTCAAGTTTTGAGTAGTCCTACCTTCCATATCCCCAGCCACATTCCTCATCTGCCATCAGTAGCTCTCTGTCATTGTGATGTGTCAGGATAAGGAGATTCCTAGAACCATCCTTCCTTCCAGTGGTGGGTAACTCTCTCCTGTGCCGAATATACCCATGTAACCACCCACTCCCAATTTTGCACCTCCTTGTTCAACAAGCCAGTAAAGGGCAGTGAAGAAAGCTAGAATCCTGAGAGGCTCCATGGGCATCTTCTTGCTGGGCATTGGCTGGAATGAAATTGGATTAGACTCTCAAATTGCTTGTATGCAAGATAAAAAAACACAGCCCTCTTCTAAACCCAAGAGGATAACTAAACAGGTTAGTGATCCAGATCTAGCCCGAGGCAAAATTAAGATTTTCCCAAAAGATTTTCTCTTTTTAGCCCCCTTTTCCTGATACATAAGGCTTTGATCAAACTGCAGTTTTTAACTGATTACAGCTTTTGAAAACTTGAACGCTTTAAAGACCCACTACATCGTTAATAGTGATGTGTTAGGCCAGTGAGGTATTACTCAGAAGAGCGGGGTAAGCTCAGGGCCTGTTTGTAGCAGCCCAGCCCACCAGTCAGGAGTCCACCCTGATATGGCTGGTCTCAAATTGGGAAAATTCCTGAGAACCAAAATCATTCATTTACCTCTGAGGTCAGAGTACAAAAGCTATGGAAAGAATTTCACACTTTCTTCCAGAAAGGAAAGAATTATATTCTTTTCAGTCTCCAATCAAGCTTTTATGATATATGGAACGACTAAGTTCTTTTTTCCACAGAGGCCAGCTTTCATTAATCAAGTTTCTCAACTCCTATAGAAGAAAGCCTGACACATAACTTAAACAAGTGGTTAAACCAAAAATATGATGTGGTTTTTATTTAGTTAATCAATGATTTAATGGCATAAGCAGGATTTTTAGGACCATATTTATTTTCATTCTTCTTTACCAACAGAATTAGATCTGTTACATGGCCAAAATGACCACACAAAATTGCTCATTAAAAAGACCCCCCCCAAAAGAAAAAGAGAATGGGGGGAAATCAATTAAAAAGCCAACATATTGGTGTTAGGAAGCTCCAGGAAGTTTGTATATCATATGGAAATTTTTCTCAAAAGCTTCCTTTTAAGAGGAGGGTATTGATCTTTTTTGGACAAAAGCAAATATATTTTCCTCAGGCCTACCCTATGTATTCTAAAGTTATCTGATTTATTTTTCTTTAATATTCTTTCCTTGGTCTGTTAACATAGCCTATCTCTGCAACTCATAAATAATACACAGAACTGCATTGCAAATGTCTACTGAGACCAAGTCAATGCTTCCCTGTATTAGCTTTGTTCTCTTTGTTTTTATTTGTTTGTGACTGCCCTTCCTCCTTTCATGTTTACAGCATCATATAAAAAAGCAAAAAAAATAACAGAACTACAGCAGAGGATTGAGGATAGGGAAGAAGATCTAAATCTCAGCAAAAGGCATGTGGGCCATGCATTTTTATTATGACCAAGTCTAGTCTTCACTGCACAGTCGGTTTAGGGTGTAATTTTATCATGCATAATTTTATCAAGCAAGACACCATATCGCTGCTGTTTGGACACAGGGAAGCTGGTCACACTATGGTGCCGAGGAAAAGTAGCATCACGTGGCTTTGATGCTGATTTGTATATTTAACATCCAAATTGGCATCCTTAAAGCTCTGGCTGTATTCTGTACAGAACATACTGGAAGCTAAATACCTAGTGGAAAGTGCCTTGAGAGACAACTAAAAAATTGACATTGGGACATACATTTTGAAGCATTAAGTGATGGTGAGCAGCAGATAAGCATTCAGACTTGAGTCCATTTTCTTTTTAAACAGTATCAGTGCTGATAGTGGTCGGTCAAGGTTATGTTTTTACACATTTGGCGTCTGTCTTAAACTACAGCATATAAATGCTCCAGACAATGCACACTTAAAATTGACAGTTACACAGAATTTGGAGAGGGAGAGTAGTGATTGTGCAACTAGATTACTGAGGCCGGCCACATTCCAAAGAATTCACATTTGCTCAGCATCTGGGATAGTTTAAAGCTTACGGAAAATGGGAATGGATGTTGACAAAGGTAGAATAATATACATCAAGTCCAAGGATAACACAAACAAACCCATATAACCAGTGACATTTTATATGAAGAGAGGCCCTTTAACCAGAACAGTGAGAGGCAAGTCTGTACACCCCTTTGGGAGTCTAGACATTTGGGAGGAAGGAAACTAACCAAATGTTCCGAACCCCTCTCTCTCACACTGATTGAATCTGCCTGCAATGGCTCAGCCTCTGTCTTAAATAGAGCAACTCACATTTCCTCCTCTTCTTCCTCCACTGCTATTGAAACATAAGCTTCCGAGTCCATAATTTGGGTCAGAGGAGAACAACATTTGAGCCACTTACAAAAACCAGAAATTGTCCATTGATCTCAAACATTAGCTAAGTGTTTCCTTCAGTTAGAGGCCCTGTTTTTCCCAAGCTATCAGCCTTCAGAAGCTCCAACCAGACATCTGTAGGGGAGATGGTTGACCTCCGCCAGTGAAGCCTCTCAGGCCTTAATACTGAGTACATTTGAAGGTAGGGGCTTCCCTTGAGTTTCAAAAACCTTTGTTGACTTCTCCACAGGAATCTACAACTAACTTCTAGGACTTCCTAGGTGGCGCAGTGGTCAAGAATCTGCCTGCAATGCAGGAGACACAGGTTTGATCCCTGCTCCAGGAAGATCCACATGCCATGGAGCAACTAAGCCCATGCACCACAGCTATGGAGCCTGTGCTCTAGAGCCCATGAGCCACAACTATTGAGCCCATGTGCCACAACTACTGAAGCCTGCACACCTAGAACCTGTGCTCTGCAACAAGAGAAGCCACTGCACTGAGAAGCCCACGCACCAACGAAGAGTAGCCCCCACTTGCTGCAACAACTGAGCACACAAGCCACAACTACAGATCCCATGCGCTCTAGAGCCTGCATGCCACAACTAGAGAAAAGCCCATGCACCGCAATGAAAGATCCGACATGCTGCATGAAGATTCCACGTGTTGTAACTAAGACCCAATGCAGCCAAAAATAAAATAATGTTTAAAAAAAAAAAAGATGCAGGACACCTTTGGCTTTTTCTCCCCTTACCAGCTCTTTAGACAGTTGGTGATAATTGATTGTTTGATGATGTCTATTCTTGGGCCAGTCTGAAGCCATGTCTCTAGGGTCACTTTTACCTAAGGGTCAAGAATTGAATTTGGGTCTTGAGAAGGAAGACAATTATATGCACACATTACAAAGGAAGCATAAGAACCTACTATTGTTTAATTATTTAATTACATTGAAATAAAATAGGACAACATTCTAAAGTGAGAGTTTTAAATCCACCTATACCACCAAATATTCCAAGACTCTTCCAGGACAGTGTCTACTGAGCAGATAGCAAGATCAACAAATAAGAAGAAAAAGACTGCCACAGTGAGTCAAACACTCAGAATTTGGGGGCGGGGGAGCTGAGGAGTGTTTCTGTCAATAAGGAACTTTTTGTAAAATGGCAGTTAACGTCCTAAAATCAATTCTAAAACATTGAGTACATATCCCAAACATATAGCTTCCTATAATCAAACATGTATGGTATTAATTTCTTCAGTATCATGGTTGGAGCTTCATGTTTCATGAGTTTATTATGCCCAGTTGAACAATGTTATCAGTGTAGACATACAGAGAAAAACAATTAAGAACAAATTCTATTTACAAGTCTACATTCACTGATGACTCTGAATTCATAGAGGGGATGCTTGGCTGACATCTGGCATCATAGAACCTTTCTAACCCTCCCCCTGGGGAGCCAGCCTGTCTGGGGCCGAAGCCTGGCTCTACCACTACTAGTACTAGTCATCTAGTGTGTGACTGTATGTGTCAGGAGTCTCCAGAGAAACACAGCCAATAGGATGTGTATACATATATATATATATACAGAGAGAGAGAGAGAGAGAGATTTATTTTAAAGTATTAGCTCACAAGATCACAAGATTTTAGAGGCTTGGTCATAGAGGCTTGGTCAGTCCAAAATCTGATAAGGGAGGTTGGCAAGCTGGAGACTCAGGAAAGAGTTACAGTTCAAGTCCTGGTGAGCCAGGAGAAGCCTGTGTTGTAGATGAAGTCTGAAAGTGTTCTGCTGGCAGCCTGGGACTTCTGGAAGATCAGCTCTTGTTCGAGGCAGACCTTCAACTGATTGGATTATGCCCACCCACGTTATGCAGGGTCATCTGCTTTACTCAAGTCCACCATTTAAATATGAAACATCCCAAAACACCCTCACAGAAACATCCAGAATTATGTTGGGCCACTACTGTTGGCCAAGTTGACACAAAAGAAACCAGTACAGTGACCCTGGGCAAGTCACTTAACCTCTTTGTGCCTCAGTATGCTTGTCTATAAAATGGGATTAAAGTACAGGTACGTATTTCATAGAAAGGTTGTGAGGATTAAGTGGGTTCACTTAAGTGAAGTGCTTAGAACAGCTCCTGGCACATAGTAAACACTTTATTACAGACCATTGGAATAGAAAGGAACTTTCGAGATATCAAGTCCACTCTGCAATCCAGAAAAGTGTAATGACTTGCCCAAAATTGCAGAGTAAGTTGACATCAGAGGTGAGATTAGAATTCTAATGTCCTAAATACCAGTCTGGTGACTATCGTAGAAAGCTTTGCTGCTGCCTCCCTTGACTAGGTGAGTACTACAACAGTATTTCAGGTGAAGGGCATTATTACTAAAATTTAAAATCCCTTTGTTTTTGAGATTTTTTTAAAAATAAGTACTTGGTAATCACTATTGCAGAAATGTATGTTTGGTTATTTATGTCCAGAGGTTATTGAGGAAAAAATACCTCTCTTGTGCACAGAATGATTCATTAAACCTGAGATTCCTTTATGCTTCTGCGGTTCCATATTAGTCATTCAATTCCCTTGAGACAAACTGAGCTATTACTAGCACCTGGTATTTCCACAGAACCCACCCTTCAAGGTTCAGTGAGAATCAAGGTACAGCTAATTGAAAAGACTGGCATAGTGTGAGTTGTTTTGTTTTTTCTTTTTTGAGGACTTAGATGTCTCCATTATGAGCCTGCTGAGAAGAGCTATCTCTGCAGAACCTTGTCTTCCGTTTCATCCAAAAAGTTGCTTTATCTGAGATTCTATATCAGTGTTTCTCAGAGTGAATCCTGCCAAGATAATCTGGGTTATAATTGCCCAGAGAGCTTCATTAAAAAATTCAGATAACTGGTCAGCACTACAGAATCACTGAATTTGAATGGCTAGGGGTGGGATTCGGAAAATGCACTTTTTACAAGTTCCTTAGGTTGATTTTTATGTTACAGAAGCTTGAGAATTGCTGCTCTAGATTATCACAAATTTGCTAGTAAACACTGCATCATGGAATTTTAGAGCTGTAATGATCTCCTTTAAAGTTTCTAGGTCGATCCATCTCCACTTGTTTAATTATGTTGCGTTATACATTCCTTCTAGCTGAAAACAGTTTGGTTCTTCTGCATTAGTGAAGTGTAGCTGTGCTTACACAGTATTTCCTGGTTAGAGCTGCCGGGTTGGTAATTATTGTTTGCTCTGCCTCATAGAAGCTCCAGGAAAGGTATTGCTTGTTTTTAATGCTGGCTGTTAACATTCATGGTTTATTACATTTAGTGCCACATTTTTAATCACTCAGTAAAAAAGTTTCCATTTTCAAAGCACATTAAATCTCAACTATATTCTGGATTGAAATCAGTCCCATCTTTAAGAAAAGATTTAGCAAATACCTATTTTTGAAAGAATGACTTGTATCTTGTAGAAATACACATGTATGGATATTGCTACTAATTATATAAACTTACATCATTACATCAAGGAAAAAAATCTTTGCATCCTAAGGTGAAAATACACAGAACCTATTGGACTTAGTTCCTGATGCCTACCTGACCACTTATCATTGACAATACTAAGATCAAGAACAATTTTAACATTTGGTGAACGTGTATTACATGGCAGGGGCATGTGCTAAATACATTTATGCATTATTTTATTTAATCTTCCAACAACTCTGTAAATTAGATAATTTTATCTCCATCTTAGAGGAGAAACTGGAGCTTACAGAGGTCATGTCTCTTTCCCATGGTCACATAGATTGTGAGCAAGAGTAAGAATTTGAACACAGGTTAGTCAATTTGCAAAGCCCATGCTTTAACTCTGCCTCTCAGTAGACCAACTTCCTGCCTTTGCTCTGTTCTGTCTTTTTTTTTGTTTTTAAAATTTTTGCCTGTATTGTGTCTTTGTTGCTGCGTGTGGGCTGTCTATAGTTCTGGAGAGCGGGGGCTACTCTTTGATGTGGTGCACAGGCTTCTCATTGTGGTAGCTTCTTTTGTTGTGGAGCACAGGCTCTAGGCACACAGCCTTCAGTAGTTGTGGCACGTGGGCTCATAGCTGTGGCACATGGTCTTAGTTGCTCCTCGGTATGTGGGATCTTTCCAGACCAGGGCTTGAACCCCTGCATTGGCAGGTGGATTCTTAACCACTGCGATACCAGGGAAGACCTGTTCTGTCTGATATTATTCATAAAAAAGACACCAAAGAGTAATTGAGATTTGACGGTTGAGAATAGAGGATCGTTAACATGCTATTACTCTAAATTGGAAGCTCACCATTAGGGCTGTGCTGCGGGGAGCATGGTGGCACCGCCTAGGACGCAGCTGAACTGAGCTTTAGAATAAGCTCTATTACTCGTTAAATACGTGACTTGATGCAAGTCTTTTAATGTCTTTGAATTCCATTGAGTCCATTGGTCATACATCAAAGGGGCTGGACTCTTATCACTTCAAGCTGTAAAATACTGTGATTTCATATATTTTCGTAGAACTTTAAAACCGGCAGAGATAATCTGATCAGGAATCATTTGGTTGTAGGGAACAGATACCCACTCCAGCTTGCTCAGGTTAAGGAAATTTATTATAAAGAAAATAGTTCGTCTCATAGAAACAAAGTTGAAGGAATATAACTGGACTTTATGGGAACTGAAAAGTCCTCACTGTCTCTTGTCTCCTTTTTTCTGCACGGGGCCAGGCCATCTCCATTTCTGTGTGTTGCTACGTTGCTTTTCTCCACCTCTGCTGATTGACTTCCTTTCCTCGCTTTCTCATGGCCAATCAGAGTTGGGCAGTGTGGCAGCCCTCAACGCTGACTACTTCAGTCTCTGGGTGTAAATTTCAGGTTTCAGGACTAACTGAAAGCGTCTAACTGGCTGAGTGTGGGTGACATGTCCACCACTGATTGAATTATCTGGGCCAAACAAATAAGATGTGATTGTCTGATCCTTTACGCTATCCATTCAAGGAAATTATTTCAGTCATTTACGGAGAGAATATACAGCCGTTGTGAGAAATTGAGACTGAATCTCTAGTAGATAGCACACATATGGCTTGATGTAGGATTTTCAACTGCATTTTTGAGTTACTGTCCCTCATCCTAATTCTGTACCATTTGATCCTATTTTGTCCTCTTTCTTTCTCAGGGCCCTTATATTGCCCTCCACCTCAGTCTTTTCGGACCTCCCTGATTTCTTTCCTTCCTCTGTTCATAAAATTTCTTATTTCTTTGAGGTGCTGCAGGCAGGTTTTCAAGGTAGCAGCAAAAACAAATCTAATCAAGTAATTCCTACCTAGAGTTAAAATAAACACATTGTCATTATTTACTGATTATTATGTGCCAAATACAGTGCTAAGATCTTCACATGTTATTTTATTTATTCCTCACTATAGACTAACAAAATAAACGTTCTTAACCTAGTTTCTGATCTGAGAAAATGGAGGTTCTCTGCAGTTAAATAGCGTATGTGAGTTCACACCACCAGTAAATGTAAGAGCTGGGATCCAAATTCAGCCTCCAGAGCCTGAACGACTATGACCATGGCTGCTGTGGTCACGATAAGTTATTCAAGGGTGTGCTGCAGCTGGCTCATGTTGACTCACAAGAGCCAAGTGTTAAGTTTTCAAGAATTTTGAGAGCTCGTTATTAAACACAGCCATTATGAAAATTTAAATTATAAAAACTTACAATTAGATAAGTTAAATTAAATGTTGGTAATAAATAATCAAAACTCATCCCTTTCTGATTATTTTACTAGGTTTTATTATTATATAAGCACTTTAGTTTACTTATGCCTATTGTATGTATATGATGGAAACGCTATATAATTGCTGTGCACATCCCTTCCCAACTCTGTGTCTGTAATCAGACATCGTAGGAGTATTTACATCACAGAAACTGGCAAAAGCCCCATCTAAATGCATTCACGTTAAAAAAGAAAAAAAGAAGAAGAAAGAAAGAAAGAAAGAAAGAAAGAAAGAAAGAAAGAAAGAAAGAAAGAAAGAAAGAAAAAGAAGGAAAGAAAAAGAGCGGACAGCTGTTTAGCCTACAGAAAATCCATCTGAAGGCTGAATTTGGCCTATGGGCCCCCAGGTTTTGACCTCTGCTTTACAGAAATGCATCTCTAATGGGTGAATCATAAGCTATCCCTCCAAAGCACTCTCTTGAGAGTGGGCATCTGACACAGCCACACATCTGGTCAATCATGATCGCCTTTGCAAACCACCAACAGCTTGTCATCCAGACAAAAAAGAGGGAATCAAATTAGCCCTAGCCAATGGTTGCCTGTTGCCTAAACTGAGGACTTTTCGTCACCTGGCTGACGTTTCCTGTTCTGCAGAGCCAGGTATTTTTATTGGCATATGTAGAGTCACCACAGTCTCTGCAAAGATCTGGCTTGGATCCTTGACTGCACCAGTGAGCAGGGAGCAGCTGACCCAGAGATTAAATTAAGCACAGTGGCACTTCCTATGCATACTGCCTTTGCATCTGTTTCAAACTTTGTTTATTCATTAGTTCTTCTTTCTAGGTTGGTGGGAAGCCAAAGAGAAGAGGGTCTTGCAGCTGGAGAAGATAAATCTGTGATGGGGTATGTGGGTGGTCATTTAATGTTGCTTTCTGGGCTGGAACTAAGGATGGTTTCTTATGTTGTCTATGGAAGCAGCAATTATCCTTCTCTCTTTGACTGAAGTAGTTATTTTTGGTAAAAAGCTATTAAGTCTTTTGACTAAGAACATTTTGGGTACCCTGTGGTTGGTTAGCTATGTTTAGATCACTTGGACAAATTTCTCAGCTTTTCCATCTCTCTTTTGCTAAACTGAGACTGATAGTGTGACAGTATCTAAGATAATGGAAACAAAAAGGTTTTAAAAGTTTTTTGAAATTCTAAAATATCAGTATAATTCTTCAGTGTAAGTTCTTCTATTGTTATTTATTTAAACAATTACCCCAATTACCACTAATTTATTTTGTGCTTTGGACACTACTTCATATCCATAATGTATCCAGAATTTTAGTGCAGGAACCATACTCTTAGTTTCCAAAATGTTCTTATGTTCTGATTATCTCTCTCAGTCCAATTATAGTATATTGTTTGAAGTTGTGAATCTTTGGAGTGTTTCCTTTCTGTGGATTTCTAAAAAGTCCCTTCCTTTCTTCACCTTGGCATATGAGTTTAATCAGGAAATAGGATGTATTGAATACTTCATATATTCTCATTATAAGGTCAATATGATTTGCTGTGAGGAAGATTGTGAAGAAATCTTTTAAGTTTCAGCTCTGTAGAATCAACTACCACAGTTTACATAAAAAGATAATTATGCCCCTCCCTCCCCAAAATCTGTGTGTAATCAGAGTCAAGTAACAAGATAGACTGTACATATGAATGAGAAGAATCTCTTCACCATTCACTTAACCAACTCTCTTAAATAATGTCAGCTCTCCATTCCCTCTAGTACATTGTCACCGCATGCTGCCTGCCCACAGCTCTCAAGATCCTTCAAGAACACCTGCAGTTTGAGTGCTATGCTGCCCGAACATGTTTGTTTCAAATATATTAGTGGCACTTATTATTAAAATCACATAATTAAATCAATGAAATATAGGACATAAAGATAGGTGTGGGGATTTTTTGTATGAAAACTGAATCAATTGCTTTATAAAGACTTAAATGTGAGTGGCTAGAAACAATCACTGACAGATTAAATATTGCAAGAAAACTTAAAATATTAGGGGAAAAAATCACAAAAAATTAGGTAGATTTGTACTCACAATACCTGGAGTGCTCTTGCTCCACTTTTAAAAAACTAAAATTGGGAATCATGAAGGATGCATTGTGGATGTGTTGTATGCAAGAAAGATGCTGTAAAATTCCAATTAGTAGACTTTTAAAATTGATATATAGTTGATTTACACTGATGTGTTGATTTTAGATGTATAGCAGGGTGATTCAGTTATACATTTATATATATGTATATATATATATATAATTTTCAGATGATTTTCCATTATAGGTTATTACAAGATATTGAATATAGTTCCCTGTTCTATATAGTATGTCCTTATTGTTTATTTTATATGTATTAGTGTGTATATGTTAATCCCAAACTCCTAATTTATCCCTTCCCCCCTTTCCCCTTTGGTAACCATAAGTTTTGTTTTCTGTGTCTGTAAGTTTGTTTCTGTTTTGGAAATAAGTTCATTTGCACCTTTTTTTTTAAGATTCCACATGTAACTGATATCATATGATATTTGTCTTCCATCTAACTTACTTCACTTAGTATGATAGTGTCTAGGTCCATCTGTGTTGCTGCAAATGGCATTATTTCACTCTTTGTTTTATGGCTGAGCAATATTCCATTTTATGTATATATATACATATTCCATTTTATACACACACACACACACACACACAAACATCTTTGATGGACATTTAGGTTGCTTCCATGTCTTGGCTATTGTAAATAGTGCTGCTATGACCAGTGGGGTACATGCATCTTTTTGAATTAGAGTTTTCATCTTTTTAGGATCTATGCCCAGGAGTAGGATTTCCGGATCATATGGTAACTCTATTTTTAGTTTTTTAAGGAACCTCCATACTATTTTCCATAATGGCTGCACCAATTTGCATTCTCACCAAACAGTGTAGGAGGGTTCCCTTTTCTCCACACTCTCTCCAGCATTTATTATTTGTAGACTTTTTGATGATGGCCATTCTGACTGGTGTGAGGTCATACCTCATTGTAGTTTTGATTGGCATTTCTCTAGTAATGATGTTGAGCATCTTTTCATGTGCTTTTTGGCCACCTGTACATTTTCTCTGGAGAAATGTCTATTTAGGTCTTCTGCCCATTTTTTGATTGGGCTGTTTGTTTCTTTGATATTAAGGTTATGAGCTGTTTAACAGACTCTTAATCAAGAAGAAAAATGGTCCTGTATCAGATGCTTAATGAATTAATGTACAATAGTTCAAGTTTTATATTAGAATAGTTATTAAATGTATGATTTCTTTTATTTAGCATTCTTTGTTGTTGTTGATTTGACCAGTCAACCACTGGTCCTGATCTCATCAAATTAGAGAACTTCTACTATATTGAAAATTTGAAAATTTGGAAAAAGAAGAAATCTGTTGGTTTTGAAATAGTTGGGAGGTTGCTCTAAAATGACTGGTATAATTTTATCACTCTAAAGGAATAAAGCAAAATTCTTAGATCAAGAGCGAACACACAAATGATAGGAGAATGCAAAGTTCAAGACATGAAAGGTAAAATCTGTGGAAAAGAGTGAAGAGTGGGGAAGAAAAGGCTGAGAAGAAACTTTTGGAAAGCTCTCAGAGGAGCTACAGAATCTGATTTTAGGTAGTGGGCACAATTGAGCCTGTGACTAATTTTCTTCAGAACAGTTAAATTATAAAAGAAATATTTTAAGGAGATTTTTCTGGTAACAGTACGGAGGATGAAATTAATCCCCAATGGCAAATATAGAGTTTTGGGGGGTGCAAGCTCAGGTAACTGGCATTGTTTGCTTGGAGCACTGTGATGAGGAGCACAAGGCTGAGGCTGGCCTCAATGAGAAGAGTGCGGTTTTCTATTAGTGATGTCTGACACAGGCAAGGGAAAGGAGGGTGCAGCAGCGATGCCACACACTTGTTGGCCCTGAGTCAGATTAAGGATATAGATAGTGGACGTAGTTATGCCACTGCAATTACGTGAGAAATAATAAAGGAAGGTATGAGAGATATTTTGAAAATAAATACTAATTTAGTTCTGTGGATTAAATTATTTTATAAGTGGAATTTGTAATTTCTTTTTTGGTGTCAAGTGAGATGTTTTGCTTTATTATTATTATTTTTTTATTGGAATATAATTGCTTTATGCTCTTGTACCAGTTTTTGTCATACACCAAGGTCAATCATCTGTATTTATACACATATCCCCATATTCCCTCCCTTATTATTGATATAAGGAGATCATTAGAATATATCCATAAAGAGCAGAGGTAAGACAAAATTTTGTTAAAAATCTAGACATGTCATTTTTAGCTAAATAACTTGAGATAAATTTCCTGAACTCTTTGACAATGTATTAGCTTGCTCATAGGGATCCAAACTATTAAAATTATGGCAAGTATTTAAAGGAGTAACATACTGCCTATCGCAAAGCGCCCAGCAATGATATTCATTATTTTTAAAGCTTGGCCAAGGAAAATCTGGCTTCAAAAATATTTTACTATTTTTTGTCTCATTAAGGACTGCCTTAAAAATAAAAATCCATAAAATTATTGCTTTGCTAATTGAGATTTTTCTGGCCTCTCAACACCAAAATAAAACTGAACTGACTCTAGATTTAAAAAAAAATAGAATCCATATTTCCAGGTCTTTGGAAAAGAGAGACCAATATTTGTTTTTCTATGAGAAACTAGAAATTATAAAATCCCTTTCTGTCTGGACCACTGTTTGCTCACCATTTATGGAAATAATCAAAGGCTTTGTAAATGAGGGATTATCATAGCTCTGAAGCCATGGTCTGAGCTGCAGGATATTGGTACACCCATATACAGACATCACAATATATTTCTCCTTCTATCTCTGCCCAGTGGGCAGTGCTTTCTTGGCAATGCGCATGAAAACACTGGGCATTCATTCACAGGATTTCCTGATTTGTTTGTGAGAAGTTGTGATGCTCATTTGCAATTAGGTTTCGGCAAACTCTTGGCAGAGACTGTTTTTATAAAAAAGTACAGAGCTCTTCATTTGGCAGAACTCTTTAATGTGTAGGTTTGTATTTCCTGTCTTCCAGTTTCCTTGAAAAAAATAATGTTGTAGAAACACACACATACCCATTCATTAAGCACTTTGAAGCAGCAGTCTGTGGTATTTCCAAACAAAACATTGTTTTACCAACATGGTTGATTGTCTCAAAGTCTCCTTTCTCTGGAATTCTACCAACTGACATTTGAGACTAAAAAGCCAAAAAAGCGGATTTTAGCCAGCTGTATAGTTTGTTACTAGTGGCAGAGAAAGACCTGAACCAATTTTAATCCAAGAGAAATATCATGAATCATCATCTTATTATATCCAGATCTCTATACGCTGCATGGAGAGACACATTCAGAGCCCGAATATTCTAGAACTGATTGCTTTTCAAAGCCTATCCCTTCTCTACAAATTCTTCTTCTGAATCCACTCCGAAATGGTAAGCTTTTGGGACTTCCCTGGTGGTCCAGTGGTAAAGAATCCACCTTGTAATGCAGGGGGCGCCGGTTTGATCCCTAGCTGGGGAACTAAGATCTCACATGCTGTGGGGCAACTAAGCCTGCGTGCCACAACTACAGAGTCTACATGCCACAGCTAGAGAGACGCCCACACACCACAACTAGAGAGAAGCCCACACACCACGACGAAGAGCCCACGCACTGCAGGGAAAGATTCCACATGCTGCAACTAAAATCCAACGCAGCTAAAAAAAAAAAGAGAGAGAGAGAAAATAAATAAATAAATAAATAAAATAAATATTAAAAAAAAATGATAAACTTTCGTTTGTGATGTAAAAATAATGAAGCTGTGATATATTCTATATTATTTACAGCAATGACTTGAATCATTACGATCATTATCTTTATTACTGTTAATTATTTAAACACAGTTAATGCTAAGTCTGTATGTGTTTAAAAACATAACATCAAAATATCTGACATCTGAAATACTGTTGCGTGGAATTAAATATCAGTCAACTGGCGTAAAAAAGGTATCCGTTCATGGTGTGAAAATTTGAGAAACTTTCTTCCTTTACAATGTGAGCTGAAGGAAACTCCCACAGCAAATGTTCTGTCCTAAATCCTATGCCCCCACCTTTTCAAAGGGCACAGAAACTGAACCCAGCAAAGATGCCTGTCAAAATGATTTAAAAGGAGGAAAGGACGTTGCTAGAGGGGAATTCATACTCCAGATCAAAAGAACAATTTTAAGTGGTCTTCTCTGGTGGCCTGTGTTGAGACATATAACAGCTCAGACTGCTGTTTTTCCAAGAGGTGAAATTTCAAAAAGAGGAAACAACAGCAAACAGGCTGCCAATTTACTCAGCCGTGTCACAACTGGCAGGAGATCTGTTCAAACTAAAACCACTGATTTACACATTCCTGGCTCTAATATACTCCTAAATATTAACACTTCTTAGAAAACTTAGAGCTTGCATGTCACATTTATGACTCCTGGGTTGACACAGCCATGTCCAAACACACTGGTCCTCATGACAACTCTTTGCCCTGTAATTCAGCCCCACTGGGGGAAGCCACTATCAACTCCACCTTCAATGCCTGAGCAGTCCCTGGTGCCAAAGGATGCAAACTGGAGTTAGGATGCCATGCTTTTTGTAAGGTGTAGGTTAGAGGGGAATGTTTATACCACAATTCCAAAATAATAATTGTAGCAGATAGAATATTACATTTCCTTTTTTCCTGACTTGGGAAGGCAAGCTGACTAGATCATTGTTCAATTTCCCTCAGATCCTTTCTACAAATGGAAAACTGATATCTGGCAGTGGAAACAACAGAGAAACTACCTTAGCATGTTGAAAACAAGTGTCAGGGAGAAGTTACCGAACAAGACTCCTCGAAAGAAAGAAGATATGTTTTGGAGAAGAAGGAGGAAATAGAGAAAAGTGAGTGTCAAATAGCTAGTAATTCTAAAAATTTACAAAAGTGTAACCAACTTTAAATATCCCAAATACCCCAGCAGTGCTTCTTTCCAGAAAGTAGAAATTTCTCCAACTTATTTAGCTGTAAGCAGGGTTCAAGGATCCAGTCATAAAATAAGCTTAAAGTAGGTCTGATTAAGCTTTCAGTACTGGATATGTGGAACCATTAAATGTATTTTTTTAAAGGGAAAACAATAATACTGAAATGTACATTCCTTTAACTGGAAAAATACTTGAGTTCTCATATAAAAAACATTTTTTACACACATATGTACACAAACACCTAGAAAAGCATGACATTGCACTCAAAGCTGTATGACTACTAATTGTACCAAGTACATTCATTTTATATATTTATGTGTAAATTTGCCTATCCGTTTCTCTATCTACCTGTCTAGTTAGTTATCCTTGGAAAAGGAAACGCTATAAAAACAATATGTTAGGGCTGATGACAGTGTTAATTGTAATTATAGTCTGGAGTTTCTACGATATCAAGGGATGGTTTCTAACAAATCTTTGTTATTCATCTACAGGTAAACACACATACAGTGAAAGAGCACAGGTCAACACCTTATTACTGACTGTGTTCTGTCCAACTTTTGTAAGTAGTAAAGTACAAACTGTGATTTTTTGAGTGTTTCTCACCTACTAAGCACCTTACATACATAAGCACTTTGATAGCATGGAATATGACACCCAGCATGCCCCAAGCCTCTAGCCCACAGCAGGTCCAGCCGTCTCCTCCAGGTCGGCCCCAGTGGGGTGCCCCAGGCCCTCCTGCTTATACTCAGCTCAGCTCAAGCTGTCCTGCCAAGGTGACCCCAGTGCAGTATGCTCCAGGATGCTCTGGCCTGTGTCTGCTCTAGCCACCTACCAAGGCCCACTCCAGTTCTAGACATCCCACAAAGTGGGCCCACCCCAATGTGCCCCAGGAACCCCTGGCCATGCCTCCTCCAGTGCCAGTCATCCCATCAAGTGACCTCAAACACTGCACGCCGAGAATCCTCTGGCCCATACCTGCTTTTGTTCCAGCTGGCTTGCCAGAGGTGCCCAACACATGCAGCCCACACAGGGGATGCTCCTTCACAGGGGATGCTCCTTCACAGGGGATGCTCCTACACAGGGGATGCTCCTTCACAGAGGATGCTCCTTCAGGACTGGGAGCGGCAGCTGTTTCACTTCATTCAGAGAAAAAACAGACGCTCATATGAAATGAAAGACAGAAGAATATGTTCCAAATGAAAGAACAGGGTAAAATCTCAGAAAAAAGAAAAACCCTAATGAAATGAAGATAAGTAGTTTAACTGATAAAGAGTTCAAAGTAATGGTCATAAAGATGCCCACGGAACTTGAGAAAGGAATGGAGAACACAGTGGGAACTTCAACAAAGAGTCAGAAAATATAAAGAACCAATCAGAGCTGAAAAATATAATAACTGAAATGAAAAATATACTAGGGGAAATCAACAACAGATTAGATGATACAGAAGAGTGGGTTAGTGATCTGGAAGACAGAATTTTTTTTGGACATGTCTCCTCAGGCAAGGGAAACAAAAGCAAAAATAAACAAATGGTACTACATCAAACTAAAAAGCTTTTGCATGTCCAAGGAAACTATCAACAAAGCAAAAAGGCCACCTACTGAATGAGAGAACGTATTTGCAAATGATGTATCTGATAAAGGGTTAATATCCAATATATACAAAGACCTTATACAACTCAACATCAAAAACAAACAAACAAGCAAAAAACCAAACAACCCATTTTAAAAAATAGAGGATCTGAATAGATATTTTTCCAAAGAAGACATACGGATGGCCAACTGGCACATGAAAAGATGCTCAACATCACTAATCACCAGGGAAATACAAATGAAAAGCACAATGAGATATCACCTCATAACTGTCAGAATGGCTATAATCAAAAAGACAAAAAATAACATGTGTTGGCAAGGATGTGGAGAAAAGGGAACCCTCATGAATTGCTTTGGGAATGTAAATTAGCACAGCTACTATGGAAAACAGTATAGAGGCTCCTCAAAAAGTTAAAAGTTGAACTACTATATGATCTACCAACTCCACTCCTGGGGATTTATTTAAAGAAAACAAAAACACTGATTTGAAAAGATTTAGGCACTCCAGTGTTCATTGCAATGTTGTTTACACCCTAAGCAGATATGGAAGCAACCTAAGTGTGCATTGATAGATAAATAGACAAAGATGTGAGAGAGAGAGATATTAGCCATACAAAAGAATGAACTCTTGCCAATCGCGACACCATGAATGGACCTAGGGGATATTACGCTAAGTGAGATAAGTCAGACAGAGAAAGACAAGTACCATATGATTTCACTTATATGTGGAATCTAAAGAAAAGCAAACAAACATAACAAAACAGAGACAGACTCAGATACAGAGAACACACGTGTGGTTGCCCGATGGAAGGGTTGCCAGGGTGAAATAGGTGAAGGGGATTCAGAATTACAAACTTCCAGTTATAAAATAAATAAGTCCCAAGGATGTAATGTACAGCATAGGAACAGAGTCGATAATATCGTAATGACTTTGTATGATAACAGATGGTTACTAGACATCACGGTGGTCGTTTCTAATGTCTGAAAATATCAAATCACTGTGCTGTGCACATGAAATTAATAAAATAGAATAAGTCATTGATACTTCAATATTTAAAAAAGAAAATGCTTCATGGAAGACGGCTTAAATTTTAAACAATTATGTTCACCAGCAATAATCAAATAATAATGGCCCTGAAACTAAGCTTTGGATTCCTTCTCATATATTGTTTACTCAATTTAATCAAATATCACCTCATGTATCATTTTTTATTTAAAGAATTTTCACTCGCATTTTGTTGGTTGCATTAAGAACTCAGAAAATGTTATTTAGAAAAGTCGGTTTATGCTGAAAAGATAAATATGACACATTTTGTTCTTTACCACAGCTTAGTAATGCGGGTTTTATCAAGTAACAATGTGTTGTGTTAGTTATTTCAACATAAGCAGTCATGTTCAAAAGATGGGGCATGGGAATTTACATTTTTTTTAAACAAATGTCCCTGGTAATTTTTATGCATACCAAAAATAAAAACCTGCTGGCCTAGGTGGTCGGATTTCTGTTGTTTGCAGAATGTTCCTGTAGATTTCTTTTCTAATCTTCCCTCCCCACTCTCTCACTCTTTTCTTAAAGAACCTACCTGCACTCTGTACGTAAAGGGTCTGAGTCCCACGGCCTCTGCTATTGTCCATAGCTAAGTAGAATAATGATGGAGCCCTGAACCAAAATGGGCCCATGAGCCACTCTCTCTAGTCAACTGTCATTCAGACTCAAAGACTGGTCCACCTCTGTTGGGAACTGAGAAGCAATAGAAAACAAATGCACTCACTTGATTAAAGACATTTTCTAGCCCCAAAGGTAGAATTAAAATATGTATGTAGATAGATGAGAGAGAGAGAGGAGATAGAGATAGTTTTACAGAAAACAAACTCACATAGTATAAATAAAACAAAAGGAAATTTAATACCACTTCCCATGCCCCCAAAACCAAGTGTGGAAAAAAGGGGAGAAGTCCCAGATAAATAGAAACAAAGACTCTAGCCTATTCCCTTGCCAGGCAGAGCATAATATATGTTAAAATGGGTGTAATATTTAGACTCAGTTTAGAGTGTCTTGTTTACATTTAAGGCTGACAGCTTCAACTACTCTAGCAGATAGCTGGTGACCTAAAGCAGAAAGCTTGTTACAAGGTAGCCAGTGAAAGGGGAGCAGTACAATCTCCCCAAAACAACTTTCATAGAGTCCCTTATAACATCAGGACGGGGTGGTCATGTTTGGCACGTAAACCAAGAAAAACTGAGAAAAACAGTCTGCACAAAGAAAGAATTACTCCCATGTGACGGGAGACATGCATCCTGCCCTTGGGTTATGAGATATTGATATTGATTTCCCCTAATAAATCCCTTCCCTTGAATTTCTTTTTTTTTTCTTCTTAGTATGATATGTGTAGTTTTCTGTTCTTTACAATGAAATAATTCCTGACCAAGACAGCACCAGTAGGTAAAAAATTAGGACTATTGGAACGTGAATGTACAAGGTACCTTGACTCTTTGGATCACTGATGCCTGAAGTTCTGCATTAGGTTTTTACTATTTTCATGTCATTTTAAATTTCATGTCACGTGTTTAATTTTCACTCATTTAAATATAACATTTCTGAGAATAATAATAACTGTTGAGGGTCCATAAATCATTTACACCCTCAGGATTATATCAGAATTTTTCACTGTAAACAGGTTTTGATACAGAAAAAACAGTCTGGTGTGGAACAGGGGGTTTAAACCAATATTGCTGTTATTGCTGCCGCTTCTTCATAGCTATTTCTGCTGCTGCATCCCTCATAATGATGGGGAAGGTGATAATTCAGACAGCCTCTTTTTAGTATGTTCTACCTGGTAGAGACTGGTGTAGGCATTTCATATACATCAAGGCAGGAGTTTCTCACAATAAGCCTCTGACGTTGGCATTCTTGTCGACATTCTACAGATGAAGACTTGGAGGAGCAGAGAAGTAAAGAAAACAGCTCAGAAAGTGCTAAAATTAGAACTAGTTCTGTCTGTATGACTCAATTTCTGTGTTTTTAACCATGAGTATGACAAAAGAGGAGGCTTGGCTAGAATAGGGGATATGACTAAAAAAAAAGTTGTAAATGCATATGACAACATTTATACAATTTAACTTTGCCCAGGGCTCTCTTCGATAGGAGATTAATGACTTTTCAACATTTATAACCTATAACAGTATGTACTACATTAACTGTGAGAAGCCCATCTTATTACTGTATATAGATATAGGCAACATCACATTTACCTAAATCCATATTCTCTAGTTCAGGTTTCCAATAACTCCCTGTAAATAGTCATAAGACGACGCAAGTTTAAAGAGTTTTTGCTTTTGAGAATGTTCATGCTAATAGTGTGTGGATAAGTACTAAAATGAATCAAAAAGCGCTTAGGAAGGATAACATTTGTTTAAAATGTTAGGTGTATGTGATTTGTGATTTCTTTTAGAAAATTAACAAAAACAGCCTGTATCAATTTTAACAGGGAGATGCTATCTCCCTAACCAAGTTGCATAGAAGTACCCATCAACAGTGAAAACTCCAGCTGAAGACACTTAGCTGTATATAGTGGGACATTTCTCTAACTTAACAATTTGAAAATTCATCCTGCCTCTTATGTGTAGGATTATATGCTCTTTTAACTTACCTCTCCTAACACGTTGATTAAAAATAAGCTGGTCCATGTTTGATAAATACACTGTGAAGTGGCAATCTCATGCATGAAGTCCTTCTAAGAATGAAAATCAAATGGCTTTCCTTACAAAAATGCCTAGCAGAAAAAAAAACTTTATTAAGTCAAATTCTGTATTTTTAAAAATGTGATTGTTAACTTAGAGTTCATTAGCACAGCCAAATCTGCTACATTATAAAATACGAGAAAGTCAAGAAGTTTTTTCCAAACTCTAATTAGGAAATGAACAAATGAATGAATGAAAATTTTGTAATGCTTTTGATAGTTCAACACCTATGCATATTATTATTACATGACCCATTTGGTCAGAAAATAGTCAATAGCGCAACAATATGAAATTATCAGATGGTCTGTGCTAGATTATTGTCTCCTCACCATTTTATTTGTTGCTTCTGAGATTCCAGGTTTTTTGTTTTTTAATTTTTATTGAAGCATAGTTAATTTACAATGTTGTATTACTTTCAAGTGTACAGCAAAGTGATTCAGTTATACATATATATTTTTTTCAAATTCTTTTTCATTGTAGGTTATTATAAGATATTGAGTATTGAATTCAGTATATATCATTGCTATACATTTATTTTTTCCTCATTCAGCCTTTTACACTGGCTAAACGTTCTTTTAACAAATTTATCTTAGTATGATTAATTTTATTTTATAATAAATAAAAGAAGTGAATTTTGGTTAAAGATGAAAAAGATTTTTCTATAGATAATAACATATTTGGTAGCTTTGCTAATGGTGTTAAAAAATTCAAAATAGTTTTATTTTGGACACGTTTTCTTATGCTAAAGATGTTTCCCCTCCTATACCACTTAGTTATTCTCTTGATCAAATTCATAATTTTAGCCCCTACTGAAAGCTGAAAAATCACACAAAGATTTTTAAGGAGGAAAATGGCAAAACATTTCTTATTTCTGGAACGAGCTGACCAATATAAAAGAGAAAAATTGAATTATCTAGAATTAAAGGAACTCAAAACATACTCAGAAAAAAATTTTAATTAAGAAAAGACTAAAGTTATTTAGTGCAAGATAGGAATAAAGAGCAAGAAATTAGTGCTAAAATCTAATTGGTTTAAGGGACAATTACGGGGACTATGAACATATTTAACTGTAGCATAGATTACTAGAACTCTTCCACAGGGCTTTATAAAAATTGGAAATTAAAGAAAAGAAAATTCAAAATAAGTGTTAGGCAATACTCTTTGGAACTTATAAGGGCAATTTCTTTCCAAACTTCTTTTACCTTTTCTTATGAAATGTTCAAAGAACAGACTAAGAATTATTGAAATCATTTACTATTTTTTTCCCCTTTGGAAAAGTGATGCCAGGAGTGTGGTGAATTTCCACTCATTAGAGCTGGAAAATCATAATTTCCAAGCTGGGTTCTCCCTTTTAATAAAACATTCCATACATAGTTAAAGTATTTATATGAATACACCCCATTTTGAATATTTCATCTTACAAAATTTCAAAATTTCAAAACAAATAAGACAAAAAGCAAGTATTGCATTCCAAAAATAATTCACATGACCCAAAAGAGTAAACATAAGTATGTGTCTTGATTTCAATTTGATAAAAATATTATTCATGTGTTCCTAAATCTCAGGAACAATCTCTTTTCTTTAACTTTTTTTTTAAATAAATAGTTTGTATTTAATAAATAGTTTCTAAAATGCATGCTGGATTCAAGGTACTTTCCAAGGCTTGTAAACCCTCCAAAGTTTTATTGTTGTATTTGTAACTACTCTCTTTCCAGGCACATTTATAAAAGGATCATAATCTTCCGAGATTATTGCTCTAACAGTCTAAGAAAATTGACTTTTTTAGTGTTCCAGTAAGTAGTAGTACTGGTAAATACTGTGCCTCCAGAGAGGGGAAACATAAGGGCTTCTCATATTAGGATAAAAACAATAGATTTCAACAATGATGTAGGTCTTGTCAGCTGTTGCTTATTACAAAAACAAATTATTTCTATCAGATTCAAATGAACGACTTGCCCTTATAGAAATGAAAATGTCAACAGAATGCAAGCTTTATTCACAATGTTCTCTTCTGAAAAACTTGTTCAAATAAAATCTAGGCATGAATTCCTTGCCTTTTCAGGAACAGCTGTTTTATTGGGGAGGAGGGTAGAAGCCGTATGTAATAATATTGAAGAAAGAATTAAACTCGATTTAGCAGATCTTGGAAAAACTAACCTAAGCAGTTGGCCTTCAGAATTTGAATTCCCATAATTTTTCTCTCTAAATTTCAGTTTCTAACAAATATTTGGGATGTATATTCAAATTAGGAATAGGGTGTGATTAGATTCCATGCAACAGAAAAACTGAGTGTAAATAAAAGGAGAGTGATCCGTTCTACAATATTTTCCTGGGGCTTACAAAGTTTTAAAGTTGACTTTGAGCAAATACAGCTGTAGATAAGAATCTCAAACCAGATGGGATGGGCAAAAGTCTAAGATGGCCCTCAAGATCTCTTTACCCTAGTCTATGTGTCCTGCCATCCTCTTATTTCCTCCTGTTGAATGTGGGGAGGACTTGTAAACATGAGGGACTTGTTGCTCCTATGATTCACTTTCTCTATTGGGGAAGGTAAAGGGATTGTGTCAGTGTAATTAAGGCCCCAAATTAGTTAATTTTGATTTAAACTAAAAGGAGATTATCTTGAGTGTTTTTGACTTAATCATGTGAGTCCATTCAAAGAAAATCTGGGAGTCAGAAATGTTCTCTCCTGCTGGGCTTGAAAAAAGCAGGCTGCCCTGAACTCCTCAGCTGTGAGAAAGTGGAGTCTGAGGACAACCATGTGAGCGTGAAGAGGGCCTTAGCTTCAGATGAAATTGCAGGCCTGGCAACACCATGATTATAGCCTTGGGACACCCTGAGGTCATTGAAAATCGAAGTCATGGTTTCCAGTTTTAAAAAATGTCTAACCTGTTCAAATAATGGTGTCCAAATGTTGGAAAGTGATGGAGTTTGGCTTGTTTTCCATCTTAGTTGCTTTTCTTTTTTATTGTTTGCTTTACATACATTTAATTTTTCATCGAAATAATACGTGTATATGATTTAAGAAGCCAGCCCGTTGTGAATGTTATCTGTTAGCTTGCTATTGTGAAAGTTAAAAATTGAGCTTTTTCAATCTATTCTAGTCCCCACCCCAACATAAAAGTAGCTGCACTTACCTTTTACCCTCACTACGCTTTTTGGTTAAAGCAAAATTGTTATTACAATGGAAATATTAGCCATTAATGAACAGTGTTCTTAATTATGATTACATTTCTTTTTGTATAACATGCTTTCCCTGTAATTAAGCATTACTCCAGCTTTTTCCTTTACTTACGTTTTTGCCTATCAATTGCTAATTCATCCCCAAACTGTCTTCCAAAAGCATACTAGGCATTCCAAGATATCAGTTATTCCATCTGGAGCCCTCCAACCTCTCTCTAGACTAGTTTCTTTACCAGCCTGCAGGGCAGCTGTTATTCTTGGACTTGTCTTCATCAATGTCCTGGGAGTTTACTCTCTTTTCTATTTCTGAACCTCTGTTTCCTGAAGCCTCTAGCTTCCTCTTTCTTGTGTTATTCCCTCATGTGGCTGAAGCACACCCTCCAATAGTTTCTGAAGACATGGTATGTGGGAGGTATTGTTTTGAAGCCTTGCAATTAAAAATATTTATTTTCTTTTTTTATATAAATTTATTTATTTATTTATTTTATTGGCTGTGTTGGGTCTTTTTAGCTGTGTGCGGGTTTTCTTTAGTTGTGGTGAGTGGGGGCTATTCTTCATTGTGGTGCGCGGGATCCTCATCACCGTGGCTTCTCTTGCTGCAGAGCATGGCTCTAGGCACATAGCCTTCAGTAGTTGCAGCACATGGGCTCGATAGTTGTGGCTCACAGGCTCTAAAGCGCAGGCTCAATAGTTGTGGCACATGGGCTTAGTTGCTCCGCGGCGTGTGGGATCTTCCTGGAGCAGGGATCGAACCCGTGTCCCCTGCACTGGCAGGTGGATTCTTAACCACTGTGCCACCTAAGAAGCCCAAAATTTTTATTTTCTACCTACAATTAACAATATATTTTTTCTACCCTCATACTCATTTGTTAATAGTGCTTAAAATAGAATTATAGTCTGAAAATAATTTTCCTGAAGATTTTCAAAAGAATTGGCCTATTATTTTCTACTTTCTAATATTGCTTTTTGATTCTCAAAATGACTTTTTGATTCCTCCTATGCCAGTTGCTTTTAGAATCTTCCATTTGTAGCATGCTGACCTTTTGCATCCATGTACCTTTATTTAAGTATTTTAAAATTTATGTTTCTGTGAATCTGTGACCCTATCAATCTGAAAATCCATTCGTTTTCATTCTAGGAAATATCCCTGTATTATTTACTTAACAATTTCCCCATTCTATTTGTTCCATTTTCACTTTTTAGAATTTAACATTATTCAGAAATTAGACTTTATCCTATATCTTTTTTTAACTTTTCTCTCTAATTTTCCTTCTTTTATGTTGTCCTACTTTCTGAGTTTTGTCCTTATTTTTATCTTTCAAGCTTCCTGGTAAGTTTTTAAGTTATGTTAACATATTTTTAATTACAAAGATATGGTCCTTTTCATAGCCTGCTGCTCTTGCTTCATGGATGCTATATCTTCTTCTATAGCTCTGAGAATGTTAATTAATTTAAAAATATTTTTCTACTCTCTACATTGTCTCTATTTCCTTCAGATCCTTTTTTTTTAAGTCTAGTTATTTCAGTCATTTCCTTTTACATAAATCTTTTCTGTAATATCTGTTGACTCAGTTGTCTGTTGACATGGTAAGAATAAAGTTTTTAAGAGTAAGATATTAAGTGGAAACTGTGATTTTCACAAAGGTGAAGGCAGCTGTGCGCTTTACCACAGGCTAACCTGGTGGGGACCAGGCCATTATTGGGAGATCCCAAACTCTGAGCATCACTAACTACCCACCCTCCCTAAGGGTAGTTTCCTTAGACTGTAGTCCTCCAATCTTGGCTGTCAGCATCCTGGAAACTGAGCAGGAGAAGAGAGGCCAGGTATCTCCATGCAGTACACTACTTCTCACTTAATTCCCCTGGTTTCAGCCCATCAGACTCACTCTCAGCACCACAGTTTATAGCTGTCTTATTTAAACCTCTCCCATCTTCTTCAGGTTTTGGGAGGAGAGATCACCTGGCTGGGTGTAGTGCCCGATCTAAGGATCCTATTTCTCTTTTAATAAACTTTCTTCCTATTTTCAGCCCCACTTTGCCCTTCTGCTTTCACAGACAATTAAGGTCTCAAATTCATAAGTCTTTCCAGGGTTTTCTGCAATGAATAACTTTTGGGATTGGGGTGAGAGGGTAGATTCTGCCCCACTGAAGGCTTTCTTTGGCTTTTTTTCTTTTTCCAGTCAATTAAGTCATTTACCATTTAAACATCAGCTTCCTAGCTTCTGAATTCATACTGGTAACTCCCATCTCATGTCTTTTACTCTCTGAAGGTTTTTTTCCTCATGGGTTTGTTCAGTGGTGTGCTGGTAAATGGCTCTCTGAGAGAAAAAGAAGAAGGAGAAGGAGAAAGAGAAGGAGGAGAAAGAAAAGGCTCTGCAGCATTCACTCATTTTACTGGTGTGTACTCACACTATGATTGTTTTCAAGCTACCAATAGTTTAATAATGGCTTGTAAGAGTCCTGAATATTTAACAGTTGTGTCTTGACACCAGGTTAGAGCTGGCTCCAGCCCAGCACTGTTTGTGCCTTTTTAAAAATTTTGTCTTTTTAATTTTAGTAGGGCTTCGGGAGAGAGTTGAGATAAAGTTAGAAAATCACCCCACCATATTTAATGGGAAGTCTTAATTTCTTACTTAGCTAGTTTGTATAGACATAAACAGAGTGACTAGAAAACAACATTCACGAGTGGAATAAATATAAGAAATGAAAATTATCTGGAATATATGTGTAAGTCTGTGCTGCAAATACTGATGAATTGGCTTTTTCCTCATTCAACTTCCCTGTCCTAACCTTCCTTTAAGTTAACAAAGCTTCTTCCCTCTCTTTCCCTTACATATGTGTAAACACATCTATTAAAATAACTACAAGATTTAAAAGAAACAAACCAAAGTTCTCTTCCTTTGAACATAAGCTTAAACTAAAAAAGCTTTACTTAGCAGGATGTGTTTTTAAATGCTGAGATGATATTTAGGGTTATAATGTCCTAAATGAAACCAGCTCATAAGGCGTTATCATAAATCTGCATCTTGGAGGTGTGGTACAAATAAACTTACATATTGAAATAATATTTGCTTTGACATTAGTCACGCCTCAGTTACTCAGAGGTGTAAATTAGAGAGGATATCTAACATGTAAAACTTATCTTACCCTTTCTGACTGGATTGTGAAATGTTTATCACCAGCTCCACTTCCAAGGAATCTTAAGGCAAAACCTGAAAGCCACAGGAAACTGTGGCTGCCAGTCAGGGATGCTGCCTCACGTAGAAACAAGGATTTTCCCTGGATGACATCACTGAACTAATATCTGCAGCGTGCAATACTCATTGTGGAAACGTTAAGAATCGTGGCACAGAGATTCACACATTTAGGCAAACAACATAGTGAGCGAATTAAACTCGCACTTCTTTTAGTGAGATAAAGTTTGTCAAACACCCACAGGATTCACAACCAAGCTCTGAAAGAATCATACTCTTCCAAAATTTAGAATGAAAGCAGTCTTAGATACTGTCTTTCCCACAGCATTCAATTATGGATAAAGAAACTGAGGACTAAAGTGGTAAAGCCAGTGGTTAAATGGGAAACCAGAAACACTCAGTGTTTCTACCTCACATCTGGAAATCTCATGACTAAAGATTCCTGTCAACCCAAAACTCTCCCCCAGGATGAGGAGAAAATGAAACTAGGAAATGTACATTTCACACATCTTATCTGGAAAGAATACTTTCAGTTCCAAATGCTATTGTCCCACTAAGATGCCAGCATACTTTTTCGCAATGTTCTACTTGTGTGAAATAATTAACAGTCATGGGTTTTGAGGCTTATGAACTTGTTTTTGTTTTGACTGTGACCTCTGTTATTGCACATCATGAGACCTTGCGTAAGTAAAGTGAGTGAGGAATGCTGCCTTTGGCTCCCTTATGTCCTGTGTCTAAAATGCAGAGAGTGTGACCAAAACAAAAAAACAAAAGTTCTGAAAACCCAGCAATGCTGAAGGCAAAACAAAACAAAACAGAATTATGACTTTGGTAACTGCTGTCTGTTTCATGTAAAAATATTCCCAGCTTTTTAAAAAATTTATAATTTATTTTCAGCCAAATGTTTGAAGAGGAACCCATGTTGGACACAAGCCATATCTTGGCTTTTGTTGTCATATGTAGTAGTTCAGAAAATCTGCTTTGGTTTATTTTGCATGATGTCATATTACATGAAACAGTCTTAAAATGTAGCTATTCATGGGCCATTTCATGAGAGAAATGACAAAATGTACACATGGCTAGAGTTACTTTTGAAACTTAAAAAAAAAGTTAGGTAATAAAGGCAAAAAAATTCCGTTAAGTTAAAACTATCCCTGAGGTGTATAGAGCCTAGGTGAACTTTGGTGGGTAATTACCCGTTCTCTGATCTTTCAGGGTGTCCTGACCATTCCAGCATCATTGGCAAGAAAAGATCCAAATTTTACTTTCAGCGAATGATCTTTTGAGTGAATGAACATAGGTAGGACTCTACAATCAAAAGAGGAGTCTATCCTATATGAGCTTCAACAGTCATTCTCTATATGCCTTTGGTAGCATTTCTAAGCTTGTTTAGATAGCTTCTGTCCCAGGAAGTTGAGGGCCACCATTCATCTTATTTCATCACAAGTTGCCAATGGATGGCCTTAATATCCTCTTAAAATTTTTGATTCCCTGCCAGCAACTTGCATACTTGATGACTTATGATTTATTTTATTTATTATTTATTTTTGGCATCTTATGATTGTCACTGACTGAGCAGGGGACGTTTTGTCCTCATAGGGCCCTGATGAAGGAGAAGGACGTTCCCATAGGCCAAGGAAAAGAGGACAAGGTGATTGGCACCAGGCAAGAAGATAAAAAAATATTTCTTTGTGATCGAAGGAAGCCTGTGTAATAAACAAATGAAAAAATATTTTAGGATTCCTCTTTGGTTAAAAAAGTACAAGGGAACTCCAAGAATGTAAAATTAAAGGTATGTCCAGGATCCTGTCACGTTTTGACTGTCGCCATCCTATGTCGTTCTCTAGGGACAGCTGTAAAAGCCAAGAGATGAATAAGCACATGTGGGCTCCTACACATCATCGCAATATCACTACTGCAGGAATTCTAGCTGAATAACAGCCAGGCTTTAGAAAAACATCGCTGAGGATGTGCTAGAAGACTGTTTATTCCCTGTACTTGTTTTTAGGTAAACTCCTTGTAAATTCTTACAGATGTTTTCATGGAGATCATCATACCCAAGAATTTACTTGCATCCATGCTGGCCTCATTTTTCTAAGTAGTGCTTTGACCACTCTCTTCTGGGGAGTGTTTTATTTCATGAAGGCAGGGCCTACTTCCTTTCTGTTGCTCTTCTGTCATATTTGATCCTTTGCCGCATGACAGATCCTAGTCCACAGATGTTTAGATCTGAATTGGCCTTTATGGTTTCCTGTTCCTGAGAAGTCACATGTGTTGAAAGTTCCCTAAAAACCTGTATGTGTAACGTCTTCCTCATTTAATCATGATTGGTTTCCTTTTATTTCCCACCTCACTCTGCAAAAAAGGCAGAGAAAAATGATCAAAAAATTCCTGCGGCTTGTGTATTGTGGTTTTTGGTCTGCAGATTGTGTTGAGGAGGGACAACTTCTGGTTTTCTTGATGTCTTATGATTGTCAGTGGTCATGTACAGTTCAGCTGTTGTTGAAAAGCTCTGATTGGGAGGAAGGAAAGCTTCATAGACTGAGAGGAGGGGGATAAAGTCATTTGCCTTTGGCTGGAGATTCAGAGCTGATTGTGCTCTGCTGGCTGTTGGTCCAGAAGGCTTGCTCCAGGGCATGGAGAACAACCCAGACAGATTGCTTGTTTTTTTCATGTCAACTATAAACTAATAATCCCACAGTATAAATAGATAATAAGTATTAGGGCTGTGGAAAAGCAACATACTTGATAACATCCAACCTAGCACAGACATACAAATGCCAGGAGCCTGTAACTCAACAAGGAACACCCCTGAAGGGGGTGGCTTTCCTCTGTCATCCCACAGCCTGACTCTTGAGCCTGGGAGTGTTGTACTGTCCAGAGAGACAAAATATCTTTAAACAGCACTGTGATTCACTCTTCAGAACCAACAGGGTTGAGTATATTGAAAAACAAAACAGAACAAACACAGAAGCAGTAAATATTGTTGTCTTTGAATCATTTCCTGTTGAGGATGATCAGCCTAACAAAGCGTTTAGAGACCGGTTGATCAAATAACATTGACTCGCTGGTGCATTTTTCCACTGTAATTATCAATACTTTGTCGGCAATATATTGAGACAAGTTTGGGTAGCACACTCACTTCTATACGTAAGATATAAGAAATACTTTATAAAATTTTAAGGGAGACAAAAACAAATATGTTAAATTTTTCTCTCCAGAAAGAAAAATTTTAGCCTACAAAAATTTTACTAGTTGACACAGAACAAGCTTTTCTTTTATAGCTGCACTAGCCCAAGCCTTAAAATTGTTTCATGAATTATTACACAAAGCTCACTGGATTATTTTTCTCAAAGGCCCTCTCCTGCCCATGCAGTCTACTCCTTCTGAGTCCATTCACTATTTTATAAGGTATATATGTACAGATATATATTCAATATATCTGTACATATATACATATACTCAGTCTTTATGAATACAAATATTTCAAAAAGTCAAACTGCATTACAAAATTAAATATTTTAAGCTATTTAAACTTGAATATCTCTTCTATAAAATGTGCATAACATCTACCTTGCAAAGATATTGCAGGATTAGAGTTAACGTGTGTAAAGTACCTAACCCAGTACCTGATGTGTGGTCTATGCTACATAAATCCCAGCTATCATTTGTATATTATTAAAATGTTTTCTGACAGCAAGTAAGCCACATCATATAGAGCACTTTATTCAAAACTGTGGGCTGTGACTGTTTGTAGCTCATGAAATCAATTTGGCGGGTTATGACAAGGATTGAAAGAAAAAGATAAAAATAGAAAAATCTGAGTACATTAGCATGCAGTGGTAAGTAATGTTTTGTGAAGTTATTTCTATTACATATAGTGTGTGTATCAGTGCCTGTGGGTGTGTTTGTGCTGGCTGAGATTTCTATGGATCTTAGTCCCAAAACTTTGAGAGCCACTGATAGAGAGTGGGGTGGAGAAGTGGCTGGCTTGGAAGATGGGTTTAGAATCTTACAGAATTGTGTGACCCATCCAGCTTTGTCCTTTTTATGAGACTGGTAGACCAGGCCACTCCAAGGCCAAGAGTCTGTGCCCCTGCAGGTATTTCTGGGGCTGACCTCCAGGGAGGACTGGGAGAAGATAACCTTGGATGCAGTGCTCTAGGTGGTGCCAAAGCTCAGGGCCCAGGAATTCCCTGGCCATACACGTGCCCATGTACCCTAGAGCGGGTGGGAAGGGTGGTCCGACTGCCTGGTGCTTATAGAGATCCTGCTGTTGATATGGGTGCCAGGAAACCCTGGGATTTACCTACCAGGCTCCTCTGTCAGGATTTACACATGCTGCCAGTGACGCTGGGGTGAAGAAAGATCTAGATCTGTGGGTGGGCGACAAGGTTATGCTTTGCTCTCGCCTACACTTCAAGGGCTGTGGTGCCAGCTCCACCGTGGAGCCAAAGCAACAATCGGGCCCTCTCCGTCCTTTCTGGCTGTGAAAAGAATGAGACGTATGTTTCGTAAATTCCAAAACTGTGTTATAAGGTCAGAAATTTTACAGTGTTCTAGGGAAAGAATGTACAATTTCTGAGCAACAGAAAGTGATTCATGCCTGGCATTGTCAAAAAAAATGTCCTAGCCATCATTATTATCATGCAAGAAGGTCGAATTGCACTTAACAAAAGAGAAATATTCACACAAATGAAGAATTTGCACATAGAGGCCTCAACTGGAGTGTGGGAAACAGCTCCTTTTATTCCTGTTGGTCTACAAGCCACTCTGAACATGAGCTCCCAGAAGCTGTGGCTCTCAGAGGAGCCAGTGCAGGGAGGGAGGCCGCTGGCTCACCAGGATCACGGAGGCAATGACTTGGGAGATTCCAAGTCCCATTCGGCTTCAGTTCAATGTTAAGACCACAAGAGCCATTCCTTGAGGTCTAGAGCCAGCCTTGGGTACAGTGCTGAAGTGTGAAACATTTGGAAGTTACGAAGACTTCAGTCAGGAGGCCCCACGTGTTGAGCCATGCCCCACATTACCTGATCCCTGCTGGCTGTACCCACAAACCACTTCAGGCTTGAGGACCTCTCACATTGTGGTGCCGCCCTACTTGTGGTCTGTCTTCTGAATAGTTCTTTCCTCCAGTCACCGCTGGAAATTCTCAGTGTCCTCCTCCTGTGTAGGAGGAAATGGCCAGAGAAGGGGATGCATTTTGGTTCCATGAAGATTTGCAGAGCACGTGCAATCATCCTGCTGTGAGGAACTTTCCATCAGTTGGCTGGTGAAAAGCTGGTTCAGAAACCCGGGAGTCTCTCCTACACGAGAGCAGAGCAGAGGTGAGAGAAAACCCACAAACAGCGCCACTGTCCCCAGACGGGAGGGAGAACGTGTCCAAGTCCCCTCCCTCATCGCCTTCAGAGCTCAGGTGTGCACACCTGCACTGATCTCCCGGAAAGTTATTATACGTGTGGTCTAGGTAAAAAAAAAAAAAGGTGCGTAACCCTACACACGTGAATAAAATTTGTGCAAATGCATCATAGAAAGTGATAGGACAATGCATTAGGGGGATATAAATGCTCTATTTTCAAAAACATGCTGCTAGAAGATGTTTTACACACACACACACACACCCACACACTATATATACTCCCTAGCCACTAATAAGAGGTTTTCTAAGTCACATGTTGGAAATCCTGTATTATTCAGGGTGATATTTGTGAGATTGGGCAACTGGCTGCCCTTTGGGTCACTCCACAAATTTCACACACAACTGAATTTTTAGAACAGACCAGTCATTACGGAACTTGGCTGTGTATTTCCAGAATAGACCTAGACGTTTTTGAATGGGAAAGCAATTCAACTTCTTGCAAACTCTGTATATTAAATTTTCCTGTTACCCACCTTTTTGTGTCCCTTCCAGATATATTTCATACTCCAAATCGAGGGACCTTTTTTGCCAGAAATTTCCCTTATAACCTCTTAAAAAGTCTACACATTTGCAGGTAAATGTAATCCATATGTTGCTGGTTTATTCTTACTTTCTTCATCAACATGTTGCCCTCTACAAAGTATTTGATCACCTATAAGCTATATGAGTTTTTTTAAAGCCTTTTTTTTTCTTAGTGAAGGGAAACCACGTTTGATCAATAACATAGTTATAAAGTCAAAGTTACACAAGGACTTATGAAGATATATTGTTTTACTATTTAACTTTAATAACATAAGCTAGAAATATTTGGAAACTCACCCATCACTGTCAGTAAAATGCACATTATTGGTTTTTTATTTTCTTCACAGACTAAAACTCTATTTTTTTGTTTATAAGATGCACTTTATCTTCTCATTACAGTGACTTTTTTCCTTAATTTGGTTCCTAGCTCTGCAATTAGAATTCGTTGCAAATAACTATGTAATATAACTCTCTTATATTTCACCACATCTGCACATAAATACCCTTTACAGAAAGCCTCTAAATCTGTAAACCTGAACACACAATAATCATACAAAGTTATAGACACATAATACAAGGCATAAACTCTCTCTAGACGGTGAGCTCCCTAAAGGCAAGAGGACCATCTCCCACCGTGGTATCTGAACATAGCAGGCCTTCGATAAATATTTGTTAACCAAAGAAAATGTGATTAAAAATAACAGTGAGAAACATAGTTACAGAAAGAGTCTGCCGTTTTAGACCACAGAGGGGTGTCATCTGAGCAAGGAGGAATATGTCAACAGGATACAATAATACACCAAACCCTACTTTAATCCAACTTCAAATGGATTAAAGGTACAGGGCTGAGGGCACGAGGGACCCAGGAATGCTCTCAGTTGCACAGCTGCTCCAGCCGGCACTTTCCAGCATGTGCCTTTGTTGGGAAGAGGAGCTGGGGGCTGGAGTCGGTTACAGGGCTGTAAATTAATTTATATTCCAACTTCTAATGTTAACATAATCATTGTGCTTCAGAAATAACCATATTTCATTTTGTCTACATAGAATTATATATATATATATATACATATCATGTGTGTAAATATACACAACATTATAACACAGATATCTGTGATATTTATATTTGTTAAGCTGTATATACTTCTCATTCTACATATAAATTTGTGTGTAAGTAACATCTATATACATATTCATATGTTATATAAAGTTCTCTATACATAGTGATTTACATTATTTATAAAGGAGAATGGCGGAGGCCACCATCACTGCAGTTCATGTATTCCTTTGATATCAAATATTATCAACCCCAAGAACATTCTTTACTTATAGACTCTTCAAGGAAGCTGGCGATGTTCTCTGATGTCTGAGGCTTGTTCACACTCATAACTGTATGTGAATAACTAAAGAATAAAACACGAAACTCCCTAGGGAGAGCTAGGAAATATGAACTCTCCCTAATTGATATAATCAAATTTCTAGAATCACAAAAGAATAAAGAAAACTTGTTTGAAGGCTACATTCCCCACCAAAGATTTTCAGTGGATTATTTTTTCAAGTTGCAAAGACTATGAAATGGAGCCCCAAATGGGTCCTGAGCCCCCTCAGCACTTGCCCACATGCTACACATTCCTGACTTCTGAGCACAAAGTCACAGATCGGAGTCTCAGGCTCACAGATTTTCAAGCTTACTAATTCCACAGAACTCCCATTCACCTCTATACAAAAATGTTGATTCATAACATAGCCGTTATGTAAGATATTGAGATGTGTAAGCAATGTTCACTTATAAAAACCTGATTTACAAATGACCCGCACTTAGAACCAGTACAATCTTCCCTCTTCAGTTTTCTCTTTTCCTTCATGCTTAAGACCCTGCTGATTCTGCCAAAACAAACACACAGACCCCTTCCCCCCACACACACATGCACCAAACACAGCAATAAACAAGCCAGCAGAGCTGTGAGAAAGTTGGAGTATGAACTTGGAGAAAAGCAGGAACTGATATATTTTGCTGTGGGGCAAGACATCAAAATGCAAATAACAGAAGAATTAAAAATGCTATTAGTCATTCCAACCTTAGTGGATATTAATTTAATCAGAGTTGCTATCATTCTCATTAAAATCAGCTTCCTCTTTTCTGTCTTTCTCATTATCCACCCCTAAGAGCATTTACAGGGAAGGTATAGACCAGCAAAAAGTCACTGTGTAGCTGGGAATAGCGGTGAGTAAGTCACTGTGGGGGTGAGATGTAGGGGTGAGTAAGGAAAGCACAACACGATTTGGGAGACAGTTGCAAATAATAAAAAATAAACTATGGAAGAATATCTCAAATGACCTCTATCTATTTTAGAATTTTGACAAAGCCACACCTGGTAGCAGAAAACTGTCTTCATTCCCTATCTTCTTCCTTCCTTTCCTTTGCTGTTCCATAGCCACTGGCTCCTAGAAGGCAATTCTACACAGTCCTTTCACCACACTAATAGGACTCCATCCAACACTGCATCTTGGTGACTGATACCTCCAGGGATGGTTAATGGGTTTCTGTGTCATATAACCTTTCTGGAATAGAACCAATTTACAAGTTAAAGACTTATAATAAGCCCACAATAGTTTCAACATGATAACAAAAAGCCGGGAAAAGGAAAGGAAACTCTCTGCATTTGTCCATTGTTGGACATCAGTGATATGCCTGCCGTGCACTGAGCGAAGTGCAGGGCAGCAGACAAGGATGAACCAGTTGTTTTCTTGGTCCTCAAGGTAATCACGGTCTCGTTAGGAAGAGGAATGTATGGATTAATGAAGACAACTGAGGAACTTCCTTGGTGGCACAGTGGTTAAGAATCTGCCTGCCAATGCAGGGAACATGGGTTCAAGCCCTGATCCGGGAAGATCCCACATGCCGCGGAGCAACCAAGCCTGTGTGCCACAACCACTGAGCCTGTGCTTTAGAGCCCGCGAGCCACAACTATTGAGTCCATATGCCACAACTACTGAAGCCTGAGTACCTAGAGTCCGTGGCCCACAACAAAAGAAGCCACTGCAATGATAAGCCCCACACTGCAACAAAGAGCAACCCTCGCTCACCACAACTAGAGAAAGCCAGCATGCAGCAGTGAAGACCCAACGCAGCCAATAAAATCAATATTAAAATAAAATAAATATATTAAAAAAAGACAATTGAGTGTTTGAAGGTATTATGGACATTGTTGCAGTCTGGTATGAGTGATGCAAAGAAGCAGGGCCAAGTAAAACTTTGGGTGGTGGTGGAACTATTGATATTTCTAACATTCAGTGTTCACAGGCAGAGTGGATTCATAGAGTCCAGCAGTGAGTGACTAGTGAGAGTGGAAGACAATACAGAAGAATCAGTAGGAAGAAATGCCTGCCTTCCCTTCCTGATTATGTGTAGGCTCCTAGACTGGGTACCAAAGTCAAGTAGCCCCCACCATGAATAAAAATATGCCCACTATGCAGGGGCAAAGTGGACAAAAGAGACAGTCCAAGCTAAAGGGGACTGGACATGAGAATAAAACAAGCCATGTAGAGGGCAAGAGGCTGAAGCCAATGTTAGCTGTATATATTATATATGCATGTGTATATAGATTAGATATATGGCTATATTTTATATATATTGCTAATATATATTACTAATATTGAGTTGGACAAAAAGTTCGTTCTGGTTTTTCCATGCAATGTTACAAAAAACTGGAACAAACTTTTTGGCCAACCCAATACATAATATATTATAATTTTTATGCATATATATATTCTTTTTCAGCTATATATATTATATATGTTAGCTGTATATGTATGGGGAGGGGAGAGAGATTGAGAGGAGGGAGCATAAGCCTAAAGGATTAAGAAAACTAATAGAATATATAAAATAGATGACTAATAAGGACATACTGTATAGCACAGGGAACTCTACTCAATACTCTGAAATAGCCTATATGGGGAAAGAATCTAAAAGAGTGAATATATGTATATGTATAACAGATTCACTTTGCTGTATACCTGAAACCAACACAACATTGTGAATCAACTATACCCCAATAAAAACTGAGAAAAAAATTTTTTTAATTAAAAAAAAAAAAGTCTTGAGTGGTAACACAAGACTGTCGTGTATGGAACCTTCACTTGGGGGATGAAAAAAGTGGAGTTAAGATGCCCTGTGAATTTAGACACTGAACACACTGTCCTAGATGAACACATATTTGAGTTGAAACAAAGAAAATTGGTCAAGGTATGATGGAAAGAGAAGAGTCGGTGAAGGAAAAAAATCTAATATAATCTATTGAAAAAAGAAAAATTTTTTAAATTAATTTTGTTTGATTTTTGATGGGGGGGTGAAGGAATAATTTATAGTGAAGCTGTATTAATAAATGTAAAGTGATCTATTGCCAGCCAACAAAACACAAAATGATTTCTGATAAAATGTTCAGATAAGTAAACCATTAAAACCATTAAAGAGAGCTAATTTAATATACTAGAATATTTTTAGTATATATTTACTTTTGTTTTTGTAAGAAAAAGAGTGATCTAAAATGATAATTTCCACAAAAGAAAAAAAGGACCATACAAATCATTTGAATTAACATATATAATATATAATTATACATAGACACTTTAAGATATGGATATTAAAGATAATATTGAATTAAATTAACAAAAGAAGCACATTATTTCCACCATACACAACACCTAAACATTTTCAGATGCTAAAAGAATGTTTTAAAATATTTTCTCCTTCTCTCAGTTAAGAATAAAAAGTAAGTTGTTCCAAATGTTGTTTTATATAGTGCAGGATATCAATAATATGTCCAAAAGATACCTGTGACAAAAATATCATTTGAGTGTTTCTGGGCACATGCAACTATTTAAAAATGATTTCAGAAAAATTCCTCTGTCACAATGCTATTGCCCAGCAGCGGTGGCCTTACCAGTAACCAAGCAGATACTGGCTTTTCTGGTTCTGAAGACAGCAAGGAATGTTGACAGAAAGCACCACCCCATGATTCATGTGTCAGAACAAGGCTTAAATCATTCTTTAACAGAAGAATTTCCAAGGTTATTCCTTCTCACGAGCTTTGTATGTAAGATACTCTACTATCCCCATGGTTACCAGAAGGGGAGAAAAAAACCCCTGTACTTCAAATTTCAACTGCTTTGCTGTTGAATCCCAAGCACGCAGTGACTTTCACCTCAACAATATCTTCTGGATTGTTTCAGTTTTTTCAGTGGATTCTGGATATGACTTGTCTTTGAAGACAATGAAAACATATCACAAGCAAGCAACCAGAATGACATGTATCTTCTACACACAGAATAATAAAAGCTGGATTTTTCTGCATCTAGCTACATTGTTTACCTTTAAATACTCTGAGGGGATTGGGCAGCAGTGAAATCACCCCCAAAAAAAGATTATCTGAGAAAAAAAATAATGAAAGCAAATGAAATGAATGATTCTTTGAGTTCGGTTGATAGAACCAGCAAACCAGGCGAATGATCCCCATCAGCTCCAGTTAAAAGGAGTATTTTTAGCTTTGTGGTTAATAGGAAATGTTAAGCTACAAGAGGGAAAACCATCTCGGTTATATGGTCCATTGGTCATACCAATTCTTCTTGCCTCAAAGTAAACATAAAAAAGTAAAGCAAACAAAGCAAAAGCAAAAGACTGACAACGACAACAGCATCCCTCTTCTCTGCTTATCCAAACAAATCTGTCTCTTCAGTGTTGGAGTCAGCTCAGGTCTCATTATCCATTACAGAGGAGATACTATGAGGTGGATGTTTCCACCAAAGTTCTTTCCTATTCTGGCCTGGGAGCAACAACACGACAGCATCAACACAACAGCATCAACAGAGGTAATTCCATGCTTTTATTGTGTTCTCAGTATGTGCACTGGTCACCATATAAGATTCAAAGATGGATATAATTGAATCCTTGTCCCCAGTGGACTTACAGGTTAGTAGAGGAGCTAAACACCTTATTCTACCTTTTATTGTCATTTGATTTCCTCTTTGGTGATTGCACAGGGGAATGAAAGAAGAGTTTGAAGCAGGAAGAATTAATATCCTCCAAATTTCCAAATTTCCAAATATCTATTGGGAAAAACCAGAAGTTGCTTTCTAGAAGCTGACCTTGAAGATGTAGGAAGGGCAAGACTTGAATAGGTGGCAAGAGAAGGGGAACTTATTACAAAGAGATCATAGCACCAGTAAAGGCATGTAAGAGGGTATGTGGGTCATAATGAGTTTCGAGCTGGAGTTCCAGAGGACTACAGGGCAGAGAGAAGTAGCAGATAAGTGAGCATGGTCATTCAACAGAGGGCCTGAAATGCTAGTTTAATAGTTCATTTCAATCTGTGGATAATTGAAAGTCATTAAATGTCCTTCTAAAGAGTAGTGATTGCGCTTCCTAAAATTGGCCCTGACCCTACTGTGTCTTGAATACAAGAAGCATTGTATAGAGAGAGTGCAAAGTGAAGGTTTAAGAGGAGGCATAATCCTTGGTCATCAGAAGGACCACTGTGCTGAGACCACCATCTCTTTACTCTTCACTACGGTTGCCCCGCACCATTTCTTTTTTCACCCTGCCACCCCACCCCCAGCCAGCATTCCTGTGTGAGGCATGCAGACCAGCCCTCCTCCAGCATCAATCCTTAGTCCACTGGGAATATTTCATAAACAATGCAAGTGCTGTGCATCACCTCTGTATCCCTGAGTATTTAGACAAAGAACCAGGCAACAATCAGCCTGAGATCAGGCGGATGCTTTTTGGCTAGAACAGTGGTTAACTCCAAAGGAATGTTATACACACTTTATTTTTGGACCACTCCCATCTCCACAAAGGGCCGACCTCTGGCCCAAACAGTCCTGTGCAAATTCCTGGTGCTTCTTAATGTTGGCGGGATACCTGTGAAATACACTACCGCTGAGAGAATGCAGTGGGATGTTGTGCACAGGAGATGTTATCACAGGTAGATAATCTAAGGGCTAAAGAGACCTTGGTCATCTGTCAGCCCTATGTCAGCGATACAGAAATCCAAAGAGCACACATTTTGATGGGGACAATATGGCCTTCAAATGGTGACAATTGGTTCTTGGGAAGTAAAAGCATCTAACCAGTGTTATGTATCAAGCACAGAGATACATGCAGTACATAAACAGATATATGGTATATCTTTGCTATTGAATTATCATGGGGGAAATTTTATTAACTTACTAATTTATTAGGAAAAAATGTCTTAAAAGGCTCCTTAGGAAAGCAATGATTTTTTTTTTTAAAGATGGTTGAAACATTGTCATAGGAACATAGGAGCCTCAACCTTGCCCCTGTGGGTTCACAGGGAAGTGGAGAGAGGGAGAGGGAAATCTGTGAGAAATCCCCACCTTGATCCTATCCTCTGAGCCAAAGCAGAGCTGTCTGAATACTCAGCCTCTACTCCCACAAGGCCGAGGTAGGTATTCAGAGAGCTGATGGCAGAATATGAAATCCCCAGGTCTTGCCAGGCTTCAGAGAGAGCCCGCTGAGTGGCTACTGGAGCAGAAGCAGGCTCTGCCCGCTTAGGAGTGTTCCTTTAACTTGCAAATTAAAGGCACACTCCCTGGGATTTCCCAGGGCCTGCCTTAGAGCTCAAGCCTGTGCTGACAGAGCTGGGCTTCCCGATATTGATCTACACTTAGGGACAGACATGCAAGACAACTTTGCCTTAAATGGTGTCTCTGCGAAGCCTGCAAGTCTCTCCCTTCTCGTGGAATATGGAGTTACTCTAGAAGGAAGTGATTTGGCTACACCGGGCTTCCCCTAAGCCAGTGGATTGGAATGGCAGGACTCTTTGGCAACCAAATTCTGGCCTAGAGTGAGGACATATTCTCTTCTTTGTGACTGAGGGACTAACAGACCCAGATAACCAGCAGAGGACTGGGGCCATCCACGACATCAGACAGGGAGTCTTCTGTGTTTCTATTAGAGTTTCTATGTAATTGTTTTGTCCACCCACAAACAGTTGGAGTCTTGCCCAGTATCTGAGACTTGGAAGGGGCTGGGGAAATGAACAGAACCAGAGGAGGAGGAAAGAGGTGGCCCTGCAAGGAAGGCATAAAATGTGAAGGATAGTAGAGGAGGGCGGAAGAGGGGAGTGCGTGAGGGTGAGACTGCAGAAAAGGAATGTAGCTGTGGGTTTTCAAGGCCATTTTAGCTCAGGAGAAAGAAAATATGAAGAAAATTATTCTGAAGAGTAATTGGCTAGGTATGTAATTTTCTCTAATTATGTTGTATGAGAAAATTATGCATATTTACACTTGCCAAGACTGTATATCTCATCCAAACATGCAAACACGTGTATCTTTCATCTTATTATACATGTGTGGGATATTTGGGTGTGCAATTTTCTAATTTGATAATGATTTAATGAAGTTCTTCTTTCAAGGTATCTTCCTTTGAATTTCTTTTTGTGTTCCTGTATGTCAAGCAGAAAGTGAGAGGAGACTTCCAAAAATGGAAATGCGTCAAGGGAGGCAATAGAAACTTGATGAGGCTGTCACCCTTTAGATCTCTAAGGGATTGCTTGTGAAGGGTGAATAGTACTCAATATAATTACTTGCTAAAGGATTAGGATATATTTTTAATTATAAGTTTATACAGGTAAATGTTTATGGGCTTGCACGGACAAGGCTCAAGAGATGTAAAGAAGTTTTACGTCTTGTGGCAGGAGAAACAGGTCCACAAAAGGAAGTAATATGATTATCCCACGTCATTTACTGTGGAATCAGCTTTGGAATTTATGTTCATGCCTTTTATGGTTAAGCAAGGAGACTCAATTTGCATGTATAATATGTGCTCAGGTTCACATCCAGTTAAATCCAGCTAAACTCACACACCCATGTCATTCTGACAAGATTGAGGTGCAGATGAAACTAAGACTTTTCTAAGTTGTTCACACCAGTATTACATCTAATGTCTGCAAACTGTAGAGGAAGGACAGAGATTTTACTATATTAAATTCAAGAAAAAGAAAATCTCAAATTTTCACATTTCACATGTATTTTAAACCTAAATGGTCCACGCCATATTCACTACCTTGGAAAAACAGAATTCAGCCCAATATAAGTTTCAGGAGGGAAACTTTTAATTATACAAGGTAATATGGTGTGGAGAAAAAGAATTCTTTGTCATAAATCAAACATGCACCATTAAGACCACATGCTTAAAAAAATAGCTTCCATCTTTATAAGAAAAAAAAAAATCACTGTATCGAATACTGCAAGCTATTGTGCCAACCCCCTCCAACCATCTCACTTAGCGGGAAAGAGCCCACCTGTCATTAATGCATTTCTCTTCACATTTCTCTGTACCTTTGAAAAAGGCACTGCCGGAAGCCAAGCTCATCCTCAACAGCACAGGGGTTCCAGCTTTAGCGTGTTGATTCTTCCCTCCAAGCTTATGTGGACCCAGGGATGAGATTTCTTTGCATGAGCTGGGCCTTACAGCTTGTGTTTCCAAATATGCTTTTGTTTCTTTGGTTGGTTGATTGTCCTGAGTTCCCCACTATTCTCTATATAACATAAGTGAAAGAATCCCATAGTGTCACTACTAAATTCAGATTCTAGATGAGTATTTAAAAAAATAAAACTGAAAAATGTGAGACAAGCATGGTTGGTCCAGGCTCGATGCATGTACTGTCATTTCCTTTCAAACACTCCTAAAATTTTTTTGCAGTTTAGACCCTTTGTTCACAGCAATTCCTCCAACCTGTTTTTATTTTATGAAGGAGCAAGGGTTAAAAGAGGTGAGCAATGCCAAGACTTGTTTTCTTGCTGCATTTTCTCTTTTGTTGTTTCAAGGATTTGGGGTGGTTTTGTTGTTCTCTCTTTTCAAAATGCAGTTAATACAACTCTTTTCTAATTGTAGGATTTAGCTTTGATGTCATGTAATGAGCCATTCCTTAGGAAGTACAAAGTAGAAATAACAAGAATAGTTAGGCTGCAATTATTAAATCATCTTTCACCATGCTAAAACCCAATATATGGTGAAATGAAAGTCATCTCTTCTCTATGCAGTGAGAGAGATTAAGACCTTTGAAAAAACAAAAGCAAAAACAAAAAACCAAAAAACCTCCCACGTGTGAAATTGTGATATTTGTGGCTTTAAATAAGTGGTCACTCATTTCTCAAAAAAAAAGTAGTTTTATGAAAAATCACTTTTCCAGGTAGAAACACATACATGAGAAAGGATTCGTTTCCTAGAAACTTTTAGGTTTGAGATTATTAACAGTGATTGGCTTTCTTTTAATTAGTCACACATTTGCCCTCCCTAAGGAAAAACAAACTGTATGAACTGCTGTTTTTCACAGTAGTCCACCTTAATTGGAATGGAATTTTAAGAAACAAAGATAAAAGTTAGATTTGACTTGAAATAGTTCGTGCTTTTGTAAGCCCTGGGTCACTATGGCCACCACAAATACAAAGTCAGAAGACCGTGAATCATACATAAATGAACGCCAAATATTTTTTCTCCACCTGAGGAGATAGTTGAAAGGATAATAATTGCTTGTAAAGTACACCATATGCCCTGTGTAATCCTAGTAATATGTTAAAATATTTAATTGTGAAAAAAATCACCAAAAGATAAAAAAGAACCTATTTCTTCTATCCCAAAAAACCAAAGTAAAAAAGCAAAAACAGGATATCATAAAAGAAAATCAGGCATTTCATTTGATCTAAATGAGTGGACTAAACCTACAAATGTGGGAGAATCTCAATTTCTACAAAGTGCAAGGAAGACTGCAATGTTACTGAAAAGGAATTGTTGGCAGCCAAATACAAGCAGGGCTTTTTGTCCCATTTCGTGACTTGTTCATCACTCATTCAAAAGCTATTCAGAAGTGTTTAACTTCACTGAAAATCCAAGAGGGTGATTTGTACAGTGGAAACCCACTCAACCAAAACTTGTTAAAATCTAATTTTTATGATGCTGCTGCAACTTGCAGAGTTTTTATACAAGGAGCCATAACAGAATATACCCTAGAGAGATTGCCCTGCCATAGTAGCCCTATTAATAATGACAAACCTTTAGTAGGCTGATCTAGTGACCCTTCACATGTTCTCTATAATATAATCTTTTAAATGGACAACTTCCAAATATTGACACAACCATTAATAATAATGCTTGTAGGGTAAAAGAAAATCCTTGCAACAGTGAATTCAGATAATCTAGGTTATGCTTCCAGTTTCTTCACTTCTCCTTAATTTTTATGTAGATAATGCCTAAAAACATCTTTCCTAAATTCCAAGCCAGCCAGTCTTTAAAGTCAATAGATCAAATTGCTCAAAATCACACAACCATTTAATGGTCAGTAACAACCTCTGAAACCTATTTCTTCTTTTCTTCCTCTGTAAAATTAGAAGACTGATTGATCTTAAAAATCCTTTCCAGATTTACAGTTCTTGTTCTAACAGCAAAAGAAATACAGAAAAGCTTCAAACAAAGTTGGATGGGAAGTTAATATTTGTCATGTCACACAGAGAGAGTAGCTCAGCAATTTCCATTAATAGGAGTCATATGGTAAAATCCCCCAGAGCTATTTAGAAATAAATCTCTGATTGCTTAGAATTATGGGTAGAGCTGAGTTACCTTGAGTTTTTATTATTATTATTAAAAAATTCAAGGTATTCAGAAGTTATGCTCTGTCTTTCTTGGGATAGAGTACCAGAGATACAATGGAGATGAAAGTTGTGGTTTTCAGATGAATATTGAAAAAGGACCGAACTGGACAAAGGATGGGATGGAGAAGGATCAGAAATGCTGTAAAGGTCATAAGAACAGAACTGGGTTATGGATTGGCATGTGAAAAGTATTTCAATACCTCACGGTTCCTTGTGGATGGTAGACTAGCCTTCCGATGTACTTAACGCCCTAACTAATGAAAGAGATATTGAGATATTATGAGCAGTTGCATTTATATTTCATCTTGCGTTTGTTGTGGGATAGCTGATGCAAGACTAGACAAATGCCAGAGTCGAAGAGGATGGAGTGGGGGTATCAAAGGAAATTTTCAAAGATTGAAAAGAAGCATTATAACATGTTTCCTCCATTACAAGTGGGTGGACGGGCTGTGTAGGGTGTTGGGAGGAAGTGTTAATTTTCCTTTAACATGCATTTATAAATTGTTTCTAGAAATTAATGCTAGATAGTTCATATTTCTGTAAGTATGAAGGATTTCAGATTATTAAAAATAGGAAATGAAATATTAGAATGAATGCTTAAAAAAGGAAAAAGTTTTGTGTGTTTCACATTCATATGACATACAATTGTTCTTTAAAAATACTTACATGATTTAATGGCAATAAGATACATACATTTTGAAGAATTTATTTACTAAAATTCTGAGAGTAAAAAATGTTTTAAAGTCTACCAAAAAGTTGAAAATTATATTTGATTCATACACTATTAGTAGATAATAAGAATTCAACAGTATAAAAAGTTAAGAACTCAGGACTTCCTAGGTGGTGCAGTGGTTAAGGATCCGCGTGCCAATGCAGGGGACTCGGGTTCCATCCCTGGTCTGGGAGGATCCCACGTGCTGCGGAGCAACTAAGCCCGTGCAGAGCAACTAAGCCCATCAGCTACAACTGTTGAGCCCGTGTGCTGCAACTACTGAAGCCCACACGCCTAGAGCCTGAGCTCCGCAACAAGAGAAGACACTGCAATGTGGAGCCCGCACACCACAATGAAGAGTAGCCCCCACTCGCCGCAGAGAAAGCCCGTGTGCAGCAACAAAGACCCAATGCAACCAATAAATAAATTAATTAAAAAAAAAAAGTTAAGAACTCATATAGAAAAAACAAACTCACTCTTCCCTCTTTATGAGTTCTTCTCTGATAATCTATAGGTAGCTTTGGGTGTTCTTTCTCCTCTGTCCCCAACATCTATTATGTTAAAAACCTACTGTTGTAGAATTATTTATTTACAGGTCTATCTGCTCCTTGTACTGGATGATGTTTATAACCAGAGATTGTCTTTCTACCTTAGTGTCTTCTGAGATTACTGGACACAGTGGGCGTTCAATGAGCATTTGCTCAATACTTTGGTATTGCTTTAATTTATTTTTTATTTTTATTTTTTTAAGGAATTTTATTTATTTATTTATTTATTTAATTTTTTAACTTTTTTGGCTGTGTTGGGTCTTCATTGCTGTGCACAGCCTCTCTCTACTTGTGGCAAGCAGGGCTCCTCTTCGTTGCGGTGCACAGGATTCTCATTGCGGTGGCTTCTCCTGTTGCAGAGCACGGGCTCTAGGCATGCAGGCTTCAGTAGTTGTGGCTCATGGGCTTAGTTGCTCCGTGGCATGTGGGATCTTCCCAGACCAGGGATCCATTGACCACTGCATTGGCAGGCAGATTCTTAACCACTGCACCACCAGGGAAGTTGCTTTAATTTATTTTTAATGCAGACAATAAGAAAGGTCAAACAAATAAATATTCTTACTCAAGTCTTTAAAGCTCTGGATCATAACATTGGGACACTTACCAATAAAAAACTTAAAAGACTGACAAACAATAGTTTGGGAGAAAATACTTGCATCATATACAATAAAGGGAATATTCATAAGAGACAAAGAACACAAAATAAGAAAACACAAACAGCTAAGTAGGAAGATATATGAAGAAAATACACATGGCTAATAAACATGTAAAGAAGATAAAGTCCACTAATTATCAGAGAAAGTCAAATTGAAACAATAGTGAGCTAAAATTTTAAAAGATTAATAGTATCAGTGGTTGGTAAAAATGTGGGGAAATGACTTCTCATATATTTTTAGTGGTAATGTAAAATAGTACAGCCCATTTGGGGGGAAGGGGTTTTCAATTTCTAATCTATTAAAATTGAAAACATATATGTCCTTTGAACCAGCAATTTCACATCTTGGAATTTATCTTAGAAAAGTATTGGTACAGAGAAGCATGTGTCTGAATGTTTGTGGCAGCATTTCTTGTATTGGTGAAAAATTGAAGGCAATCTAAATATCTATTAATAAGGTGCAGGTTAAATAAATTGTGGTCTCTCCATCTGTAGAAATCTCTAGTCATAAAAAAATGAGTTAATTAACAAGGAAGTATATCTGTGACATAGTGTGTGTGAAAAAGCAAGTCGTGAAAGAGCATATATAGTATGAACTTTTTTTGATAAAATATATAATCACAATAAAAACTATGCATACTAGAGTTTGAGAAGATGCATAGTGCTAATGGTTAATGACTCCTGGGCATGTAGACCTTCATTTTACTTTTACACATTTTTACATTAGCTGATGTTGCAACTGGATAATTTTTAAAAACACATTTTTTAAAACTAGGAAATGCAGAGGGAGGACTTTTTGTGTTTAGAGTAAAATTTGTAATGTTAAATACACTGTTTTTATCTTAAGTATTTCTAATGAATATAATACTTGCTTATGCTTTAAAAGATCAAATAATACAGGAGGGCTTTATGTATCGGTTTCGTTACTTTTGGCTGCAAGTAACAAAAGCCTTCAATCAACTGACTGAAAAAATAAGGGGAGTGTTATCTGATATTACAGTATGACAAGGGGAAGGCTGGCATCAAGGCTGGGTAATCCAGCTGCTCACAGTTGTCATGAAGAACCTGTGTTGTTTCCAATTCGTTTCACACTCAGCTGGCTTTACTGGCCTGAAGTGTCTCACCCAGATAAGGCAGCATCATCAGGAAGAGGATACAGCATAGTTCCCTCTAAGGAATGAGGGGCATTTTTGCGAAAAATGCCCCTCATCCATCCCAGGAGCCATTCCATCGGGCAGATCCCAAGCAAAGGAAATGTGATTACCCTTGGAGTTTAGGTAGAACTGAATACAAACAGGATCAGGGTTGTGTCAGGAAGGAAGAAAGGGCAAATAGATTTGGGATAGTCAGCCAACGATGTCAATTACAGTGCAGTATGAAAAGGATTAACCCCTTCCTGGCTCCATCACTCATCCTTCTCTAGTCCCTCTCCTAGGAATCACTTTTACCTCCTTTATTCTTTGGCTAGTTATCCCTGTATCTCTAAACAGTATACCTGTACTGCCGTATCTTGATTTATGAATTTTAGGGTTTATCTATGGAATTTAACAACTTTTTTACATTCTCCACCGCTAATGGCAGTCTTCTAACAAACATAATTGTTATTATTTTGCTTCCTCCAAACATAACCTCTGTAACTCTAAGAAAAATATATCTGCATTTTTTATTTCTTATTCAACTAAAGGGGATATCATATGACTGCACACTTTCTCAGCTGAGGTATTACCCACTCCTTCCATTTCCTACAGCTTTTTCCCCTGACAACAATTTCTATCATTTATAATTTGATTTTTACACTGACATGCTCATAATATTCTATAAGCATAGGTAAGCTTAAATTTATTAGCATAGGTAAGTTTTCTGTTCTTTGGCTATAGACTACTTGAAAAGTCGAAAATCAATATTAGTGCAATTATATAAACGTTGTTCACTGGAGTTTCCTTTTGTGTAAGCTTTTTCCGATACTTTTGCTTTCTTTGTTCTTGATTCGTTTGCCTTTATTATATTCTCAATTTTTATCATATTCTCCCTTTACTATTTATACTCTGTAGGGTTATGGCTGTCCCCTCACTGTGATCCCTCCAAGACCTCCTTCCTCTCTCCATCTGTCCTGGTTGCTCTGGAGGACTGCTGGGCAGCTGCCCTCTGAGACCTCTTTCGACTGTTCTCCGGACTTGGATTCACGATGTACTTGAGTTCATGCTTTTCTCTTTTCTTAGTCCATTCCCTCATTTTGCTGACGAACATCCTCAGAAACTTCTGGGAAAGTTTGGGAGACTGAATCTCTTGAGAGAGTTTATTCTGATACCATGTTTGTTAGATAGTTAGGCTGGGTTGTACATCATATTCCCAGCTTCGAAGGCTTTGTTTTATGTGAGTTTTATTCTTGATTTTGAGCATGAAATATATGTACATACACATGTATTTTCTCTGGACGTTTTAGAGACTTCTCTTTATCTTCAATGTTCTGCAACTTCACACTGATGTTTCTGATTATGTGTTTTTCATTCATTTTGTATAGATGTTATTAAGTCCTTTCAACCTAAATGTCCGTGTTGTGCTACAAGAAATTTTCTCCTGTTACTTTTTTGATAGTATGTCTTTTCATCTGATTTTACTTTTCTTTCTTTTTGAAACTCATTATTTGGATAATACATTTGTTAGACTATTTTTTAAAATCTTTTCACATATTTTCCTTCCTATAGTCTTTTGACTATTTTCTGAAAGATTTTATTGTTTACTTTTTCTTGTAAACGTATTTTTTTTAATTTCAGCAATAATTTTTAATTCCAGGAGCTCTTTTTCGTTCCTTTGTCCTTTTCTTCATATTTTTTTCATATCTGTTGTTGCTCATCTTCCCCACCCCCAACCCCCCCGGCCACCATTCTCTTATTGTTACAGGATTTTATCTTCCTTATTCTCTACTGTTATTTTAACGGGGTACATGGTGGACAGTAGAGTAGAGATAAACACGTGTACATCCACCATCCAGAACCAGAAGTCACATAAGCTTTAAAGGAACATTGTCATCTCCATTTTAACATTATATTTGCAGCAAGCACCTTGTCATGCAATATTTGTTAAATCTTCACCACGACTTCATGGGATAGACAAAATTATCCCTGATTTACAATGAACAAAAATCAGATGCAGTAAGACTGACTTCCTCTAGGTTAAAATACTAGAAATGCAAAGCTAAGTATTGTAATCTCACCACCACCAGTACAGCCACGTTGAGAGATCACAGCTTTCGAGATGTGCTTTCAGTCACTGGCATATCTTAGGAAGTGTCATGTAAAGAGCTCTTGGCTGGAAGAGTCAGGAGGCCTAAAATCTAGTCTTATTTCTCCTTACTAATCAACCACACCACCATGGATTTTTATTTCCTCATCTGTGACAGGGTCAGAGATGATGACGTTTCCAAAGTTCTTTTCAAATTTCATGGTTGGTATTTCTATAACCCCAGAGACTATGTCACCAAATGATATTGTTTGGGACTCAATAAACATTACTGTAGAATGTTGCTGTGGTTTTACAATGCCCCGCCCTTAGTGGGATGGGCTGCATCAAGAATTTTCCTAGGGCACCAAATTAAGTCTAATAATATTTAATAGTGAAGACTCTTGCTTAATTGGGACAGTCATGCTCACTTAGTTGAAATGCCTCTAGGTGATTGTGGTGTATCTTCAGAACTGGAGGTGACTGGAAATGGTGATGCTTTGGGCTTCTTCAAATAATTCTGTTAGTGCCAAGTCAGCAGAGCAGACCAGAGAAAGCAAACTCTTCTCCAGAAGAGTCGTCTCTCCTAGATGAGAAGAATCACTTCTCCCAAGAAGATTACCCTTCAGTTCTCTAGTGAAAATCAATTAGTAAAGGGTGCTCTGGCTTCCAGAGAGAAGGTTCCTCATTGAAAGGCTGGTCTGGTGTGTTGAGTGCTCAAGGTAGGTGTGTACCACAGCAGACATAGTTGTATGGTGTCTGCCAGAGAGAGTCTTATAATCTACATTACAAGACAATCCACATAAAGAAAAGAACTGAATCTGAGGCTTAATAAAAGGGAAGACTTGAAATGTACACAAACATGCACGCACGCTTATTAGCCAAATTTTGAAAAAGCACGAGATTATAGATTCTTCTTTACAATCTTCATAACCACAACAGGAGTGCTGAATTTAGCACCTGGTTGTTTTTAGCCATCAGTCTTCTCTCTCTTTAGATTAAATGAGGTCTCTGTTTCTTCAGTTTCTTGAGGTTTGTTGCCATTGTATCATGAAAATCTTGATTTTTTTTTCAACAGAGTCCATTTTATCTCCTCCACTTTGCCTATAGGACAATATTTTCCTTATAAGTAGCATTTAGGGAAATTTTATAATGGAGAATTTTATTATTATAAGACCTAAAAGAAAGCAAGTTTAAATTTTTCTCGTTATTTTGAACACATGGAACTATGAATTGTGAATTGATTTCCTTCCGTGGAGATTTTGGCTTTCTTTGATGTATGTTGACACCATATAATAGTGACTGTGTCCTAGGACAATCCTAATACTTCCTGAGCGTTGAACAGTCCACACGTACAATTTGTTCCTAATCCAAATAATCCCAAACCACATGTCCCATATAATCATTGCGGCTGACGACAGCAGACTCATACTGCATACTTTATTTTTTTCAGAGGGGTGGAACTTTCAGATAATATTTGCTACCTTTAAGTTTAATTATTGCTTTTCGGCAGTTTACATTACACTGGGCTCAGTAGCATCTCTGAGATTTCTCCCACCCAAAGCAGGAATGCTCCATGCCCTTGATTTAACCCCTTCTCTAACCCAGGTGCTCACCTACACTGTTATTAGCAAAAGTATTTTACAACTCACTGCTCATATAGAGAGTTACTTCTCTCTACCCGTCTCACTGAGGCACTCAGGCTGCGGCAAAAGACAATTGGAGGTTAAGTGAACTAATATGCTGAAGTCAGGTGGATTTCAGCACCACAAAGGGAGACCTGTGTGACTCTGCAATGACACGCTTTTATTTAGAACTCTTCTTTCCTTTCCCTTTGGTACCTCCTCGCCCCCATGTCTGATCTGTACCGAGTCGTGTATTTCACTACAACGGAACTCAATAATGTTGGATATAATAAAAGATTTGCTACCTTTAAAAAAACTATGATTTTCATTTTAAAATTTTAACTATTTTGCCCTTATAAAATCTTCAGTTTATGAGAGAATGAATGTATGTTTTATAGTAGTTTAAAATACTTTATGTGACATTGGAAGATAATCTCAATTTGGAAAGCAAAGCAATTATGCCAGTAAGTACTCAGTCAATGACAAACGTTGTTTATTAGATAACCGCTAAGAATACATTTTATAAATTAACCCATATAATGCTTTATCAATCTGTGGTCTATCTGATGATTGTTAAATATGCCAACAACTTCAAGTGTTAAATAAATTGCCTCAGTCCGCAGTTGATGTCTTTCTCTTTGTGGTTGTATATTATTACATTATTTATTCTCCTAAGTAAGGTCATCTTACGACCTACAGAATTCCCAGGAATCTCTACTCACTTTGAAATTCAGATTTATTGGATCAATTTATAAGGTCAAAGTTGTGCCACACTTCACAGGCGCAAGAATTTCTTCAGCTATAGGTTCAGGTTACACCTTGAATGCATTCCACAGAAGAGTTTTACATTTAATTCTGGACTTTAGCAGAACCGGGATAGGAGCAAGATGGATTGTGGATGAGTTAATGGGGAAAGCAAAGTTCAGGGAGAGTCAGAGGCTGTTCAAAGTTGCAGAAGTGCCTCAGTTACCTATTTGTGATTCTCTTTAGACCTTAGTTTCATGAGTTTTACACGGAGGCACTGTACTCAATCTCTCTGGCCTTATAATATGATGTTAATGTCTTTTGCTCTCCACACAGTTTTTCTAAAGACACTTTATAAAACTATGGTGATCTTCTGACCCCAACAACTGGTGATGTAACAAGGTCATTTTCAGATTTGTGAAAAATCTGAAATATATTTCATAAATATAAAAGTCTAGCAAAGTCAAAGATGCAAAAGTATTTTACCTTTAAAAAATCTAGCACTGGTGAAAAAAAATCAAATCACATTTACTTATACATTTAAATAATTGCCTTTTTCATAAAAATGCTTTAAGAAATTAAGACAGTGCCAGTAAATCTCCATATTTATTGTCTACTTTGGACTAAATTGTGCCCCCTCCCAACTCACATGTTGAATCCTAACCCCCAATGTGACTGTATTTGGAGACAGGCTCCCAAGGAGGTAATTAAATTTAAATGAGGCCACAAGAGGAGGTCCCTAGTCTGACAGGACTGAGGACCTCATAAGAAAAGGAAGAGGTCTCTCTTGCTCTCTCTCTCTCTGTCTCTTTCTCTCTCTCTTCATGTACACAGAGGAAAGGCCGTGTAAGGACACAGCAAGAAGATGGCCATCTACAAAGTAGGAAGAGAAGTCTCACCAGAAACGGTACCCATTTGAAACTTGATCTTGAACTTTCCAGCCTCCAGAGCTATGAGAAAATAAATTTCTATTGTTCAAGACACGTAGTCTCCATGCTTTTTTGATATGGCAGCCCAAGCTAAGTAAGACAGTCTCCATACTTATTAAAAGGACAGAGAAATGAATAGCATATGCCATAGAGGTCCATGGGAGTCCTCAGAATAGCTCTAGTGTTATTCTTTGTGGAATGCTTGGCTGTCTGGAAATCACAGCATCTAGCTCTAAAAAAACCACCCTATTAGGTTGCAAGAGGGAAGCTCTGACTCTGGTATCACTCTAATTAATATTCAGGTAATGTATACCACATGCATAATTTTAAACTAAACAAAGGCAAAATCTATGTCTTTACAGACAGTCAAGATAATCGCTTAAGATTTGTTCTGTCCAAGACAGAGAAGGGTACAGGTGTTTCCTCCAGGGTGGAGAATACTGTGGGGTATCTTATAGGGCTGCAATGTCATCACTACCAGCTTTTTTGGACTTATAGAGGTTGTTCTGCCTTCTCTCACAGCGAGTAAGCATAGGAACAAGCAAAAAATAAAAATAAAAAAACCCAGAAATCAGAGATGAATGTTACCTTCCCAGTTACCAGAATCAAAAGAATATAATACCTTCCCAGTTACCAGAATCAAAAGAATAATTGAGTCATCATCCACAAGCACATAGAAGCTTGTGGATGATGTTAAGTGACTTGCCCACAGTGCTCACCACAGGAAGTAAATAGAGTCCAGGTATGAAACCAGCTCTCTCAAATTCCATTGTCCAAGCTCTTAGCCAGTCTACTACACATAACTCCTCTCTCTATATATGAAGAAATATGACTGGGCCTAAAAAATGTGTGCCACAGATTCTATGGGAAAGCAAAATACTTTATAATATTCTATAATGGGTGCATATTACTTGATGGAAAACAACAAGAAATATGAGATATTTTTAAAAACACCAAAGCCATTACAAACAACTGGGTGTTGCAGTGTAATTGTTTTTCTTCCTTTGTAAATTATCTCAGATGTGGACAAGTCAAATTATCCCCACATATGTTCAAGAGAAGTAAACAAACTTATTTACTTTCTTTGGTTGGTTCTCATTTTGTTATCTCTTACACAGGTGAATTCTTTAAAGAAAAATAATGATTTGGTTGTGTGAACTTTGTCAAAAATATTTGTAAACACTCTTGCATAATGGAAAAGAATCAATCTTGAAATAAACTAAAACACAGGTATTTTTCTTGACTGAAAGTACTTGCCTAAAAAAGAATTTCAATTTACTTTCAACTCTCAAAGATGTGATATTGTTTTATTTGTAGTACAGGAGAGTAAAGTAACAACAAAAATCAATCTCTGAATTTCTAAGGAGATCATTAAAGTTGTTCCAAGTCTATATGTCTGAAATTATGTAATACAGATTTTAATGTTACTTGAACTTGTTTTCCATTTAAAAAGTATTGGTCTTATAAGCAAAATCCACTACAGGTAATTACTTTGAATTGTAGTTTTTCATGTAGTTTGTAGTATCCAGGTTTTTATTTCCCCAATAAGCTGGTAATAAATTATTATTTTGAACAATTCATAACTTCACAATATAACATTTTGCCATAGCATTAATTAAGAATTCCATTTGCTACTGACAAGTAGCACCATACTTTCCAACAGATTTTGTGAGTACATTTTGGTCAGCCAAGGGCATGCTTAGGTAAACTGTCTCACCTAATACCACAACCCTGTAGTTTATAATAAAAGCTAAAAGTGGCATCTTATAATAAAGGCTCAGCAGGGAGTCAGCTCACTCTGGGAATGGTATTGGATGGCACTAAGAACAAGAATATGTAATTGGTTTCAAGCCTTATTTCTCTTTCTTGGAGTAAGATCTTGTAAGAGAATAATAAAAAAGGTGCACAGGAAGGGCAAATAAAAATGATCCAGTATCCTCCCATTCATAGAGATGACCATTTTAGGTAGGTGAAACATCGAATTTTAAAAAAATCAAACTTCTGGGGAACAGATATTGTGAGTTACCATGCTAATAAGCAACGGTTCTCACTATGTGTTTCCTAATTTCTTCCTGTAGCACTTTACTGTGCATTTCCTCTCCTTTAGTCATCCGTGGAAATGAAGTCCCTGGTTAGAGGAGATGAAGGGTGTCTGATCATCATCTTTTAAATTAGAAATTCTCATAAGCTTGATGATAGGTATTGTATCTAATCTAAACATTTTCTTCTCTATAATGAACAATCTCGTTTCCCTGCATCTTTCCTCATCTCCTCTCATTTCAAAATCCCTTGTTCACTGGAGATCTGGAAAGAGCAATAGGCAAAGGATTAAAAGTTAAGGCTCTAGTTACAATTCTGCCACTAACTAACTGTGTGCCTTTGGATAAAATACTTCAACCTTTCTGAGTTTCATCATCAGTAAATGTGAAGTTTGGGCAGATTTATCCCTGACAATTTGTCTAGCTCTAAAACAAAAGTTCTGATGCTTCCCTGAAATCTATCTAGTTCTCCCAGGTTAATTAGGGAATCTAGAACTGGACACAGCACACTGGTGCTAAATATAGGAGTTAGGTCATCACTGTGACTTGCTTTATTATTATTTCTAAATCCTAGTCTCACAATAATATTTTTAAATTGTTGGACTTCAGTGGTAAAAGAGTCATTTGATAATCCATGTTAACCTCAAGACTTTTTTTCCTGCTAATCTTATTCATCCTTATTAGCTTTGAATATTTTTAGCTTTGTTTTTAAGTGTATCAGCTGAAGATTTACCTAATTAACACTCATTTTGTTTGTTACTGATTATTCCTCCAACATATTATCTAATTATTATAATCTGGGCAACCATGGACTGGCCAACCTTTCCACCAGGCAATATATCACTTACTCCCTTAATTATAATTCTCACAAATCACCAAAGAAAATATTTAGCAATATCAAGGCTGGTGCTGGTCCCAGACAAGTACCACCAGTATAGACGCTGATCCTCTAAGTCCTTTCTGCGTAATGACCATAAGTTGTGTGATTCATCCTAGAACCTATGTTCCCAACTGACTTATTTTTCATCTCCCTCTTTATTTGGTTATGTTTAGCATGTATGTGGTTCTATTGATTTACTTCCTTTGAGAGATAGGAAAGCAGCCCAACTTGATCAGATGACACCTAGGAATCTGTTTAGATAATAAAGACAAAAAGAAACTTAGCATGGCAGGAAAATGAAAAAACAAAAGCTACCAAAAAATCATAGTCAACTGAACTATATCAGTTACTATATTAAATGTAAGTAGGACGAGCTCTCCAATTAAAAACAGAATTATCAGAATAGATAATAATACAAACCCAACTATATGCTGCCAATATAAAGCACACTTTAAATATAGAATCACGAATAGTTTAAAAGTAAAAAGATAGGGGGAAAAAACCCACCTTCCAGGCACCAATCATAAGAAAGCTAGTGTGACTGTATTTATGTTAAAGTAGGCTTCAAATAAGAAGTATTATCCAAGATAAAGAGGGATATTTTATAGTGATAAAAAATTGAATTTATCAAAAACATGAAAATTTTGAATGTAATAAAGCTAATAACAAAGCTTCAAAGTACACGAAACAAAAATTGAGAAAGCTAAATAGGGAGATAGATAAATTCGCAATCATCATGGGAGAACTTAACAACCAAACTCTCAGAAACTGATAGAACAAAAAAAATTTTTTTAAGTCAATTGCAATATATAAGATTTGAATGGCACTAAGTCACCTAATAGATTTTTATAGAATACTACATCTGACAGATGCAGAATATACATTCTCTTCAAGTACACATAAAATATTAAACAAAAAAGACAATATGCTAGTCTATTAAAAACTTTCAATATATTTAAAAGGATTGAAATTACAGAGTATTTTATCTGACCCCAACAGAATTGTATTACAATAATTAAATCAATAACAAATCAATAACAAAAAGATATCAATATATCCCTCCAAGTATTTGAATTTTAGGCAATACTTCTAAATGACCCACTGGCCAAAGGAGTAACAAGAAAAGTTATAAAATATTTTGAATGAAACAATAAAAAATATGACATTGAAATTTATAAGATGCAGCTAAAAGAGTGTTTAAAAGGAAATCCATATTTTTTAAAAAATATTTATCTATTTATTTATTTATTTTTGGCTGTGGTCAGGTCCTAGCCGCAGCACACAGGATCTTCGTTGACGTATGCAGGATCTTTCCTCATGGTACGCAGGCTTATCTCTAGTTGTGGCCTGCAAGTTTTCTCTACTCTAGTTGTGGTGTGTGGGCTCCAGGGTGCATGGGCTCTGTAGTTTGCCACATGTAGGCTCTCTAGTTGAGGCGCCAAAGCTCAGTAGTTGTGGCTTGAGGGCTTAGTTGCCCCACAGCATGTAGGATCTTAGTTCCTTGACCAGAGATTGAACTTAGTTCCCTGCATTGGAAGGTAGATTCTTTATCACTGGAAATCCATAGCTTTAAATGCTTATATTAGAAAAACAAGAAATATCTAAAATTAATTATCTATCCTTCCACCTTAAAATTCTAGAAAAATAAAAGCAAATTTAGGGACTTTGATGGTGGCCCAGTGGTTAAGACTCTGTGCTCCCAATGCGGGGGGCACAGGTTCGATCTCTGGTTGGGAAAATAAGATCCAGAATGCTGCACAGCAAGGCCAAAAAAAAAAAAACCAAAAAAACAATCCCCAAGGAAGTGGAAGAAAGAACGTAATAAAGGTTAAGAGCAGAAATCAATGAAATGAAACTCAAATATAAAATTAACATTTGGAAAAATCAAAAGTTGGTTCTTCTAAAAAATTAATACAAGTGAACCCTGTATCAAAATTAATCAAAAACAAAAGATAGAAAAAAGAAAATACCAAAATCAAGAGTGAAAAAAGGACTATCACCATAGATCCTATAGACATTAGAAGAATAATAAGAAAATACTACGCACAGCTCTGTGCCAACAATTTCAACAATATAGATGAAATGGACAAATTCCTTGAGAAACATTACTTCCAAGATGGATATGAGAAGAAATATGTAACCTAAATAAGAGTATCTATGTTAAAGAAATTGAATTTGTAGCCCTACATTGGGAGCCCAGTGCTGTAGGCTGATGGAAGGCAGGCAACGGGGACGTGTTTCTTCCCACTGATCTAAAAAACAATCTGAGTCATAGGCCATGCACCTTAAAGCTGTCCAAGATCTCAGATGGCATCTAGGTCAGCTATCTAATTTTACAGGTGGAGAACTTGACACCCAGAGAGGTTAAATATTTGCCCATGGTCACCAAGCTGGTTAGCAGTAATCAAAATACCCATATTCCCAACACCATATGAAGTCATTATTTCTGGATGCCTCTCACACGTATAATTAATTATGCACCATTTTCAAAGTCAAAGTGAGTGGCCCATCAGTGCATACACTCTTCATTCTCCCTCAATCCCTGTAAGCTTTTCTCTGATAGATACTTGAACCAGATTTAGACCAGAAAGGAAAGAGCGAGTAACTGTGCCTGAGCCCATAAGCCTCTAGAGCTGGCTTGCGACTGAGAAAAAGTTTCATCGCAAGGCACTGCATTTCAGTTTCTTCCAGGCACTTCTCCATAGAGGTTTTAAGACCGGAGAGGGGAATGCAGTGCATCATTGAATTGAACCATGAGGTGAACACAACCGTTCATTTGCATTGAGTTTAAACATAGTAATTTTATTGGGCTTTAAAAATAAATGTGAGGGTCATTTATATTTTCATGATGTAAGCAAAATTTTGCCCTCCAAACTATAACCTCATTGTGTTTACTCCTGTGTAATTTTAGGAAACCTAGAGACCATGCTTGTCTCCCAGATTTCCTTTGGAGACTGGGTCTGCTGTCGAATGCTCTGTTTATATTTTAATGCAAACTGACTTTCTTCGTGGTAGGAAAAAGCTTTGCAGGGCTGTGTGTGTGGGAACAGTGGATATTGGGGGCCTGGAATTACCCAAATCATTGACCCTTGGAAGGACTTCCTCTCTTATCCTTGCACCCAGACATTTTGGACCATTACAGAAACAGATTTTCACAGTTAGAGTTGCTGTTCCCAGAGTCATTCACCTTGGTGTGTTTCAGAGCCCTGTGAGAAATTCTGTCATCACCAGTCAGTTTGGGAGGCCCCAAGAGGTCTTGCAGTCCATGGACGGCTAGTAGGTGAGCTCCGGAGAACTGCAAAGTCTGCTGATTCTCTTTCCCCCAGCTCTTTTGACCTGACTTCCCAGGTCCTCAGACTGAGACGTGCAGTCCAGGTAGCATTCACCAAGACCGCTGAAAATACAAACTGAGAACTGGGCAGGGAGGCGGGGAGTAACATTGTGAATTCACATATGTATATGGAAAGCATCATTTCTGGAAAGTTTCCAAAATGTATTAATTGGGCAACAGCTAGTCAGTTTTTATGGAAAATGAATCAAAGTTGAATGCCTTCCATTGTACTGTATAATAAATAAGCCTCTCTTTAAGATGCTAATGTTAGCCTTTCTTTCTAATTCATGTTTTTTAATAAAAATACATTCATATTTTCCCTAATTTTCTTCTCTTCTCATCATGCTAAGATTTATGATGTACTTTGAAATTTGGTTTCAAATGTCTGTTTTAATTATATATGAGCCACCGTAAGTGCTCTCGTGCCAATGTGTTAAGAGCCTTTAGCGACCTCGTCTAATATGAATCTTGATGTCTATATGTGGGACTTGATGACATGGCGTACTCCTGAGAGCAGTCATTGGATTGATTCCATAGCGTTGCTGTGACAATGTGGAAGCTCCATGGGGCATTTTCAGAAGCAGCATGGAGGCTATAAGCCAGAACAAAGTGCACTGGCATAAATCCTCAGTAAATATTTATTAAGATCAATGGCTACATACAATGTGCTGACAGTAGCTCTTTCCTCTGAGTTAAAATTAAGATAAATTATATTATTGATGTATTAGGACCTCCTCTTCTCCTTTAAAGCATAGGACAGGACAGGGATTTTTTCCCACACAACTTACATATCTTGCTAGTTACCAGACATTGCATCATAAGGCTTACACATTCTTTTAACCTATACCCAGTCTGTAGTGGTTTAGTGACAATGATGTGACCTACAGAAAAGTCTTGGGTAAGGGCCAGGATCAGACTGTGGTGAGTCATTTGACCTCTACTTATGTGAACAGTTTGAAGGCGCTAACAGTCAGTTCATAATCACATTTGACAGCACTCAGTGAGTAATAGCCAGCATTGGCAAAAAGCGGTGCCTTTCAGAGCGCGGGTTCCTTGAAGGCTGGAGGGGAGAAGGAGGACCCAGAGGACCCTCCAGACTCGAAGATGTTTATAGAAGGCAAGATTCTTGTTGGCCAGGGATAAAAGAATAATTTCCTTCTCCCTTATATATGTTTTCAAAATTTGGTGGTTGCAAGACCTTATCTGGCCCTGTATTATCTTAGATATTCTTGGGCACTATTTTGAGCACTTGCGGTATATTTTCCAGGATGCCCTCTTCCCACAAAGAGGTTTCCTTGAAAGGAAAGAATAAGATTTGGGGTTTTCACGTACACCCTGGAAATTAAGAGTATTTAACTGAAAGGATCTTCTAGGATAAGAACATAAGACATACTGAATAATTCAATGAAAGCAAATGAAATAATTTTGCTCTCATTTCTGTAACAAAAAGGAAGAGAGAATTGATACTGTCATATTTTTTAGTCTTTAATAGTCATAAACTCTTTGGTAAGCACTACCTCTCCAGCTGAGCTTATGAACTGAAGTACTAAATCCACTCTGCTGAAGTCAAATCAGTTGTCAAAAGGAAACATCTTTTGCCCCTAAAAACTGGTCTGGAGCAGTGATTCTCAAATGCAGGGTCTAGAATCACTCGTTATCCATTATAATTCCTGTTCATGGGTCATGCATGATTCAAGTTCTAATATAATCCCATCTAAGGCACTCAATTTTTAAATAAATATTATAGACAAAGTACCAGACCTAGACATCTCCTTACAGGTTTGTGATTAAAACTGTTGCAACTCGACTTCTAGTTCTGGGCACAGTCTCCCAGGGAATATCTGTGAACTTTTTTTGTTGGTTGGTTGGTTTTATTTACCAAAGCTGTAGCCTTCTGCCTAAGCATAAAGTGAGAGCTACTGATCTAAAGAGTAGTATCAGCAAACTGAGGTTATTTCACTTTACAATCTACTGTCTGTCTTTGTCTTTGCCTAAGCTAATGACTCATTTCAAGTTGTTCTAGCCAATTATTTCCTGTTTCCTCATTTTGAGTTCAGAAATAATAAAATAGTGGTTACTGAGTGTTTCATTTATAAGTTTGATCTAACAACTACTGCCTTTTCAGTAAACAAATGCTAACCTCAACGAAGTTTTCACATTTCCTTTGTTAAAGTATTTCAACATAAGGGACAAGAATTTCCACAAAGGATTATTCCAGAAATTTGATAGGGCATCTATGACTCCATCTTTTAAGTGCTGGATTAAAGTATTAAATGCCGGTAGAAACTAACACAACATTGTAAAGCAACTATACTCCAATAAAAATTAATTAAAAAATAAAATAAAACATTGAATGCCCCTTGACCATGGACATAGCCATAAGGAACTCAGTTCTGTATATTACATCAGATTGGCAATGAAGCTCTGGTAGTCTCTGAAAGATGGTCTGATTAGTGTTCAGTAATAATCTTTGCCTTTCTTTGACTACCTCCTAAAACACTGAAAATGGAGTATCTTTTGAATGTACTATATGTTTTTCAAAGACAACAATTCATAAAGAACTCATTCTTTAAAGTTTTTTCTTAGGGAAATTCCTTAGATAGTTTTCATATTGCACTGACAAATTGGATGTTTAGTAGTATCAGTGAGTCTTATCATCCTGTATTAATTCTTCAAATGTTAATCTTCTGCTTCTTTGTTTGTTCTACCCCCTAGGAAATCCTGAATTATAAAAGAAGTCTCATTAGGAATCAATGACATTGAAGTTTGGAAGGGGCAGTTGGAAAGGGTTGTATGTGCCCTATGATATACAGAACAAAAATCATGTGACCTGCGTTTCTAAAGAATGCAACAAATTCTTTGTCGAATTTGCTGTAAACAGAAAAGGATGATCAGTTGGGCAATGACATTATCCCACATTCACACAGCTGTGTCATTTCCTGTCAGCTAAAGGGTGAGGGCTAAGTCCACACAGCAGTGGTAAATCATATTAGCAGTCAGCATTAATGAGGAAAAACAGGACCAGATTCTGCAAGTCGGATCTGAGAACCCTTATGAAACAGCCTACACAGCTTATTGCAATGCCCTTGACAGCACAATCAGCCATAATTTTAAAAGAAAAGAAAAGATTCCTCTCCAAGAGAACAAATTCTTCCCAAATAAGTTCAGTTCATTTAATTTTATTAACCTTCTCTCCTCAATCCCTCTTTCTCCAAAAATATTGCTTCCTATTTGGTTGATGTTACATAAGGCCAGCTGAGTGACCATCTCAAAGAAGGGACAGCTGTAAAAGTGCCACCCTGCAGTACAGAGCAGGTCACAAGTTTACACCCTGCTCTTATTTTATATTGAACTTCATGTACTTGAAGCTACTTCACATCCACCATCCTTTTAAATTCTCAAAGAGAATGCCTATGACTCATATCTGTATTTTCTGACATAATGTCTACGAAGGCATCCGGCATGTTTTCTTGTTTTTATGTCATGTCTCTGCTCCGTGGACGGTGCCTATAAGGGGCTTTCTCCTCAAGGCACACTTGCTCCTTCAAACACTTCTGCTGGCGTCTGAGGAGAGGCAGGCAACCGCGAATCAACAATTAGGATTATGCCTTACAATATTCCTGCTGTGAGCCCAGATCTCCATAAATACACTGAACCTGAAAAGGGAGGGGGAGGGGAGCCTGATGTGTGTTTCTAAAGAAGAATGTTCGAAAGTAGAGGGCACGTGATCTTCTAAGCAGCCTTATTGTGGGACTGCAGATATTATCATCGTCTTGTAAGGATGAAACTAAGGAAAAGAATTCAGTCAGTGTTTGCCCAAGTTCAGACAGTGCTTTAGTTTAGCCAGGACTGAAAGCCAATGTCCTGACTTGTAGTCCAGTGCTTACAGAAAGAACACAGAGCTATTGTTGTTTATCAGGTCTACGCCATCCCTAGATGGCTATTCTCTCTCAATTAGCCCTCTATCCCAGCCTGGAATCAACTCTTTTTGTGTCAGATGGGATGAAGTTTCTATGGGAGGGGCCATTTCCCTCTAATAAGTAAAGGGTTAACCACAGTGGAAGGAATCCTTAGGTTGAAACTTCTTAGGGCAACTGAATGCTGAATGCACACAATGTATTAACCAATCCATATTGAAATGTTTGCTATTTTTTTCTCTTCTCTTGAACTTAGGGGTTAATTAGAGAAAGCAGAGAGTAATAGGAAACAAGAAGAATAACAGCAGGGACATTAGGTAATGTGTGATTCTCTACGTGAGGCTGCACATCTTCCAAGTGAATGTTTTCCTTAGGGAAAGCCTCTCATTGCAGTCTAAAATTTTACTCTTTTCCAGGACTTTAGGTATCATTTAGATCTGAAAAGTCTCATTGAAGAGAAGCAGTTTCATCAAAGTTTCATAGTTAGTGGAGTGACAGTTGCAAACTTAGAACTGGAGCCATTCATTCATTCATTCATTCATTCATTCAAATAATCAAGTCATTACCCTGCTTCAAGCCCTCCTATGTCTGACTACATATTGCCCTTAGAATGAAATCCAATTTCTAGGAACCCATCTCCAAGGCCCATTTATTTATCTCCTGCCCTCTTCCTTCTGCTCTCCTATTTTCCTCCTCCTTCAGTGGGCCTTCTGACTCCAGCCTTCCTTCTGTTCCTTCTACCTGCCGAGTTCTTTCTCTGCATATAACTTTTTCACTGTCTGTTCCCTTGCCTTCCAGTGGACCTTCTCATGGCTGATTTGTTCTTACCACTGAAGACTCAACCTCCTTAGAGAGGCATTGCCAGGCCACTGGGTCTAATCCCCACCTTCCTGTGCTTCATCATGTCATCCTGTTTTGTCTTTATAGAGCTTAGCACATTCATTCTTTTTTTTTTTTTAGAATTTATTTATTTATTTATATATGTATGTTTGTATTTATTTTTGGCTGCATTGGATCTTCGTTGCTGTGCACAGGCTTTCTCCAGTTGCGGCGAGCAGGTGTTACTCCTAGTTGCAGTGTGTGGGCTTCTCATTGTGGTGGCTTCTCTTGTTGCACAGAGCATGGGCTCTAGGTGCACGGGCTTCAGAAGCTGTGGCACACAGGTTTCAGTAGTTGTGGCACACAGGCTTCAGTAGTTGTGGCACACAGGCTTAGTAGTTGTGGCACATGGGCTTAGTTGCTCCACAGTATGTGGGATCTTCCCGGACCAGGGATGGAACCCGTGTCCCCTGCATTGGCAGCCAGATTCTTAACCACTGTACCACCAGGGAAGTCCAGCATATTCATTCTAATGAGTACCTACTATACACTGAGTAGCAGAGACTCAAAGAAAACAAGGAAAGAATTCTTACCCTAAAGGGATTCAAAGCCTGTGGCTTCAGCCAGGTGATTTTCTACCCTACTACACAGCCATTAAATTTCACTCAGCAACTGGCAGATCCTGGAGATTCAGGTCACCTGATTTCCAAAAATAGTCTGTGATTCCAGATCATTCATTAAAGTGATTTGGGCTCTCATTCTGCCTGGGCCAGACCCTGTTTACAACTGTTGTTTTGACCATTAGTGGTACCCTCTTTTGCTCTCAAAAGGGTCCCAGCTTATGTGATAAATTACCTGGGCATCTTATTCGTTGTCAGCCAAATACTAATAATCCATAACTATTGCTAGTTGGAGCAGTTTAACCACATAAACTATATCAATTCAGGAAAGTTGAAGGTCAAATCATATCTCCAGAAAGGAGCAAATTCATAAGTTAAAAATCTGAGGGAAAAAAAAGAGTTGATCTATTCTCTTAGCACCAATTAGTGAGTCCACTAATGAGGCCAGAATTTCCCAAGATATGTTCAACAGTTCTGAGAAGTGCAAATAAGAGTTATGTGCGAAATATAAAGTAGGTCGAGGATTCTTTATTGTGCCGGAAACTATCCTGCAAACTTCATTTGCATTTCCTCTTTATTACTATTATAACCCCTATTTTACAGATGATGAAATTGAGGCTTAGAGAGGTTAAGTAACTCATCCAAGGTCACACGGATGCACTTCTTTGTGACTTCCTGCTCCCAACCACTACGTCCATTGCTTCTCAGACAAGTAAATAATTTGATCAAAGGTTCCTTTGGTTAAGTAGTTTTGGGGAATGCTGGGTTACACTACGTTAGGTATGCTACCTTCCTATAGAGCTTTTTACTGTTTGTGGTATGTCAAAGTGCTTGGTACATCTTCAAGGGTGATAAGGGCACAGTGTCTCCACTACTAATTGGGATGAGAGACCCTTTGCGTGAGGACCCATTCTGCAGAGCAAACTTTGGCCAGTGCTGCTTTAGGAACCTGAGCAGGACCAGCGATCCCTTTTTCTGTGGGTCAGCCCTCTGCATATATGAATATAGCCCTACACACTGAGTCTGAGTCAGTCTTCTTTGGGCGGCTCCAGTTTTCTCCATTCTGAAAGTAAGAGGAGACCAGCCCTAGATCCCTGAGGCTTCATGGTCATAGGGCTGATATTTACATCTATGCTTTTAACCATCTTTCATTGTGCCTTTTTACTCCCCATAGTGAACCTTCTGGTTTTTCACCTCATCTTCTTCTCATTTACAAAGCTAGAAATGCCCATGGGGGAACCTGTACCCTTTTTTTGGGCCAATGTTGAAACCTCTGCAAATTTTGTCATTTGCAACAACGTGGATGGACTTGGAGGGTATTATGCTAAGTGAAACAAGTCAGAGAGAAAGATAACAAAAGAAAAAGACTCACAGATATAGAGAACGAACTAGTGGTTACCAGGGGGGAGAGTGAAGGGGTGAGGGGCAAGAGAGGGGTTGGGGGGTTAAGAGATACAAACCATTATGTATAAAATGAATAAGCTGCAAGGATACATTGTACAGCACAGGGAATATAGCCAATATTTTATAATAACTATAAATGGGGTGTAATCTTTAAAAAATGAATCACTATATTGTGCACCTGAAACATATTGTAAATCAACTATACCTCAATAAAAAAATTTTAACAATAGGTGAAACCTCGCGATCACTTGAAGCACAGGTAAGGAAGATGAGAAAAGAAGGGCTTTTTATAGGGAAAGAGAGAACAAATGTGTGGCCATTTTTAGTCCTCTCTGAGACTTTCAGTTGGGTGGGTGGGGCCTGGATGTGGAGGCAGGGTGGAGAAGGAGTAAAAGGCTGTACCTGCATTTTTCAGCTAAGCACATTTGTATTGTCCGGGTCTAGCCTAGGGTGCTTTGATTTCAGGCAAAGGGAAGCTACAGATAAAAGAATTAAAAGGACAGGACCAGAATCTCTCCTAACCCCTGTTCTCACTGAAAGAGGAGCAACGGCGCACCTTGTGAATTTGGGGCCCTAGCGCAGTAGGATTGAGTTTCCAATGGCTTTGGCCACTCAGTTACGAGCATCTTCCACTGGTCTTTCTTCTCCTCTCCCGCCTCCCTTCTCCTCTCCTCAAAACCTTTCTGTCTCCTCCAGAGCCACTGAAACGAACAGGTTTCAGAAGCCAGTCTGTTGCTGTGACCCAGGCAAGCCAGTTCCGGCATCGGAAATAACCTGGCTTAGCTATTGTTCCATGACCTATATACCTGATACAAAGCATTTTGTAAGAAAATACAATCACTTCACCCTTCCCCGCCCAAGATTCGTTTCCTGTGTTGGGCGAGACATGTTTTTGCTTTCATAAATGTTCATGAGGCTTCTGCAGATCAGCCCCTGCGAAAACGTTTTTCAAGAAATTCTAATAACATCAATATGCACAGAAGATTCAGTTTCCCATCTCCACCTGGCCTTGTGCAGTCCCATCCCTCAGCAAAGCGTCATCAAGGTCTTCAAGCCGTCGCAGAGCCTCGGTCTGGAAACCCGTCCCGCCCGGTCACTCTAGAGGGCGCACTGCCTACACGTTCTGCAAGCAACGCGACGGCGCTCGCTCCCAGGCCCCACCAAAGGGGAGGAGGCGGATCGGTTTCCTTCTCTCATTGAGAAAGAGGATTGGAAGGCCGGGCGTATAAAGCCGCGCAGAGAGCGTGAAACAAAGCAGTCGGGTCGGAATTGGACTTGGGGAGCGCCGTGTGGAGTCAGGCAGAAAACTTGTTGGAGGAGAGGAACGAGCCTGCTCCTCTAGCTCTCCTCGTCTGCGCGGCGCTTCAGGGGTTCCCACCAGCCTTGCGATTTATTTTTATATCTGCTTTTTATATATAGAGAAAAAATATATATTTTTCCCCTCTTAAGTGAAAATTCCTGTTTCAAGAGAAAATAAGGCAAGATCAATGAAGGAGAGAAGAGCCAGCCAGAAATTATCCAGTAAATCTATCATGGATCCTAATCAGAACGTGAAATGCAAGATAGTCGTGGTGGGAGACAGCCAGTGTGGGAAAACCGCGCTGCTGCACGTCTTCGCCAAAGACTGCTTCCCCGAGGTGAGTGTGGCCGGCAGGGCTGCGGGGAGGGGGCGGCCCGGGGGATCCCCGTCTCCAGGTGGGTTTCCCCTGGCTTCTTTCCTCGCTTCACCCGCTATTCTGGTTTTTTTTTTTTTTTTTCAGCCGTCTTTCTCACCCCTTGCTACTTCGCCCCTGGTTAGACAGCCCGGGAAGGGAAAGGGGGCTGGCAGCGCTGAGGGGTGGGGATGCGCCCGCACATTCTGCTGGTAGCTTCTGAAACTTGTTCGGCCGTGTGTGCAGAACGTGGGGTCGGGAGCTGTGGATCCTCGGGTCTTGGAGGAGGATCCCGGGCGGGGCGAGAGGGAAGTTAGGGGTTTCGGAAAGGGTCCGCGTGTTTAGCTGTGAGATCTGGTGGGTGCGGGTTTTCGTTTTTAAGGTGGAGCGTGAGGAGGCGATTTTCAGAGGGTGTTCTGCGGGGTCGTCAGTTTTAAGATAACCTGTTTACTCTTCTTTCCTTCCTCTGTTCATCTTGTCCAGAATTACGTCCCTACGGTGTTTGAGAATTACACGGCCAGTTTTGAAATCGACACACAAAGAATAGAGTTGAGCCTGTGGGACACTTCGGGTAAGAGAGTCAAAGGACCGCGTGGCGCTCGGGCGGGTTTCCAGCCGCTCAGGGGTGCGCGGCGGGTCCCCGGACCCCGCGCCTGGCACTCTCTCAGCACCGGCCGGCGCGCCACCAGCGCTCGCTCCGCGCCCCTCCTTTAACTTTGCTTCTCACGAGGGATTCCCTGCTGGGTGGAAATTTTGTCCCTTCTGAGTGGGGATGGGGGAACGACCCTGGGTCGGGGGAGGCTGTGGGAAGAGAAGGGAGCTCTGTGCCCTGAGGGTGATCCCGCGGTGGAAAATGCTTGCAGCCGGGTGGCCGCGGAGCGGTTGGCCCGCGGAGCCGTGCCCCAGTCGTCTCGGGGCGGCCACATGCTGGGAGGATGCGTGCGCCGCCATGGAATCAACTGGCTCTCGGATACGAGCGCCCCTCCAGGATCTAACCTGCTGCTGGGCGGGTAGGCGAGCGCGGAGAGGGTGGTGGGAGGTGGGAGAAAACCCCCGAAGCGACGCAGTTACTTGCGGATTCCCTGCTCGGGGAGAGAGTAAAGGCAGCGCAAGCCGCCGCGGCGCTCGTGACGCCTACTGCCAGGAATGCGCTGGCGGCGCGGGCAGCACCCTGCGGGCGGTCGCCGGGCCTCGTCTCCGCGCTGCCGGCCGCCCGCGCCGCCCCGGTGCCGACCTGCAGATCCCAGCTCCCCCGCCCGTGTGATGACTTGGTGTCCCCCGGCCCACGCCAGTCCCTCCCGACCCACTGCATCACCCTCCTCCAGTCTACAAGGCCGCGGGCCGTCCTGTTCGCCTTTGACCTTCCCGTCCAGTTGAATTATTGGCGTGGTGAATTATTTTCAAGGGTCTGGGGTTCAAGGCTGGGTTATCGCCTTCCCACGCGCCCACCCACCTACCTGGCGCGCGGTGGTAGGGAGGGCCGGTTACACCGCCGAGGGGAAGGCTTCCCCGCGCGGCACTTAGGGGTTCGGGCTGGGCCAGGCTCGGTGCGGGCGGGAGCATCACCTGCAAGCTTCGGCTGGAACCCAGCCACCCGCCGCCCCTGCCTGAGGTGCCTGGCGGAGAAGGAGGGCCGTTTCCAGGAAGGGTGTAGCCTCTGGAGGGGGAGGAGGAGCCAGCCGGAAGGCCGGGTGAAGGCCCCTGAGCTTAGGTCTGGGAGTTTAGTTGGGAGCTGGGCTGCAGCGGGTGAACCGAGCCAAATCCCGGGTGAAACTAGGGAGGAGGAGCGCGCAAGCGCCGGCACGCAGGCTTTGCTGTCGGGTGGGGAGGCCCGCCAGGTGAACCTGCGCTCAGCTGGGAGTGGCCTCGTGGAGGTGCTTCTTGGGCTGTGCGAGCTTCCCACAGCCCTCGGCTTTAACCTCTGGAGCCCCTGAGGAACGCAGGGGATTAGAGAGCACAAGGAAGAGACGAGACTGACAGGGTCGCAAGAGGCAGTCCCTGCACAAAGGCAAGCGAGAAGTCTCGCGCGAGCGCCTCTCACGGTTGGTGCCAGATGCTCCGAGGACTGCTGTAAGATGTGCCGATTTTGTTTCTCCCTGGAGAGTCAGGCTCTTCCTGGAGCCTCGCCAAGGGCAGCAGAATCGGGACCTCACCGTGTTTTGTATTGAGGATTGCACACACTTGAAACTGTAGGGAAGGTGGTGATGGACAGAATTCTAGTGTTTTCTTACTTCAGTAGTTTCCATGATCAGATTTGTACACAGCCTAGTACTTAATGGGCTCTAATTCCCAGACGTATCATGGTATTTGTTATGCCTAGTGGGCAGGACAGCTGGTATGGTACCAGTAATTAACACCGATACTCACCCCCTTCCCCAGCCTGTTTGGACCTAATGCCTGATAAGAATTAGTTAGACACGGGATCTGTGAGTGTGATCCAGTCGTTGATACAAAGCAATGTTTAGATCTTAGCTACTGGTTACCACAGACTTCCATGTGCCTATCCTTTACCTCCCTGAGTTTCATTTCATCATCTGAAAAAAAAAAGGATACAGAGCCACGTAATGTGCAGGATCTCTCCTAGCCGTATACTTCCTGGCTTTAGATCACCAGATGGGCAAGTCTTTTTGTTTCCGGGGATATTGGTTGGCTTCAGCTCTTAGTCCCAGTGGATCTGGCCTCCCATGCTGCAGTTTTCACCCACCTACAAGCAAGCCAGGTTCTGAACAGAGCCGCTGCTTCCTGGTGGATTTATGAAGGAGACACATTTGAGCAGGGAGGGGGCATGGGTGGGCTTATAGGAATGTTGGGTTATGCATCCCCTGTCTCAAGCTTCAAGAGTCACAGGACCACCAGCGGAGGTTTTAAATTAGGTGCCCAAAGGGCTAAATTGACTTTTTTTTTTTTAAGGAAATAAAAGGCACATGGTTTTCAAAGGGTAGAAAACCAAATGTGGCTATAAACTGCCCACATTTTGTTTTCTAACCTTTGGCTATGCTTCACATGTGCAGATAAATATCACTTCAGGTATTTTCAAGTATTTAATCAAAACTACAGTGTGTAGTCTGCACACAGAGCATCATGCCTTGCACACAGTAGTCATCTAATAAAATCCGTTGAGTGAACAAATGAATAATCATGTGTCGTTTCCAAGGAGATGAGATTCCCTGACATTTATTAGTACTGTTACCTGTGCACAAAGAATGGCAACTTCATAAACATTGCCTTCCATCCAATTAAAGCTAATCACCTGAAATGAAGTCTGTAGTGAAATAGTCACTTGTATTTTTGTTTAACGGAACAAAACCTATGCATATTTAACTAAAATATAGAGGTTTGAAAAATCTGTGATTAAGAAAATAGCACACAGCAAAACTATCCAGTAATGAAATCTTAGTTCAAATTTAGATTGAGATTTACACATAGTGGAAAAAAGGCATAAGGGAATTATTTAGAATCCCATTATATAGCCTGTGAGGTGAAATGTGAGTTAATTAAACACAGTTATGAAGCACTGCTTGAATTCTAAGAATAGACAGTTTCCACCAAAAATGATTTATCATTCATGAGTGAAATACATCTAGCAAGAACCATTGTGTCAGCAACTAATCATTTCAAGTATCTTTAACAGTATTTTATTTCATCTCAGGCTTTTCATGGCAAATTTCTGAACAGGCTTTTTTTTGACAAACATTTGACATTTTCTTTGCCCACTAGGACATTTGTTTAGTTTGAGTTGTGGAAATAACTGTGTATGCCTGATGCCTCTTGATACATTTATTTTTTCCAACTGCCATCAATTTAACTCTGGAGAAAAGATCCAAGCCAAGTGTCTAAAGTCCTAAATGTCAGATTTTTTTTTCCCTTTCTAGAACTTTGCGAAAGTTACAGGGGAAAACGAGGTATGTAACTTCTCTTACAGAGGGAGACAGGAGGCATACACTTTGTCCTTTGGATGGCATTCACATCCTGCTTAGCCTCCTAGCAGGCATCAGGAGATGGAAGCTGCTCTCATATCCGGTTTCTGTACTTGGACAGCTTCTCATAAGGGGTCTCCTTTTCCCCCAGCAGCACACGCTTGTGCACAGGCAGAACTCTGCCAGTTTGGGTGTAGGAAAGAACATCAAGGGGAAGTAGGATTTGTGGGGCCTCTTTGCACCAAGAGAAAAGCTAATTCATTCCCCACTTTTTGAGGCACAGTAATGTAGAGTCCCATTTTCTCTCTCTCCCTTCTTCCTTTCTGCATCTACTATGTGCAGGCCCTCTCGCAGGCCTTAGAAATACAGTGTTAATTAAAATATGATCCTGCCCCTAAGACACATAAGTCCAGGTAAGGCAGAGAGTGGGGAGAAGGAAGCTCTCCCCCCTCAGTGTAGCTCATGTGCAACTTCTGATGGGCCAATTTTGTCAGAGTCTTAAACCCAAGTGCCCTTTCCATGTGGTTGCTGTGGATTTCCCTTGTCAGGCATCCCTAATGCTGATAGATCCTCTAGACCCTGCTCAGGTAGGAAACACTTCCTGCCACCCCCAACACACACACTATTTAAAGCAACCACAAATGGCACTTTGCCAGTCAATTTCTTATGGCTGCTTGAAGTTATTCCAGCCCCCCTAAAAGGAAACATAATTCAAAAAGATACACGTAGCCCAATGTTCATTGCAGCACTGTGTACAATAGCCAAGACATGAAAGCAACCTAAGTGTCCGTTGACAGAGGAATGGGTAAAGAAGATGTGGTACATATATACAATGGAATATTACTCAGCCATAAAAAAGAACAAAATAGTGCCATTTGCAGCAACATGGATGGACCTAAAGATCGTCATACTGAGTGAAGTCAGAGAAAGACAAATATATGATATCGCTTATATGTGGAATCTAAAAAACTGATACAAGTGAACTTATTTACAAGACAGAAATAGAACCACAGATGTAGAAAATAAACCTATGGTTACCAGGGGGGAAAGGAGAGTGAGGAGGGATAAATTGGGAGATTGGGATTGACACATACACACTACTATGAATAAAATAGATAATCAACAGGGACCTACTATATAGCATAGGGAACTCTAGTCAGTACTCTATAATGACCTCTATGGGAAAAGAATCTAAAAAAGAGTGGATGTATCTATATGTATAAGTGATTCACTTTGCTGTACACCTGAAATTAACACAACATTGTAAATCAACTACCCTCCAATGAAAATTAAAAAAAAAAAAAGGAAAAAACCTTCTTATAAATTTATAACGGCTCTGCAACTCCTCTAAAAGGGAGCATTTTTAAAGGTATCTTTGGATACAGGTCCTTGATTTCTTGATTTTAATAAGAAATATTCCATATTATCTTTTCATTGATAAGATGACCATTTTGATTAAAAGTTGCAGAAATGCTCCTATTGATTTTTCAAATTCACTCAATGACTTTCTGCAAAACAGTGGGTAATGGTTTTAACATTTCGAAGTGATAAGTGAGACCAAAGTAGTCTTGTGCTTTAGAATCTGCCTCATTTGCCAAGCATACAGGCAATTTGTAGCATGAAGACAGTGTCTACTAATAATAGAAACTTTGTCAGTTAAGGATCACCATATCTTTTCCTAAGTGATTTGATTGTGGTATAATTGCAGCACATGTGATTTAGAGAGTAATCATTCATTTTGGCTTTTAACCAGGGCAAGTTAATGCACATTTTACTTAAGGCATATTATTAGTTTTAAGCTACTCAATTCAGCTGCTAATATTCCCCCACAATAACTATACTATTGCCTCATAAACACTCTTTTGAATCCTGTCCTGTTACAAGGTTCTTTTAGGCCATGAGTGCTAAAGTTAGCACTTCCTGTACTAGTTTTTAGCATTATTAACAGAGAATGTAGTAGTCTTTAAATTTTATACTTAAAGGATAAGGGAAGAGAGGAAAATCTTAGTTACTCATGGCCTGACTTTGAGGGCGAATTCCTAGACACCGTAAGTCTATCTATATTGTTGTGTTTGTAGATAATACGTCAGATTTGAAGAATGGTCTCAGTGACAAGCACTCCTGAAACATTTGTTAACAGGGATGGAAATGTGTCAGCAGTGTGGAGATTAGTTTATAATTAATCCAGAAAAGCAGCATCAAAGTAATCACTGGTCCCTTTTTTTTGTGATTTAAGATGTAAATTAACACATAAAGGCAAGAATGTGAAATGATTGAAACCAGTAAACATTTTTTAGGGCATTCTGTGTGCATGAACTCTGCTAAATGCTGTGGGACAAGAGACAAACCTGGCTAGGACAGCACCTGCCTTCAGGGTGCTCACAGTCTAGTACTTGTTTATAGGAGGCTGAGCCTGGAGGTTCTAAAGCTGGATTCACTCAGCAGCAAGAAGATCCAAAGCAGTGTTGAAGGCTGCAGGGCCAGCCCAAGCCCCCTGACTTGTGACTCATCGAAGCCCACCACAGTTTCTTCCTCTCTAGAAGCTGACTCGGTTCTTAAGACCTCTTTAGCATCCCCCCCACCCCCCCCACTTGGAAGCATGCTTACGTTAGTTAACTGGCTATCAGGGAAAACAAGATTCTGAAAGTTGAAGAATTTTAACTTAAGTGAATCTCGTTAGAGAAAGGGAGAGGGCAAGAATTTACGAAGAGGCCAAAGAAGCATGGGTGCTTACATTGTGAAAATCAAGGGTGAAATTGCACAAAACCAGTTAGGTCATAAGGTAGTCATAATGAGCTCTAGGAGCTCAGAGTTTCAAAGCCAGGTTTGACTCTTATTTTGAGTTTTTACCCTGAAACTCTGTGAGAGATGTGGGTTAAGGCAGAATAGCTCTGAGTTTGGATGGCGATATCCAGTAAGAAATGCATAAACTACGTTTGGAGAATTGCCCACTATGCAATGATTTCCATTTAAACTGTAGATCAAAAAAAGGAAAAAGATATAAATTCCCTTTCTAAGTTTATATCTGTGCCTGGATCTCTCTCTCTCTCTCTCTCTTTTCTTTTCTTTTTATTTTTTTATTTAAACCCCATTTAGTGCTGGGTTTTTTCCAATCTGTTTTCTTGCTAAGTTGCACATTTTCAGTGAGGCATCCAGATTGGTCATTCTGATGCCACCTGAAACACCCAGACATTTTCTCATTAATCCATTCTTTTGCAGGTAGATATGACACCAAGGACCAGTAGTTCCTCTAACTAGCTCATGGTGCCTGGTGCGCTGTGCCAAATGACTTATTTGTGTCTCAACCATTTTCTGATGCCCTTTAAGTGTCTTCTCAGTTACTGTATATTGGCAACTTTACTCAGAGACCCCCTTGACCAAACAGAAATTTCACTGGCATGAACGTAAGCTGCCTCAGAAGTCCAACCAGGTGTTACTCACATTAGCTTTGAAAAATGAGCCTGTTGACATAGTGTGTGGCAAGGCAGATTCACTCATGGGTTATTACTGAATAATAATGTAATGTTTTAAATGTATACCTAGCTACTCTTATCCCTAAAGCTCTGTGACTTATTATAGTTCCACTTTAAGTAAACTATTTTGATTCTTATATATTTAAAGTATCTCAGTAAGATTGGGAGTTTAACCCTAAACCTTTATTTAAAGCTCAAAAATAGCAGTCTTATTTCTACCTCTTTGACTTTCTCTACAACTACGTATCTGCGTTGTCCCCAGAAATTGAAAATATGGATTCTGTTCTCATAGCAACAGAGAAATGCCCCCAAATTTTCATAAGATCTGTTTATAATGTCAGTTTATCTGAATCTATAGAAGAAACAAATAAAATATCCTTCGTGGGAATACTTGTTGAATATTTGAGGGCCTGGGGCTTGTAGTGCAGACTACTTGGAAAAAGAGTCCAACAGTCTTATACTGAGCCAGACACAAAGTTCTGCCTGGACTTGATTCACATTCCTGAGATGATTGCTGATGTTAGAGCTTTTGCTCTGAGGGGAGGTGGCATGAGGAAATGGAATCTTGTAAGAACTGGACAGATCATCCACATGGTAGCTGCTGTTGGGTACAGATGTTCTCTTGGTGGCCACTAAAAATACCAAAAGTTAATATATTTTCCCAGCCCAAAATGTGCAGTATTCCTGATTTTATTGTTCTAGGTAGGAATTTCTTATGGTGGAAAGAGAAGTTTTTCAATTGAAGGTTCAAGTAAAAGAAGTTGTATTAATGAAATATTTAACCAGAAGAGTTTTCAGTTCTCAAGCTCCGATGAAGCCTCCCAGTGTTTGAACTGGTTTCACAACAGGTTCTATAAAGATTCGCTTTGGGGCATGAATCTTCTTACATATACATTGAATTATGTACATATATGGTGTGTTCTGTCTTTGTGAAGAGATGACTTAAGCGGACAGGTATGTGTCTGCAGAAGTAGTTTCTGGGTGAGGCACTTTGTGGCTATTCTTGGGCTGGAAAGACTGCTCTCGCCCAGAATTAATGATCTTGAAGACAAAGATGGGTAGACCTGAAGTTTCAGAAGCCTTTTGGAACTTTGCTGATGTTTGCCAAATTCAGGGAACTCAGAGAACCTCACACGGCGCTATTCCAGTTGCCACCCAAGCAAAGCTTGACCCTTGTGAGGTTCCGGGGCACACATTTTGCGTATGTGGTGTCGTTGTTTCTTTACAGTGTGGAAATTGTTGAAATTTTCCCATTGATGATCTGATGCTTACATAGAAAGGACCTTGGAGTAGTGCTGGGTGCTTAAAGTTACACAAAGTATAAGAGAAATGCTGCATCTGAGAACTAAATCCCATGTGCATGAAGCCTATTCCACATGGTGAGGAGTTTTATTTGACAAGCAAAGCTCAGTACCTAGACTCACTGACTTTAGCTCTAGTACATTCTTGGGTACTAGAGTACCTACTATATGTATGCCAGTACCTACTACGTACTGCAGTTAAAGTTCAGTACTTTTCTACGTAATACGCAATTATTCAATGTTCTTTCTTGCCTTGTGTTTAGTTCTGTAGTTACCTTGGAAGCTTTTCACATGCATCTTTGTTTAAAAAAATCTGTAGAAGTTAATATTTTACTGTTTGGCTTAACAGAATGCTTTAAGATTTTTCTGGAGGAAGGGAGGAGTGAGGGGCAGGTATTGTTCCTGTCTCATCGGCTTACTTTCTGCTTCTTCCTTTGGTGTCACCTCTGCCTCCCTGTATTGCTTCTCACTTCACAGGGGCATTCCTGGAATTCCTCTTCCTTTTCTCTTGGCTGATGAGTTATCCCACACATGCCTGCGATTACACCATGCACGCTCAAGCTTTGCTTTTCTCCTTTGCTTTGCGCAGTAGCTTGGGCTTTATAGGCAAGTATTCCAAGTGCTTAAACACAGAGTCAACACTAGCAACTTATATTGGATTCCACCCTCCCACCCCTAAGGTCCTGCTTAGCTGATGAATTGCTAGATTCTTCCTAGTAAGATAGTTCTTTTATAGTTCTCTATCAGTTTTCTCTTTTTTAACTATGAGAAAATACAGACCATGGGTTTTTCTATTTAAAAAAAGTTTTAACCTTGCCCTATCAAAAAATATAATGAATAAGTGGTCTTGTTGTTTTAAATGACAAATGACTCTTGTGGTTAGTGGTTAGACAAATTATGCTTATAACTAATAAATGTGGAGATCATTTTATTACTACCTTTGGACACTCTTGTTGATCTAAAAGCACTCTTCATTAGTGAAAGTAATAGGACAGATCAAAGCGTCATTCCTAATTACACCTTGTTAAAGCTGTTAAAAATTACTTCTGTACTTCAACAAGCAAGGAGATTTCTCATGAACCTTAATATATATATGTATGTATGTATGTATGTATTTTCATTAAAAATATTAAACCAAATAAAAGCAGAATCAAACCTCCATAAGAATTTGGTTTAAGTTGCGAAATCCGTTTCCTTCTAAAGTCAGGCCAGTGTCTGCATTTTGCAGATATCTGGGTACACCCACTCAGTACAGAAGGCAATTCTGTTGATTCTAGGAAGCAGGAGTCTCCGGCAGTAACAGAGGGCTGAAGACAAAGACACATCCCCTTTGTGGCCATAAAATGGGAGGGGGAGGGAAACCCAGTACACAATGGGGGAAGGGTATTCTGTGCAGCCACGTGGTGGCTTAGAAGTTAAAACCATTCGTGTGGATTTTCCTGGTAGTTCGAATTTTAATTACTCTATTTTAGCACCTTTGTAATTCTCCAGCTGTCTTTCCTTAATTTTGTGTTTGGAAAAGATGGTTTTCGCTGTTATGTACGGTAGTCTTAGATCAGAGATTAGCTGTGTGTACTTACTTTCATCTTAGTCAAAGGTTGTGTCCTGAAGGAGTAAAGCACCTAGAGAAGGCTGTCCTCCAAAGTTCAGGTCTGCTGGAGACCGGAGAGTATCCACAGCGAGGTGGTTTTCTTCCTCATGGGAGTGATTTCCAAGAAAGGAGAACTCTGAAGCCTAGTTAGGCTTCTGACACTCTGAATTGTTGGAATGCTGTGACTTTCTGGGTTTGGGGTCAGGTCATCTCCTGCTAACTTGCAAGAGCAGAGGGAACCCTCGTGTACGTGTCTGGTATTTGGATTTCCACTCTACAATCTGCAATTTTCTGAAAAAGAGATTCCCCAATATTTACAGCAGAAACTGTGTCCAGGTTAGACTTTGGACACGGAAACAGAAGCTGCAATTAGAAAGTCTGAACTTCACAGAACAAATATGGAAACACCAGTGTATCCTTGTATAGCGATAAGCCAGCTCATTTCTCATCCTCTCAAAAATGTTGAAGTTAATGAACTATTTGTGAATTTTTCTCTTAACCCCAGGTGTTTTTTGGAGTGGCTAGAAAGGCAGCAGCCACAGTGTGTCATTTTCAGAAACAGCCTTATTCTAGTAGGCCTTACTATTTTAAATGGCTTTTTTTTTTTAACCTTTAAACCCTTTAAGCTTTTGGAAACTGTCTTTCTGTTGTCGGTCTCTACTCCATCAGGGCCCTGATTCCAGATATGGGCCGGGAGCTGCTGCAGCTCAGGATAGATTTTGGCTTAGTTGGTCTGTATTTACTCATACTTTTCTTCCTGATTCCTAGAACATTCCCTTCCTTCTTGCTTGGTAGACACACCTAGCTTGAGGTTGTCACTCTCCATCCCTAAAGCAGCTGGTGAAAAGGCCACAGCATTCCTGGGGTTGCTTAGTGAGTGCTAGGGACCCACAACTTCCTGTGAAAAGAGGATGAGGCACTTTAACTACACACAGTAACTTCAAGATCTCAAGAGCAGCCTCCTGAAAAATTTTGTTTTGATAGAAATAGAAAAGATTATTTGAAAAGCTTCTTTAGTCTTTCTCTTTCCCTGACTTTGACTTTTGAGGTTTTGATTTATCAGGGGATAACATGTCATGTTTTTCTGCTAGAAATGGAAGGTGATGTCAAAATGAAATTGGATTTCAAAAAGACTGGTGGCTTAGATTTTTTTTTTTTTGGTCTATTCTGGAGTCAAATTATACACACACACACACACACACACACACAAACACACACACACTCCTAGTAAAATGATTTCATGTTGTGCTTGTGAAATGTTAGTATACTGAAAATAACTTTTCAAAAATAAATAGCATGGCAAGCTGTTATTTAATTTTATAGTCACACCATTTTATAATTGGCCTCATGCAGTTGCCCATCCTTTGGGATTCTTAAAAGAATAGAAGAAATTTCCTAAACGACTAGAGGGGGTTCTGTGGTTAAATTAATTGGCTGGTAACTTGAACCTTTAGGGAACCCTAGATTTAACTCAGGCTCAGATCCTTGGTGTCACTCCCAGAGATGGAACTGTATAAAAAAGTTACAGGATCCAGTAAGACATTTATTACATTTCTTTGGTTGTAACAGGAAGAGCAACTGTACAGGGTTTGGGGATAAGTTTAAGTCAGCAAGCTCAAAGGTCATGGCTTATACAAACTTGTAACTTGAAGACAGGGTGGTGCTGATAAAGTTCCCGATGGTTACCTTTGCTCAGCCGAACCCACCCTTTTCCTCCCTCCCCCGCTTTCCATTGTACTCACAGAGTGATCTGGAATATTGGGCTCTTTCCCAAGAAGTAGCTCCAGTTACAGTGCTTGCTGCCACTCAGCTTTCAATAACAATAGCACAGCCATAACCATAGTTAAAACATCTTGATCCCTTACTAAGTGCCAGGCACTGCCCAGGTTTACTGCATCCCAGGTAGATACTGTTGTCATCTTCCTTTCATGAGTGAAGCATTGGAGGCACAGAGACCTGAAGCCACCTGCCTCCCTCCTGCAGTGGTGGAGGTGGATTTGCACTCCAGACCCTCTGGCTCCAGATGCTTCTGCCCTTCACCCAGGTGCCGTCGGGCTCAACTCTTTGAACTGTGCAGATTTCAACAAGATCCTTGGCTCCTCCCCTTGAATTTAAGTCAGATGCAAATGAGGCTTCCTTGTCTTCTAGTAGAAATGAATATGGTACTACTCAGCTTTTGTTTGCTTTCTTTTCTGAGAATTAGAGGAGATGGGAGCTGTGTGACTGTCCAAGGATTCAACTCAAAAGGGCAGAGTTCATGCATGATAGGCAGAGGGGATTTTCATCTAAAAATCTGTGTATCTTTGTTTCTTCTCAGGTTCTCCTTACTATGACAACGTCCGGCCTCTCTCTTACCCAGATTCAGATGCTGTGCTGATTTGCTTTGACATCAGTAGACCAGAGACTCTGGACAGTGTCCTAAAGAAGGCAAGTGTTGGGGAGTGATGACACAGATCAGTACTGGCCCAGATAGAAAGTAGAAACATGTGGCTGGCTGGGAGCTCAAACCCTCCAGTTAAACCCTGCTGTATATGTCTTGTAGATAAAACACTGAAAAGGACCCTCTCACATTATTCCACTCATGTGTCCCAGCTTTTGATGATGAACCTGCTTAACATTTTATTTTGTTTTAGGAAACAAAATACCTTTTTAAGAGCCTCTGTGTTTATCCTTTGGGTGGCAATGGGGCAGCTAAAAATAGTGATACTCCATTACTGTTAAGTGTGTCTTCCTTCTTTCCTTCCTTCCTTCACGTAGCCTGTAGATTGTGCTTTACTTTACAGGTTTACATTTGACCTCAATTCAGGGATTGAAATGAATACAGTAATAGCTGTTTTAGTAAAGAAGCTGTATTTTAGTAATGATGTTCTTTATTAGAAACAGAAATAGATGAATAACGGAGGAATAGGGGTGCGTTTCCAGACATTAGACCAGGTGAATTGTGATCAGGGCGATATCAGATACTAGTAAACACAGTCGTGTCATCGACGATATCACATAGCTGGTTTCTGGAGGCAAAGGTAGTGAGGTTCTGTAGGTGGGGAAGTAACCTGAGGAAGCTCTGGATGGAACCCAGGGAGCTCAGGAGGAAGGGACCCTGTTGCAGGTGGGTCACAGGTTCTGGGGAGGCCGGAGGAGGGAGGAGCATTCCCTGGGCTCCACCAGCCTAGGACTAAGCCTCTGGGTAGTTAGAGAAGGCATATACCCCTCCAAGGACCAGCGTGTATTAGCCTCTAGCTGACTCCCCAGTCCTGGCCTGAGTGCTGCGGGGTTTCAGAGTCAGACCTTCCCTAGAGTCCCCTTCTGCATGCACTCAGGTTTAGTCAGAGGATGTGCTTAAGAGCAAGGCAGTTTCCTTGTATTTTGTGCGGTTTTATTAGTTTATTTTTCCCTATCATGTTTGACGACTGGCCTTGTGTGTCACTACAGAATTAGGATTTGAAGGTTAATCATCCCCCGCAATCCCATCTCTTTACTAAACATGACAAACACAGTTAGTTCAATGAAATGTGAATTTCTTAAAAGATTAAAGGCTCTTTTTAGCTTTTTTAACTCCTTTCAATTTTGAGTAATGTTTGTATCTAACACAAATAATGCGACTGTCAGATTCCGGCAGGAATACACCTTTCCTGCCTTCGATGCTTGTGAGTAATTGCTAGACATGAGGGGAGGCCAGAGTCATCACACAGCTGAAGAACGACATAGCAGCTTGTCTCGTGCTTGTCTGTAGATAAAAGAGACTGCTTATTTACTGGAGTTCTCACTTGATGTAGTATCGGGTTATGCATAATTTATGATGAAAAGCCTTGCTGCTGTTTTATTTTGCTTTTGTCTGCTAAGACCAAATGAGTAGTGACGTTGGCCTTAGAGATATTAATGAGTGTGTTTTACCTTCGTGTGAAGTTTAAGGCCCATGATAACCCCTGCTATGGTTTGTCTTGATTAATTGAATCTTTTTAAGTCCTTGAATATCAAAGAGGTTAGAGTGACTTAGAGCTGGAAAGATCTTATTTTTTTCAATTCACCTTCTAGTTCTTACTCGAGTGTCATGTAGCACATGGTAGATGCCTCTAAATAAGGCTGGAAGGAAGGAAGGGAGGAAGGAAGGGGAGGGGGGAGGGATGGAGAGAGGGAAGGAGAGAGGGAGGAAGGGAAGGAGGAGTTGGTGGATAAATTAGGTTCTTATGAGAAGTATGTATTACTCCCTTCAATCCACTGGTGTACCTTGGACTAGAGCTCATTGCCCACAGTTTAGATCTGGAGATGGCTCCTCTAGGGGTCTTTGAAATTACCCCTGCAGGATGGCCTTTTTATCTAGCATTATAGACATGACCTTATCACCTCCACTCTTTCATGAATTCCTTTCTGGAAGACGCTGCTGTGTCTTAATCATCTCTGTAACCACCACAGTATTTAGCAGAGCACTGAATACATTTTTGTGAATGTGGGCAGGGAGAGTCAGGCACAGATTCCTGACCTCAGCACCTGAGCTGGGCTCTCCTGTGAACACTCTGCACTCCTGACTCCCACCCTGATGGTCCTCTCAAGCTTGGGGAAATGAAACCACAAAAAGTCATCCCTTTGCTCTTTAGAAGGACAACTAGAATTCCCTGCCAGGCATTTATGGAGGTTCTGAAAGCTCTTGTGTCATGAAACAACTAGCCAAAGTAGACTAAATTCATAACTTACGTAACTTAAGACTAACTCAAGGGCATATGAGCCATAGGACCAGGTGCCTGGCTGATAACAAGGTGAGAGATGAGCCTTTGCAAATGTCATGGTCTTTGTTGACGCAGCCACTCCAGTGGAAGCTGCTTAAAGGCAGGACATGCTGTCATATTAACTCTATAGTCTCCGGTCTCTGGAATCTCAGCAGAGAAATCAGCACATGGTGGCTGCTCAGTCTTTCTAGGTGGGGTCATGAATGCATATCTGTGCTTGTGTTGGCTCTGCCTTATTACCAGCCTTCCATGCTGGGAAGTACCAGCTCAACATATCCGAGGACACAGCCACTTGTTAGAATATGTAATTATTCTTAAGGCACTTTTATCTTTCAGAGATACCCCAATAATTAAGGAATTGCCTTAGCTACTTTCTGACAACACCCAGCAAGTCTCTTGCAGTCAGGACAGTTAATGAGTCACAAAGAAGGAGAATAGATAATCATGTGGTTCCCTAATGGATCCATACTTTAAAAGTAGGAACATTTAATATCTACGTGGAGGATAAATGCGTTTGCTTCTTCATCTGAAGTGACACTTTCTTTTAAGTGTCCTTTTTGAGTCCCATCTCCAGTGCCTGCCAGTGGAGAACTTGTTTTCCGTTGTAGGGATGCCAGCACTTTGTTAATTTTTCATCTTCTCTTTCCCCCCTTAGTGGAAAGGTGAAATCCAGGAGTTTTGTCCCAATACGAAAATGCTCTTGGTCGGCTGCAAATCTGATCTTCGGACAGATGTCACCACGTTGGTAGAGCTCTCAAACCACAGGCAGACACCAGTGTCCTATGACCAGGTATGTATGTAGACTGTGTGCACACGTGGGTTTTAAAGAATGACAGAAATGGAGCATCACTCATAATAAATACAAGAAAAAGTAGCCGTTTTTCTCAAGGCTCAACCAGGGGTCAAGGCCAGTGCAAGCCCCTTCTTTCCTAAGATGCAGGATGAGCAGCATGTGTCCAGGCCATGGCCATCTATAAACACAGATGGAAGGGCGTTTCTGTGCCTCTGCCTTCACAGCAAGCACCCAAGCCCCTTCCTGGCAGCCCATTGCTCAGATTAATGTAAAAACTGCCAAGTGAGCACCAAAGTGATCTGGGACAAGGTTTGGCTGAAATTATGGTGGTACTCTGATTCTGGACTCTCTCAAAAAGCTTTCCAGTATTTATTTAGCAGCTGACTGTGTAAGGACTCGTGTGTGTGTATGCACACAAATCCTTTAAAATGTGAAATACCCTGTCCTTCTGTAGGGGACTCACGTGATATTTGATCACTTGAGCACAGAAACAGTGGCTCATCGTCAACCCTTTGTATCTCTGCAGCTCTCACTGGGTGTAAATAGATTTAAGAGAGAATGTGGTCAAAATCAGTAATACTCTTAAAGAGAGATCATCTTCTTTTACACTCAGCAACACAAAATACAATACTAAAAAAAAGGCCATTGTCGGTAAAATAGAGCAACTCGAGAAAACTGTCTTTCAGAGTTTCATCATTCCTGCAGGCATGTCCCCAGGTATTTAGAAAGGAGAGGAATTGATCTCAGAAGTTCACGCTCTTGAAACTTACAACCAGATTCTAAAGAGAGTCCATGTTGAAACAGCTAGAATTTTATTTAGTATTCGTTGTTTGGCCATTCGTTCTGTGGTCTTCTTTGCCTTTCATTCCAATTATCAAAAATCTGGCTATTTAAAGGAGTTGTTTTGGTGCACACATGCTTATTATTGTGTCCCCTGGCGGTCTGGTCCACGTTTAGAAATTACATATTTCGTGTCTCCTAAATTACAGATGTTATAACAGCATTATTCCCTTCCTCAATTTATTTTGGCCCTAAGACATAGTCATATACGTTTCAAAATTGATTCTAAATTCTCTTACCCCTGTTTTTTGTACAGCCTGTCGTTAGTCTTGAGTGCCGTCTACACTCGAGAAAAGAGACATCGAGTGCCCCATGAGGTGCTGGCACAGGCTCGAGGGGCCAGCTCAGCCCGCTGGGCCGTGTGGAAAGTGCAGCATTTATATTCATAATCTTCAGCTTTTTGACTCTTTTCCAATAGTGAAATTCTCTGGGCAATTCTATAGTTTGCTGTGACCTGGAAGACCTAAGTATCTAGTTAGTTGCCCTTGGTTACGGTGGGTAGTGAAGATGAATCACCTCCTTAAGTCCTCTCCTACTTCTTGGAATCACCCATACTAACTGTTTGAGGATCGGGGCCCTTGTTTATTGATGACCCAATGACATTAGATAAGCCTTTAGCACCTCTGGGAAGTCAAGCAGTGTCTACTGAGTGATGATAATTGAACCTCTTAGGACTGAGTTTGGACTGCAAATATTTATGCAATAATAAGGCAGTTCAAATTAAAAACGTTTTCTCGTCAGTACTTAGAAAGTTCGGTTAACATACTAGAAACATTTTGCGATGCATTGTTATTTTGTGGTGTCAGAAGATACTTTATAGCTTTCTCCAGAGACTTATCGCTAATCACAATCCCTTCTTTTGCTTCTCAGGGGGCAAATATGGCCAAACAGATCGGAGCAGCTACTTACATCGAATGCTCAGCTTTACAGTCAGAAAACAGCGTCAGAGACATTTTTCACGTGGCCACCTTGGCGTGTGTAAACAAGACAAACAAACACGTTAAGCGAAACAAATCGCAGAGGGCGACAAAGCGGATTTCACACATGCCCAGCAGACCGGAGCTCGCGGCAGTGGCTACGGACTTACGAAAGGACAAAGCCAAGAGTTGCACTGTGATGTGACTCTCTGGTTATCTTTAATGAGGACAAGGAAATCTAGTGTAAAAAAACACCACCAACAAAACAAAAAGGTGAAGTCCGAACACAGTGCACAGCCAAAGTCACGTATTCTGGAGGCTTACGAGGCATTTAGAAGGAGGCTCATCTTTTTGGAATCCTGTCCTTAGGTTCGGCATGTAGAACAAGTGGTGAGAAGTGAGTTCCTTGAAGAGTTTTGAAGTGTGACTTGAAAATATGCCAAAACAGAGAGATTCAGATGGGCTAAAGGTTGAGGAGGAGGAATGCGAGTACCTCCAGGAAGAAACACCACGCTCTGAATGGTGCTTGCGTTTTTGTTTTCTTTGTTACAATCTATTCATGGATCTCTACTTTGATTTAATTTTTAAGTGTTTTAATCTCCTTCACAAAAAGTATATATTAATATACTGTCCTCATGGGGGAACTGGCACTGTGACCTTAGCGTTTAGTTTTCTGGAGGATGTGATCTAATTTCCTCCTAGCTTATCATTAAAATGGAAATTGTATCAGGACCCATGGGAAATCCAGAGGAAAAGTTGGTGAGGCTTTGAAATCTTGCCGTCCTGAAGATAGCTGAGCGAGATGGTTCTCAAGAAAGGCTTTTGCAGTCTTGCAGGATATGCAGACCAGCACTACCAAGATCGAATAGGTCAACTAGAAAAAAAGTGTCGATTTTTATTCAGTCTGATGATTCTGTTCATCCTAGTGATTGTCATTAAAAAGTGGTAAATTGCTCAATGTGATATTTTGTGTGCTGTTTAGAAAAGAGGGTGTGTGATTTTTTTTTTTTTTTTTGCCATCGTTGATAAAAATGCAAAGTCAAATAAAAGGTGTCTTGGTGTGACGTCATAGAATGATCCAAGGGGGAAAAATGTAGGTACTATTTTCACCTGAAGAGGTAACAGATGAAGGATAATAGCGGAAAGCACAGTTTGTGAGTTAAGCCGTCTGGAATTAAGATACCAAAAGTACAAAGCAAAAGGCCTATTTTGGGATGTTGGCAGCATCGGATCATCAGTTGGTTTATTTCACTTTCAATGAACATGATAAAGAAGGACCCTCTGATCCAAGTTTTCGAGAATCCTTAGAGGAAAATTATGTAATGTCCATCCTGACACTAGCCTAGGGCACTTCTAGAGAGTGATTGCTAAACCTCACTTAACCGGATTCCGCCAAGGCCCGTGATTGATACGTGATCACTATCGTTACATAAAATAGTCAGCATTTAAAATAGTTTACAGATATTTTTTGACCAGTTACTTTTAGAGCTTCTTTCAGAGAAGAAACCAGATCTGACCTTTTTATTGTCGGTGCTTGTTGAAAACAAGCTTTCTTTCCAGTGATAAGCTTCATTTTTGAAGTGTTGAAGCTGTGCTCCCATTCAGTTGTGGCAGGAGAGGAGATTAAGGTAATTACAACACTCAGTCTGTGTCTTACAAGCACTTTGTTTTGTCTCTGCAAGAAAATACCATTCCAGTCATTTCCCACGAAGTACAGACGTTTTACCGACATGCTCTGCTTTGGTTGATGCAGCATAATGCTTTGGGCAGTATTACGAAACAGCTGGCAAGTGCTTTCTGTATTTAAATATTGTAAAAAGAAAATAAGTTATAACTGTTATAAAGCAGAACTTTCGTTGCAGTTTTTTAAATGTTGAAGTCACTTTGTATGTTTGTTTGGTCAATGTTTCTTCAGTATTTATTGAAACATACTTTTTTTTTCTTCAAATAAAAAGTAACCATGTCTTTGTCTAAATGTGATCTGCCTTTCATTACCTACTTTCTGAGGTAGCTGTTTAGTTTTCTTTAATAGAGATGATTACAAAATCTGGCCTCACATTTCCTGGTGAGTAGGCCTTGGAATTTTTTGATTCTTGGTGGAACTTGGAGTCTCTTAGGGGAAGATAAACCTGCATATACAAAAGGTTTTCGTGATGATTTCAGGTCCCAAGAAGGACATGGAGTGTAATTAGACCCAGTGATTTGACCATAAACAGAAAGAGCCACAACACTGCCTAGGATTAATTCATAGAAAATATGAAAATTTCCTTTAACACTTTATTGAGTAATAAAACAATATGATGCAGCCTCAGGTCACAGGTTTAACTGTGAGGATGAGCCTAGTTCCTACCCTGCCCTCTGGAGCCCCAAGCCACGCTTCCTAAACCAGCATCCACCTTGCAACACGTGCCGTTGTTCACAGAAGCCGATTGTATAAGTGACCCAGGACTGGGCTATTGCAACAATTAAGGGAAAACAGCCCCCCAAAAAGAAAAAGAAAAATGGCCTGTTTACGGTAACAGCATCTCTAACACAGGAGAACACAATACAGGCTTCCCCAGTGACCTGAAAGCTGTAAAGTCAGCATGGAATAGCTTAGGATCAAGAGAGGCCTTGGGTGCCCATAAACCCAGTCTTTCGCTAAGATTCTTACATGCAAGTGTTACAGAAATGTCCAAAGATACTCCATGTGGAGTATCTCACAGTTATTTAAAAAAACTCGGCTATTTCTACACAGTTAAGTTACCTCATAAAAAAACTGCATCCTCGCTTTTTTTCAAAATGGGTTTAGAAATCTGAGGTATAGTGACTTGCTTGGGAATAATTCTCAGAAACACAAAGCAGAGGGAAAACCGAGGATCGAGCATGAGTGAACAAATTAAAGAAACTTGACATTACGGGATAGTCATACAAAATTTCTAAAGAACACAGAAATACTGAAAATATTTGTAACTCATTCTTGTCGGCATGTAGTAAAGGAAATAAAAGTACTTTCCTAATCTTTGTTGTTGAGTAACTTCTTAGGCATAACATCTAAATCCGGCTTGCAAGACGCTGATTTCTCAGCAATGACTGACACAGGAGAAAAAAAACCCAATAGCTGCGTTTCTGCTGACCTTGGCAGTATTTGATAGGTTGTACAGTAATGTTTCCCTCTGGTGAATTGTTCTTTTCCAGCGGCTTTAATTTGTTAAACCAAAAAGGAAAAAGTTGGTCTTCAGCCCTAGGCTTGTATGCCTTCTTTTTCTCCTCTGACTTTTTGCTTCAGCAAACATTTATTCTAAGCATTCTATGAACACTCCTTTCTATTGATTAATGATCATGATTAATGCCTCTTTAAATACTAAAAGGTGATTTTCAAATTCTGAGTAAGACTTTCATTGTGTCTCACTTCTATTAATCTTTCCCAGGAATAGGAATAGTTGCTTAGAAGATTCTGGCCTTGTAGGGACTGTGCCTTAAATGTAAATTTAGAAATAACCCAGGGAATTATTTTTTATTAGAAGGAATAAAAAAAGAATCACCTCATCCCTTATGACTCCTGAAACTCTTAAAGCTGCATGTCCTTTTTGATGGGTTATTTTGACATTAGCATTTTGTTGTAAATGTCCCAGATTTTATTTTTGTCCTTCCATCGACCATGTGTTTATTGAGTGCCTACTATGTGCCTGCCACTTTTCTAGGTTTGGCACATAATCATGACCAAAGCAAATCTCTGTCCCAGGGAGTTTATAATAGATTAGAGAGAGACAGCCACAAACAAACCATGATGTACCATATCCAGGTGTGACCTCTGTGGACATTGAGTCATAGATACTGGCTGGTGGGAAACATTCCAATATGTAGCCAGGTACCAAAGCAACAGGCACATGTTACACCACACATAATGCTATGATATAATGGTGCAAAAGGAATTTTCCAGTGCATCCTAATGGCTGAGGTCCATTTATGGCGACTATGGAAGAGCAGTGTGAATGTAAAGGTGGTTGCCAGTCATCAATGAGTATTTGTATAAGGACTTTAGACTTTTGTGCTTGATTAGAAGTCCAATAGGGGGTAACATTACTACACAATCCATGGTTGGTTGAATCCAAGGACATGGTACCACAAATATGGAGGAACGATGGATGTCGAGAGCCAACTATGAGTTGTATTTGAATTTTCAGTTGCACCAAGGATGAGAGCTCCAACCTTCACGTTGTTCAAAGGTCAACTGTATTATAATATTATTACAATATATAATATAATACTATAATTATTATTTTGAAATCCTCCCAATTTTCCAGTCTTACACATGAATGGTATAGAAGTGAAAGATGCGGCAAATTGCTGGTGAGAGAAGACTCCTTCATTCCTTAGCTTCCTTTGTTAAAAACTTTAGATTCCCTTCAGCTCCAGGCACATAGTTTTTCCCCTGTTTTCTTACTGCTTGTTCATGTACTTAGCTAAGTAATTTCCCTTTGCACATAATATCCGTGAACCTGACTCTTCCTACAAAACTGTAGCATAATAAATAAATAGATGCAAGCAAACATAAGGTATAGTGATGGGCTGAATAATGGCTTCCCAAGCATGTCTGCCTCCTAATCTCCAGTAACTGTGAATGTTACCTTATTTGGTACCTTATCAAAGGGACTTTGCATTTGTGATCAAAGATCTTGAGATGGAGAGATTATTCTAGCTTATCCAGGTGAGCCCCAGGTAATCAATAATCCTTGTAAGAAGGATGTAGGAGGACTCAGAGTCACACAGTAGCAACATGATGAGAGACTCAGCAGAGGGACAGAGAAAGAGATTTGAAGATGCTGTTCTGATGGCTTTGAACACAAAGGAAGGGGGCCATTAGCCAAAGGATGTAGTTAACCTCTGGAAGCTGGAAAGGACAAGGTAAGGGATTCTTTCCTGGAGCCTCCAGAAGGAATGCAGCCCTGAAGACCTATTTTAGACTTCTCATCTCAAGAATAAGATAATAAATCTATGTTGTTTTAAGCCACTGAGTCTGTGGCAATTTGTTATAGAAGCAATGGGAAACTGATACAGGTATGCTAGCTGAAACTGTACTCTTCCTTCACATTTGACGCCTTTAGATGATGAAGTGACGGCCTTTGCTCATGGAGTTGCTGCCACAGACCCAAACTACTCCTTTTAGGGATTGCCTACCTGTCAGTGCTAGTGAGTGTCAGAAATCTTCACTCTCTCTTCACTCGGTGTCTCCCAAAGTTCCTGGATGAGCATCTCACCTCATTAGCCTCTTATGTGGACAGTCTTAGCAAATGGTCCCTCTCCTGTCTCTTGAGCCCCTTTTGGATGATGATATTTATAGCCCTGATCCTGGAAGACATAGAGGATTTGAGGGGAAAATACTCAGTGTTCTGGGATAAAATAAATCTACAAAAATTTTCCATCACTGGGTCTTCCCTGGTGGCACAGTGGTTAAGAATCCACCTGCTAAATGCTAACAGCCATAAGAGGGGAAATTGACAGTAACACAATAATAGTAGGAGGCTTTAACACCCCACTTTCACCAATGGACAGATCATCCAAACAGAAAATAAATAAGGACACACAAGCTTTAAATGACACATTAGACTTGACTTAATCGATATTTATAGGATATTCTATCTAAAAACTACAGAATACACTTTCTTCTCAAGTACACACTGAAAATTCTCCAGGATAGATCACTTATTGGGGCATAAATCAAGCCTCAGTAAATTTAAGAAAATTGGAATCATATCAAGTATCTTCTCCAACCACAATGCCATGAGATTAGATATCAATTACAGGAAAAAAACTGTAAAAAATACAAACACATGGAGGCTAAACAATATGCTATTAAACAACCAAGATGTCACTGCAGAAATCAAAGAGGAAATCAAAAAATACCTAGTGACAAATGACAATGAAAACACGACAACTCAAAATCTATGGGACGCAGCAAAAGTAGTTCTAAGAGGAAAGTTTATAGCAATACAATCCTATCTCAGGAAACAAGAAAAATTTGGAATAAACACCTAACCTTACACCTAAAACAATTAGAGAAAGAAGAAGAACAACAACAAAAAAACCCAAAGTGAGCAGAAGGAAAGAAATCATAAAGATCAGATTAGAAAAAAATGAAAAAGGAAGAAAGGAAACAAAGCAAAGATCAATAAAACTAAAAGCTGGTTCTTTGAGAAGATAAACAAAGATGATAAACCAGTAGCCAGACTCATCAGGAAAAAAGGAGAAGAAGCAAATCAACAGAATTAGAAATGAAAAAGGAGAAGTGACAACTGACACTGTAGAAATACAAAAGATCATGAGAAACTACTAAGAGCAACTATATGCCAATAAATTGGATAACCTAAAAGAAATAGATAAATTCTTAGGAAAGTACAATCTTCCAAAACTGAACCAGGAAAAAGTAGAAAATATGAACAGACCAACCACAAGCACGGAAATTGACACTGTGATTAAAAATCTCCCAACAAACAAAAGCCCAGGGCCAAATGGCTACACAGGTGAATTCTAGCAAACACTTAGAGAAGAGTTAACACCTATCCTTCTCAAACTCTTCCAAAATATAGCAGAAGGAGGAACACTCCCAAGCTCATTCTACAAGACCACCATCACCCTGATACCAAAACCAGGCAAAAATGTCACAAAAAAACCCACAAAATTACAGGCCAATATCACTGATGAAAATATATGCAAAAATCTTCAATAAAACACTAACAAACAGAATCCAAACAGCACATTAAAAAAAATCATACACCATGATCAAGTGGGGTTTATCCCTGGAATGCAAGGATTCTTCAATATATGCAAATCAATCCATGTGATACATCATATTAACAAATTGAAGGATAAAAACCATATGATAATCTCAATAGATGCAGAAAAAGCTTCTGACAAAATTCAGCATCCATTTATGATAAAAACTCTCCAGAAAGTGGGCATAGAAGGAAGTTACCTCAACATAATAAAAGCCTTATATGAGACACCAAAAGCCAACATTGTTCTAAATGGTGAAAAACTGAAAGCATTCTCTCTAAGGACAGGAACAAGACAAGGGTGCCCACTCGCACCACTTTTATTTAACATAGTTTTAGAAGCTTTAGCCACAGCAATCAGAGAAGAAAAAGAAATAAAAGGAATCAAAATTGGAAAAGAAGAGGTAAAATTGTCACTCTTTGCAGATGACATGATATTATACATAGAAAACCCTAAAGAAGCTCCCAGAAAACTGCTAGCACTAATCAATGAATTTAGTAAAGTAGTAGGATACAAAATTAATGCACAGAAATCTCTTGCATTCCTATACACTAACAACAAAAGATCAGAAAGAGAAATTAAGGAAACAATCACATTTACCATTGCAACAAAAAGAATAAAATACCTAGGAAAAAAACTTCCTAAGGAGGCAAAAGACCTATATGCAGAAAACTATAAGATACTGATGAAAGAAACCAAAGATGATACAAACAGATGGAGGGACATACCATGTTCTTGGACTGGAAGAATTGACATTGTGAAAATGACTATACTACCCAAAGCAATTTACAGATTCAATGCAATCCCTATCAAATTATCAGTGGCACTTTTCACAGAATTAGAACAAGAAATTTTATGATTTGTATGGAAATGCAAAAGACCCCAAATAGCCAAAGCAATCTTGAGAAGGAAAGATGGAGCTGGAGGAATCAGGCTCCCTGACTTCAAACTATACTGCAAGGCTACAGTGATTAAGATGGTATGGTACTGGCATAAAAACAGAAATATAGATCAATGGAAGAGAATAGAGCCTAGAGATAAACCCATGCACATATGGGCACCTTATCTTTGACAAAGGAGGCAAGAATATATAATGGAGAAAGGACAGCCTCTTCAATAAGTGGTGCTGGAAAAATTGGACAGCTACATGGAAAAGAATGAAATTAGAACACTTCCTAACACCATATATAAACACACAAAAATAAACTCAAAATGGAATAAAGACCTAAATGTAAGGCCAGACACTCTAAGACCCTTAGAGGAAAACATAGGCAGAACACTCTATGACCTAAATCAAAGCAAGATCCTTTTTGACCCACCTCCTACAATAATGGAAATAAAATCAAGAATAAACAAATGGGACCAAATGAAACTTAAAAGCTTTTGCAAAGCAAAAGAAACCATAAACAAGACAAGAAGACAACCCTCAGAATGGGAGAAAATATTTGCCAACAAAGCAACTGACAAAGGTTTAACCTCCAAAACATACAACAGCTTATGCAGCTTAATACCAAAAAAGCAAGTAACCCAATCCACAAATGGGCAAAAGACCCAAATAGACATTTATCCAAAGAAGACATGCAGATGGTTAACAAACACATGAAAAGATGCTCAACATCACTAATCATTAGAGAAACCACAATGAGGTATCACCTCACACTGGTCAAAATAGCCATCATCACAAAATCTGAAAACAATAAATGCTGGAGAGGGTGTGGAGAAAAGGGAACCCTCCTGCACTATTGGTGGGAATGAAAATTGGTACAGCCACTATGGAAAACAGTTTGGAGGTTCCTTAAAAAACTAAAAATAGAACTACCATATGACCCAACAATCCCACTACTGGGCATATACCCTGAGAAAACAATAATCCAAAAAGAAACATGTACCATAATGTTCATTGCAGCACTATTTACAATAGACAGGATATGGAAGCAACCTAAATGCCCATCAATAGATGAATGGATAAAGATGTGGCACATATATACAATGGAATATCATGCAGCCATAAAAAGGAATGAAATTGAGTTATTTGTAGTGAGGTGGATGGACCTAGAGTCTGTCATACAGAGTGAAGTAAGCCAGAAAGAAAAAAACAAACACTGTATGCTAACTCATATATATGGAATATTAAAAAATAGTACTGATGAACCAGTGACATGGCAAGAATAAAGCTGCAGTTGTAGAGAACAGACTTGAGGACATGGGGTGGGGGGCCAAGGGGAAGCTGGGAAGAAGCGAGAGAATAGTATTGACATATATACACTACCAACTGTAAAATAGATAGCTAGTAGGAAACTGCTGCATAAAACAGGGAGATCAACTCAGTGATGGGTGATGACTTAGAGGGCTGGGATAGGGAGGGTGGGAGGGAGTCATGGGAGGGAGGGGATATGGGGATATATGTATAAATACAGATGATTCACTTTGTTGTGCAGCAAAAACTGGCACAACAGTGTAAAGCAATTATATTCCAATAAAGAGCTTAAAAAAAAAAAGAATCCGCCTATCAATGCAGGGAACACAGTTTCAGTTCCTGGTCCAGGAAGATCTCACATGCTGCAGAGCAACTAAGCCCATGCCCCACAACTACTGAGCCTGTGCTCTAGAGCTCTCAAGCCACAACTACTGAGCCCATGAGCTGCAAGTACTAAAGCCTGAGAGCCTAAAGCCTGTGCTCCACAACAAGAGAAGTCACCACACTGAGAAGCCCGTGTACTGCAACGAAGAGTAGACTCTGCTCACTACAGCTAGAGAAAGCTCTCATGCAGCAATGAAGACCCAATGCAGCCAAAAATAAATAGATAGATAAATTAAAAATAGTTAAAAAAAAAGAATTCTCCAAAAAAAATTTTTTTTTCAATCACTGTTTATCGCGGGCATTTGCAGAAGTAAAATACGAAGCTCCAGATTCAAAAAATACAGATGAAGTTTAACCTGGACATATATAGATTAAGTGTCATTAGGCTGTCAATGATTAGGGGCAAATGAACAATCAGAGGAAAAAAAGTACTGTGGCTGAAGGAGTTAGAGAAGTTTTCTTAGAAGTATAGAAATTGTATAGGGGAAAGGGATAGTAAAAGTTAGCTATTCAGGAGTTTCTTAACATTTTTTAAAAAATTTTTTTAATTAATCTTTTTTTAAAAGTTATTTTTCTTGAAAAAACTTGATGAAAAATATCAACCCTTTTTCTCAAAAAAATGTGTAAGGACTTCCCTGGTGGCACAGTGGTTAAGAATCTGTCTGCCAATGCAGGGGACATGGGTTCAATCCCTGTGCAGGAAAGATCCCACATGCCACGGAGCAACTAAGCCCGTGCACCACAACTACTGAACCTGCGCTCTAGAGCCCGCGAGCCACAACTATTGAGCCCATGTGCCACAACTACTGAGGACCGAGTGCCTAGAGCCCATGCTCTGCAGCAAGAGAGGCCACCACAATGAGAAGCCCACACACAGCAACGAAAAGTAGCCCCTGCTCGCCGCAACTAGAGAAAGCCTGTGTGCAGCAACAAAGACCCAACACAGCCAATAAATAAATTAATTTATTAATTAATTAGTTAATTATCTTAAAGAAAGCATTAAGTGCACATATCCATAATACCATAACATGTCACTCGCCATCTCAGGAAGCTCACAGGCTCGCCGTGGTATTCATCTGTGAATCTGTGCTCTCCAGGTTAGGAGTTCCTGTGTCCCACTCCTACAAACAAGAGAATGGAAGCACAACTACACTCAGAAGGATGCTAATGGCAGAGACCAGCGGGCCTCCTGAGTGGCTAGTCTCTCAGACCTTGACCGGTGAGCAGACTATTGCGTGAGGAAGCCCAGCCACTGTGAATCTCCCATTTGATAAAACCAGAGAACATATTTTCTTCTAAATCCAGCTGTGGCACTGCTGGCAAATGCAACACAACTTTTCTGAGCGTGAAACGTGATACAATGGAGATCATTGTTTAAGTGATGCCCTTTGCCTTTTTGGACCCAGTCATCCATGTAGTCAGCAAATAATTTTTGAGTACTTTCCATGTGTCAGATACTGAGTTCTGTGCTGGGCATAGAGAAGGATGAATTAGACCTGTCCTAGTCCTTATGAATGCCAGTCTCATGGGTGAGAAAGACGAAGAGAAAGAAAACCACGATTCAGAGTGAAAAGTAACATCGGGGAAGTATAAACAGCCTTCTCCTCTCTCTGTTATTATTATTATTATTGAAGTCCTCTGCTCACCTCCTAAATCTCAAACACAGATTCTGAGAAGTATTAGAGGACAAAAAATAAGCGATCACATTGCAAATGGTTGCTATTTTTTCCCTCTGTAACTCAGTGGAGAACAATGATGTATCCAATTCTACCGGTGAAAACAATGTGTCTTTGTCCTCCAAATGCAAACTCACACTTTTCCTGAGATTCAAAGGCAGAATTCTCAGGTGTTCTCCTGATCTTACATGCAGAAGCTGGAGGGTATTACTTTCATAATCAATAATAAAAGGAGTGACGTTTTCTTAATAAAGACATAGTGTGAGTGTGTCTCTAGACAAAGAGGGATACTGATATAACCTGTAGGATCAATTAACCTCAGGAGCAAAAGAGCAGTAACAGCTGAGCTGTCCTAGAGAACAGATTTCAGCAACTCAAATCCAAATCCAAATCCTTACGTCCATAATGAGAGATAACGAAAGTACCGTCTCTCCTTCTCATACTAAGTTATTTTTCTGTGTGAGACTCTCAAAATGCTCACCAAGGGTCTGTTAAACACACCATAGGCAGGACTTACTCATTCTCTCCACAGCTTTAAATGGAAGATGGTTGGAAATACCTATAATGTTGACTTAATTATACAGAAATGGGTGTCTGGAGGAAAAGGAATAGGTTACCTCTATTCTTAAAAAACCATTTAGATTTATCGAAGTAAATCTTCTAGCTGTGTGGGTCGGGATGTGGTTGGCAAAGCAAGATCCTGAAATGAAGCTGTCAGCCAAGAGGAACCAAAACTCATCAGGTGGCCCTTTCATATCATGGCTACTTTTGTCACTCTCTGATGTCCTGCCAAGGTGGGAAGAAAATCGCTTTCTCGATAGAATGTTGCCGATTTCCTTGGCATCTCTTGACATCACTCAAGAGAAAAATTGGGTTGGATTTCCAGTTCCCTAAAGACACCAAACAGGTTGAGGCAAGGTACAGAAATAATAGTAGTTTGTGAGAGACCACAGGCAGAGTAGTGTTTACTAAGCTTCTAGACAGCAGACTCCAGATCTCTGCTTTTTGATATGTATTCCTCCCTTTAAGGGCTGCCCACAATTGGATATCCTTCTGGTGATAATTTAAATATGGATCCATTCTAATCAACAACCCCCTCTAAAATTATTAGTGGTGCTGTTTCTCATAAAACTGGGATAGGAGAAAGAATCATTTTAATTCACTTTTATTTATATTATGTCTAGTTTAATAGAGAGCAAAGGAAGGGATAGGAGAAGAAGGGATGGTTAGAATCTGATGCCTGCTACCCTCCCTGGTGAAACAGCAGAAGTCAGCTTGAAACTGTGGCTTCCCATTGCTTTCATGACCATATTCTACCATCTTTACGTGACTTACAAGGTCCGGCCCCCTCTGCTCCTTGCTCGTCAGTTGAGTCTCATTTCTTAGGACATTTTCTCTCTTCCCAGGCACTGGTTCCCTCCCCTCCTGTGATCTGCTCCAGCCTTAAGGATCTTCTTTAAATTCTCCTAAATCAATGACTCTCACAGTCCATGGACCAGTTGTCCCTCCGAATGGATCCTCCAAGTGGGTCATAATCTGAACCCAAAGTTTATAGGCAATTATTCCACAAGGAAATTATACAATACTACATATAAAGATACAAGCTGTTTTCCTCCCAGATAAAATAGTAAAAGTAAATTATTAATGTATGATCTTCTGCATTCCTTACTTTGCATGAAAATTAGGAAAAAGAGAGAAAAGCATGTTGCTGTTATATTCTCTGACCTTCACATATGCTGGTTCTTCTGCCAGAAAGACTCTTCTCTCTTTCCATGGCTGGCCACGGTTGTCTGGCAAACTCGTTCTGACCCTTCAAGTCTCAACTCTGATACTACTGATTCAGGTATATTACCACTGACAATACAAGTTGGGTTAGATGTTCCTGTTATCTGGATCTATGACACTTCCTGTATCATAGGATGGATCGCAGTATAACAGGGCTATATCTGTCTTACTCACCATTATAACCAAACATCAGGGCTGATTTCTGGCACACAATAGGCTTTCGATAAATACGTATTTATTGAATGAACCACAAAGTTAATATTCCATATTCTCCCTGCCAATACTAACCCACCCCAGGAGAAAGGAAGAGAACAGACGAGGGCTATGTTCAGCTGAAGCCAAGAGATTGAAACTCGGCAAGAACATGTGTGGAGTTAAACATAGAGTTGGGGAGGGAAGGATGGAAAACTGTAAAAATAGAATATGGAACATAATTAACCGTATTTGAGAAAATAAGAAAAGAATCTAGGACATTTTTAATACGACCCCAAGTGAATACGTGAAAAAAGTAAGCAATCATGTTTAAGAAAATATATTCAGTCTTGGAGCGGGAGGTAAGAATAAGGAAGAAAGTCTTCAGGAAACCTGGACCTCACCTTGCACTACATTTTCAAAGGAACTTAATGCAAAGCCTGATGCTGGAATCAGGCCTCTCAAACAGAAGAGGGAATAGAAGGGCCCAGAGTAGACCTCATTACAAAACAAACTTAAGAAAAATGAGAATATTCTAAATATGAAAATTAACCTCATTACTGCTTTCAAGTAATCCATGTCATTTCAGGATAAGAAAATGAAGTAACAAGACCTGTTTTTCAAACATGGTTCATGGAATTCAACTTTGTTGTTCAACTGTGAGAGAGTGTGGTCAACAGTTTTCATTTTTCTTAGGAAATAAATAATGGAAGCTAACAGAAAATGTAATTTGAATAGTTAGAATACACTTTGCTGCAAAGAAGAACTTGCTAATGGGAAACATTTAGTATCAGAAGGACATTGAGGGAAGCACTGGAGTCCTCAAATAAGCTTCCACCTGTTTGGGGGGAGGCTGATGAAGACTTCCCACCGCGAGATCCCTTCTAGCCCTCAGCATCGTGACTGGTGGCATCATGAGCTCAGCATAGGCACCACAGTGTGGTAGATATGCACAGAGACTCAGGTTCAAATCCTGGCTCATCCACTTCTCCATTGCTAGATATAGCTGAGGCTCAATTCTCTCTCCTAGGAGAGGGATGTAATAATACCTAAACACAGGTTTGCCAAGAATACCTTAATTTCTTCCTTTTTCCCCTTTCCTTTCCTCCTTCCTCCCTCCCTTCCTCCCTTCCTTCCTTCCTTCTTTCCTTCCTTCCTTCCTTCCTTTCTCTCTTTCCTTTCTCTTTTATTGTGAAAAGAACACAGGTTGAGATCTACTTCTTAACACATTTTTAGGTTTACAATGTAGTACTGTTAACTAGAGGTACAAGGCTGTATAGCAAATTTCTGTGCTTGTTCAACTACTTCTCTTAGATCTTTGCATGATTAGCAGCATCTCAGGAAAGCTCTTCTTAACCCAGCCAACAATGTCACTTTCCCCATCAGACACTCTCATAGCACCATGTGCCCCTCCTTCTTAGCATGAATCACAGCTGTAAACATATTTTTGTCTATAATTCTTCAATTAATGTGTGTCCTTATCTAGTCCAGCACCTGGAACCTAATAGATGCTCAATAAATTTAGGTTGCTGAATGAATAATTAAAAGAACGAATATAGCTGACCCTTGAACAACACGGGTTTTAACTGTGTGGATCCACTTATATGCAGTTTTTGTTTTTACTGTTTTTTGTTTTTACTGTTTTTTGTTTTTTTCAGTAAATTTGTGCTATAGTACTAAAAGGTCTGCAGTTGGTTGACTCGGCAGATGTGGAACCCAGATAGGAAGGGTCAACTGTCAAGTTATTCAGGATTTTTGACTGAGCTACTTGACACCCCTAACATGACCCCTGACTCCCAAGTTGTCCAGAGTCAACTGTACACACATGAATAAAGACTAGAAGACATAAAATGACACACGCTTAGCTCAGTGCCCGGCCTTTGGGGTGATGCCACATCCTCTGCTAGTAAAATTCTCTCATTGTTCTCTTGGGAAAATATCATCAGGACTTTTTTGGTTTGTTTCTTCAAAATGCATATAACTTCTACAGCTGCCAACAATCTAGTCCAGGAGACATTTGGGAATGTTCAGGAGCTAGGAGACTTCATAGTAGAGTTTCTTCTGTGCTTGTTCCACCGCAAAGATTTCTCTTTCTTTGTCCTCCAATCCCTGCCTATAACCCCGCCAACCCTGCAGACAAACATGCCTCAAACAAGTCTATCCGAAACCACAGGGGCCACATCCTTAAGTAACAGATAATTACACAGTAGTGACTTTTTCTGGCTCGCTTATCTATAATTTTTCATCCTCCCTGCTTTTTTCTCACTGTCTCATAGTTCTTGTTCTTTTAACCCAATGTAGCTGCTTCCATTACTGTGTATCACTCACCATAGTTTTACTTCTCCTGATGACATTCTCAGAGCACCTTAGTGTACTGCTGAGGCTAAATGAAGATTATAGACTCTTGTTTTTCTTTTTAAAGTTGAAGAACTTAAAAAAGTTTTAAAAAGAAAGGTGGAACTAGCTTCTTGAGAACATAGTTCTCTAAATCTGAATTCTTTGGTGAAGCCTCCCAAACCTTGTCAAGTGAATTGCTATAATAAAGACCACTCACTTGTAAGATCTGTGAGCCTAGATGTCATATCCCCAGCATCTAACACAGTATCTAATGTAAAACAAATACCCAACATATATTTGTTCAATAAACAATGAAAAAAATTATCATACACTAAAAACATTGCCTTCTTTAACAAGACGTATTATAGCAGTGAAATATACTTGGATAGATGTCAAAGTGGGCCCACTTCATGCTCTATAGGAATTAGAATCATTGAGTTATATTGTGGTATAGGATAAGATAGTATATTAAAGATGGAAGGGAATTCTGAATCTCCCCATCATGACCAGAGTAAAGAGTAGCACACTTCTTCCGAGAATATAAGCAATTTATGTTGCAACTGGCAAGGGATTTAAATTGTTATTAAAATTATCATAGCCATTACTCAAATTAAAGACTAGAGTGCTGACTGACATTGCCTGGGTATGGACCGTGAGTATTCTTTGAATTTCTCCACGGCATCTTTTATACACATTCACTAAGTATTGGTTTAACGGTTGATTGAACTAATAATGCAGAAGAATTTGCCTGAGTTGATATACCCACTGTTTTCTCTCCCATCTCCTTGATGCTTCTGCTTTTATGAGCAATCTGATTTGTGGAAACCATTAGCTGACATGTCCTCTTTAAGGGAGTGGTTCCACTCAGGCTTGTTAGAGTCAAACCAAATCCCCCACAGTGTCGATGTTTTCTCACACATCAATATAAAATACCCAGAAGAAAGTCCTGACTTTTTCTTCTTTTCGGATGTCTAGATCTCTGTATAAAACTAAACAGTGAAATTAGCCCAGGTGTAATATTCACAGGAGACTTAGGTTCTCTTCGCTGTATTAAGCTGGTAAGTCTGTCTTTTGTGTTTGGTGATTCTAAGAGAATTCCTTTGAGTTAAAAACATATAGCTTTTTAAAATCTCCTGCTGCGGAGGAGTTTGGCCAAAATCTAGTATCTGCCTTAAAAACTAACCTTAGATCAGGGTTTGCTTTTTTTCCTTCTTCGCTAGGTGTCTTTCAGTTTTAGAAGACCTGGTTACATAGCTATCCTAAAAGACTATTTTGAAAATTGATGATAATCGGTTTAAAATGTAAAGTGCTTGAGGACTTTGGAGAAAATAAGCTTGGGCTCTTATTAGATTGCTATTTATGATTGCGATGTAGGTGAACTTTTAAGATGTAGAAATCCTAGCCACAAAGCTTGCCCTGTAGACATCTGCTCTTGAAATAAATTAATTTCATAAGAGATCTATGAGTGTATTCTTATTTTTCTAAAATAAGACATAGGAAGCAAAGTCCTCTAGAACACCGACTCCATGAAATGCCCATCTCCTCTCCCACCCACACTCCCCCAGGACTGTAAGTTTGCCTTTTTTTCCACTTTACTTTGTTCATTCACCAGTCTTAATACTCGTATCTTTCACGTTCTATTACCTTTATTTACCCATTCGATCTTGGCACTTGGCAGTGAATCAGGAATCAGATGACAGAACTATTTACTCTTGGTGCAAAGGTCCTGTAGAAAATATCCACACAATTACCCCCTAAGTCTCCCTCATCATCATCACCCTCATCACCCTCACCACCACTTAACTCCTGCCATGGCTCCGCCTCCATGCCGCCCCTTCAGATCCCCTTTTCTGTTTTCTTTTCCCTGGAAGAGCTTTCCTTAATTTTTCCCAGATACAAAGATTAAAATTAAAATAAAACATAGGAGAAGAATAATGGAACTAGATTTATGGAAGCTCATTCTCTAAATCTAATTTCCTTTGTGAGGTCTTTTAAAATAATTTTTGTTTATTCATTTATATCTTGCCATATTCCAAGAAGGATTAGCAGTGACTTATAAGATATATTCAAAACAAGATAACAAATAAATACACAAAAACAGAAAAATGAGGAAAGGAAAATAAATTGGATCAAGACCTATATCACACAGATCTGAAATTGCTTTAGAATAAACCGCAATATTGGCCTTCATTTTCCTGGTATATCAAACAAAGAGGGAAGCCTTCAAATAGCTATAGGCCACAAAGGCTATTTAAATAAAATTATACAGCTTTAAGAACAGCCTTAATTTCAATAGAATGACTTTTAGTGAATACCTTTACAATTGAGAGAAAAGAAAAGAAAGCGCATCAATTCAAAATTCCATGGATTTGGTTTTAAGATACATAAAAATCTCCAAACTCCCTTCACTGCCAAAAAGATCTTTTAAAATGAGGAAAATTGCACTGAACATGTCATCATCTAGGCAGCTTGTTGAGAGTGACACATTTAAGTGGAACTGTGTATCATGTAAGCTGTGGTTTCTGCCCTCTAGGATATCTCAGTCTAATTGGAAAGGCAGATGTGTACACATATTCCCAGCAGAGCCTATTCCCTACATCCTAATGGAAGGATATACAGAGTTGCTCAATGTGGTGGATACATGTTGAAATGTAAAAATCTCAGAGACAGGGGTTCAAATCCTGGCTCACTCGTGTCTCCATTGTTAGTTACAGCTGAGACTCAATTCTCTTTTTTTAGACGTGGTTATGATATTACATATAACATAGGTTTGTCCTGAACATCTTTTCAGTTTGTTCTGACCATCTTAACTTCTTTTAGTTCTTAGTATAATTAGCACCGTCCCAGGAAAGCTCTTCTGAACACATCCAACAGTGTCACTTTCACTTTCCCCATCAGACACTCCCTAGTACCTTGTGCCCCCTCCTCCTTAGCACATATCCCACCTTGTAACCTTATGGTTATATCTATGATTCTTTGATTAATATGTGTCCCCAGTATCTAGCCCGGTACCTGGAACTAGTAGATGCTCAGAACAATTAGCTTAATGAGTGAACGCTTGAAAGAATAGATCTATGCATGAGTAAAGATTGAGAGATACAGCACTGCACATACTTAGCTCAGTGCCTGAACCCTTGGGTGATGCCACATCCGTGGCTTGGAAAATTCTCCCCCTGTTCCCATGGGAAGATGTCATTATCAATAGCTCTTCATCTGTGTGTCCAGAAATTCACTAGACAAGGTTATGGCTGTAACCTAGACTCTTCTTTATTCCACTCCATATCTTGTTATGCTGACAAGGTTAAGAGATCCATCTTGTTTTCTACTGGCATGAAAAGGAACTTAAACTCTTGGTATTAGAATTAGGTAATCAAATCAGAAAAGACTTTAAAAAACTGTACCTTGAATCATTGTTAGTGTTTAATATTTACCCTGAGATCTCAGTTATAGTAGCAAGAAGATCCTTTTTCTCTTAGACCTTTTAACACTGTAGTGAATAAACTGTTTATTATGTTTATTCCCCATGTATTGAATAAATAGCACAAAATAGGAATATGTACCTGACTGGAGCAGTTTTAATTTCAGAGTGACAGAGGAAATGTCTAAGTGTATAGTGCAAAACTCCTCTTCATTTTTTGCAATTGTAAATAATTATCTAATTAATGTCTGGCTTAACCTGTAAGTTTGACAAGTGCAGGCACTTTGATTTTTTTCTGATTCCTTGATTCTAACACATTCTAATACGTACTCAGCAAATATATGATTGAATAAATGAAAATGGATGTACAAACTCAAACAACACTCTCTTACATCTAGGAGAGAAATCTTACCTGACCAATAGGACCTCAGCATTGCCCATTCGCTTTTTGAAAAACCTCATCTTCAGTCACTAGTTTGAATTTTCAAAGCTATTAAACTTTGCTTGTTATCTGGTGTCAATGTCCTCCACACAAAAGACCAAAAATACATCTATATCAGAGTCCCATGGGGTTTATATCTCATTAACCAGAGAACCATTGGGCATCTCAATAAGAAAGTATTAGGAGTGACTTGTAGGATCTGAGTTTGTATCAGATGACTTGAGGAAGGATGCAAGGAGAGAGTGCGCCATGGATTGAGTGCTGTCAGAATATGGGGTTAATTCTATGGTTGGATATCTTAATGAATTTTAAGTAGAAAGAAAGGAAGAATAGAGGGACACTAAATCTGTCATTGGTAAATAAGCAATAATCACACATATTATTTGGGCAAGGGGGTAGATGGTATTTTGTGACATTGAAAACGCTCATGTTTTGTCATGTTCAGACATTACTATAGAACATTATTGTTTTTGCCTTGATCTGTCATGATCCCCGAGTACCCTGGTCTGATGTTGATGGTCTATGAAATTAGCAGTGTTTAATAGGAGAACACCAAGACCTAGCTGTGAGCACCAGGCCAGCTCCCAGATGTCAGGGACTGCTTTTCTCTTCTCACTGGAGAAGTGATGTAAAAAACTACTACCATCTATTTGATTTAGGTTGAATCAGTTTCTTAGTTTCCTTAGCAGAGTCTAGTAATTAAAAATTAGTCAGAGATGGGTTGTTTTCACAGGGAAGGAGAAGGGATAAATTTTGAAACAGGAAGAAAGGAAGAAAGAAATGCCTCATTAGAGCAAACCCAGGGGATAGGGGGATTTAAAGACACATGGAACACAAGGAGGAGGAAAATAAATCAGAAACCTTACTTTGTGTTTTGAGCTGTTGAGACTGACTTGTAGAAATAGGATTTTGTAAAATAATGACAAAGAAAAGTTGAAATTTCTGTTTTTAACAAAGTTATGCAATACTATTACTGAAATATATGTGAAAGTCGTATAAATGACAACATGGGACTCCATCTTCTATGCAAAATGCTCTAGTCAATCTTAGGTTTACACGTAAAATGTCACTTTTATTTTAAAATATCACTTTAAAGATAATTACATTTCTAAGTGATTCATATCGCTCGCTGATAGGTAAATAGTGAGCACCACTAAAAACAGACCTTTTTTCTTAGATATTAAAATAACTCAAGATTTTATATCTTTAAGCATATTTAAAATCTTTCTTTATAAAAGATCAATCAAGCAACCCAAAGATTATATCTCTACTCTTTACATATTTTTTTATCATCCTTCATATCCTGTCAGTGATGTTAGCTGTTTTTGGCTAGTTCCCAGGACCTTTTACAGGCTTTCATCTTTAGAAACTCAATTGCTTCCTGTATGGGTAAACTCCGGAACATAAAACCTGACCTTCCACTCATTTGGAGGTGAAACTTGTAGCAGAGCTTATGCATGCCTTTTTGCTGAAGACACGATTATCCTTCTAGCTTCTCATACATAAAAGTTTCCGACTCTCCCATCATCCTCATCAAAGCACATATTGCTATGTAAAGGGCCCTAAATATACCATTAGTTTTATTTTAGTCTCTGAAGTTTCTTTTATTTACATGTGTGGTCCTCTCCTTTCCACAATTTTAGCACCGTATTTATATTTTTTGCTTGAGGGAAAACACACACATATATACCCACATTTGGAGTATACTACTGAGATTGATTCTTTGCAAAGACACAAGAAGCAAACCGTTAAAAACAAAACACTGCTCAGAGATGTCCCTGAGCTTTCATCTACACAGCCATAACCAAGCAGAGATTTGTTAATTTTCTGGTTAATTTAAACATTCCTCAATTTGGTTCTCCATATTAGATTACAATAATTAGACAATGGCCGAATCTTTTCTTCACTACATGTTAGGTAGGTCTGCCAGATTTAACACATAGACATTTTTCCTTCCTAATTTCTTCTATCACCGATTTGTTTTGGTAGAACATTCAGTATGCCTATTTAGAGTTGAGATAATTATCACATAACTTAAATAAAATGCCACTGTAGAAATAATTTACATCCCTGTTGTTTCGGACCCATGTAATTCACATTCTATCAATTCTCAGGCTCATGTAAATTGTGACGCTGTTTAAAATATGGCTGTATTGATAGTGCAAGACATTAGTTTGGTGCAGTAAAGGGTAATTGAATGGCTCAACAGTTTCTTTGATAGCAATTTTTATTAATTCCCAGTAATTTAAATCACAATTCATGTTGCAAATGTATACATATAGAAAAGACATTACATTTAAAAGTTGGATTAAAAAAGTCAAACATGAACTGCTGTGGATACCTTAGGGAACAAGTTATTTATTGAGCTGCTTCATATTTTAATATTGTTCCCAATTGCTTTGGGGATTTTTCAATTATGTAATTAATGCTTTTGTCGGAATTTCATATAAGCAAAAACAATGTTAGAAACTGCAGGATATTAACATGGATTAAAAAATATAGAGACAATATCAACAATAGAAGCTGGAGGCCATTTTTCCCATCTGTTTTTCTTTTCTTATAATCATTCTGCATAAGTGTGTGCAACCTGAAGGGGATAAAAGGGGAAAAGAATTCTTACTTGTTCAAGTGTTTTCAAAGCCAGTATAATCTTTGCCTTTGTAATTTCCTGTGAAAAGTCTAGGTCTCCCGTAGCAGTGTTAGACTGAAAGCAGCCAGGTAGTATTTGAAGCTTGGTTCCAGATTGTCTGGAGATATTTCACCATAGCACATGTGGGTAGTGTTCCTTCCTCTTTCAATACAGTACATACGTCCTACCCAATACTTCTCTTTTTTTTAGAATAAAACATTTCCAAAGTTCCAAATTGCAATGTTGACTTTTATAAGCTTGGTTTCTCAGCCTCAGTCTAAAAAGCCTAAAGATTACTCCAAAACCCATTTCAGTAAAAGCAATTCTGCAGCGTCCAGAAATTATGGGTTGGTTACACAATATATTGGTGGTCCAGCTTATTTCAAGAAAGTCTGAAGATCACTCCCAAACTTCTCAATGCATTTTTCATAAAGTACCTGGAAGAAAAAGAAGAAAATGAAAACTTAACAACATCAAAAACCATAACCGACAACGGACTCACTACTCAGATCTTAGATAATTGGCATTAATTATAAAGGAATCGGATTGAGGGAAAACCTCCTCAGGGTGCAAGTCACAGCAATAATGGCAAACAATTATACAGTATCTACTGTATGCCTGGCATGGTTCTAAGACTTTACTCCTTCTAATCACTTACTCTTCAAAACAATCCTATAAACTTTTCCTGTTTTTCAGTTGAGGAGAACAGATGCACAGAGAAGTTAAGTGACTCACATAAAGTTACTAAATGGTGGAGTTGACAGTTAAACCAAGGAAATCTATATTCTTAACTATTATAAAATACTACTTCTTGATATATCACAGCTTTGTTTTATACAAAAGGGGTCGCCTGAAAAACATAGGTAAATGTTTCACAGCTCTCCTGATACACGTCTGTTGCTTTAAGACTTAAACCTGTAATAGTCAAGAACCGGGCACCCATCGCTATCCATCCCTAGGTGCTTCTCCATGAAAGATTATCCTTGCTGTCAGCATCTTTCTGCACGTATGCAAATTACATACCACCCAGGAATAGCAGAGAAGGAAGAGAGAAAGGTACAGGCTGCTTATACTGTGACACCTCAGCCCAGGATAAGTAGAGAAAGAAAACTGCAGCCTATGAGGAAGGCGGAAAGCTGCTGAAAAGAGAAGGAAATAGTGACAAGAAGATTCATTATAAGATCTTGTCTTTGAAAATGATTGTCTGTAGTCTTAAGGGGAAAATGTCAGTAAACATCTGGCAACCTAACAAAATAGCAAGGAAAAATACATCTTCTACAAAGCAAGAACTGACAGTTATTAAAAAGAAAACAGGTTGAGATTTTTTTTTAAGCATCTAAGTAAAGTGAAAAAGAAACAAAATAAGTAATCAATGCAAGTGTTCTAAATATATAGTATACATATAGTAGATTAATACCTCATTATCCATAATATCTCCATATCCAATGAAGGCATTAAAGAGCCATTATCTGTAGATAAAACTGAAAAACTTTCACAGAGGAACAGTAGACAAAAATATGAGGAAAATTAGAGAAAAATGATTATATAAATAAAGGAGAAATTCTTGTGGGAAATTATTGAATAGATAATCAGATAGACTAATTGAGGGTTAAAGAAGGAACTATGAGCAATGGTATGGGTAGGGTTAAGGAAAACCAACAGATACTGATGAAGCATCTACAACCAACAATAATGTGGACCAGTTACCACCCCCAGGTTGGAATGGGTGAAGGAGCAGCAAGCAGTGACACCTGGAGAAGGCAGTAGGAGGAGGCCCGCAGAGGTTGTGATTAGAGTAGAAAGATTCAGGCACTGCCCAGCCTTGACCCAGCGGGGAGGGAGTTGAGGAAATAATATCCAACTTTTCCTGCCCTCTGATCTTCCGAAGATGCTTCCCATTGGCCAGTGACAACTGGAATTCAGAGGGCCAGGAAAATCAGTTACACAGTCATAAAGATCAGACTCCCAGAGCATAGAACGTAGTGGAAAAGATAGAGACTATATGTGTGAGACAAATGGAAAATATCCAACCCAGTGAATTATGTGGAAGGGAAAGGGCAGAAAAATAACATGCATGTCAAAACAAAACAAAAAAAATGGAATAGGAAAAACAATGAAAAATATCATAGAAGAAAATGTCCTTAGGAAGCTCCACATTAAATGGGATCACCATGCTTTAGGCAATGTCAATGAAAAAGATTTACACCTAAGTATATCTTGGCCAAAGTATAAAGTAAAACTGTATAGAGTTCAAGGAAGATGGTTTACTTACAAATGAAACAGAAAATAAGGCAGTTTCAATATACACAACAGAATGTCAAAGAACCAGCAACAACGATAATAATAGAGTTAGATCTAAAGGTTTGGAAAGGAAACAATTTTAAGTCAAGATTTCATACTTAGTCAAATTGTTCTTAATGTGTAAAGAAATCAAAAATGCACAGTTAGATATGAATAGGCATAGAAAATGTAACATTTATGTATCTTTCTTGGAAAACATAAAAATAAAATGAGGAGCTAAATAGAAGATCATGTTATAAAGTGGCACTGGTTGTCAACATTAAAGCATTTAAAAAACACACATACAGCACAGCTATAAGTTTAGCTACAAAACAAAATATAAATGTCAAAATATTGTCAAAACATGTGAAGGAATTGTAAGGTAGAAATTAATACCATAATAATACTGATATGGATTCCAAATCTAAGCTTATATAAACGAATAGGAAAAGAGGAGAGAAACATTATGCTAAAATTCCTACCTCATGTATGGGAATATATTCTTCACCCTGACATTAAATAGTAGTAGTAATTATAATAATAATACTACCACCTTTCATTGAGTACTTACTATATGCCAGGAACTGCTCTGAACAATTTACATGAATTAATCCATTTCAAATTTAAAATAACTCTATTAGGTGTGTGCTATTATTATCCTCATTTTCCAGATGAGAGAACTGAGGTTAGAAAACTTGCCCAATGTAAATAAACTAGTTTCTGAGCCTGTCTTCTTAATCACTATATTACTTACTATGCATATAAGAAATTGATGAAATAAATCATGAAAATTCTAAGAAATAGAATATCTTCCCTTTTAATGTTATAAAAATGTATTTGTTGATGTGAAGATATTTATTTTGAAACACATGTACAAATATTTACCTTGTATTACATAGTGCACATCTGGTTTTGCCTTCACAGCATATACCTCACAGGACTATCAAAATTGCCAAATGATTATATTGGATCAATTCATGTCTTCAATACAAGCTCCAATAAATTCCCTCTTTTCAGCCATATGGCATTTGTGATTGAAGGAGTCGTAATGATTCTTATTTTTTAAGGAAAATGAAAGTTTTCAAACTACGTACCATTTTGAGAAAACCAATACATATATGCATATATACATAGAGATTAAAGTCAGTGGTTGCCATTAAGCATTGTTAATAGCAGTTATATTTGGATAGTAGGATTGAACTACTTTTAAAATCTGCACTTCTAATGTTTCTAATGTTTCCTTTGACAAATATGTTGCTATTGTGTAATAAAGGAAAAGTTAATTCTTGAAACAACAGTAAGACAATTACTTTTAGATATCACCTCTCTCAAACAAATATTTTATGCTACTTGCAGATCAGGTAATTTGAGGACTTTTTCTCTCATGAAAGTTCACATATTACTGAATGGCTGATGAAAGCATCTATGAATAAATAAATGAGAGTCTGAAGGTTTCTGACCATCCACCTCCTCACCGAGATGGGTAGAAGAAGAAACTGCAGGTTACACTAGATTTCTTCTTAAGATGCAAGTCTTGCCAGTTTTAGCACATAAATGAAGGATAATTTCTACAAATCTTATAGCATAGAAAGTCATAAGATTATTTTATTAGGAAAAATTATTTAAACTACTCATTACTACTCAACCACAATCGCCTAGGGAAAAAAAATGCACTGATGCTTCTGTTCAATGTCCAGATTGGCCAACATAGTCTCTGGGTAAATACATTCATAAGGAAAGGAAAGGAGTCTACTCTCTTTTTGTTACTAGAAAATATTTATTGTTTTTATTTTTCATTGTACTTTTCAATACAATAAAAATCAAATATATTAAAAATAAGAATCACTGAACATCTATTAGGTGCCAAGGGCTTTACATGCATTATTTCAACTCTTTAAGTTAGGTTTCAGATGGGGACACTAAGGCTCAAAGAAGAGAAATACATATATGCATTCAATTCATATAGTCGTTCAATACTACTGTCCAAATACAACTGCTATTAACAATGATTAATAATAACCATTGACTTTAATCACTATATATGTGCATATATGTATTGGTTTCTTGCATTTATGTATTTGTGCAAAGTTATACAGCTAATGTGTTGTGAGCTTGGTATTTGAACTCAAACCTGCTTGATTTCCAAGCAGCTTCAGGATTGCACTATCCTGCTTCTTAGGTCATGCGAGCTTATGTTCTGCCTTTTAAAAATGCTAGTATGTGTTTTTAGTTATGAGAGAACTGGAGAGAAACAACTGAAGTTAGTCGAATAATTTTTGCAATTCCTTCTTTTAAGCCAGGTAGAGGTCAAACTTTCTTGCTGTCAGCTGGACCACATGCAGAACTCAAAAGTTTGCCACTTTGGTGAGGCAGGTATCTGTGTTTCTGGAACTGGGACCAGGTTGACTTCCTCCACGTTTCACTTAGTCATCTCCAAGTGACTGCAAAAAATCAGAAGAACCCAATAAAGATGCTAGTACAGAACTACACTGAAGTTGCATGAATAGTAATAATGTTTGCTCTATAAATAGTAAAATGAGAGACTTCTGATTTATAATTAGGTCTTATATTTCCTATTATGCACTAGAAAATGCAAAAATAGGGCATTTGCCCTCTCACATCAAGGGAATCTTATCTATTCTCATCTTAAATTAAAATTCAGAAACCTGTAGTCAAACTTGCTCTAAGTTAATTTTCTATAATTGTAGATTGCCTGTAGCATATACTAAATAAATACTACAATCTATAAATAAATGACCAATAAATGTCATTTGCACATGAAACTCAAAATTGAGGCAAAGTAGTTAAGATAGAGTGATGAGAGAGTCATGGTCATGAAAATTTGTTACCTATAAAAGATGGACCAAGAAGAGATAGGTCAGAGCACCCATCTCGACAATGTAATTTTAGAAAGATGCCATAATTAAAGTTAGGAAGGAGAGTCCGGAATCTAAAGTGATGCTTATATTAAAAAAATAAATAAACCAAAAAACCACAAACAGAAAGACTATATCACAGGCTAAGGTTAGATGATATCATTGTTTAAAAAAAAAAAGACCTTACTTTTTCTGGTAAAGGGATTATTTAGTTTGGAAGCTGGGCTGAGGATGTTTCCTTTCTAAAGAGTCAAGTTTCTCTTTCCAGATGGTTTCTCCTCTGCTAAGTCAAAAAAAAAAAAAAAAAAAAAAAAAAGCTTTTATGGTTATCGATTTTGATTAATGGATACTGTCATGGGAAACCATTTTCTTTTCCTTAGAGAACACAGACCCCTGAGATAAGGACAAAGTTTATGTTTAAAACCTTTGTCCATCATTAACCAATTGGATTGAGGAGGACTATGCCTAGTTCTTTGCATGGTTTGAGATAGCCTCAATAGAAGGATTTTAATTGTTAAAGTCTTTTAATTTCTTTTCCATTATGTGGCTAGAATACAATGGCTGATGAAGGAAAAGCTCTTGATTAGAGGCCTAATTTCGATTCAGGCATATAATTAATGTTCCCAGGGTCAGGCTCTTGCCTAGTGAATGCCCCTTGGGCCTCCAATGGCTGAGTGGAGGCAACTGAACAGGGGAAATCATCTCTGCAAGCCAGCTGGGCTTCCCTGGTTCCCCTTCTCTGGCACAGCTAACCCCACTGCTTCCCTAAGCCCTGCTGGTATCTGCTATCAAGCAGAGCCAGAGGAAATTGATGGAGACAGTGCCAATAGCAGGGCCCCTGAGGCTTCCCCCTTTGCCAACATTAGCTATAAAGAAGCTGGTCTCATTCTCTCTTAAAGCTATTGATTTTTTTCCTTCCCTCAGGCCAGTCCTGCATTATGCTGCTTCCAGGGTCTGAGAGCTGTGTCTTTCACCAATATGTTTCTTTTAGAACATTCATTTACAGAATCAAAGAAGAGCTCTCCTGGGTATCCTGTTATCTTGCCAGTCCTGACCTGAAATGCAGCTGGAAAATTCAGGCAGCTCTGTAAATAACAAATCTGACCTTCATCACTTAGTGCTTCCTGGCATGCTTCTTGTTCAAAAAGACTCTAAGAAAATCAGGAGACTGTGTTCATTCACTGCCCATTTCTTCTCTGGGTACCTGTGTATAAATTCTCACTGGTTTTGTGTAAATGATATTTATGGTTTCTATTTTCTCCTTGGTGGATATATTTTACAACTAGTGGTTTCTGCCTTGAGTAAGTTATTCATTCATTCATTTAATCCATGTTTGTTTATTCATGCAATTCATTTATTTTGTGCAATTCATTCATTCATTCAATATTTACCTTATTAGCTACTTCATGGCAGCACTGTGACAGATGATGAAACTTCTGTAGGGAGCTACACAGACCTGATCCCTGTCCTCATGATCAGGACAGAGTAGTAAGCAGATAGTAAATAAAGAAATATGCTATATGGTATCAGGAAGAAACACAGCACGTTTTAAAACAGCAGAGCAATTTAGATAGGGGAATCCACAGAAGTGACATCCAAGGTGACATAGCCAGGGGCTGGAGCATTGCTCTCCACATGTCATCTCTATGAGGACTGATGGGCGGGAATAATGGGCGCTGGACTGCAGGCATGAGAGGAGTCCAGGAGGCTTTCGTTCAAATCCATGGACAAATAATAGCTCACCTAATGATACAGGGAGGCCTTTTGGAAGGAACTGACGATGTCCTTGTCTCCTTCCATCATCACAGAACGTAGCAAATACCATATTTTTATTTGGAGGATAAATATCTTTTAATTTCAAGGTAACTGAAATTTCTGCTGAATTTTTAAAAATTAGAGTAGGCAATAGAGTAAAATATAAATGAAAAAGAGCTAATATTTCCATCACCTACAAACTGTTTCCTTACCAGTCTCCTGTTAGCAGTGAGGGTTATCCTTCCTCACTTAGTTCCTTGTGTGCATGTGTGTGTACATACATGAGTATATGTGTATATGTGCTTATATACACACACATTTATTACATAAAAGGAATTAATACTATTTATATTAAAATTATTTTTACTTAATATAGATGTCCTTTCATATTTGCACACATAGATAAACCTTATTTTTAATGCTTGAATAATATTGTATAAGGTATAAATGAAACCACAATCATATGTTAATCATTCCACATTATTTCTATTACTTTTCATAGTTTTGGTTTTTTAAATGCATCCAAAAATTATCTTGGTATATTGTTGAAAGTGAGACCACAATTCCTTTTTCTCCCAAAGTGTTCTGTTTATTGAATAATTCGTCTTTTCCTTACCATCATGATGTACCAAGTTCTCTCATAAACACATCTTTTTGGAATCTATCTTGTATTCCAGGATCTATTTATCTATTATTATGGCTGCTCCACACTGTTTTATTAAAGTCGCATGGTGCTTTGACATCTTATAAACAAAAGAACCCAAGAGTGGCTGTTAGGATTGTAATTACTGGAGTCAGGCCAAATATGACTCCAAACTCTGGAGGATAATAATTCATTTACTCTCAGTGCTGCTTATATCAGTGCATTCTTACATCAGTATGATACCTTTCTCAGTATACTGTAGTTCAGATTATGATTAAAAATTGATTCAGTGTTGACTTTCAGTGCTAGAGGTGTATTAAACAATTTATTTTTAAGAAAAAATGGAATTCTTTAAAACACCACTTTAAAAAATTACCTTCTTTCTTATAAATAATTGACTTGGACACAATGGTGGCTTTAATAAAGTTACGAATAAGAATGTCTTCAGTAACCTGGTGACTGTCTCCCTCCACTGTGAACTGGCTCTACAGCGCAAGTGCTTGGGTATGAAATACAAATATTGAGTTGTGTTTTATCGTTGGCAGCACAGACTCCAGGCAGCACTTAAAGAAAGGGAGGAGGGCTGGGAATAAAGCACATATTTTTGCATCCTATATGAACAGCAATACCTGCTACAGCCCAAAGTTGCCAGACGCAGAGGATGAAGTACAGAAAGTAGAGTGACTTGGAGAAATTACAGCTGGCCCTGTGAATCCTTTGAATCAGTCAGTTGGAAAAACTCCATGAGCAAAACCTCTTGAATGAGCTAAAAGAAAATATTTACAAATATTAATACTATGTTGCTGGAAATATGTTAGCAGGCAAAATATGGTAAAACTTAAGGCACAGACTCTGATGCTGCAAGGGAAGTCTGATCAAGGGGCTGTGTAGGGGGATAAAAATGTTCGAAGGTATGATCTGAACTCGTCAAGAAGAGCTTGTTGGCACAAATTAGCTGAAAAGTCAAACCTAGTTTGTGTTTTAGGGCAATTTGAATTGCAAAGTCCAAGAGAAGGATTTTTAAGAGTAAAACACTGACATCACAAAATGGTCCTACTAGTTCAGCAACGCATATTATTTAACAAGCAAAATCACCATTTACCTTAAAAACAGTAAGCTTCCATCATAACACTACCCAATTTATTGGACAGTAAGTCTCTCTTAAGGGTACCCAGGGCCAAGTTAATATACACAGCTAAATGCAAAAGAAAAAGTCTTATAGGGGCAGCCACAGATATCCATTCCCCCTCACCTCTCTCTCTCTCTCACACACACACACACACACACACATCTCTCACACACACACACACACAAATGCAGAGTGTGTTGAGAGGTTGCCGTCAATCCTGGCAGTGTTAACCAGAAGAGTAAGTATGCATGGACCTGGCTACTCTCCCTTTCTCCTTTCCTTTAGTCACACATCCAATCCTATTAAAATCTTTCAAGCTTTCCCCAGCTGTTTTTCCCCACCGTTCCTGCTGTCACCATCCTTGTCTCGGCCTTCAAGATGGCAACAGTGGACTAATTAGTTTCTTCTATCAGCCTTCCCTCTTCCAATCCATCAACTTCTCCATGAACAGATTTATCTTCTCACGTTGCAATCATCACCTCGTCTCAAAGTCTTTAATGGCTTCAATTTTCTGTAGAACAAAGACCAAATTCTTTATCGTGGCCTTCCACAATCTGTTTCCAAACTACCACTCCAGCCTTACGTTGCTGATTACTCTATGACAAAGTATATACAACACAGTGAAGCAAACTCTACTCACGGATCCCCACACTCTCCCAGCCCACTCTCCCTTTTGTGTTTCTATGTCTGTGATTCCAGCAAGTCTTTTCCATTTCCGTTTAAAAAATCTAAATCCTCTCCTTCGAGGTCCAATTCATACTTTTTCCCTTTTCATTGACCTTCCTTAACTTCCCCCATGTCAATAGCCACTGCTCCCTCTGAACTGTTTTAACAACCATAAGTCAAGTTGCTGGGTAATACTAATCCTTGAGATTTTTGGGGATATTGAGAAGAAGAAGATGGGCAAAGAGGACGGCCTTTAAAATTGCAAGGGTTTTCTATCTTTAGACATAGAGATTCCAATTAACTTTTGTGGAAGATTGTTTCGGGGTGTGGTGGTCATTAGCTTTAGTCAAATATTTGGACATATGGTAGGACCACACTGCTCTTTTGAACTTAGGAAAGGGCACATGATTTACTTTGGCCAATGAACTGAGAATTTAAGTCACATGCGTTACTTCTGGTTGTAAGCATCCAGTCAATGAGTGATTTTCCGAATTCTTTCTTCTGCCTTAGCAACCAGCAATATAACCAATAGTGGTTGAAACTTCAGTCTGGTTCTAGAGGATGATATAGAAAAGAGCCCATCAAATCACCAAGTTACCTCTCCTCCGTGAGCCGGAGTCCATCAACTCATGACTCATATAGCTTACCCATGATTAGCAGACAGCAGGAGCAAGAAATTAATCTTGATTTTTAAGTCACAAAGCTTTAGGGGTTGTTTGTTGTTCCTGCGAATTCTGAATGACACACTAAGAAAATCTTCAAAATGCACCTTTCACTCCACAAACATAAAGAAGGTGCCCTTCCAGTATTGGGGGAACACTCTGAAAGCATAATTTATTTAAATGCAGGTGTTAAATTACTGAGACTTGAGCTGAGCGTTTATATCACATGATCAAGAGTGAAGAATCTGAGTGCCAGCTCTTAAGAGTCATTTCAGGATTCTGGAAATGCAGAGAGATGCTTTGAAGATGAACTAAACAGATGGGCGTGCATGTTCCTGGGAATGTTCCTCATTTCCACGGCAACTGGAAGCTGCCGTAGCTCACATAGGAGGGACTTTTGGAGTATCCACAAGACTGGCTGTCTCCTGAGGAGAATTGGAGGCGGGCTAACCAACAGTCCCTTTGGAGAACAGTTGACATTGACGGAGGGAACTGTAGCCACAGAGAAAGATCACAGCAGTTAGTTACTGGCTGAGGGTGAAGACTGACTCCAGCAGGCAGACTTTTGTGAGCACAAGTATGAAGTAACCCTTGGGGAGTCCCAGCAATAATTAGAGGATATTATGGAATTAGGAGTTTGAATCAGTGTCATTTGGACCATAAAATAAAGATGACCTCATTTATTACCAGATAAACCGTGTGATATATGTAACACAATTATTATTTGTAAAGTTTATTTGTCATTCTTATTAGTGGATTTATAATGATAGAGTCACTTCATACTAAAATCTCAGCATCACAAATATATTGCTTCTTGAAGGCAAGGACAATTTTTAGTATACAACAGGCACTTAATAGGGGATTGTTAATATTGATAATGAAGTTGTGGAAGAAGTTTATTTTGAGCCAAAAAGATCACTTACTTTTCACTGTGGGTAGAACTTAATGTATGTCTGGTAAATTGAGAATCTGAATTTCAATAGTAGAAAGGAACTTAGAGATGATTTTGTCCAGTGGCTTCAAAATGGGCTTGGAGAAGCCCTTCCTGTAATTTCAACAGGTTGTCAGAGGCCTTACATTTTCCCATGCAAGCTACTCCACTTTATCTGTTCTGTTAGTGGGTTCTATACGCAAATTAATTTGAAAAATGAGTCTGCTGTTAATGTAAGACCGACCTGGGTCTTTGACTAGATTGATATAGTGCAACTACCTTCTTTTATACAAGATCAAGCCATGTTAAATGGGTTGCCCAAGGACACATGTCTGGTCAAAGCCAAGAAATCAGGTGTCCTGCTAGCCACCCTGGTGTTACCAACCACAGTTACTCTAATTGCTTTGTATTCCTTTTCTTTTTTTTCATGCATTACTTACTTGTTTTACAGTTCCATAAGTGTCCCATTATCTGCTTTAACCAGACACTTAAAAATAATTCTTTCAGAGATGAATGAAGTGCAGTAATGAGAAAAAAGCATCTTGGCTTGGTTGGAAATGTCCCTAGTCTTAGAATCCTACCTTAGATTTGGAAGTAATCTGATTTGCCCTTCATGTGATGTGTCAGTCCTCTTCACAGGACCACGACTGAGGGAAAATTCTGCCTATGTTGGATGACTAGGAAAACCAACCTCTCATCTTTGAACTATTGAGACTGTTCTATAGTTTAGTTTTTCATTGAACTTAAATTTTTTACTGGAGTACAGTTGATTTACAATATTGTGTTAGTTTCAGATGTACAGCAAAGTGATTCAGTTTTATATGTATATATATTTCAGGTTATTTTCCATCATAGGTTATTACAAGATATTGAACATTATTCCCTGTGTTATACAGTAAATCCTTGCTGCTTCACTGAACTTAATTTAATATCAGTAAACATTCTCACTATTCTCCTGAGAATGCAAATACATATACCAGTGGACATACCTGTGTTTATCTTGACCTTGATGGAATTAAAAATTTTTTTGAATAGTTACTATAATTCACAAATCAAATGTCATGCTGACTAGAAGCTCCCCCTTTTATACAGGAAATGAGCCCTTCAGTTTTCCACAGTCCCCACCACTCCATATTGCTGGGCCTGATAACCTCTTTGAATACAAGCATTCAAGATGAGCTCCATGTGCTATGCTATAAACATAACAAGTTGCTATGTTTGCCATTGAAACTCCATGGATTTATTACGCAAATGTTCAGACATTTCCTTTCGCCAGAATTGGGTAGATTTTTAATTTCCTAAATGAGTGTTTTAAGCACCTGAAGAATGGTCCTTGCCACTTTCAAATTCCAGTTCTGTGGTTCATTAGGAATGAAAGGGAGAAAATGGGTTGGTGAAACAGAAAAGAAGGGAGAAGCATCTGAACTGTGAGATTCGGCAGCAGTATGAATAAAAGGAATCCATGGAAATGTATGTATACAGGAAGCAACCCAAATGGGAATTATTTTCATAGTGGGGAGGCAGTTATTTGCATTATCTGTGAGGCAGAGTCAGACACAGCAATCTCACTTGTAAGGCAAAGGACAGTCGTTGTGTGGGCTCGAAGTGGACCATCCAGCTTTTGAGCCAGGTCCAGATATGGAGATCTGCCCTGTCGGTGGCAGCATCTCCAAATGCAGATGGACGCCGCCTCTGTCAAGCCAGCTCTCACCTTATGGCAGCTCTCTGGGATGCAGTCTGGAAACACCATATGGGATATAGCCTTTCCCACATAATCCCATGAAAACTGTTTTACAGTCACACGTTATGAATATTTCATTTTTCTTCACAAATCAACTTCCAAGGTGTGGAATATTCCTTTTCTTTTTCTTGCTTTCTTTTTTTTTTTTTTTTTTTGCTTTCTTGGTTCTTAATTTAAATGGTTTTCACTTAGCTAAATAAATGCTTCCTTATCAAATTTAAAATGTTTAAAATTATCTGCCATCATGATAATAAATAGGAATCTGCTTACCTTTCTTACTCTGCACATATAATAGCAAAACACCTGAGTAAACCTTCTTACAAAAAACAGTTGGTTTGACTTTTTCTTTTTCTTTCTTTCTCTTTCTTTCTTTGTTTCTTTCTTTCTTTGTTTTTCTTTCTTTCTCTTTCTTTTTCTTTCTTCTTTCTTTCTTCCTCTTTCCCTTCTTTCTTTTCTTCTTTCTTTCTTTTTCTTTCTTTCTTCCTGTTCTTTTCCTTTTGCCAGAATTGGGTAGTTATTTAAAAGCAGAGTTGACTAAATTAATTTGGTGCTCTGGGTTCCTGGCAATGTGGCCTCTGTCTGACCCAGCTTAAAGGGATAATCTTCAGAGCTTCTTTCCTGTTCTAAGGTTTTATTTTAAAATATTAACCATCAGTCATTTAAGTTTATATATTGTTTTGAAATCCAGCTTTGTGGCTATTGCTTTGTCTCTTGATATTGGAAGAATCATTTCATCCTCCTAGAGTGAGTGATAGCAGCTGGTTGACAGGACAGAGCGTGCTACAGACTGTGCCCAAAAGGGAGGGGAAAATACCATATCTAATTAAAGCAGCAGGGAACGTTTTTAGCAAGGCAAATTGTAATCCTTTATCTGGAAACTGGCCAGGGCATTAGGGTTAACAACCCTGTTTGTGAAAAATTAATCATAAAAAATATATACCCACCATGGTTTTATAGATCACAAGTGTCTGGGATGTCCAGGTTGACATCTCATTTAAAAAGCCTTCTTGCCCTCAATACCCCTAATGCCCGCCAAACAACATGGCAAAGATTTAGCAGCTATGAAAAGACAGTGTTAACTCCGAAAGTGCTCATGCATCTTATTTGTCCTGGATTTTAGCAAGAATTCTAACTATAATCTCAGGGTGGGAAATATCAATTGCACTTTTAAAGGAACAGAATATAAAAGAGTTACAAATGAGTTTCTTTTAAATGGACCCTTCCTTACTGGTCAGAGTCCCAGGAATCAGTCCTAGCTGCACCACTTTCTGGCTGTGTGGTATCCAGTGAGATACGTGGCCCATGTCACCCTCAGTTCCTTTCTTTGGAAAATGAGGGTGACAATAGTCACCGACTACCTTCTCCGAATAATAGTGAGAATTGAATCAAATACCCTCAACCATGTGAAAGCACACAATAAACTGAGAGCAACTTACACATGCAAACTGTGTTGTTGTTGTTGTTATGGTGTTAGTGCCTGCAGGTCCCAGCTAGGTAGCAACGTTGGAAAGCCTTGGTTGGAGGGCTTATCTATGAATAGGCAGGCACGTTTCTCAGGAGTAGATTTACTCTATCAACCAAAACTTCCAGTTTAATTCAGTGCTCTGGACCCAGCCTCTAGGTGATTTGCTAGTTAATATTGAATCGGATCTGTGTCAAAGAGGGGATCCTATGGAGTGTGTGGGAGCTCAACAGGTTGAGGCAGCTGTTAACAGATGGGCCACAGAGAATCATAGGGGAAAGTTTGGGAGAGGACATCAAAATTCATATATTTAGGATTAGCGTTTCAAGCTGTAATCAAGGGTTGCGTAAGCAAGTTCAATACTCAGCCTCTAAAATGTGGGCAAAGTTACAAAAACAAAATAGGAACTCTTATTTTCACGCTTAGAAATGCCTAATATGCTGCCGTTTCAAGCTCTGTCATGGTTGGCACGGGCTCCGTCCAGAATTACTGTCTCATTTCTAGGGAGGTAAATTCTAGCTACAGGATATTTCCTGGAATAAAAAAGATCCTGAGGTGAATAGTGAAAGCACTGACTATATCTATACGCATATCTATTAAAATAAGAATACCTACCAAATATAAAAATATATTTATTTGCTGTTTCTAGTCTTTGCATTTTAGGATTTTTCAAATATTGATTTTGAGTTTCAGACCAAAAAAAAAAAGTCCTCACTTTAATTCAAATTTCATTTGTAACTGCAAAATTTTTGATCCAAATGCCTATTTGTTATTTAAAAAGAATCATCTACATAAGAGTTAGGCTGGAAAGAATGTTTTATCTGTTTATTTGTTGCTGTTGCTGTTGTTAAAGTAATGTGTTGTGTTTGGAGAGAAATATAGGGGAAAAAATTCAAGAGTAACATGTTGGGCGGTTGAATTCAAGTGTTTTATCCAGAAAACGTACTGTTCTTTAGTGATTAGGTGGTGGCCTATGGCCCCCATGAATCATTTTTCATTCAACAAAAGGCACAGCCCAGATGTGAGAGCCTGGAAAGAGCCTGGGCTGGGGGTACCTGCCAAATACAGTATGAGTTCACGTAGCTTTCCCTTTGCTCCCATTCTCTGCTCTCCAGCTAAAGTCATCCTTGTTGTCTTGATTCTGAATTGTCCTTCACAAGTACACCTGGAAAACTCTGATCTTCTTTAGGGCCAATGGCATTGTTTTCCTGTCTCCAGCAAACTCTAGGCCAGAAGGCTCATCTGGTATCAGTGTCATTCATGTGCAAAGTAGAAACTGAACTGAACACATTATCTTTGAGCTGAAATTGGTCTCTCCAATAGTACCAGCCTCTTTAAGGGGTGGCATGCACTTGAAGGTTGGTTATCAGTTCCAAATGCTGCAGAAGCATCTGCTCTCGACTAGCCAGAAATCATGTTTAATAACAAGAAAATCTACTCCAGCCAAATCCCTGTTGGGAGGGCTCACACATGAACAAAAGGCCCCCACTTCCCCTGATTTCCATAACAGATGTAGTATCTGATGCATGACAGCTCAGCGCAGCCCTGCACCATTATTCCCCTACATATCCATCTGCAAGAAACTGTGCTTTCATTTTATTAATTGCTCTGGTGGGCTACACATTATTTTTTGTTGCCCAGAGAGTATTCTGTTTGTGCTTCATGCTACACTGGTCACAATAATAGTTATTTTTCTTAATGTTAAAGGTTATTAGCCTTCTTCCTTTACTTTGCTATGCATCTTCCATACCCAATAAACTATTAATGCCTCCCTGGGGGGTTGACAGTTTCACTTAAGTTGGTCTGGTCTGGTGTTCTCATCCCTGGTGCTGCCTCTTTGTCTTCTTGTTGAGCATTCTTGGGACAAGCCAGATACTGGGGGAAAGTCATTAGCAGGGTCCTAAAGACTGAATGCAGTTCCTAACGCTTTGGAAAAAATGAATAACAGAGCATTAATTTTGACATTTGTAAGTCAACAGTCACTTTAAAATCACATACACACACACAATGACAGGTAAAAATATTTGCTACTTTAGAAAGACAAATGTTCTTAATTTCTAATTAGTCCTAGGTCCATTTTCTCCTAGTGATGAAGCTTTAGGTAAATAGTGACGTTTGCTTCCTGATGCCACTAGTGGGCCAGCTACAGCACTGCCGGCAATCCACCCCCATCACTCTATTAGAGGATGCATTATAGAAGCTGCTGTAACTATAGCAGCCAATGGGGCATTGGGGGTGGGGGTGGGGGGAGGAATTGATAGAGTGTTTAGAGGCGGAAAAATAAGGAAAAGATAGAATGTAGTAAGCAGAGGAGTCATAGTGTAAAACATTATATTATTGCATAATCTCCACATTTCATTTATTCAGTAGAATGTTGATTGATTTGTTTTATTTTTTTTAATAAAGTAGAAAGTACATGTGAATTTTCATTCTTAAAAGACTCTGTCTAGAATTTAAAACATTGTAACTTGAAAGAAAGACACTGAATTCAGTACTGAGTCCAAAATTACATGAGTACAGCTATTGTTCAGGTTACATCAAAAAAAAAAAAAAAAAAAAACAAAGAAGAAGATATAGGTATAGCAGACCAAGAGCAAAGCCACAACAACAAATATGTATGAATTTGCTAGGTCAAGCTCATTTAAATATAATTTGCATGTTTGTGTAGCTAGTCATGTAGAATTTAGACATGGAACAGCAGAATAAATGAGCTGTCCCAATTACCAAAATTTCCTGAATAGAGTATTGAAACATCAGAGCAACACTGGAAATCTTTTAAGATCTTTATTTCTTTTCAGACCTGGCACATGTCCACTTATAGGCCCACTGATAAATCTATTTTTAAGATGTAATTATAATAATAATAATCCTTCTATATAGACTATTTTTTTTTGCATAGGGTTATGTTTTGAAAAACCAGCATGAAACAAGCCTGCACAACTGAATCAGTAACACATAAAAGTATGCTATGATTATATATTATTACTTCATTTCTTCTTGGGTAACTTTTGGAAGATTGCCCCCAAAATACAAACACCAAGAAAGAAGATGTTTATTAGATTTTGCCAAATATTATATAATGGGGGAAAAAACCCAATAAATTATTTTTAAAAATAGATTTTATTATGCATTGCATTGGGTAACATCAAGAAGAGGAAAGAAGCAATTCATAGCTAGTAAAAGAGAAGCTTGTCAGTGTTCAGATTCTGGCCCTGACTTCACTCCAGTCCATCTCTCAACTTAGCCTCTGAACGAGGAGGGAAATCTCTCCCTCAGCCCCCGTCCCTGTGGCTGGAGTCACCGCTGGCAGCCGTGAGTACTAATGAAAGTAGCCCCTTGTGAGATTTTGCTTCTTGAAGTCTATGATAGTTGCGCGGGCCTCTGTTATTGTCCTTCTGCTTCCCATCCCAACTTTACCCATCCCACACAATAGGGCTAATCCTCAGTGAGCATTCAAGACCCGGAAGAGACTTTGGAGAGACTCAATTCAATCCCTGCATTTCACAGGTAAGGAAAAGGAGTGTCAAAGCATTCACTACACACATTACTTAAGGACCATATGCGTCTAGGATTCTCTTTATGGATTATAAAAAATGCTTATGATCATCTAATTGACAGAATAACAAACATGCTACCATCTATGTATAAGCTTTTAAGAAACATTTAACACACTCACATGCAGTCTGTGTGATAGTCTTATCTTTATCACTCCAAACTCTCAAAGCGGCTTGGTAGGCATCATTATCTCAATTGGCCATGATAAAGATAAAGGAGATGTTCTGGGTCAATTAGCAGAAATTCAGGCAAGATGGAAGAGTGAGAAAGATGTGGGGGGAAGTCTGTTTAAACATACTCCGGAAAACACTTCCTGTCTCCCCACTACGTGCTAGGCACCACAGCTCAAAAGATGAAAGACATAGCTCCTGTTCTTCGGAAGTTGGTGATCTAGCTGGGAAGGGAGGTGTGAAAGGCAGTGTTCACAGCAGAATCATACAGGATGCTTTGGGGGCAGAAGCAGTGGAAACAAGTGCCTGCAGAATCACACTAAGTTTGACAGAGTAGGACCATTTCTCACGGGGCAATGAAAGATGAGCTTGGGTTTGAGTTCATCAGTTAGACCAGGGTAAGTACATCCACCATTAGGGCGTCATGTACAGAGGTGAATGTAGGGATGAGGGGTTTCGTGGGGTGTTTTCAACAATGCACTTTGACTCCTCTCTGCTCTGCGGTATTATTTTTCATCGTAAACAATGGAGAGTTACCAAGAAATACTTCGTAACACGTACATTAGAAGAAGTGTAGTGAGAACAAAGCAATAAAATAGACTTAATAAATTAGAGAAAATAGAAGAACCAAACCAGTGCAATAATACATTTAAAAAAAAAAAAGAAATTATTTGTTCAAAATACCATGCCAACAGCCATGGTCCAGGTGTACCCTACCAGGAAGGATGATCCACAATACCGCTAACATTTCAGTAAGCTTGGGTTACTTTATACCACCCTCCCTGATTTATCTTTATTTTTTATCTTCTCCCGCTTGAACACAGTGTCTAAAGTTGTGGTCAATTGTGATCTATCTCTTGTCCCAAGAAGACTTGAATGACAGATAGCTAGCTGAGGACCCAGCAGCCATGCTTTGCTCCCGGAGGGAGAAGAAGTGGGTGAAGAGAGAACAGAAGCCTGCTGCAAAGAGAGAACAAGTTTGCAGTGTACAGACGCACAGGGAAGACTTTTCTGCCTCTCCTTCTAAAGGAACACAAGCACTTCCTGAACCCCACACACTCTTTACCTTCACCATTGGAAAATCCTGGCTCCATAATTTTCTGCTGCCTTTGAAAGGCAGCGTTAGGACTAGTTCACCTCCGCTGTCAGGTCCCCCCCAAACTCACAAAGATCTTTGGAGTGAGAATGAAAACTGCATCTCATTAAGTGGGTAGAAAGCAATTCAAATGGAGTCCGAGGAAGGAAACTGGGGCAGGCGCTACATAAATTAATATTATGAAAGGAGGAAATTTCCCTGTGCCGCTGTCCAACAGCATTCTGGATTTGCATAGAAAATCCTGTGGCGACGCCTTTCAAGTTTGAGCAGCACTCTTTCTTTATGTCATTGTCTTCTTACTAGAAAAGGAGGAGAGAAAAACCTGGAGAGGCCATTTTGGGGTGCCTCGAGGTGGGGTGTATGTGAAAAGGAAACCTAAAGTGGCTTAACTCTATTCATCGCGCCCTTTCATTGTCCTCTAAACGGAGACACAGTGTTAAGGCCAGTGCCCAGGCCAGGGGAGCTGGCAGAGGCACTCAGCGCTGCAAGGCTTCCATTGGTGACAGCTTTTCTCCCAAAGTGTCCCAGTAGGAGTTTGAGTTGACAGACAGCAAAGGACGGGGAGGAGGGAGGTTGAACAAGCAAGTCAAACAACCACCACCCTTCTGTCTATGACGGCGCCCTGGCTAGTGGACAAAGGGAACACAGTTACTCCAGGAAAGTGTTCCCGCCCTCCTGCCTTGGGTTATCTTCAGTGAACACAGGAACTCAAGGACAAGGCACCCGGCATTATCCCCCTGGGGGTCAGCTGTCTGGGGGGCTTGGGAAAGGAGAAACTCCCTACAAACAGGTCTGGGGGCTGGAAGAAAGCCTTTGTGGGAGCTTGTGAAAACACTGCAAGCATGAATGAAAACTTGTTCCTCAAAACTGTGATGAGAGGCTATAAAAGCTACCTTTTCCCAACACCTGCAAGGTGCCTGGCCTCTGGTGGGTGTGCCAATGTGCCATGTTGAGATCAAATAAAAGAAGAAGAAAGGGTGATGGTATTTGGGATACTATCCAGTGCCTGAGACCAGCTGGTGTCATATCTCAGGCTGTACAGAGCTCTGGTGTGGTTGATTTGGAATTCTCCATCCTCTGGAAAGAGCTGGGTGGCTACTGGGATTTGGCAAATAAAGGGGATGAAAACTATTTTCATTGAACTTTTTCTGTCACATGCCTGGAGCCCTCCAGTGATACTTTGAGTGTCTGACCATTAGTGATGCCCACCACGAAATCTCACAACAGATTTTTATGCAATTTTCAATAAGCACATCTCTTGGGAATATTCAACATGTGGGTGGAGTCATTAAGCAAAGCCTGTGAAAGTGGTCAGGAAGTTAGTCTGACAAAGTCAACAAATGTATTTCTTCTTTGCTTTGCCTTCTGTCAGCACGTGTTTATATGTTATGACAGAGAAAGGACTGGAGCAATTCTCCTGCCTTGAATGTTATTCTAGCAACATCACCAAATAAAAACATGACTCTGGGCATGGCTAGTGAATAGGTCTCCAGAGCAATGTAAAGGCTCGTTTTATAGACAAACTAACAAACAAGTTGGTTTGTCTGGAAAGAAAGGGATGGTGTGAAACCCGAGTGGTTGAGATATGGTCCCTCAAGTGGAAGGCCCACACGTGCTAGTGTCCCAAGAAACTTGATAACTATTCTAGACCGTTCCTTTGTGAAACCCCTCCACGGGAGGAATAAATGATGTATGAAATAAAGTCACCCCGGCTCCATGGGGAACACAAAGAAGAGGCTTCAAGCTACAATGTGTGGTTTCTGATAGGTTTTGGCTGTGACCCCTGGGCACAATTTCTATTCAGCTGTGTGGAGCTAAACAGCCTCCCACAACCCGAAACACCAGAACCCACACACCCTCTTCTTCTCCTGCCAGAAAAACATTCTCTCACCCAAGTTCACTTGTAAATTTCTTTTCATCACAGACACTTCCCCACCTCGGCACCCCGACAGCCGGCTGTAGTGGTGACACCTTGTAATTACAGTTATCCAGCAAAAAGTATTGGAAAACTTGGTGATAAATTGCTTGAATTCTGTGAAATTACTGTCACCAGTATATCCAAAGCTTCTGCGAGAGAGAGAACGGCAGGTGTGCAGGCCCTTTAAGACATTCAAACAATGTTTTTTTTTTTTTTAATATGATTTCTGTAATCCGGGTTAGGGTGCAATTCTATGCTAGGAAATTTATATCCACTCAAGCAGCACTGAAGACAGGGTAGGAGGATTAACATTGTAATCAGCTAAGTGTGGACTATCTTAGTGGTGGATTACTGTGAGAAATTATGAGTTCCAGGAAGCTTTACCCATTCATTACCAAGCATGCTTCTGGAACACTTCTCCTTAAAGCCTCTTGATGTATGTTAAGACAATTAAGAATGGTATTAGTTTAATTAATGACATACTAATTTGAGAGAGAACAGTTTAAAACAAAACAAACAAACAAAAACATATGGGCAATACAGTTCAAATCCAAGTTACATTTGGAAGAATCACTTTAGGGAATTTTTTATTATCTGCTGCTTCTATCCTCCAGTGAGTCTAATTAAGCACTTAGTGCCACGAATCTGCCAAGATATCTAAGTGTGAATACTTTTGTCTGCACCTATCCTGTCTGCTATGGTCTGAATGTTTATGCTCCCCTAAAATTCATAGGTTGAGATCCAATCCTTAATGTGACAGTATTGGGAGGTGGGGAGGTGATGACTCATGAGGGTGGAGCCATCATGAATGGAATTAGAGCCCTTGTAAAAGAGGCCTGAGGAAGCTCTCTTGCACCTTGGGCCCTGTGAAGTCACAGGGGGAAAGACAGCTGTCTATAAGGAAATAGGCCCTCACCAGACACTGAATCTGCCTCACCAGACATTTCCCAGCCTACAGAACTGTGAAAAATCAATGTGTGTTATTTATAAGCCAGCCACCCAGGTTATGGTATTTTTGTTATAGCAGTCTGAAGAGACTAAGACACCACCACCACAGCACTGTTTCTCCCTCAGCCACCATTCTTTCTCCCTTGGGGAGCTGGCCCGTCTAGCACGACTGAAAGTATTTGGTTGACTCAAGCCGACTCTGTTGGAGCATTGAGTCCTCTTGACCATAAGGTCCCTACTCCTACTGAGTCATCCAGTTTTCTCCTGACTTCTTGAACTTGGAACCACAGTACATTTGAATGAGACTCCATTGATTGCTAACTCTGTGGGATTAAGCTCTAAAGCTCTGAAGTTCCCTGACACATGGGGGAAGGTGGCCGACTGTGATGGGGAAAGAACAGCTCCCTGCAGAGAGAGGCAAAAATACAAAACAGACTCTTCCCTCTTCACTCTGCTCTAGATAACAGGTGCTAGATCGAGCAAATGAAAACGCAGGATGCTCAGTTAGATTTGAATATCAGTTAAACAACTAATATTTTTCAATATAAGCTTGTTCCATGTAATATTTATCATTTTCTTTTACTACAGATACTCCTCTACCTCGGTACCCTGACAGCCAGCTATAGCGGTGACACTTCATCATTGGACCTCAACATTCAAAGTTAACCGGCATCCTGTGTTTGATCTGGCAACCCTATTGCAGATATATTGCCTCATTGTTCTTTGGCATTCTAGATGCTCTCCTGCTTGGGACTAAGCTTGGGGCATTCTGTCCACCAGGGCTCTTCTTCCTCCAGGTACCCCCCCACCTGGCTAACTCCTTCATCCCCTTCAAGTATTTACTCAACTTTCAGTGTTTTCTTCGCAGTGAGGGGTATGCTCACCTAAATGTCACACTGACCTCCTCCACCCTTATCCTATTCTAGGTTTTCTTTTCCCACAGCACATATCACCTGAACATACATATACCTAAATTATCCATTATGCCAGTTTTTTAATATGCCTCCCTCAGCTCAAATGCAAGCTTCATGCTGACAAGGATAGGGCACATCCCAGATGCCAAAAGTGCCAGAGATAGAGCAGGTGCTCACCAAACTATGGCTGAATGAATGATGGAGAATCTGCTCTTTCAGAGACCAATTTACATTATCTAAATTCTTCGAGCTTATAACTGCTATTGTGCCTCAATTTATTCACATTCCAGATTTTTGTGCAAGTGAGTCCTGGCTGATATGAAACCCTTCCAGTAGTGGAGGAGGGTCAGCACCTTGTCTCTCAGGCTCCTCATTATTCATTTACTCATTCAAGTAAATATGTATTAAATGTTCCTGAACTTCAGACGCTGTGCTAGGCATGGGAGGTGGATGGAAGGATCAGACCCAGACCTTGCTCCTAAAGCATTCACAACTTACAATGGGACTTTGGGCAAACTCCTTATGATCTGTGGGTTTCCTCAACCACGAACTGGAAGTGAGGATGGTGCTCACGTCATGATTCTGTTATGCAGATAAAATGAGGTGAGAGAGGAGTGTGCTTGGCTTATATTCAATAAACAACAGCTCCTATTACTAATACTACTGGTATAGGCAGAGTTGTCCCACGGGCCATTCATATATTCTGCAACATGAGCAGTGTTTTCTGGAGTGGTGAGGGGAAAACATTGCATGACCATGTGTGGTAATCTTAGGTAGAGAGGAGACCTGCCCATCGATACACTGTGATAGATACAATAATAAAAATATGCACAAAACAGGAAGACACCACAAAGAAGGACACAGAAGAACAAATGGGTTTCCAGGTAGAAGCACAATGGGCACCAGAGTGAGGAGATTATAAGGAGTCTGATATTGTTGCAGTAATCATCGATGATAGGTGGAGACATCCGTCAATACATAAGCGGGTGAGGGGTGTTTATGGGGATATCTTATGGTGTAAGAGTTGGGACTTTGTCATTGAGACTTTGGCAACAGAGAGAGACACCATCAGACTGGTGTTTTCAAAGGTGGGTGTGGAAGAGAGTGTACAGAGGCAGAGGCTGGCTACAGGAAGGTGAGCGGTTTGGAGGCTATTAGAAGACACGCTGAAGGTAGGCCTGATCAGGTTTCATGCGTTGAGAATTCCCTGATGCTACCTGTTTGTTCTCTTCTGATTTGCTTTAGCTTTTGAACAGAACTCTCAAAGCGTCTGCATTCACCCTCGCACACTGTCTCCTCTGATGAAGGTGGCGTGAGTTGACCACACTGGGACACTTTCCGAGCTGCATGGCAGTCATGGTGGGTGGGGCTGTGAGTGGTTGGAGGGTGACCTCTTGGCACAGACTGAAACGAGGCGATCTTTACACTGAGAGCAGTAAACTCCCCTCTCCACCCTCCCCCATTCTTCTGATTGTCCAGTTCACTTTTGGGTTATGATTCTAGAGACTAAATAAAGCTCCTTGCATATAATTTTCTTCTTCGTTTCCCTCCTTTTTGGGATCATATGTAAACATTATAAATAGAAGTTTTCTTCAGGGCAAAAGCTGTCCTACCACAGATCAGCTACTGTATAATCATTTCAAAGACAAGACTAAAGACTGAAGGCAAAGAATGTTTAGTTTGGTTTTGTCTTTCCCAGAATAAAGGCAGGTATAGACCTCAACTTTGCTTTTGAACAAAAGTTTTGAACTAAGTTTTGCCAAAAAAAAAAAAAAAAAGCTGTTTCCTCAAAATGGCTAGAAAACATGTTACCGGTATTACTAGGAAAAGAGGGGAGGATAGAAAAGAAAAGAAAAAGAGCAAGAAAACATCTACACTACATTCAGAAGCTAGAGAACTGTAATCATTTTGTTAATCTTTGCTTTCTTAGATAACCGGGAAACTACTTTTCCAGCTCCCTTAAGATACATAACAAAACAAAAAAGATAACAAAACAGTAAAAACAAAATTCCTTGGCAGATTTGTACTTCTAAGTTTTGTTTGAATAACTTCTGTTTTTTTCTAAGTGACTAGTTCTTCCTTCAGGTTTAGAGCCGTCTTAAGTAACTTGAGACGGAACATTTTAAGTACACACGTAATAGAAGGAAACATTTGAAGCCTTTGTTTATGTATCAAAACCACATTCTGTAGAAGAATTTAGAGCCAGAGCACGAATGCAATTTTTCACGATTCCCTCAAGAGAAACTGGAGAATTATTTCAGTGAGATGGGAAATCATAGTGAATGATGTGTCAAAAAAGTTGCAGTGAGATTGAAACTTAGACATATCATCTACAGTCGCCTAAATTTCAAAATTTGGAAGAAATGAAAATTTGAAAGTGGACATATAAAAGTCTTCAGAGAACGAAATGAATAGTCATTCAATTAAGAAATATTCAATGTGTCAGATAATTTTCTGGGCTCTGTAGAAACTGAGATAAATTGAAAAGGTGCCTGACCTCAAGGTGCTTAAACTTTAGTAAAGATTCAGCACATACGTAAATTAGGATTTGGAGGAAAAAAGATGGAAAGCTAATATATCTTGGCTTTGTACTATGATTCAGGCCATGGGTTGCTTCCTTTCAATTATTCTGCTTTTTCAGTTCTCACAGCTGCCCCGTGGTGTACACATGGAAGGGTTCATATTTTTACAGATGAAGAAAGTTATTAAAGTAAAACAGGATTTGTTCACACAGAAATGTCATCCACTTGCATTTAGAATGTTAAATTTATTTTAGTGGTTTGATTTTTTGAGGAAACAGACCAAGGTTTGAATCTTCTAGGGAAATGCTTTCCAAACTCTTTCCAATATAACACACATGGGAAAAGATAGTATTTGGGCAGCACGAGGAGTGAATGGAAGAGGCTTCTCTGAGCCTGAAAAAACAAACTCCTCAGCTATCTCTCTCTGCCCCCTAGGGCTGATGGAAGCAAAATCTTGGGAAGCCTGTATCTCGTGTGGAGATGATATGTTAGCTGGCTCTGTCTAAAACACTCAAACAAGTAGCAGAGGTAAAGAACCAGGAGAAAGATTGTGGTCCTCCTTGTTTCAATTCCTTCAGCCTGCTCCTGCCTCTAGACCCTCAGTAAAAGGCTAAAGTACCTATTTGCATACTGTAAGAGTCTAAGGTGAAAACGAGATAAATATTGCTCATACACAATAGAAATAAATCTACCCATTAAATAAATAAAATAATCCAAGGATGATTTGCAATGTCCAGAAGGATTATTTATCAGAAATGTGCTTATAGGAAAACAAAACTATTATTTACAAATACTAATTTTTAAAAATGAATGAGATGAAAGTAGTGTAGCTTAGATTCTCTGTCTATGCTCCTTTCTTACATATATTAAAATAAAGGCAAAATCTAAACAAATTTTAACATTCATTTTTCAGGAATGAAATCTGCATGGAGAGCAGAACAAAGAACTGGCTTCCACTGTGCTGAGTCTTCACCAGCAAGGTGTCAATGTTATTTTTAATTATAACTTTTAACATTCTTCCTCCTGCATCCTCCATCTTATTGGTTGCACAGCATGGGTTTAATATGCTAAATCTTGTCTCTTGGAGCCTCTTTACTGCTTCTTTCATTCCAAAGTAGGATTTCACCTTAAACTTACACAGTGTTGTATGTCAATAGTATAGATCAATAAACTTGGAGGAAAAAAAGCAAAAACATATTTTGTGAAAATTTTGGTAAAATATTTAAAAACACGACCTTAAAACGTAAGGTCTGGACAATAAGAAAATTTATATATGAGGAATACCACATTTTCTGATGATTTGAATAGAAAATTAATTATATTAAAAAAAAACAAAGTAGAATTTCACCAAAATTGGTACATTTTGCATGTTGAATCTGTGATATGACGCATTCATAGATACTGACTCAGATATCTTGGTTAAAAAAAAATGAGCCTCGTTCAAGGGGGAGGGGATATGGAGATATATGTATACATAGAGCTGATTCACTTTGTTGTACAGCAGAAAGTAACAAAACAATGTAAAGCAATTATACTTTAATAAAGAACTGAAAAAAAAAATGAGCATCAATTTGTATTAACCCCCACTAAAAAGATTTCCATTAGGATGAGTATAGCTACGTGGTCTCATTTATATGCCAGTCAATGTTATCAAGCGGAATCTGAATCCAGGTTGAATCCTGACCCTGGCTCTTGAGTCACTTAACTACTCTGAGTCTCAGTGGCCTTATCCGTAAAATGGAAATCTACTTTCAAAAATATACGGTGTAGTAATTAGTCCGCTGTAGCTGTCCAGTAAATGTTACTTTTCTCCAATTGGTAGTTTCAAGTCCCTGGACTCAGAGAAGCGGAGGAAATTAAAGCTCACCCTCAGGTGCTGAAGGCGACACCTGGGTGCCTGGGGCTAATCTCTGTAGAAGCGCTTCTCTCAGCAATTTGACACAAGCCCTATCAGCTCATTCTTTCAGGCAGCGAGTTCTATATCACTCTTAGTCCCTAATTTGTCTTGCTAACATTTTGTAGTTTGGGGTCTAATTGAGGGTTTCCCAACACATGCTCACAGTGCATTTTGCAATTTGGCAAAATCTATGAAATATATTCTTCCCAACCTGTGATAATTTCCTCTATCAAAGATTTGGCCTGAGGAGCTTGACTGTCCTAACGATCAGATAACTAACAAATCAGACATTGTGAGGGGAGCTTATACACACTGAAATTTTATTCAACTCAGTAGTAAAATAGCTCAATAAAGACGAATAAACAGAAACCATTTTGTAAAACTAACACAACACTGTAAAGCAAATGTACTCCAATAAAAATTAATTAAACCAACAACAACAACAGTGACAAAAATATTCTGGAGACTTGGTTGACCAAGAAATAACCCAGACCTTCTGAATTCGGAAACATTTTTGGCAGAGAGTTGAAACAGAGCTGGTGTTCAGGCTAGATAGAACACGTTAGCAACCATCTACCCTAATTAGAGCAAAATTCCTGCCTAGAGAGCTGTTGAGAACCTGAGATTTTGAGGGTTTTGCCTTTGCTTCATTTTTCATTTCAGAGTTTGGCTATCTCCCAGATATTTAATTACTTCCTCCTTGTTTTAGTCAGGATTATTTAAATTGTGCTGTGGTAATAAACAATCCCATCATAGAAGCTTAGCAACATAGAAGTTTATTTATTATTCATGCTACATGGTCCACATTGGTCCACTGGAGCGCTGTTCCTTGGTGTTACTCAGCAAGCCAGGCGGATAGAAGTGTCATCATTTTCTAGCTCTTATATCTGGAACACGGGACCTCCTTAGTCCTGATGATAGCGGAAGAGGGGAAAATTAGAAAACCGACCATGCCCCAGACTGGGAGTATTAATAAATCACATCCGTTCACATTTTATTAGGCAAAACTAATCAAATGGTCCAGCCTAATTACCAGGGGACTGAGACTTGTAGAGAAACAAATGGAATATTTGGTGAACATTACTATATCTCTTATTTCTCTTGCATCGGTAATTTTTAAACTAGTTCACTAAGATTCAGCATTTATTTCCAGGCAATGAACCTATTTTACTTTTCCAAATTCATCAGCATTTGTTATTGAAATAAACAATTAAATTTATTCTTTCCCCAAAGATACCGGGCTTTCTTATTGGCTCTGCTTTGTAATACAACCCACAGTTTTCTGAGCTTGCCATGTAAGGAGAGTTTTGAGTCATATCTATCTATCACTAACGTCTACATCTTGTAGAGCTGGCTTATCTGAAAAAAGTACATTTTCCTTTTACATAGCAACAAAGGCGCTGGCAGCCTGATGATATGGTTCACATTATATATGAAAGGACTGTCCCAAACCCCCAAATCCCAAAAGCTTCTTTTTAAGCAAGTCTAATAATTTTTTCCCCATCCACTACCTTCAGCAACAGAGGAGGGAGGAGGGAAACACTTCTTCCTCTACATACAATATGTTTTGCACTCCCAAAGGAAGTCACAGAACATTTATTTTATATGTTCCCAATTGTTGATGATCCTGACGGAGTAACATGGTACTAAGAAAGCTGTCCTTATGTAAATCATCTTTATGAAATGACAGTACTTAGCAAACAAGAGTTAGCTGTGACCAAGTCCCAAATACACACCCCTACCATCAGCATGATGATGGACTTTAGCTGTGGGCAGGCAAGAATGTGAGTGAAAGGTTGTGTGTGTGTGTGCATGCATGTGCATGCGTGCACGTGTGTGCGCGTGTGCGTGTGTGCACACATTTTAGAGAAACACCAAGGATTGATCTCCAAGGACCTCTGTGAATTCATGTCAGGCTACTTGTAGTACTGAAATTCCCAAATCCGATCTATTGCCAAGTTTTACTAATTTTCCTCTCTGGACTCATTCTTTTTGACCTTTCTTCTTTTCTCCCCTCCTCCTCTTTCTACTTGCCTTGGAAGTTTCGTTTTGTTACCTTCCAAAGTGAGTCCAGTTGGTGGGGTGCCAGTGCATCTACATGTGACCTGTTGACCATTATCTCCAGGCTGACCATCACACGTCTAGATAGGATGGGAAGGAGCCATTGGCCTTTTCTGCTGGCCTCTTCTAGGGGTTGTGGTGAAGAAGCTTTGGCATTTTTTAAATTACACCTGTATGACAGATACTTCAAATTAGCTCCTAATATCCATCCTTCCTTCCTCCCGTAATCATAGAACAGACAAACTGTAGCTGGGAACATGGCCAGCTAGCCCCCTCACAGCCAGATCAAGCCATCAGTTTTGGCCAGTGAAATATAAGAAACATCATGTAAGACTTTGGAGCAGTGCACTGAAAGAAGCAGTGGTTATGTATGTTTACTCTTTCTTCCATGCTGCTGGCTGGAATTCAAAGATGGTGCTTAGAGTGTGAGTTTTTATCTCGGACCATTATGTGGATGTCACGGGCTAGAGATGAGATGGGAAACAGCATGAAAGTAGGAGTCTGGGTTCCTTTTGACTTCCTGTTGCTGGCCTATCAGCCCTGGCCAACCACCTTCAGACTGCGTGCATGTGTGTGTGTGTGTGTGTGTGTGTGTCTGCACACACACTCCTGCATGCGTGTATCACAGAAAGATATTTCTACCTCACTTAAGCAAATTTAACATTAATTTTTGGTCACTCCCAGTAAACTCAGTCCTAACACATACAGCAAATAAAAGCATTGATGGTCTTAACAAACACAAACCATTTCTCCTTCTGTATGTCCATGTTGAAACCTGGAAGATTTTAAACATGTGGGGGAGCAGGGGGACTCTGGTATTAGATGGCTCCACGCTTTTTTACTCAGCGTATTCATGTAACTAACAGCTGATTCCCAGATTCAGTGGGTTGGTTTCCTCTTCTCCCTTCAATCTCTACTTGGCTTATCGGCCAGCTGCTATCCTGGGAAAGAGAGCCAACCTCTGCTCCACCTTGGCACTTCTGTGCCAGACTCACTCTTTGAACACAGCCGGGAGAAGTCAGGAGAGGGGCTTCTGCCCAGGAAGGAAGGATGAGAGAGTTTCGACTCTACCACGCTGACCTCTTCAGTGTCCCCTCTGCCGCCACGCTCAGCCAGGCTCCCATCACCTTATTTCTCAACTGTGGCCCCAGCCTCCAATCCTCTGGTCCACACTGCAGATGGCTTGCAGATTAATCACGGATGAACACAGAGTAAGCATACGATAGATTCTTATTGACTGATTGATTGGTGTTCATCTCCTGAGTTTCCAAGAGGAGCCATTAGAGAAGCTTTGGGAAGCAAAGACAGCTGCTGCCCAAATGGTCCTGCTCAATCTTCCTTTGTTCTGTCAATCAGCCCTTCTCTCTGTCACCAGACAGGGCTCTGCCTCCACTGCTATCGCTAGCCTACATTTCTAGACTATCTATCTAGGATTTGGAAAGTGGGTTCATATGTTTCTTCTCATGTATCCACACAGCAAAAGGAGTGAGCTAATAGCAGTGGCAAGACTAAAACCCGGATTTTTAAACTCTGAAAGAGGTATGCAAGCTTAAGTTTGAGAAGGTGACCACTGGTGCTCACAACTTGCAAGCAGTATCATTTAACGTGGGCTTTGAGGCTCATTTCTTGGCTTGACAATGTAGCTAGGAGAAGTCTTCTGGAGTAGTTTAAAGGACCTAGTCTTTGAGTCAGATAGACGTTGACTGGATTCCTGCTTGTAACACTGACTACCTGTGTGATTTGGGGCATGTTTTTTTAACCTCCTTGAATCTCATTGTTCTTTCTTTGTTAAACAAGAATATTGACATATCTATTTTTAGGCATGTTATGAAGATTAGGACTAACGCACAGTAGATGAAGTGACGGGCACATGTTAGGAGTTCAATATGTATTAGACATTTATCTCAATTCAATTGACATCTATTGATTCCCTGCCATGTTCAAGGACCTGTGCTGGGTGTCGTCCAGCCACTGAGTTGACAAGCCTCAGGTGTGGTGCTCCACGGACTATAGACAGCCTCGACAGCCTTTTCTTTCTCCCTCGTCTTCCATCTTGCCACTTGACTACCCATATTGATGGATACCTGGTCACAAGCTTCCTCTGATGAGAGCTGGGTCAGGTCAGGGCACTCAAAAATGTTTTCACATGTTTTTGCAACGGGCCTAGTTTCCAGAGTGAGTATCTGGACACATTCTATAAAGTGGTCTCCAGGAAAAAAAAAATACTTGCAGCTTTGCTCTGGGTTTTTCATTGAAACAGATGAATCCATGATGCATGAAAAGGCTGTCAGGCAGGCTGAAGGAGGCTGAATGCTGGTATAAAGCTGGGCATCTGTTACTCCACGCCCCAGTGTGAGGTCTGTTCTCCTGGGTGAAGCAAGGCTTGGCCAGACAAGCAGTACCATTGTAAAGTCCTCACAATAGACAAGCAAGAGGACTTGGCTGTGATGGAGAAATCCCCACCCCTTTTGAGTTTTAAAGGAAGGGAAAGCTGGGGTCCAAAGCCTGCCTTATTAGAGAGAGACAAATCACCCAAACCAATCTTTATTATGAATGCCGAGCTATTGAATTTCCTTGGCTCTGTAAAGCCTATTGATTTTGTGACAGTCAAAGATAAGTTATGCTCATAAAAGCTTTTTTTTTTTCCTCCTCCCTCTCCCTTCACAACATATTTTTTCAGACATATTGGCATTGGGGATTGTAAGTAAAACTGTTATTGGTTTCTTTCGATTTAAGTGTAGGTCAGTGCACAAGCGAGGCTAAGGACCATTTTTACAGTGGTTTCCAGTGCAGAATAAATGAGGCAGGAATCTCCAGAGTGGGGTCGCTCTGTTATGTTATTTCCATCTCCAGCAGGAATGCTCCCGGCATCCCAAGCATTCCTGGAATTCTGACATTAGCAATGATCCCCTTACTTACTCTTTGTCCTGTCTCTACCACACCACTCTCCTCTGATTGACCTCTATTGCCTTCTCACCAAGCCATACCATAAGGTCAGTCAGCCCAGACTTTGAAAGGCAGAACTTGAAAGAAACACTGGCAGCGATGCAGAATGCTGTGGTGTGTGTATGCAAGAGTGTATTTTGTGTAAATAAAAGCTTTCTTCAATGGTAGGTGTTTCTTTTTAAATGTGCAAATATAATTGCCACATTTTACAAAGAGAGTAGATCCTCTCTTGATAATTTATTCCACATTCTATCATGTTCATGAGGAAAACCTGGAGTTCATACACAGCTAGACAAAACCTGGAGTTCATACACAGCTAGACATACACAGCTAGACAATGCCTGCTCTGCTTCTGTAAAACCTGCTTGCTGCACTAGAGTGAGGACAAAATACTTTAACAATCAACTGGAACCTAACAGATGATCAGATGAGTATGGGATGTTCTGTTCTTGCCCCTGCTAAAACCCTTTGCAGGTAACCCCTAGCAACTCCCATGCTCTGTAATCACCTGTAACCTATGGAAACTGAGTAGCCAATCAATTAATGCCAACGGTAGCCAATCAATTAATGCCAACTGTAGCTATAAGGAGAGAATTCACCTGGAATGGGGCCCAGAATTTTGGAACGTTAGCCAGCTCAATAAACCTGAGTTCTCCAACCCTCCAAGTGTGGTGCTTGGTGTCTCGTGAGATCGATTTCTGCAGCAATGTTATAAAAATATTTTGGCAATGTACATACGTTTATGTAAAAGAAAGGGATGATTACTAGAGCTAGTGACTTTTGAAGAAAATTGTACAAATGTATCCAGCCAATAGCATTTATGAGGATTCAGATACCATTTAAATCACTAAAGAAAAGTTATATATATCCAATATTTCTAAATGTTCAAAAATAGAATTAACACAAATGAAAAGTCCTTTAATGTATTCAGTGGACTCTAAGGCCTGATTAATACTCAGCAACACATTCATTCATTCAACAAATAGATGCTGAATACTAACAATGTGCTGAGCACACAGTAAGAATATTGTGGATTAATCTCTCTGTATTTTTAATTACAATGAGCCTGATTTTGTAATATATTGGCTAGGAACCAGAGAAAGATGGAGGTGAGAATTACTCTCCCATTTTCTTTTCTCTCATTCTCCTACCTCTCTTAGAAGATCCTCTGTTTCAGTGGAGAAGAAAGCTAGAGAAGATATTTTGGAAGGGCTCATAAAAGTAATTCTCTTTGTTTCTGTTGCTCACAATCAGTATGTGTGGAGTGGTTTTCCCCAAAGTCACCAGACCAAAAACTTTTTTTTTCCAAATAAGAAGCATCTCATGGGAGAAAAGGTAGAGTGGCATCCCAGCTGGCAACCACACATCTATTTCCAACAAAGCATAAAATCCACTTGACTAGGCTATGAATGGGGGGGGGGGGGACCCGCTTTTGCCACCTCCATAAAAATGAAATCATTTTTCATGCATTCAGATTAATTGGACTGTACATGCCCTGTTGTGGAGTTATCAGAAAGTTGCACCATTGAAAGATATTTCCCAGGGTCAGAGGGTCAAATAAACATATTAACTGGGGGTTAGACATTGCTTTTTCAGAAATCCTCTTTCAAAATATATACCTTCTGGGACTTCCCTGGTGGAGCAGTGGTTAAGAATCTGCCTGCCAATGCAGGGGACACGGGTTCAAGCCCTGGTCCAGGAAGATCCCACATGCCACAGAGCAACTAAGCCTGTGCACCACAACACTGACCCTGCGCTCTAGACCCCACGAGCCACAACTATTGAGCCCAAGTGCCACAACTACTGAAGCTGGCGCACCTAGAGCCCGTGCTCTGCAACAAGAGAAGCCACCACAATGAGAAGCCTGTGCACTGCAACGAAGAGTAGCCCCTGCTCGCCACAACTAGAGAAAGTCTGTGCACAGCAACAAAGACTCAATGCAGCCAAAAATAAATAAGTAAATAAATTTATTTTTTAAAAAACCCAAAAAACAAAAATATATACCTTCTGATTGGAATGCTGATGGTCTGGAGATTTTATATAGTTCCAGAGAGAGGAACATTCTACAACTCAGACATTTCCTTAGAGGGCTGGCACAAGGGAGGGGCTGTAACAAGAAGCTAGGAGTAGCGGTTTCTAGATCAGACAGCAGGAGTTAATGAAGTAAGAAATAAACCAGAGAGGGACAAAAGGGCACCAAAAGAAAGCTTCTCTACAATTTCGAATAGTGACTCTAGACTCTAATCATTACTACCCTCTACCCCATCCTTCCAAAGGGTGGCATTATAAAAGTGGGTTTCAAGGATAACTTTTTAACATCTACACTCATTAAACTCAATTAGGTTTACATTTTAACTCTATATAAGCGATTCCCACAATTTCTGCTTCACACACAATCTCTTTATAGTAGATTCTTTTAGATCTTAGATTATAGTCTGTCTAGACAAAAGTATTGAGAAAAGAAAGTGGTTGAGAATCAAACAGATTGGGGTTAAATTCCTGATCCAATACTTGTCAGTCCTTGGGCAAATTACTGAACCTCTCGAAGTCTCAAATTCCTTACCTATAATGTCAGTTATACCTTCTATCTCTTATATCTACAGTAGTAAAGTAAAATTAAAAAAAAAAAAAGGTAGTTGACACAGGATGAGAGTTGGGAAAGACTGGATTATTACCTCCAACAATATCCAACCTCCAGTAAAGACAGTACTGACCAACACCTTGTTATATGGTTGCATATACCAACTGCAGCATCCTCAGCCCCTTGACTTTTGGCTTGGTTTGACCATGGACTTGCTTGGAACAGTAGAATGTTAGCAGAAGTGATAGGTTCCAGCAGAGACTTTTCGGGTATCATGTGATTCTTCTGCTCACTCTCCCGGAGATTCTCCCCTCCACCATAAAAAGCATACCTCAGTTATGCTTTCCAAACAAGAAAGCATGTGAAATCCACCCAAACCTAGCTGAGTCCAGCAGAGCCCAACAGAGTCGGGGCCAACCTCCAGACTCAAGAGCAAGAAGCACATGGTTTGTTGTTAAAATAACTGAGATCTTGATCTTGTTTATTACCACAGCAAAAGCTAACTTATATAGTCTCCAAAAAGTGTTTGTACCTCCCCACCCCCGCCCCTTTCTCTGTAAAGAGTTTTGTCCAAGTTAAATGACAACATGTAAATAAATCTCTAAACTGACATCATTGGTTGCCTCTCCTTTCTCCTTATCCTTTGCTATTATTTTTTTCTTGGTTTCATAATTTCTCTGGTTTTTATTTGGAATCTAGATATTAAATAGATGGAGGCAGTACTTAGATTTTCAACCATCATCATGGTTCCTCTAACTCTCTGAGGATCAGGTAATTGGATCAGTTTTGCTCCCTAGTCTTCATCCTACTAAGGCCCTGATGCTGGGTTAGAAGTTCCAGCATTAGTTTAGTGGTTAAATGCCCCAAACTCTGGTCCAGAAGCAACAGATAGGAGCCTTGGGCTTGCCAGCCCCCAAATATTTAGCGGTGCTCCATAGAAACAAACAAGAAGGAGATGGAAATAAAAGATCTAGCCCCAAAGGAGGGGCATTGCTCAGCAAGTACACAGGCTAAATGGACTTCATTCTTAAACCAGTCTTTGCATTTTTCACTTCTATCAAGCCCCATGGCCGGCTACAAAGAGAATCTGGAATATGCTGGATCATTGCATAGGTTGCAATAACAGAGGTCATATTAAATCCATAATCTGGAAGTAAGCTTTGTGAGCAGATCCCAGAGGGGTCCATGAAAGGGATCCACACACAATACAATTCTCAGACATGTCTATAGAGGGTTAAAAATCCAAAGCTTAGAGTTGGGAGAAAGCCCAGTTGGGAGCTAAAGAGACCTAACTGCATGGAAATCAGAGCAAAGGCTCAGACATGGGAGGCTCAGATAAATTTTCCCTGATGGCTCTCCTCTTAGCTGTTCTTCTGGTTTTATAGAGGCTACCTGTTTGTAGGGGACTTTAAACCGGTACCCGAAAAGGGATATTTAGCTTCTGATATACTCCTATAGGTGGGGGATGCAGGATGGGGATCCCATAGGACCACAGAGTCAGTCTGTCCTTCCAGAACTCAATAGAGAAGTGGCACGTGAGAAAGGCAAAACAAAAGGGCCTCACGACAGGCGTGCTCTACCATACGAAAGCATTTTTTGGGTACGCCTGATATTAATGAATTGATGCTGCCAATCCAGTACAGAATCAACACTGTTTCAAACATCACATAAATGTGAAAGAATTCAGGAAGCTAACAGTGTTTACTTTCATTACATTCTCTAACTTTGGGGGGAAGAAAAAGGCTTAGGTTGAGTTGAGGGAGGAACACAGCTCAGTTTCTCTCGTATAAAGGTGTCCAAAACATGAAAAAAATCCTTTGGGAAATGAACGTTTGATTAGAGAGACTGGTAAAGTCTCTTGTGGGATATAAGAAGCTGCAGCAGGTGAAGGAACTTTAAGAGACAGCATGCTTTATGAATAATGCAACAGCTAGACTTCGCCATTTCTTTCTGCAGATTTACATTTCTGAAAACAAAGGGTCAAAGTACATGGGAAAAGCATTTGAAGCCCCAGAAACCACTAAGCCGGCAGAACCAGCCTCCACAATATATTTGCAGCCTGCCTCCCAGCTTAATTCCTCTTACACAGGCTCTGAGCTACAACAAACTCCGCCCTGTGAGGCCTCCGGCAAACCCCCTGAGCTTTTTTAACCCCTCCCCTACCTACCCCTCCCCTAACCCTGCAGGCCTGCCCCTGCCTACAGCTATGCAAAGGACCACGAAGATACCTCCTCCTCCACTGAGCTTCCTTCAGCTGCAAGTGACATCTTTCCCTCCAAATTTCATGGCATTTTGTCCATCTCTCTTGAGGCTTGTGATTTTCTACTTCTTATAATAGTATATACTACATCACTTCTACTAGACTATGAAACCCTGAGGGCAACGATTGTATCCAGTGTCATCTCTATGTACCAAAAGGACAAAGAAGGTGCCTAAGATAATTAATATACTAAATAGAAGTAATGAGAAGAAAAAAACAACTAGGCATCAGCTTTTTTTTTTAAATGTTCATCACCACCTTTTGTTCAGATTTTTATGAATAGTTCTATAAAAGGTGTTGAGGCACATGGTTTAAAAAGCCTACTATTTCTGGGGGACTTGTTGCAAAATGATGATGTCCTGCTCAAATATCCAGAGTTGAAATATTTCAACTGCGTTTGCCCTTTGCTTTTCCATCACCTCTATATCTCTCAAGGCGTCATTATCCCACTCTTGACTTTTTTACTCTTTGGCATTATGTATTGATTTCCTACTTTAAGATAAGAATTTATCTTTCTTGCTTCATTCCAGACTGCCACTCATGCCAACTTCTTGAGGACAACCTCTAATATAATTAAATCTTAATTTGGTTAGAGCAATACTCAGTGTTGATATGATTATGACCTCTGTACTATACCTTGATTAAATTCCTTTTTTAAAAAAAAATCTTCCCTGGTGTTAATAACTGTCCTGCCCTTTCTTTGTTTTCTATAAACTGCTTAATAATGAAACATCAGACCCTCCTTCAATTCTTTAAGTCCCCTTTCAGTATTTTCAGATATTATCAGGTGTTCAATCAATTTTCTCTTATTGAATGAATTTCTCCTGGTGATTCCTGGACTGACATCTCCTACTGCCCAGTGGTCCTGGGGGAACTCCATGTACCATCATCACTGGAATCCCTTTGCTTCTCTCCTGGGTTGGAACCCATTCTTTTTCCCTCTTGATTTAGTGGAAAAAACTCTTAAAAACCTTCCTAGGAATCATGCAGAGAAAGTAAATTTCTTAAGATCTGAAGCTCTGGGAATTCACTGCTGAGGGCGTGGGTTCAATCCCTGGTCAGGGAACTAAGATCTCACAAACCCTGCAGCGCGACCAAAAAAACAGAAAGATCTGGAAGCTCGGAAAATATCTTTGTTCTAGCTTCAGGCTTGACTGATAGTCTGGCTTTGTAAAGAATTCTAGTGGTAAATAACTTTCAATCAGAACCTTGAAAGTGCTGTTCCATTGTCTTCAAGCTTCTACAATTATTTCCGAGAAGTCCAGAGTCATTCTAATACCTAATCTAATTCTTATGTAAACATTCCTTTTCTCTCTGGAAATGTGTATAGTCTTTACTTTTACAGTGGTCAGAAATTTCACAGTGATATATTTGGATGCAAGTCTGTTATTGTGCATTGCACTGGACACTCAGTACAAAGTGTAATGATAAGTATTAAAAATTAAGTTTCTTTTTAAAAATATGTATATCCTTGGGAATTCCCTGGCTGTCCAGTGGTTAGGGCTCAACATTCTCACTGATGGGAGGAGAGGGGAGGGAGGAGGGAGGGTTCAATCCCTGGTCAAGGAACTAAGATCCTGCAAGCCAAGTGGTGTGGCCAAAAAAAAAAAAAAAAAAAAAAATCCAATTATTTTTTAAGCCACTTAGAAGTTGTTTAGTATTACAGAGTTATCTTGAAATGTAAACAATTAAAATTTGTATTCACATAATTTTTTTTTACAGGAAACCCTGTTGGTCCTTATGTGTTTTTAGAAGCTGAAAGTAAACGATAGAGATGTGTAATCATGATATAATTACCTGTCTGAACATTTGAAACCTTGAACCCTGTTGAAATGCCAGGTGTTTAACATCAGAGCTGGATTCTGTGACAGGAGCAGCTGAAGGACCATAGCAGGAAGGAGCTGAAATGGTCAAACAGAATAATCAAGGATCTAAAGACCTGAGGTTTTTTGTGTCCATTCTTGTAAATTCCTGGCTAAGTCTTGACAAGTAAGAATGTGGCAGATTGCTTAGCCCCAGCAAATATGTATGGTATAATGTGTCTATAAGAAAAGCGGGTCTAAGGCCATTTACTGGCATAAGGGGAGATAGTAGAGAGGCCTCCACAAATATGAGATTTAACATTTATATCAGAACTATAATAATTTCTCCAATATAAATCAGATCATACAAAGGGGGAGAAGGAAGAGTGTTGCACTGCTTTGTAAGGAAAAAAAAAACTATAACTTAGAGAATATGGGATTATAATTACAGAATGTTCCGATTAACTCGCCTGTAAAATACAGTATATGGTAAATGTCACTAAGCTTTAACTGGTGACATAATTCAGATCTGTGGAGATGCCTCCAGTTATTCCTCAGGGAAATTAGTTTGTCAGTTACACAGCCCACTCATGGATCTGAGTGGGCCAGAGTGGGACTTGGTACCAGTTGTTTTTGGAGCAGGGAGAAGACTTTAGGATGTGGGTGACTACCATTGCCCCCTTTGATCAAAACTTCTTCCATAACTGCTGCTATCAATCACTGATTTCCTCCTTTTTTCAGGTCCCTCCCTTTCCTTCTGGACAAAGTGAAAGTTTTGGCTCTGACCTTAAAATATTTCCATCACTTCTATTTTTCTGTCTGTATTCCCTTCTTCATTTTCTTCATGGCTGGTTTAAAGTAGCTTTCCTGCAACCTAAATGCCCACCAACAAATGAATGGATAAAGAAGATGTGGCATATATATACAATGGAATATTACTCAGCCATAAAAAGGAATGAGATGGAGCTATATGTAATGAGGTGGATAGACCTAGAGTCTGTCATACAGAGTGAAGTAAGTCAGAAAGAGAAAGACAAATATTGTATGCTAACTCATATATATGGAATCTAAAAATGGTACTGATGAACTCAGTGACAAGACAAGAACAAGGACGCAGATGCAGAGAATGGACTGGAGAACTCGAGGTTTGGGGGGGCGGGGGGTGAAGGGGAAGCTGAGACGAAGTGAGAGAGTAGCATAGACATATATATACTACCAACTGTAAAATAGATAGCCAGTGGGAAGTTGCTGTACAACAAAGGGAGTTCAACTCGAGGATGGATGATGCCTTAGAGGACTGGAGCGGGGAGGGTGGGAGGGAGCCGAGGGAGGGAATATGGGGATATGTGTATAAAAACAGATGACTGAACTTGGTGTACCCCCCCAAAAAAAAATTAAAAAAAAAAAAAAAGAAAGAAAGAAAGTAAGGTAGCTTTCCTGGAGGCGAAAAGCTTCATTCCAGCTTCCTTAGGGAAAAAAACCAAAAAACACAGATTTTACATGCTTTGAAATGATACACGAGAAAACGATATTAAAAGGGGATGCTGGGGGGACTTCCCTGGAGGTCCAGTGGTTAAGACTCCAGGCTTTCACTGTAGGGAGCATGTGTTAGATCCCTGATCAGGGAAGTAAGATCCCACATGCCATGTAGCACAGTGAAATCAATAAACTAATTAATTAATTACATCTTTTTAAAAATTGTGAAAGAGAAGGGGGGTGTGGAATGGGAAAGGCTGAGCTGATGGAAGGAGAGGCATTGTATATGATTGTACATGTTTTTTTTTTGCTGAGATTATTTTAGACCTCTGAGAAAAAGAACTACCTCAAATCATTCCTTGTGCAGTCGTCCTGAGCAGTGTGCCATCTCCTCATTCCACACACAAGCCTGGTTATAAACAAGTGTGTCCTACATCAGATGTGGATGATAGAAGTAAATCAAAATTATGTATTATTTATCATGATTTTGATTTATATGTTTATAAAATTATGTATTTCATGATAAAAAGGGTTGGAAACAGAAAAGTATATAAGGGGGAATAAAAAAGGTTGTGAGATGTTTTATCACTAGATTTACTTCTAATCATAAAAGAATTCAGATGTGTATGTGTTTATGGTTTACCTACGAACACAAAACAACAGTATAAATGTCTAAATGCTAAACATTGCAATGTGTGTATTTTATATTTTTAAATATTGTTTGAGAAGCTGATCACTACTGAGCTACACGACCCTTCATTATTTGGACGTATCTTAAATTCTTTAAGCAGCGCCTTGTTTTTTGGACATTAATGTATTTCTGAAATTCTGTTTATAAGTTGCAGTATTTTGGGGTTTTGTTACATTAATCTTTATACTTTTCTCTGATTGTTTTCTTTAGAGAAATTCCAAGGAGTGGAAATATTGAGGTCAAAGATATGATTGCTTCTGGCATTCTTGATATAAATATACTGCCAAACTACACTTTAGAAAGGTTGTATCAGTTTTCACTAAAGTAACAAAGTGTGAGTGTGCTTTTACAGCAAGCATCCTTTCCAATGCAGGTACCATTATTTCTTAATACTGCTGTTTGGAAAACTGGTTGGTAATTTCTAGAAAAGTTAAACATACACATATGATTCAGCCATTCTTGCTTTAATTTACACTACTTCGATTGCAAATAAGGTTGAATTTTAAAAATTGTGTTTATATTTTCTTTGTGGATGACAAGATCTCTTTATGGATAAGATTAGCTCCTTTTTGACTTCTAGCAGTTATATTGAGACGTGATGGACATACAATAAACTACACATATTGAAAGTATACTTTTAACCTATAAAAGCATCACCATAATCAAGATAATGACTCAAAGTTTCCTTGTGTCTCTTTGTAAAGCCCCTCTCCTTCTACTCCACTCTGCCCCTGTCTTGTCCCAAGGCAACTACTGATTTCATTTCTGTCACTGTTGGTTACTTTTCCTTTAGGAAAGTGGTACTATATAATATGTACTCTTTTTTTCTTAACCTGGCTTCTTCCCTTCATCATGATTATTTAGATATTTACCTATAGTCTGTCATATATCAACAGTTTCTTTTTATTGCTGTATTAGTATTGCACTATATGGATATAAAACAGTTTGACCATTCACCTGTTGGTGGAAATTTGGATTGTTTCTAGTTTTGAGCTATTACAAATACAGTTTTACAAACATTGCTGTGCACAGTTTTATATGGACACATGCCTTCATTTCCCTTGGTAAATACCCAAGAGGGGAAAGGCTGGGTCACATGATAATACCTATGTTTAACTTTTCTAGAAACTATGAACCTGTTTTTCAAAGAGGTTGCACCACTTTATATTCTGACCAGCTAGATTTGAGTCCCAGTTGCTTTACAGTCTCCGTAACACTGCCATTCCAATAAGTGAGGCATGGTAGCTTGCTGCAATTTTAATTTGCATTTGCCTAACGATTAATAATGTTGAACATACTTTTCAGGTACTTGTTTACCATCTGTATATTTTCTTTGATGAAATGGTTTTTCAAATCTTTTGCCTGTTTTGAGACTGAATCCAACACTGAATAAGAAGAATAATAAATGGCAACCAAGTGGGGTTCATCCAGAAAAGCAAGGTTAGCTTAACATATGAAAATCAATCAATGTAATTCACCATATGAGTAAACTAAGAAAAATCGTATGACCACCTCCATAGATGCAGAAGAAGCAGCTGACAAAATTTAACATTCTTTTATAATAAAGATGCTGTCAGCCTACTAGGGATGGATGAGAACTTGCTCTCCGTGATAAATGGTACCTACAAAACCCCTATCATATCTCATAGTGAAAGTTTGATACTTTCTCCCTAAAATTAGGAAGAAGACAAAGATTTGTGGTCTCACCACTTTTATTCAAAATTTTACTGGACATTCTAAGCATTGCATTAAGCCAAGAAGAAGACATAAAAAGCATCCATATTGGAAAGAAAGAACTACGTTTTATTCACGGTTGATATGATTGCCAGTAAAGAACATCAGATGGACTCTTTAAAAGCTAGTAGAATTAATAAGGGAGTTTATCAAGGATGTAGGATAAATTGCATACATGAGGCAAGTATAATTCTATATACTAACAATAAGCAATAGGAAATTGAAATTAAAATACAGTTTAAGGGCTTCCTTGGTGGTGCAGTGGTTAAGAATCTGCCTGCCAATGCAGTGGACGCGGGTTCGATCCCTGGTGGGGGAAGATCCCACATGCTGCAGAGCAGCTAAGCCCATGCACCACAACTACTGAGTCTGTGCTCTAGAGCCTGTGAGCCACAACTATTGAGCCCACATGCCACAACTACTAGAGCCCTGTGCTCTGCAACAGGAGAAACCACTACAATGAGAAGCCTGCGCACCACAAAAAAGAATAGTCCCTGCTTGCCACAACTAGAGAAAGCCTGTGCACGGCAACAAAGACTCAACAGCAGGCTTCAGTAGTTGTGGCACACAGGCTCAATAGTTGTGACTCACTGGCTCTAGAGCACAGGCTCAGTAGTTGTGGTGCACAGGCTTAGTTGTTCCACGACATGTGGGATCTTCCTGGACCAGGGTTCGAATCCATGTCCCCTGCATTGGCAGACAGATTCTTAACCACTGCGTCACCAGGGAAGCCCTGGGCAAATTATTTTTGACAAAGATGAAAAAGCAAGGTAATTCAGTGGAGGAAGAATATCTTTTCAATAAATGGTGCTGGGCCAATTAGATATTTGTATGTAAAAAATTACCTTCAACATATACATTACACAATATACAAAATTTAACTCAAAATGGATCATAAATAAGTATAAAGTGAAAAACTAGAAAACTTCTAGAAGAAAACATAATAGAAAATCTTTGTATATTTTGATTAGGCAAAAATTTCTTAGATATGTTGCTAGAAGCATCAAGCATAAAAAAACAAAGTAAAAAATTGGAATTTATAAAATTTAAAAATTGTCCTCTTTAAAGACACTACTAAGAGAATGAAAAGACAAGCCAAAGAGGAGGAGAACATACAAATCATATATCTGGTAAAGACTTATATTTAGAATATATTTTTTAAAAAAAACTTCTCAAAACTCAATGATAAGAAATTAACCCCTTTTTCTCCCTGATATTTGTGAGGTAGTCTTCCAAGATTATCATTTAATTTCTATTTTCTTTTTTTCCCCACCCCTCTTTATTTGGCTTCATTTCAGTCTTAGATGAAAACAAAATGTTAGCATCCCTCCCTGTATCTTTTATTCTCTTAATGATTTTCTTGAACAGAATGTTCTGTACTTTTTATGTCATCATATTTATCAATGAAAATTCATTTTCATAATATGTGATAGTGATTTTTTAAACATAAAGGTTTTAATCTTGTTAAGTAGTAGAAGGCTAAATCCCATCTTGAAATCGACTTTGTATGTGGAAAGATATTTTTTAAAGTGTCAGCCATGTGCAATTTTCATGCATAGATGTTCTACATTAGAAATGGATTATACCAGGAAAAGTTGCCCATACCTTTGACCCTGGCTTTGTAGCCCCAGTAAACCTCTGCGTGTTGAGGTGATTGGTGTTAATGATTAGCAAAGAAAACCAGAGAAAAGCCTTGGGGACACGCTTAAGCACAACTTGGAAGACAAGAGACTTTTTAGCCAGTGGGACCTTAAAAACAAGTTTTAGGCAGTCCCCAGTAAATTGAATATGATGGTAGCTGACTGAACTGGCGCATAGCAATCAGAAATTGGGAGCTAGAGAAGGGTAGAAATGACAGAAAGAATGTGCATCTAAGATGCTAAATTCCCCAGATTGCTTGCTGTTCAAATAATGTTCCAGTGACGCTGCACATAGCCATGGTCACCTCAAACTTCAAAGCCCAGCCTTCCTACAAGGAGGACGGTCACTGCCTAAATCATCATCCTTAAATACTGAAGACAATCTATTTTCTTTATATACCTGTCTTGCTTAGTTCATAGAGTTTTTGTAGGAAACTTGTTAACTTTTGGAAGGACAATGCATTTGTCTTTTTTTCTCCCCCTTCTCTCTCCTCTCCCTTCTCTCCTCTCTCTTCTCAAACATCAGTTTTGATCTTTTAAATGTTTTAATGTTTTGTGGAATATGCCTTTTACTTCCATTCTCCTATGCCTATGAATGGGGGGTATATGGAAACTTTTGAAAGGATATCTCCAAGATGTCAAAGTTAGGACAGGAAGCCTCACTATACCACACAGGTGAGCTCCTCACAATCCCCAAGGGCCCTGAAGATGTCCTCACCCTGGAGTCAGCTGTCAAACATTTAGAAAGTCATTTGAATAACTTGCAGAAAATTAATAAAATCAATAATGACTGATTCAGAGAAACCAATTTATTGGCTACAAGCACATTCAAAAACAGTAGTCTTCAAATTTTTGTTGAAGTACCTTCTAAAAGAAGTATGGGAAAAAAATACATGAAGACTGTCACATATTTTAGGTAGAAAAAAATTTTTTTATCTCAAATTTAAGTAGTGGCAAAAAATATAATTTGTGGCTTACTGTAAACAAGGACATTTTAAAACAAAAATATTAATTACCTTTTAAAATGTATCCAAATAGTCAAAATACCTTATCAAGTTGATATCTACTCTCATCTGTTTTAAAACTGTATGATGGGGACTTCCAAGATGATGCAGTGGTTAAGAATCTGCCTGCCAATGTAGGGGACAGAGGTTCGATCCCTGCTCCAGGAAGATCCCACATGCCATGGATCAACTAAGCCTGTGTGCCACAACTATTGAGCCTGTACTCTAGAACTCATCAGCCACAACTATTGAACTCATGTGCCACAACTACTGAAGCTCATGCATCTAGGGCCCATGCTCCGCAACAAGAGAAGCCACCACAATGAGAAGCCCAAGCACCACAAGGAAGAGTAGCCCGCACTCTCTGCAAGTAGAGAAAGTCCATGTGCAGCAACAAAGACCCAATGCAGCCAATAAATAAATAAATAAATAAATTTATTAAAAAACAAAACAAAACAAAACTGTATGATGCCTTCTGCTTTAACAGTATTAAATTATACACTGTTTTATTTTTTCCTTGACCAAATGTTTCCATTTCAATTTTTCAAAGTATCCTACCTTAATGTATTTATGTTTGAAATTTTTTTATTCATATTCTTACCATAGGCTGCAATAATATTTACATATTGAAATCTTATTTTTATTTTTTGTAATCACAGGCCATAGTTTAAAATTTTTTTCTAGATTTAGTAATTAATACAATTAGTTTTCATACACAGTTGTTATAAGCAAAATTCATACATTAGCATATTGAACAGGTTAATAATCACAAGGAGAAAATATTTCTTGAAAGATATTCCTTAATAAGAAGGAGTGGGTCTTATTTTTTAATGGGTTCATACATTCATGAATAAAACTTACTTAAGCTAGAGTAAGACAGTTCAGCCTTAATACTATTCTTAATTTGTTTAAATAAACATAAAGAAATCTTATTCACATAAATAAGTAGGTTAAAAATGGAAAGAATTTTTTAATAACAATCTCACTCAATTCTTTGAATTTTTTCCTGATGGGGAGGGTTGTGGTTTTCTTTTGCAAAGAGGGAGAAGAACAATCACAAAAGGGAGTGCAGAAAAGTAGAACCACTGATGAATTCTCAGACGAGTTGCTTTATTATTAGGAAAGAGTAATACAGAAGTTGAGGATCTGAAACTTTGATCCCATTGAAATTATTGACTCCTGAGTAGCCCTGGAAAAGTTTTTCTGTATTCCTAAATGCACACGTTTCAATTTGAATACTGCTTGCACCAGCATCATTTGGGAATTTGTTAGAAAACACATTCATAGGCCCCACCTTAGAATCACACATTGATACCTACTCAACCAACTCAGATAGGAACAGCCTACTGTAATAGAGTAAAGACTAGATTCCTCTGCTCCTCAAATAAATAGCTTGAAGAAAAGGGCCGAAAGAATTTAACTTTTTCAAGATTGGCCATTCTGCTTGCTCTTTCAAATGAAGAGAACCTCTTTCCGTACTGTGTACAAAGTGTGTTCCCACCAAATGCCTTGGAGTGCAAGATTATTTGGGATAAAGTTGACAAAGAGATAGAGGACCTAAAGCTATACTGTAGTCCCAAAGGTCATTTTCTGATAGCTTATCTATCTTTGGCACAAAGCCTTAAGTCTCCATAGACAGCAACAAAGTCTTATTTATACAACAAGGGCACAAAGATGTTTGTTGAATTGAATTGAAATGGTGCTATTTAAATGGAATGGAAGAAGTGATGTGTTTGGCATCTAAACAGTTATCAATGAGGTAGTTTTGCCAAGACCATGGGAGGGGACTCTGCCAGAACAAACTGACGGTAATAAGAAAAGGGAAACTGAAGCCATACAGTATGAACAAGGAGGAATTGCTGTCAATCACTCAGGACCTCAGAGGCCACCAGCTTTGGAAAAGATTTTAGCATTCTATGTCCATGTGTTTTGCAATCCATTTAATATATATCTTACTATCCAATTTGGATGAGTTCTACTTTCTGAGGTTTGATTGTATAAGCAAGAGTGATTTTTATTTTTTTAATGTAAAATTATGATAATGGTCTTGAAAGAGCTTATGCCCCTTGCCCAAGGTCACGTAGTAACGCATCAGTTGAGCTGGGTTAGGAGCAGGCTTTCCTGCTAAGTGCTTTATTGGTTCTAGCACCCTGCTGTAAGATTTTCTGGGAGAAATCTCTACTTTAGTGGGGGGAAATTCAACAGATTGCAGTGTCAATGCCAAGATTTTGGTGTCAGCACCACCACACAGTATTTTAGGTGTCGGGTAGGTCATTTTTTGCCATTAAGTCTTGCTAAAAACCTTATTTGGCTCTAAAATTTTATGAAGTCTGTCAACTTCAAGATATTTCTCGGATGAAATTGAAACTCAGAAATTTACGATGTTTGTGATTTGTTTATTACTTCTATTATCTTCAATACCTTCCCCTACTCTGCTCCATTTGACTTAGCTAATAAACCATTTATTGTTCTGCCCTGGGGGTTCATAGAACCTTTAGAGGTTGTTTTAGAGTTTAGGCTTTGAATAGGCAAAGGGAAATGAATTCTAATAAGATAGCATTCCCTTATTTCATATAAAAAAATTAGAATTTACATTTTATTATTGAACAAAAATAATAGGTAGAGTCATAAACTGTTAAAATATATGTATGTATGAAAAGTCTTTACTTTTCTCAGAGGCTATCTTTTCTCATGCAGAACATACTCTATCCCTGTGTTCCTTGGTGTCAAGCTAGGATAATCTGATTGCGGGCACAGTAGTTCGCGCAGCAAGCTCCACTCTTGTCTTAAACATCTTCTTAATCACACACAAAAAAGATATAGTAAGTCCCCTACATACGAACCTTCAAGTTGAGAACTTTCAAAGATGTGAACATGCTTTCGCAGTCCAATCACGTAAGTTAGTTCACGTATCTGGCGTACATTGTCACGTGCATGCATACACTACAAGTGGTTGTGCTTTTGTGTACTTTACTGTACAGTACTGTATAGAGTACAGTAGTACAGCATCTTTATTTCAAGCCCAGACATTTCAAAGATGTCAGAAGCAAGCATCAAACAGCGGTGATATAGCTGGTACTACTGTACCTTTTAAGGTACTATATTGTAAGATTAAAAATGTTTTCTTTATTTTTTTGTGTTTGTTTGCCTTTTATGTGTTACTTATGTGAAAAGTATTATAAACCTATTACAGTATAGTACTATATAGCTGATTGTGTTAGCTGGTTACTTAGGCTGAGTTTGTTGGACTTCACGAACAAATTGGACTTACGAACGTGCTCTCGGATCGGAACTCGTTCATGTGCAAAGGACTTACTATATTTGATCACTGAGAAATCCACTTCCAACTCTGCCAGTAATTTATTATTTTTCTCTAAGATATGCCTTGGGAAGATGAGGGGGGAAGTCCATTTCTCATTAGGGTGGGGGTGAGGTTCTGGGGTTCTTTAGAAATGGTTGTGTCGGAGGTCTAATAACTCCTTTGAAGGACCAAGTCTCTGCCTTTTTTCGTCATTGTGTTCCCATCTATGCAATTTTCTGCAGTAATTTGCTTGTCAGAAAGATCACAGGAAACTAGTAATTTACTTTGTGCACAAAGCATTGTGTGGCTGTGGCTGCCTTTTCTCATAGGACTGTAATCTTTCATTGTCTAAATGGAATGATGGATGAGCAGATATCACCGCTTGGAATGCCCAGGCTGCTATTGGCCCACGCCTCTCGTGCCTTCATGGCAGAACTCTTCTGACTGAGACACCCCTAAAGAAGGGAGCTGCAGGACCTGGGAGAAAGACTCCTAAATGAGGATCTCCAGGATAGGTTGATCACCACTGGAAACCAATCCATAAACCTGGAAACGCTTACATTGCTCAGTATATCTCAGTCTCATTATGTAAAAAAGAGTTAAATAAAATTCCTTGTTTTGCTTATGCAAACAAGTGGATAAGCGTACTAAACACTTCACAGTTGTCCACGTGAAACAAGGTAAAAATTGCACTGCCTCTGGTTGACCACTCTCCCTCTCCCAGCCAGAGGAAAACAAGCCACAGCATCTGTTAATTACTATTGAGTTTTGCTCATAAAGATGTTTCAGTTACCTTCTCTACACACACTACACATCTTAAGCCCAAACTCCGTGCTGAAGGAACACACACAGGATTCACAACTTGATAATTTTCCCACACTTCATTCCCATCCACCCGTTTCACGTGACGGGAACCAAAATGAAATGAGCTTAAAATTTAATAAGAAGGTTTCGCTGGAGATAATTATAGAGATGTTCATAGGCTTTCAGAACCCTCTTCATTATCGGAAATAGTTGGGAGATTTTATTTCAATTTTGCCTGCGCAGTTTACAGTATATCATGGCCCAGCAACTCTGCTCTCTGGGATGGGAGGAAATGACGAGGTCAAGGTTTCCTGAATGCAAGTATTAAGCCCTCAGGGCCATCATTCTCAAGCAACAGGAAACAAAAGGTAGAGTCCTTCATCTGGCAAAGGGTGTGGACCAAAAACCTATAGCAAAGATCATATTCAACGTTGAAACATTGAAAGCTTTCCTGTAGGATTTTGGGAAATGGAATTTTTGTCAAACAGAACTCATCTGCTCCCATCTAGCTACACACTTCCTCTCTGGGAGGCGAGTTCAGCAAGCATCTATGAAGCTTGTATTCCATGTGTAAACATAAAGGGTCCGAAGATGAATTTGACATGGCTCTTGCCCTGGGAGAGCTGATATATTATTGGCTAAGGCAGGCAGCATTAAACTGACTATAAGCAATAAGTGATACCAGCAATGCAAACAAAGAACTGTGAGGCAAAAACCCCTCCTAATATATGTTATACATACTTTTTCATATGTATAAAAAGACATGAATGTTTCTATAGAGAGTTTGGGAAATAATAATTGTGTCTAGTGGCAAATATTTGTGTCTAGTGGCAAATAGTTTTGTCTAGTGCACAAAGTTTCTGAGTAAAAAATAAATCATTCATTCATTCATTCATCCATTTCAAACATTTATTGGGTCTTACCCTTGGCCAGGCAATGTGCTATGTTCTCGGCTACAAAGATAATTTTGAATTGGCTCCTGTTGCCAAGGAGCTGAGTTCTGGATATCAAAGACTAGATTAAAAGACCTTGAATGATATGTAGATGTTCAAATATTACTCCATAAGCAAGAAGAGCCATGAAGATCTGGTCCCTTTTGTTCTTTAACAGGGGGATAAGATCTTTGGAAAGTGGTTGGGTTGGAGTGAGAAAAGACTGACGTCAGGGAGAAGAAATGACCCTTGTCTAGATGATAAGGGCTCAAACTAGGGGAGATAAATTAGATCTGGAGGCAAGAAATGTAAAAGATAAAATAAAAAGGAAATAGGGCATACATAATTCAAGAAATTTTAACTGCAATTAAGAAAAACGGACCCTGGCTATGTATGAAGAAAGGATTTTATTGGAAGGATTTTATCTGACTAGTCTGGATAATCAGCGTGAGGCTAGAGAATCAGATTTAGAAAATGTGCAGCAAAGGAAGCTCTGGACAGTTACAAGCAGGGAGGATTTCCACTGTCTTAGAGGAAAATGAGTCCCAAATGCAGCAGCTCGGCTGCTGCTACTTGGCATGCCTCCCTTTAAAGCTGCTGGCCTGGGTCTGTACTCTGTTCCAGCTCTGTTAAACCTATCTGGATCCAGAATTCTGGGTGCCAAACCTGAGGGGACCAGGAGAGGGGAGGGGAATACGTGCTAGTAGTTCTGGTGGATTCTCCCCACCTGGAAAGGGAGGTTTGGACCCTGAATAGCCTCCTGATGACAATTGTTCACTCCAAAGATATTAAACCTCTATTGTCAGGACTCCAGGGGATCTGGATTTATTAACAGAGTAAATGATGGTGACGTAATGACAATAGGACACAGATCCAGAAGGAATGCAGTAGTGAGTCAGGGGCAAATTAAATTTGAGATACCTTTAAGATAACGAAGTAAAAGCCAGGAAGTTGGATATTGTGGTTTCTGGGTAGCAGGACAGAGGTCAGAGCTAAAGATAAAGACTTGCTAGTTGCTTTTATCAGGCAATATTATCCCTATGCCATTACTGTCTGTCCAGAACCACCCGGAAGAATTCTTCTCATCCATAGCCTTGCTACTTTTATCTCCTTCTCTTGTGTGTCTCTGTATGTCATCCCATTCCCTGGTCTTTCAAAACGGTATTTTGTCCCACAGTTCGGGAGGAAGTCAATCTTCAGTTGCCCAATGTGAACACTGATAATTCAGAGGAAAGAATGTGCCAGAATGTTCCTGTACACCCTACACTCAGACACCACTGTCTCTTCATAGAGCAAGTTCATCATTTTTGGGTGTCTTCACCAGTGAATTCCACACATAGTTATTATGAGATCAGTGGCCATAAGGTAAGTATTTTTAAGTAAGTGATCTCCCAACTCCTGAGTGCTTGCCATTTGATGGAATGAAAAGGAGACAGTGAAGGCATTCACGCCTAGAATCTGCTTTGAGGCTCCCTCATCACTCATCTCATCTGAACCATTCACTCTGCATTCTTCTCCACCCCCACAAGCCGGGGATGCCACAGTTCCAGCCGCCTGATACAGCCATTGATGCTTCTGCACAGACTTTTGAAGCTGGGATTATAGAAGGACTAACGGTGGGTGGGAGGGGCTAGAGGAGGGGCAAAACAGGGGTGCCTTTGGGTCCTTTTCCCCCGTTTAACCGGAGCAACTCTAATTTTATCTTTTTTGTAAATTAGACTTTTACATAAAATTTCCTTTGAGCACAGAGGTCTGGAGTTAAAAACACGTTCACAAACCATGGCTTCTAACTGGCAGTTCTCAAACCTTTTTTGGTTTCAGGACACCTTTACACTTTTAACAATTATTGAGGACCTCAAAGGGGATTTATTTATATGGATTTTATCTACTAATGTTTTGTGTTTGAAATTAACACAAAAATTTTAAAATATTTGTCATATTTATTTAAACAGAACAATAATAAACCCATTACATGATAACATAAATATTATATTTTTTCCAAAACAAATACTGAATGAGAAGAGAGGCAGTATCTTACACTGTTTTGCAAACCTCTTTATTGTCTGGCTTAGTAGAAGGCAGATGGATTCTCATATCTGCTTTGGCGCTGAATCTGTTATGATATGTTGTTTTGGTAGAACTGTATGGGAAAAAAAAGCAGATCCCATGGAGATATATAGTTGGAAGGAGGAGGACTATTTTAACAGATTTCCTAGATAATTGTGGCTATTCCTCTTTGACGCTAGACCAAAACTCCACAATTAATAGTGTCAAAAGTTAATTGTAATGTGAAATCAAAACCCATATCAATAAACATTTTGAACTCTATAACATTAAAATATATTTTTCTATCTAACACTTTGGATGGATCTTTTACCCATGAATAACTTTGTAACATCATGCATTGCTCCTTTGGAAAATATTGGCTCACTAGTGTTGTTTTTCAAATTGATACACTTCATTTTACAATCTTAAAAAATTATATTCTATTGTATTATCATGGATTTCATCAGAAAAAAATCTCTGAATATGGGGACGCTGTTAAACTCAGGGTGGGGTATTACAAGATTTCAAAATTCTAATTTTTGCTTGAAAGCTTTAATTTTATTATTGGCAACAAATATTATCAGCTATTTTCCTTGAAGTGACAGTCTCACTTTACTTTCAAAAAATGTCTACTAAATATCTATTTCTGAACAACCAGAGTTTGTCTGTTAGTCATTCTTTCAAGTTAAAGTGTGTTTCATGGAAAAAGTATCTAGTTCAGCTTGCAACTAAAGCAAACACACCAATGCTTTTCCTCAGGGCCACCAACATACATTTGTAGGCAGCTTAGAAGTGCCTCATGTGTACTTGTAATTTCATCACATAGACTATTAAAAAGACGTGCACTCAAAGGTAGAGATTTAATGAAATGAACATACATTTTATTTTTCCTCAAGGACATTCTTAAGCGAAACTATTTTTGGTTTGGTTTTGTTTTTTTCTCTGTGAGTGCCTGACACTGAAGTGTAGAGTGACTACTGGTGGCACTGCCTTGATTCCTACTAAGGCATCAACAATTTTTACTCCCTATAGCTTTTTTAGCATCAGAGAAAATGTCACTAGAGTGAAAGAGATAAATACCAGCTTAGTATTATTATGAAAATACACACACATATGTATGTACAAGCACACACATATTTTACACACACATATATATGTGTGTACACATATATACACATATACAGCTTTGCAGTATTTGTGTCATTGGTTTTTGATTAACTGGTGAAAAACCTATTTAGATACTTGTGAAAAGTGAAGCATTGACAATTCCATTTATACTTGATAAAACTATCAGCTTTCTCTGGCTCCTGAGACCAAACTGGTGAAGTAGCTTTCTCAACTAAATGCGTTCCTGGACAAATGGACTATGTGTGTGTGAGACGCAGTTCTGCAGGCATCTGGGATTAGTGTCTAACGACCTGTGTGGAAGGCGGTGCTGCGGAAGCCCCTCACGGAGGCTGGCGTCTGAGCATCTCCTGTGCCAGCTGCTTCTGCACATCTGCGTGCCTTGTGGGGCTCCCTGCTATTCTGCACGGGGCTTGGCTACTTCCTCTGTGGAACAGGGCTAATTCCATTTACTTCTGACCCCCAGTGCAAATGTTTTGAAACCTCCTCCTGACAGGCGCTAAGAAATTATTTCACTTAACTGGTTAATTGATTGAATTGAGTAATTGATTTTATGGGCTCTACTAATATCCCTTCCTTTGTAAAGTAAAAGACTCTAAGCAGTTCGTATAAAATTGAATATGGAAAAACATCCTCGTAGAAGATCCTAGAGGTGAAATATCTTGATAAAAATTATGAGAATTTCAGCAGTCAGCACTCTTTTGCTACCTCAAACTCTCTAGGCTAACTAGGCTCCTAGTGGTCTAGTCTAGGCATCACCACTAATCTTTTGTCAGAAAAGCCCCCCAGTTATGTGAAATCATTTCTCATTGATGTAGTCCACTGACAACACCATCCATCACTGTTATGTGGGAGGTAGAGCCCCGAGAGCTTAAATTGTGAAGAAATGAACAATTAAAACCAATGGGGGTTTTCTTCAGCCTGCAAAGACAAACTAAAAACTGCTACCTAAGATCAAACAAGCCCCACTCTCAATTGTGGCAGTGCAGTTGTGGGAAAGAGCATTACCAAGTTGCATTCATGGTGGTATGGTGGCTTAACTTGGATTGAGTCTCGGTACCTGCTTTGGAGGTTTGGATTGAAAGAGTGACCATACTGCACTATCCAAAACTCATTTCTTACCAGCAATCATAAAAGAATACTGAGTTTAAATTTCTGCTTTAAATCTAGTACACAGAAAGAAATGGCAGAAATCAAACACTTTGCCTCGGTACTTCCTGAAGATGACCTTGTCAATGTTCTGATCATTACCGTGGCAGCTGAGGTCAAAGAGTAAATTCCACTTGTGCAACTTGAGACCCTGGCTTGCTCTGGGATTTATGCAACTCTAAGGCCCCAGGGGCCAAGTTTTCACAGGCTTTGAGGAAAGCGGCCTGTTTGCATAATGTTCAGGTGCCCCCTGCTTTTTGAATATGCACAGCTTCCATTTGTTCATGCAGATTTAGTAATTGTCTATTTAATCACCTATTTGCATGCACAATTACTCAGTTTGGGCATATCCACACAACATTTGCATATGTAAATCTTGACTGGGGCTCCAGCAAAATGACTGCACCTGCAAACTGCAGCCGGGCCCATTTATAAGCCCTTAGGGGGGATCAGCCTTGTCCCAAGAGGGAGAGCAAGACCAAATGGTCTTGAGGCCCTAATATTGAGCATTATTTGTATGTATAATGAAATCAATTTTATTTTAAGCCAAAAAAGGAAAAAGTTAGGAAGTATATTGGTTATTCTTTAATAAGTGGAAAATAAGATAAAAATTTTTGACAAGAAAATAAAGGAAGGAAACCAGAATAAAGAGCATTGTAAGAAAGGAAAACAATACTGAGTTGAACCTTCTCCCAAAACTCTCTGTCAATATAACATTTGTTACTGCTGATATTTAAAAGAACAGAATTTTTAAAACTAGAGGCCAGAAGGCTGAAACTGAAGTAATAGACATTTTTGATGTAAAATGGAGCAAGTGACACAAATGCAGGGCTTCCTGAAGATCTCTTTCTTCTCCCACTGATAACAAAATTGCTGTAAGGACCGATGCGTGTGATTAGTTCCTCTGTTCACAGAAAAATTCAACTCAGCTATTTGGGGCTTCTTTAATGACTTTTAACTGTCAGCATAGAATGTGCCCAAATAAATATGGGGAAAATGAAAATGTGTGCAGAGAATGGAGGGAACATAACTTCTTTTTATCACTCGTAGGAACTTCTGGACACTCTGAAAACAGTTTCTCCAGCTTTAGTTTGAATGGCTCATTTGAAAGGTTGTTTAAAATTCAGATTATTATTATTTGGCCATACCAGAATGGCCTAATAAGAATCTGCATTTTATCCAAGTTTCCAGGGGATTCTGATATTTTTGAGTTTGGAACACACTCTGAAACACTGATTACTATGACTTTCAAGGAAACTAATGTGTATGTGTGGGTGTGTGGGTGTGTATTTTCCCCTCAAACACACAAAAAGCTCTTCCTGATTCTAAGAATCCAATTCCTTGACTTCCAGGTAATAAACTTACATGGGGCAGTTGGTTTTCAATGTGGTCTGTAACAGCCACCAGCTTTGGCTCAGCATTGCTGTGGACAGCACTCAAGGGTGGGCATATAAAACTGTCCCAAGCTCCACCTCCACATGACATTAGGCCTGCCTTTTCTAGAGGCCCAGGGAACCAAGAGGCCCTAGTTCAGCCACAGCAAAGACCAGCTCTCTCTGGAACAAGTCCAAGCCATAATGCCAGGCTGAAAGCTAAGTAGAGATGTTCCTAAGTGGTGATGGTTTATTGTTTGTTATTGTGTTTGATATGAATATATTGATTTACCTTTTCCAGTCTTTCTCTATGTACAATTTTTTTTAACAAGTCAAGAATATATGTATCAATCCCACCATTACTACCTGCTATCTTTCTTCAGCATTTCCAACGTCATTAAAAAGGCTTCCACAGCCACTATGGAAAACAATTTGGAGGTTCCTTAAAAAACTACAAATAGAACTACCATATGATCCAGTAATCCCACTCCTGGGCATATACCCAAAGAAAACCATAATCCCAAAAGAAACTTGTACCATAATGTTTATTGCAGCACTATTTACAATAGCCAGGACATGGAAGCAACCTAGATGCCCATCCACAAATGAATGGATAAAAAAGATGTGGCGTATATATACAATGGAATATTACTCAGCTATAAAAAGGGATGAGATGGAGCTATATGTAATGAGGTGGATAGACCTAGAGTCTGTCATACAGAGTGAAATAAGTCAGAAAGAGAAAGACAAATATTGTATGCTAACTCACATATACGGAATCTAAAAATGGTACTGATGAACTCAGTGACAAGAACAAGGACGCAGATGCAGAGAATGGACTGGAGAACTCAAGGTTTTGGGGGGACGGGGGATGAAGGGGAAGCTGAGACGAAGCGAGAGAGTAGCACAGACATATATATACTACCAACTGTAAAATAGATAGCCAGTGGGAAGTTGTTGTATAACAAAGGGAGTCCAACTCGAGGATGGAAGATGCCTTAGAGGACTGGGGCGGGGAGGGTGGGGGGGACTCGAGGGAGGGTGGGGGGGAGTTGAGGGAGGGAGGGAGGGAACACGGGGATATGTGTATAAAAACAGATGATTGAACTTGGTGTACCCCCCAAAAAATTAATAAATTAAAAAAAAAAAGACTTCCAAGTAGTTTTGTCTGTATAATACCCCATCTTATAAAAGTATTGCAGTTTATTTCATTACCTCCTATTTTACATTTTAAACATAGAAGTTGTTTCCATTTAAAAATGCAAATGACACTATGATGAACATAATTTGTACACATTTTAAAACTTCACTTTTAAAATATTTATTTATTTGATAGTTACAGAAGGCAAGGCATCTTGACTTTTTATTGGAAAGGTTGCCCTAAGTCTCCTGATCACCCTTCTGTTATCTCTTTTTTTTAATTGAAGTATATGATTTTAATATTTATGTAAGACAGGTTGTTAAAAGAAAGAAATTGATACAGAGGGAATTGTATTACGAATTGGTTTTGATCACAGGAGTAGCAATGAAATAAATAAGTATTCAGTGAATTTTGTTTCCAAGAAGAGATTAATTTATTTTGATTCTTTTTTCCACATGGCTTGTGGGATTTTAATTTCTTGACCAGGGATTGAACCCGGGCCCTTGGCGGTGAGAGCACAGAGCCCTAACCACTGGACTGCTGGGGAATTCCTTGATTCAGTTTTTGAAGGTGATGTGCTTTAAAAGGTCTGATATGTTACAGTGGCTGTGATAACCAGAAAATGTCATTTTCTAAAATGTCTTTAATGGGAAGAATTTCAAAAGAGAAGGACACCTAGATGTTGATTGTCTTTGATGGAAACTTCTAGATAAATTAGTTGAATTAGGTGGACCTAGAGATTATCATATTAGGTGAAGTAAGTCAGAAAGAGAAAGACAAATGCCATTTGATATCACTTATATGTGGAATCTAAAATGTGACACAAATGAATTTATTTACAAAACAGAAACAGACTCACCAATATAGAGAGCAGACCTGTGGTTGTCAAGGGAGAGGAGGAGTCATGGAGGGATGGATTGGGAGTTTGAGATTAGCAGATGCAAAAAAAAGAAAAAAAAAGTTGAATTAGTTTCTAGAGAGGAGACGGAAAAAAGTCCTACCTAATTGTCTCATTTAATGCTCACCTGCAAGATGGGTATTATTGTCTCCATGTTGCAAATGAAGAAACTATGGCTTAGAGAAGTTAAGACGTGTGCCCAAAGTTACACAACTAAGAGCTGATAGAAGCAGGATTTGAACTCTGGCCTTTCCCACCTGATTCTGAACAGTTCCCTGGCTGTTTTCAAGCAAGCAAGGAAACTGACATCTTCATCCATCCTCTCTCCTGTGAACATTCTCCCAAAGGAAAGGCTGGCCATTAGTTCCTCTTTCTACCACTGACCTTGAAAACCATCTATCTCTTCCAGTAATTACTTGGATGAAAATGGTGAACCCAGCTGCTTCCCTGGTGATTCTTTAGCTCAGTCTCATAAAAGCTGCCTTTGTAAAAGCTGCTGCATGTCTTTTTCTTTTACTTGATAATTCCCAAGGGCAAGATTACCTACTACCAGCTGCTCCTCTCTACATGCAAAGGGATTGAGGAAAATCAAATGCTGATTAAATCTACACATTGTCTTTCCTATTCCCCTCCAGTGAATACCAAGAAAAATCACTGGAGTCATAAGACATTGGCTTCAACCTTTTTCAGAAACCCCAACAGGATTATTAAGCTGAGAAAAGCAAGAAACAACAGAATAGTTTCCTCTAATCCACATGGAGACTGTATCCAGTGTTTCTCTCCATTCTCCCTCCATCCAGGGGCTTTTAATTTATAACTTAGCCCTCATAGATGCACACATGAGTGTCTTTCAAAGTCAGGCTGCCCATTAGTAATACTTAATCAGGAAGGCTGTCCCTCCCAGGATACCAGGAGAGTTTTTAGGATCTCTTGTTTATTATACACAAATTGAAAATTCCCTGCCTAGGTACATCTTTTACTAATTAATTGTTGGTAATAGCCACATATTAGAAATGCTGTGCAAATACATCCTGTTTTCCAGTAGCTTCTAAGTGTATGTCTTCTTGTTCATTCTGAAGAATCATAGGAGAGCATTTTTAAGGAGTGCTTAACTTTTCCTAAGAGGTACTTGTGCTGAGAATTAATCTCTGTATTATAATAAGATGTTAAAATCGGGCTCTTCTTGACTTAATATCTACAGACATGACCATGTGATAACTGTCAGATACCAACTATGCAGAACCCTATATGCAGAATTTTTGAAGGACATTGTGAAGGACAAGTTCCCTGGCTCTTAGATTCTTATAGGATCAAGAATATATAAAAAAAGAATCAGAAAGTAGAGAGATGTTGTGACCGCTTTAAAAAATAATTTGGCAGTTTCTTCATAAGTTAAATATAAATTTACCACATGTTCCAGCAATTCCACTCTTAGGAATCTACCAAGAAAAGTTAAAGTATATGTCCACACAAAGACTGGAACACAAATGTTGATAGCAACATTGCTCGTCATAGCCCAAAACTGGAAGCAACCAAAACATCCATCAACCTGGGAATGAACAAACACACAGTAGCATATCCATATAATGGAACACTATTTGGGAATAAAAGAAACAAAATGCACTAACATGAATTAACTTCAAAAATATTACTCTAATTGAAAGAAACAAAAGACCAAGTATTGTATGATTCCATTGATACAAACTCTCCAGAAAAGGCAAATCTACAGGGATGAAAAGTAGCTTAGGGACTGCCTGGACCTCAGTGTAGGAACAGGGACTGATTGAAAAGGATCTTTTTAGAGTGATAAAAATGCCCCATTTTAACATTTTATTATAGTATAGAGATTGATTCTCAGGACAAATACCTCTTTGGAAAAATTAAGCACTCTTTAAAAATACTCTCCTGTGATTCTTTAGAATGAAAAAGAAGACATACACTTCAAAACTACTGGAAAACAAGGTGTATTTGCACATGATTTCAAATACATGGCTGTTGCCAACAATTAATTAGCAAAGGACGTACCTAGGCAGATTATTTTCAATTTGTGTATAATGAAACAAGAGATCTTAAGAGTTCTAAAATTGGATTGAGGCAATGGTTGCACAATTCTGTAAATTTACTAAAAATCATTGAACTGTACACTTAAAATGGGAGAGTTTGATGGTACATAAATTACACTTTAATGAAGCTGCATTAAAAAAATGGAGAAAGTAGAAAACATTTTAAAATAGATCTTCACTGTCCAATATGGTAGTCATTAGCCACATGTAGCTAGTTCCAACTGGGATGCGCTTTAATTGTAAAATACACATTAGATTTCAAAGACTAGGTGTGGGGAAAAGCAATGATAAATTGGCCCATTAGTAACATATGTTGGTTTCATGTTGAAATAATACTGTATGGGACATATGGAGCTAAATAAAATATACTATTACCATTACTTCTATGTTTCTTTTCAGTGTGGCTACTAGAAAATGAAAATGATGGGTGTGGTTCACATCGCATGTCTATTGGCAGTGCTGCTGCAGAGAGAACTGTTGCCCTCATACGCCTGTCCCGGGGAGGAGAAGAGAGTCTGCTGCAGTGACTCCAGTCCTACTGAGAGGTTTCAAGTGGAACTTTACATAGTTGATGGGTGTTCAGTGTAGTCCAGGGGATGCGGTGTGATGTCTCGAGCTTGCTAAAGCAGCAGGATGAACAGAGCTACCTGCTGCTCACCCAGCCTGTCTGCCTGGGACTCGGGTGTGGATCGCATGCGAGAAGGAACCAGCTTGGAATTGGCAGGAACACCCCTCAAAGCCGAATCTAAGTGAGGAGGACCCTCAGCAAAGCAAAAGCTGAGGGCAGGTTGAGAGAAACTAGATGAAGAAAATGATCATTCCCCTCTCATGAAAATTGGAAGACAAATAAGAAAGACCTAAGTTCTGATTCTGACTCAAAATTTGTTTATTCACTATACTGATTGCACTGTAATAACTCCTCTCTTCAAAAACCAGGCCGCAGCTGGACAGAATTCCAGGAGGTACTATCCAAGGCTTAGCCTAGGTAAGAGGTGCTCAGGCATGGGGAAGGCCAAAGAACACACATAGGTGCTCGGCAAAGTCTACTTTAAGCACATGCCATCCCAGAGGACGTGAAGTCAGCCTGCAAAGTCAGCCTGCAAAATCACCTGGTCAAATAGGAATTTTCTGACCCCTATACTACCCCTCTCTCTCTCATTGGAGGGGTCAGAAACAAATGTAAACAATGGGGTACGGTGAGAAGGAGGTGGAAGGGGAGTGAAGCTGGTAGAAAAATAGATAAAGGGCCAATTCTGGTCCTTTTTCTCTTCTCAGACTTTTAGCCTAAAACTGATCTGAGCTGGAGGTGGGAAAAAGATCTGATATTGAATCCGTTTCTGGCCAGTTTCTGAATATACTGGTCTAGATGCTAATTTCTGATTTAAGAACTCACTTAGGATTTAAGGAGGCCATACAATTGTGATTTAGTTAAAAGCCAGGAAAAAAGTCATGGGTCTGCCTGAGTTTTCATCCAGGGACAATAAAATGTCACAAAATTTAAAGCCACAGTGATAGAATGGCTGAGTTCTGATTCTAAGTCAAGTTGTGCTTGTTCAACGTAATGATTGCACTGTAATGACTTCTCTCTTCAAAGGCAGGGCTGTCACAGTACAGAGTTCCTGGGAATGGCATTTCCTGGAGTTTATAGGGTAGAACCTGTGCGCCCTGTGGAATCCCATGAGGGTGGGTGTGGTGAGGAGTCAGGCCAAGCAGACCTATGTTTTCTTTAAATGTGAGAAAATATAAAAGGTACTAAGTCTAAGGTTCCGTCTCAGGCTAATTCTAATTCCAAACCATGTGCTTCTTTTTCCACAAGAGGGTGAAGGGTCAACGTCAGCACATCTTGACAATCATTACCTTTTGTGAAATAGTGTCCCTTGTTCAAAGGCCTGCGGGACTTAAGATGACTCCTAAAATCCACAGTGCCATCGCCATGATCAATAACGCTATCAGTGCCTCATTGATTGTTGCTAAGTGAGTGTCAGAGACCAGGCAAATGACACTTACCCTACATGCATCTGAATCCCATGCCCTTTGGTGCTACAGCTCCGTGTTCCCAATGGACACTGCTTAAGTGAAACTGGATACAAAGTGTTAGGCCTACAAGACTAAGCAAATTAGCTGTGAGCATTATCTAATATTCATCAGCAGACTAGTTATTCTGAAAAAAAAAATATGTATTTTGGATTTTTAATGTCATAGAGTAAGTTATTACACACCAAAGTCATGCTTATTATTTCTAAAGATTCTTTGAGGGGCAACATAATACTATAAAAATATGATAAATCAATAGCATGCTGAATTATTAAATGTACCTTAGAAATAAATATTTCTAGCTCCTCACATAACTTTAGATTTTCATGCCTGTGTTCTCTTAACTGATGGCTCAGCTCTGTTTTTTACTTTTCAAATTGTATCTGATTTTCCTTTTGAGTGCTGACCAAGCTCTACCTTGTTCACATGCAACGCCTGAGTGAGCTTATCAAGAAGATGAGTCTCTAGATGACAACACAGTGGTCATGGCCCAGATGGCAAGTTTCTGTTTTAATATTCCAATCACTCGAAGAAGCAAATGAGACATAACACACAGAATGCAAACCAGAGAAGTACTGCCAGCCTCCCAGAGCACCGTACTAGGCCAACCACCTTCCATACCCGCTTCCCGGTGTGGCCAAAGGCAAGAGTCAATTTCTTTGACAACTCTATCCTACATCAGGGTCTTTGCATGTATCCCTGTCTCTTCCTGGAAAGATTTTCCTTTTATTTTCTGTGCATGGCCTCAGCCCTTTTATCCTTTAAATCTTGACTGAAATGCCATCTTAGACCACCCAGTTAGGTTCTTCTATCGCTTTCTGTCTCAGCCCGTTTTATTTTCTTTCATAGCACTAATCACATTTTGAAATTACTGTATTCACTTTACTTTTTTTCCTTCTCATTCTAACATATGCTTGTGAAGGCAGGGACTCAGCTATCTTGTTGCCAATTTTATCTCCAGAGCTGACATGAGTCCCTGATTTATACTTACAGTTCAATAAATGCTTGTTGAATGAATAAATGGATAAATGAAAAACATCTCTTGGCATCCTGATGATAAAATTCAGGCTTATTCGGCCAGACATTTCAAGGGTAGTAACATACAGAAGTTAACAACATGGCCCCGTGGCTGTGGTTTTGCTGGTCACTAGCTGTGTGGCTTTGGACATCTTACATTCTTTCGAACCTTAAATTCCTCAGCTGTAACATAATAACCAACTCATTGAGTTGTTGGGATAACAGAAGAACAATGCACAACACTTAGCAAAATCTGGGCCCTAGTTATTAATCAATAAGTCTTATCTATTTTTATTTAAGGCCTTCAAAGGAGGATATTCCAAAATTATTCCAGGTAAAATAACATTATATAGTCCTCCTTGTTTGGAATGCTCTGCTGAGCACCTGTTTGGGTTCTTTGGCCTTTCCCCGCTCCTGAGCACCTCTCACCTAAAAATGTGGCCCATCACCTGCAACAAACCATCTGATGTATTTGTAAAAAATATAATCCACTTGCTGCACTCCCGATCTACTGGATTAGAGTAGAGCCCAGAAATCTGCACTGTCGTAATTCCCAGGGTGAAGTTACCAGATAAAATCCGGGACTCCTGGTTAAGTTTGAATTTCAGATACTTCGGATGGGACACATTTAGGCTAAAAAATTATACTTGGTATATCTGAGATTCACATTTAACAGAATTTGCATTTTTATTTGCTTATCTGGCCACCCTATCCTAGGGAGAATCTTTCACACAATAGTCTAAAAACCACTGGATTTTGAACTTCTCATAGGAATTTGACGATGTTCATAAATTTGGAGCAGTGTTTCTGAGCCGTTGGAATCATCAGGGGTGCTTTAAAAATGATTAGGTCCCACCTCCAGAGATTCTGATTTAATTGGTCTGAGGTGCACCTCAGGCACTGGGCATTTTTAAAAGCTGCTAAGGTGATTCAATGTGCAATCAAAGCTGAGAAACAGGACTGGAAGAGGGAGATGGAGACACAGCTGAAATTCTGCTTATGAGCAGATGGCATGAAGACTGGACTATAACATGAAAAGGTCTGAGCAGCAGCACAGAAATTGCTACGGTGTTTGACAGGTAAAGCCCTCAGTTTGTGGTCAGTGCCTTTCAATTTTTGTGTGTGTGCCGGGGGTGGGAGATGGGATTGAGGTGATTAGGTGGGGGAAGGTGGATGAGAGGAAGAGATTGATGCTGCATATCAGAATCTCCTAGGAATTTTGTCCTAGTATGCATACCTGGCTAACCTAGACCAGCCTTTATCCAAGGAATTCTGAATATTTCTCTAACCCTCATCCTTAATTAGGAAGTTAGAGAACCATTATTCTACCTAACAACTGATACAAAGTCAAACAGAAGGGGAGAAAAATGTGAAAGTAGCTTAGGACAACCAAGAAGGGGGAAAAATAAAATAAACAAATATTTAGAGTAGTCAGAATTTGCACGTAGTAGTATAAATGGTCAAAAAATCATTAATATGGAGAAAGTTATTTTTGTTGCCTTTTGCTCAAATTGGGTGGAAAGAGATAAATATGGTAAGTAATTTGCAGGAATAAGTAAATAAAATAAATAAGCAGTAAGTACTCTTTTCTAATGAAACTTTTCTTGTATAAAACCATGCTCAAGTCAATGGTGGGATATGTTGGCTATATCGCCCTGCTCCTTAGTTAATAACAGCTTAAATAAGCATCCGTGTTGTGTCTCTGCCATTTACCTGGGGACAGCTTCCTCAGGAGAAGCTGTAAGGACTTAGAAAAAGTAAAAATCTTCTTTAGAGCTGTTCCAGCATCTTTCAAAACTTTTTCAGGCATGGAATCTTTTAAGCAAATTCCTTTAAGTAAAAAATCTGCTCTTTTGCATGGAAGGGTAATTTTCTCAATTTTTGCTTCTCTCTGTGTGCTTTGTATCATGCCAAGGACTAGGTAGCAAATAAATGCTGGACTGATTATTCAGGGATTGGACACAGGAAAGCCTAGACATATTTTAGAGGCTAGAAGTAGACTTACTCTGAGTTCCAGGGCTGCCAGAGGACCAGTCAAGTGACAAGGGTCACTCAGATAAGTGCCTACAAGGCCACTGGAGAACGCCATCCCCACTGAACAGAGCAGCCTCCACTTGGCTGCAGCTAATTATTGTTACCATGACAGTACTGCATTTTAAAACACTTTAGCAGAAGCTGATTGCCGACCCTGGTCTTTAAAATCACCCGAGGACCTTTAAAAATATACTGATGTCTGGGCCTTACCTGGCCGTTAAATCACAATCTCAGGGGCAGTGTTTGGCACTGGAATTTTCTTAAAGCTCTCAAGGTGATTCTAATGTGCAGACAGGGTAAAGAACTGCTAGTCTAGACAATGTGATAAGTTGTGTGTGGTAATGTCAAATTCCAGACCAGATGTAGCAGGCATTATGAACGGTAAGTAATTCATACTGCAGGGAAATCAGCCAATATTATACCAAAAAGGTCTCGCTCCAGAAGTGACTACTGTTAAGTACTTCCATCAGACCAACATCAGAAGTTTAGTTAATAAACATCTAGAATGTCAGAGCTTTTTTTTTTTTAATATTTATTTATTTGGCTGCATTGGGTCTCAGCTGCAGTAGGTGGGACCTTCGTTGCAACACGCAGGATCTTTTCATTGCAGAGCGTGGGCTTCTCCCAAATTGAGGCGTGTGGGCTCTCTAGTTGCCCTGTGGCATGTGGGATCTTAGTTCCCTGACCAGGGATCAAACCTGCGTCCCTTGTATTGGAAGGCAGATTCTTAACCACTGGACCACCAGGGAAGTCCCTCAGAGCTTTTTTAATCAGTGACTTGTTAATTAGCTTTTTTCAATCAGTGACTTGTAATAATAGACTTCAGAAATGGGCTTTTATTGGTAGAAGTAGAGTATATTTTAGAGACACTCCCCAAACGTGTATGAACTCTTTATAAGATTCTAGTGACATCTGTAAGGATGCTACCCAAATCTTGATCCCTGCATCCCGCCATTGGGTCAGAGCATTGAAGTCTACTGATGCTGACACTGGGAGTACTAGAATCCTGACTCTAGAATCGTGTTGCATCTTCTGGAAGTGAACCTTTTGTCAAAACATCTAGAATGATCAAGAGCTTGGTGGAGCTTCATCAACCTCACAGAACAGACAACTTGCCAGTAGATGTTTATTCACTAAATGCTAAAGTGGTGGTAGATATTGGTTTGAGATTTACTGAGAAGTTGGGAAGAGTAGCTAACTCCCACCTTCCTGAAAGTTTTTAACAGTTTCTGTCTACCTATCAGAAGAACCCAACAGTTATATCTGACTAGACTGGCTTGAGTCAGTTTTGTAAGAGTCATTAAAGGACAATATGACCAGGTGTTGTCAAATTCTCTAATTTATTTTTTAAGACATAAAAAAATTTTTTACATGAAAAATTTTAAATGTTGCAACTCAATTTAAATTTATAAGGAAAAAACAAACAAACAAAAACTGTCAAGTAGAACCAAAAACTTCTCTCTGGGCCAGATTGGAAGTGCGGGTTGTGAGTTTGTGCTCTCTTGCCTTGGCCACATAAGAGACCCTATGGTTAAGGCCTTGCCCCCAGGAACCAGTCAGCAATCTGAGAACCCAGGGCTGTCCAGGCAGGAGAATGAAAACTGGTCTTAGAGGCCAAGGTAAGATGATTACAGAAATTCAGAAGGCAAGAGAACAAGATAGTGATGCTGGTGGACAGATATATTGGCAGGACACTGTCCCCCTGCACCACTTCCACCTTCTCCAGACGTGGGGTGGTTCTCAAAGGCAGAGCAAGAGAGAAGTTTGTGAAAATGCCAGGATCTTCTATGGAGTAAGCAAGAGGAGAAGGATTACAACTGGGGAGAGACTGATTGGTTTCTTCACTTCATCAGTATTGTATTGAGCATCTTTTATATACACAGTCTTTGGACTAAGAACTGGAACAAGGGAGATAATTGGTGTCTGAGAAAAATACTTCTGTTTTCCTTTACTCACACACAAAATAATTCTGACACCAGATGTATGGGGATTTTTGTTATTTTTTTTCCCTCCACACCAAGCAGTTCTCAGAGACACCGGCTGAGTGTCCTATACTTCAATTCAATTCTGACCCTGTCTACCTGGAGTTAGTGTCAGATTCCATAAGCTAAGGGCTCAGTCCTACAAGACGGCACCCATTCAGATAACAGGCAAGTCCCAGGTTGTCAGGCGCACTTCTGACCTACTGGCTGAAAATTAGATGTCCCATGACCATTTCCATGGATTTAATCATTTGCTAGAATGGCTCATAGAAATCAGGGAAACACTTACTTTTACCAGTTAATTATAAAGAATGTAATAAAAGATACAGACGAACAACCAGATGGAGAGATAAGGTACACAGCGAGGGGCATGGAGCTGTCATCTCCGTGTGCCACTCTCCCCGCACCTTCACGTGTTCACCAACCTGGAGGCTCTTCAGATTCTGTACGTTGGGGACTTTATGGAGGCTTCAATACATAGGCATGATCAATCATTAACTCAGTCTCCAGCCCCCTTCCCTTTCCGGGAGGCTGGGGATGGGGTGGAAAGTTCCAAGCTTCTAATCATAGCTTTTTCTTTCTGGTGACCAGCTCCCATCTTGAAGCCATCCAGGAGCTGACCAAGAGTCACCTCATTAGAACAAAAGATACTCCTATCACTGAGATTTAGGAGGTCTGTGTCCGGAACTAGGTCAAAGATCAACTATTAGAACAAAAGATGTTCCTAGTGTTCTTATCAGTTAAGAAATTACTAGGATTTGAGGAGTTCTGTGCCAGGTTCTCTCTCACATGTTCTCTCTCTCTCTCTCTCTCTCTCTCTCTATATATATATATATATATATATATATATATTTTTTTTTTTTTTTTTTACTAGTACACAGTTGGAGATTCTTGAATTTCCAGCCAAGAGCAGGCACTTAGCAGACCTCTGAGGAAGCCAAGAGAGGTTCTCAGGATCCCTGAGATCATCCAGAAGAGCACACTATAGTCTGCAAGACCAAGATCAGGAAGGCTCCTGCGAACTCTGGGGACCTACCTATGCACTAAGGGGACTCCTGGCCAGCATCTGGAGATGCTCCTTTCTGTTTAACTTTAGTCAAAGGTGAATCCCACGCTAGGGTCACACATGGGTGGAAGTAGAGAGCCCTGTCCTCAAGAAGCATGGGATTTAGTGAAGGTGACAGACAAGTACAAAGCATGCTGCAGAGGAAAGAGAATGCAAAGAAGACAGGAAATGCTGTGTGTAATGTGCCCAGTCAGAGCCAATCAGTTAAAATAAAAATGACCAGCCTGAGTGATTTGTTTAGAAGTTGAGGTATGTCCTGTGTTCAAGATCAGCCTCAACTCATGCAAATGGGGGGAAAATCACCATATTAGGGGCCAAGAAAGCAAGCCTGTTTGGTTGAGGAGATAGACATTTTATTTTTCCGACTTTTTTTTTAAGTTGAAAAAGTAACACATTAAGGAGGTATAAACTATCCAACCAGAACTAAAGGAAAGGCAACAGAACTTTGGTTTTCCATTTATCCTAGACCACTTATCTTGGGAAGGAGAACATTAAAGCTCATCTCAACTTTATGGTCTGGGACAGAGAGCTCTGGGGGGTCTGAAGCTCCAAAGTACACGAGGTAGCGTTGTCACCAGCTGCTTATACAGGCTACTAGCCGATGGTATAAGCACTTTGTCTTATTCCTTGACCATGCCACCACGGTCCTAGGTGAAGAAATAGATATCATAGGATGTAGAAACTAAGAGGAAGCCTAGACGTTTCTGTTAGCAAGCCTCATTTTACAAATGAGAAAAATCAGAGCCCAGTATGTTAATCAGTTCACAAGATCCCTCGGCAGAGTATTGGCTGCGGTGTCTGGACGTCTTCCGCTCTTGACGCTCAACTATCACAAAGCAGGGCTAGACACAGGCCGCTGGTACAGATGAAAAGAAAGTGGATCGTGCAGTGTGATCCATATTTTGCTACCATACCAGAGAAAGCTAGTTAACTTCTAATAAAGAGTGGAAACTATTAAAAATCAAAGTTAAACTTTTTTTTTAAAACAAATAAATAAATGACTACGGATATGGAGAACATCGAATATACTCAGTCCAGAACAGACTGAAAAGGTATTTAACAATGAGAACACAGCTTAAGTTTAGAAACGGTATCTATTTCCAAGTGTTAAGCATTCAATTCAATTCAAAAGTTTTTTTAAAGCATCTTCTGTTACTCTATGTTATAGTAGGTAATGTGGAGAATAGAAAAAGTCTACAACCCATCCCTGTCATGCAGGCTCATTGAGCACCAATGTGTTGGCCCCAACTACCTAATGAGGACATTATGTTTACAGAGGAAAGAATGGCCACTCTGAGGGTTTATGGGCATTTCTCTAAGTTTGTATCTAGCGAGCAGCAAAGATGGGGCTCCAACAGAGATTTTTAAGTTTAATTCCACATCAGAAATATCTTTCACGATAGCATTTTAAACACTTTGAAAAAGTATACAAAGCAGAACATGATAAACATGAGTGGAACATGGTGCCTTTTGTAGGAAGTTCCTGTAACTGAGTGGCTAAAAGTGCAGGCTTCGGAGCCTGAGATTGAATCTGAGCCTGGTAACTTAACCAGGTGCATGGTCTAGCCCTGATTACACTCCCTAGGACGCTAGTTAGGAAATATTTGTGCTTATCTCATAAAGCTGTTTTGAAGATTAAACTAAGTGAGATAAAGTATATAAGAATTTCATAGTTGCCAACAATATAAATGCTTGAGAGATGGTAGCTAAAAATAATAAAGCAAATATGGGAAGTCATTGAAGGCTTCTTGTAGGAGGGGGTAACATCATGTTTTGCTTCTGATAGTCTCACTCATCGTGACTTTCAACAAGTATGGAATGTACACAGATCTCCTGCTGTTCTTTAGCAGTAAGAATGCGCAGAAAACATTTCCATTTCTCTCAAAGTCATCAACTCAAATGCAGCTCTTGCTATAAGTACTAAAGATGAAAATAGGGTAAGAAATAGCCAAGGGCCAGGTGAGAGAGTCATTGACGAGTATGTTCTTCTAGTGTTCTCTGAGAGCTTGGCTGGGCCTTCCCGGGGCTGCCCTGGGGGCCATAGACAAAGGCATCAGGTGTGTGGCTTGGCTGGTGGTCAGATCACCCTTGGGCTTTAGGGTGACAGTCACTGCGACAGTTTTGCTGCCCTAATAGGAAAATTGCTTTCCTTTTCTCCTTTTCTCTCAGCTTCTCCCATCCCCTTCCCTCCCCCCACCCTCCTCCCCTTCCCCCGCCATCCCCCACCACCTTCCCTCCTCTCCTCTCCTCTCTCTCCTCCCCCTCCTCATAACTAGTCTCCAAAGAAAAATCCATTTTTAGAGGCTAGGAAAAAATAGCTCTCCATCTTGTAATTTTTTGTCTTCTATATATTTAACATTCTAGAGACGGTTCTACCCAGAATGGAAGGAAGCAAAGAAGGAAAAAAGCATTGATCTATCAGCAGGCGTGGAATAAAAGCAAACACCTCACACTCAGATGCATGTGAGCTAATTTCATGATCAAGGTCACTATGGTAATAGTGTGTGGCTCTGTCTGTGCTGGTGCCCAGAAGACACTTTTGCCCTTAGCGTCCACTGGAAAAAATCCCAGGTGACTGACATCTTTACTCCCATTGTTGCTTTCCACATGAAACACCAGGGTCATATTTGTATCTTAAATCCCAGACACCAGCCATTAGCTTTAGAGCCCTTACAACCTGCTGGGGTCACACCAGAAGCCCACAGTTTCCATAAGGACGTGATGATTGGAATCAGATTGTGTGTTTCCTGACACCAGGCCCTGACCAAGTTCAAGTGCTCCGTGAGCTGACGCTGCTGTTTCTGTGAGGTAGAAAGAGACGTGCCCACAGAAAAAGGAAACCATGGGCATATGTGTTATACCATGAGAAATGAAGCAATAAAATCACTGCTCCGTGCATCCTGGTGATTGGCACACCTCGGGACATCGCCCGGTATGTTCAATAGTGTCGTAGCCTTTCCTGTACAACTCTGTATTGAAAATAAATACGTCATCTAACACTTGAGGGGGGCTGATGAGAGAATAAAAATGTCACAAAAGAATGAAAACCAGTGTTGCACCCCTAAGGTCTTTAAGAGTTGTTGCTCTGGGCGTGTGATTAGTCCAGCGTTATGGCCATTGATTACTGTTTCTCGATACCTGCTTTTTGTTCTCTGGCCTCTGTGGCAGCCCGGCAGCAAGCACTGGCTGTTGCCCTGCTCTGCCTGTCTTCACTGGCCAGCTGTCGAGGCTGGGAGGCTGTGAACCGCCCCCAGAACTTCCTTTCTGTTCCTGCTTCCTCCCACAGTCCTTCACACAGCATACACTTCAGCCCCACCAAATTACTCTCCTGTCTAGACTCGAAATGCTCCATCAGGACACTGCGCTGGTGAACAGGGAGGGCTCTCAGGACTGTCTGCTTGGGCTGGACTCTCAGCTTGATATTTCAGCACACCCGAAATCAAGGAAGAGTGACCTGGCCCTTTGGGACCTGAATTTTCATATCCTGTACAAATAGATGCACCCACCTCATAGGGTTGTTGTAAGAGTCCAAGGAGTTAATGCACAAAAATGCCTAGAACAGCACCTGGCCATAGTAAGTCCCCAGAAATTGTACTCTAGTGTTTCTCCAGACTTCTGTGGCTTTGTTCTTTCCTCTGCCTCAAATACCTTTAGCTCCGATTGCTCTTCCTTCTGTCTCCTTGTTCAAATATCTAACCCAAACCTCCTTTCTAGCAAAATTCCCTGGCTTGCCCAAGCCAGACTGACCATTTTCTCCCATGCATTCCCATGCCACTCACCCTGGACCTGGCATTATCGCATTGGTGTTGTCTGTTATTATCTAGCTGTGAGCTTCTTAAGGACAAGGTCATTGTGTCTCCTTTGTGTTTATTTCCATCCAAGCTTTTCCCATGGAAGTTTCTCAATCAATGTTTGCTGAGTGAATAGATGAATGAATAACCAACCAACCAACCAGATATTATCTCCTATATATAAACTAATAGAATTAGCCATACTCAGCAAAGGTAGAAAAAAAGTTTACTGTGCTTATTTATTGTGAAACGAATGATGAATTTAGTCCCTTCTATAAACTGCCACATGAGAGGATTTTCTGTATTCTGACTCAATTCACTTGCCATGTCTATACCAGGCCTAAAGTTAAGTCTATATAGTGCCAGATAGAGTGAATATTTGGAATTCATTAGTCAGTATGGTTATTGTGGGGAAATCCCAATAGGGTAGCATCTAATGTATATTTTTGGAGAATATGTATCATCTATTTAGCCTTTCTGTGACCACCTAAATTGCTAGGCCCAATTCCGAATCTGCACTTCCTTTTTCCACATCAACAGGTGGCTCACCCTATTGTGAAAAGGCCCCATTCACGGGAGGCTCCCCAGGATGAACTCACAAGGGGTTCAATACTGCTACAGCTGAAAACACACTGAGTTGGCCACAGCCTGCAGGATGTTGACCCAAAACAATCCTGGAGGGCAACACAACCAGAAGAAAACCCTTTTCCCCATGAGGGGAGCTAGAGGTGAGACTTTCTGGAAAAATCATGGCACTTTGCAGGACTTTTTCCTTGTCACTGAGTCTGCCATGGGCACCAAGGCTTTTCTTCTCTCCTTATGGATTTCTCTTTTTACACCCTTTTCCCTGAAGGAAATTTCTAACATTTTAACGATGGAACATTGGGCAGAGATTCAGGACATCTGGGTTCCAGTTTCCGTCCTGTCATTGACCGAGATATTTCATTTCGTGGATCTGGGCCTCAGTTTTGCTTGGTGTAAAACAGTCTCCTTCTTTTCACCATTAATACAGAACAGTTTGTTCTTAGGGCCTCATAATAAAATAAATGCTCTGTTAATCCAAAATAATTTGTCCCCTCTGGAATATGATAACTGAAATCCCTGTGGCTTATATGCAGCTGGTTTTCAGTTATTTTAAAAGAATATCCTTTCTTCTATGCAGGAAAATAAAATTGAGCCAAATGATGTCTCCAAGAGCTATCAATTGTCTTGGACTAGACATTCCCTTTTTTCTTTTTCTTGCTGCTTATTTCTAGGAGGCAGAAATTACCATGATAACACATACTTTCTACAAAACTATCAGGTTAGTATTTGTTTCTTAAGAGCATGATATAGATTTTAGGATAACAGTGATTGTTAGAGAATATTATATCAACCCAGTTGAAATAAAACCATTCTCTCTCCATACCCAATACATCTGTTATTAAAGAAGCACATTTGAGAGTAGGAATGCAACTTTAATCTTATTGGGTCATTTGGTGACTTGGAAACTTTTACTGTAAGAGTAAGATTAGGGTGTTACAATTGGGATTGTTATATTAGAACTACATTAGAACACTTAAATGATTATAATAGTATAATTACATATATATATAACTATTATTAATTAATCCTAATCTGTAAAATTTACCAAAAATTATTCTAATTTTATTAAATGTGCTGTCATTATTCATACTAAATAATTATATAGTCCCATCATTGAGATTCATTTTATGCAAACAAATGGATTCTTTTCCAGTTAATGAATCATGAACTCATTAAATAATATATCACTGGAATTAACATTTCTTTCATTAATTACAATTTTAATACAGCCTCTACTAGAATTTATAATGGAGAGAGAGGGTATTTAAAATAAAACACAGCCTCTTATTCTTGATTAATGATGAGTCAGTTCTTGAATTTGCTGACTTCTCCCTTCCCTAGCCAAGGAAGTGAGAAGGAAGCAGGCTTGGAATGAAGGTAGGGCCATGGTCCTGGACAAAGTATGAAAAGTGAATGCAGATAAGGAGGATTGTTTCCCATGCCCTGTGGACACAAGATGTGTGGGTCGCAAAAGGACGCCTAATGAAAATGAGAGTGTTGGTAGCTCAACTTTCCCAGGATGCTCTAGGGCAGTTTCTCAATGGGATGATGTTGGTATTTTGGGAAGGAATATGCTTGATTATGTGGACTCTTGAGAGCTACAGACCATTTAGTATCTGTCCCTTCACTAGTGAAATGATAGTCTTCCCCTCCCTCACCCATCACTGTCCCATTAATTCAACAAGTTAAACTACCCCAGTCATTTCCAAACATCTCCTCAACTTAACTCTCTGTAACCAGATAGGGTTCTGCACAATGCCTGGCCTTTGGGCAGAATGTCTACTCACTCTTTGCCTTCATTTTCTTAAAAAAAAAAAAAAAATCCAGGGATTTCCCTGCTGGTCCAGCAATTAAGACTCCGCACTCCCAATGCAGGGGTCCTGGTTCGTTCCCTGGTCAGGGAACTAGATCTCGCATTCTGCAACTAAAGATCCCGTGTGCCACAACTAAGACCCGGCACAGCCAAATAAATAAATAAACAAAATATTAAAAAAGAAAATCCAGGTAATTGCTAGGGTACTTAGTGAAATAACAACTTTTCCCATCGAGTTCACAGTATTTCTAGCCCTATGCTATATTCTGGAGCAGGGTTTTCTGTGAAAAATTAAGGGTACCCTTTCTTGTGCCCTGAACATGATTATATTTTAGTGATATGTTTTTCCTATGTTGTGTGCCTCACGCTCCCTTCTTCAGACTATTCTCTCAGCATCAAAGCACTAAGCATCTTTGAGAGTATATAGGTTTCCTAGGGATGTCATAACAAATTACCACAACCTGGTGGCTTGAAACAATAGAAAGTTATTCCCTCATAGATCTGGAGATTAGAAGTCTGAAACCAAGGTCTCAGCAGGGCCACGGGCCTCTGAAGACTGGGGGAGGATCCACTCCGCGCCTCTCTCCTGGCTTCTCGTGGCTGCCGGCAATCCTTGGTGTCCCTTGGCTTGCGACTGTCCTCCTATCTCTACCCCCATCCTCACACCGCCTTTTCCTCGGAGCCTGAGTGTGTCAAGTCTCCCTCTCCGTTCTCTTATAAAGACATTAGTCATCAGATTTAGGGCCCATCCTAAATTCAGGACGATGTTATCTCAAAATCCCTAACTTGATTACATCTGCAAAGACCTTATTTTCTAAAAAGGTCCCATTCTCAGATAGCAAGGCTTAGGACTTAGAAATATCTTTTGGGGGCCACTTCAATCCCCTGCAAGAAATGAGTTGGAAACTAGAGTACAGAACTCAGAAGGACAGGCAGCAAATGCTGAAGAAACACTTCCCATATTTCCTCAGATGACCTAAGCCATCAGGAACGCATTTACCCTCAAACTAGCTCCCAAGTTGGTGTCCTGGATTTCCTTTGTATAATATGATTTGATGCACAAAACGGAGAAAGGAAATGTCGGTGAGGAATGTTTTTGTCTGCAGATAATATGAGATACAAACACAGTGGCTAAACAAGGAGGAGGTCATTTTTCCTCATGTATCAGGGAATCTGGAAATAAGTAGTTGCTGTTGATGGCTCAGTGGCCTAAGCCTGTCAGGGCGTCTCTATTACTTTCTTGGATATTTCTTCATGTCTGTCACTTCACAAGATGGCTGATTCAGCTCCACGTTACAAATATATATTCAAGGCAGAAAGAAAAAGACAATGGTAGTTTTTTTTTAAAGATTTATTTATTTATTTATTTAATTTATTTTTGGCTGCTTTGGGTCTTCTTGCTAGGTGTGGGCTTTCTGTAGTTGCGGCGAGTGGGGGCTACACTTCATTGTGGTGCACAGGCTTCTCATTGTGGTGGCTTCTCTTGTTGTGGAGCATGGGCTCTAGGCACACGGGTTTCAGTAGTTGTGGCATGCTGGCTCTGTAGTTGTGGCACACAGGCTTAGCTGTTCCATGGCATGTGGGATCTTCCCGGACCAGGGATCGAACCCATATCCCCTGCTTTGACAGGTGGATTCTTAACACTGTGCCACCAGGAAAATCCCGACAATGGTAGTTCTATATATATTTTATCCAAAAAGGCAAAGTTTTCCCTTGAGCCCCTGGCAGACATTCATTTGCATTGCACTGGCCAGAGCTATGTCCATGAGTATCTCTAACTGCAGTGGACACAAGGAGTAGGAGTATTGAACTTCCCTGGGCTGTAGTGTGGAGGAGGCAGGGAAGAGGGCAGTGAGGCTGTCTATCAGTTATGCTGATGAACAGAACTGCCAAAGGGAGAGGGGACTCTTCTGTTATTTTTACAATACATCTTTTCATATACCAAGATCAAGAAACAGAGGGTATGAAAAACAGTGGGCTAGTAGAACAGGATTCCAATGCTAGTTTTGCAATTATTCATCTTTAACTATAGGTGATCTGAACTTACTAGGCCTCAGTTTACCTCATTGCGAACAAGATGCTAGACTGAATAGCCTCTGATATCATCTCTGATTCTGAATGCCTGTGATTCTTTTTTTTTTGTTTTGTTTTTGTTTTTGTTTTTGTTTTTTTAATAAATGTTAGGGGCTAACATGATTATTTATGAGGAATAAACAACTTTGCTCAGCAATTCTTTTTATTTTATTTTATTTTATTTTATTTTATTTATTTATTGGCTGCGTTGGGTCTTCGTTGCTGCACGTGGGCTTTCTCTGGTTGCTGCGAGCAGGGGCTACTCTTCATTGTGGTGCGCAGGCTCCTTGTTGTAGTGGCTTCTCTTGTTGTGGAGCACGGGCCCTAGGCGCGTGGGCTTCAGTAGTCGTGGCACATGCGCTCAGTAGTTGTGGCTCATGGGCTCTAGAGCACAGGCTCAATAGTTGTGGCGCATGGGCTTAGTTGCTCCGTGGCACGTGGAATCTTCCCAGGGCAGGGCTCGAACCCGTGTCCCCTGCATTGGCAGGCGGATTCTTTACCACTGCGCCACCTAGGAAGTCCGCCTGTGATTCTTTTAATCCTTTATCAAGAAGGTATTTCTTTTTAGTCCTTTTATAATTCCGGTGATGGATTTGCTACATCTAGAAGCATAGATTACCACTGATGGAATCAGAAGGCACTATGGAGATAACGTAGTAAACAACTACCTTATTCTATGAAATATGGTTATACTGGTGCTAGGGGAAGAAAAGTTAACCTTTCTATTTTACTCTTTATTTATTTGTTTGGTTTTTAAACAGGGTATGTCAACCTGTTCAGAATACAGGCAAGCTATATAATGGCTACAATCATTAAGAGGTTTATTTATTTATTTTCAAAATTTTGTTTATTTATTTATTTCTTTTTGGCAGCACCGCAAGGCTTTCAGGATCCTAGTTCCCTGACCAGGGATTGAACCCATGCCCTTGGCAGTGAAAGCATGGAGTCCTAACCACTGGACCACAAGGGAATTCTCTAAGAGGTTTATTTTAAAGTAATTGCAAAATTAGATGAGAGTCTAGTAATTTCTGAAATGGTACTTTTTGAGGTTGTCAAATGAGCCTCTGCCTTTTTTGAAGCCAAAGGTGCTGCCCTTACTCAGGGCATCCCTGAGTCACTTGCCTGCAGGCTGCCTTCTTTCCTTGGTGGGCCCTGCTGAGTAAGATATTCTTTTTCTTGGGTAGGAGACGTCCCTGCTCTAGAGTTCCTTGAAGGACTGACTCATGAGGCTGTTCCGATGAGGTTGTATGATTTTCCATAAAAGTACATGAGCTCAATCAGGCAGAAAATGAGGCCTTCAAATTCAATCAGAGATTGTGGCAGCATCTCTATCTGCTTTTCCAAAACTCCATGAGACAGGGTTTCACTTCATATGCTATGAAAATTCAATAAGCAGGGAGTGGTTTCAATCATTTAGGGCAGCATGACTAAAATTGGCCTTGGAGAGCCCACAGATGGCATCTGCCAGTCATTAGAACTCTGACAATTTAAAAAGCACACAAGGAGGTGAAATATACATTCTGCTGGAATTGTGCTTAAAATACTTTTTAGCCAACATGCAAACATCGAATATTTGACGTCTATGTAGTAAATGAGAGAAATATCAGTTTAATTAGTCCAGTAGCAAGGTCTATTGCAGCATGCAAGAGTAATGTGGTGAGCTATGCAGAATCCCATCTGTACTGTTTTTGGTTCAGACCCATCCTTCCACATCCACTCTTGTCCTGACAACTAAGTGTATTGCTTCAGCTCTCAGCACCTTGCCTTCAACCAAGGGCATTAAGGCATAGTGTGGCTGAGACATTCCTCCAAATTTTTCCTCTCTCTATTAATCTGCAGTGTGGGTAAGTAATTCTAGGCTCCCTAGTGAGAGGCTTAAGGAAGTGATGTTCAAACTCTTTTGGTCACATAAGGAAAAACAATTTAAAATGTTTTTAATTTTCATTAGGAAGAAAGATATACCCTTCACGTGGTTTTAATCTGACATCTATAAATTTTGATCATAAGTATAAATTATATTTAAAGAATATAATTCTTGAAGTAGTTCCAAAGAATATAATTTGGAACGTGTTGATAACACTGACTCTTAAAAATGAAATGGTTGTTCCTTAAAGACTAAAAATAGAGCTACCGTATGATCTTGCAATCCCATTTGTGGGCATATATTAGGAAAAAAACATAATTCCAAAAGATATGTGCACCCCAATGTTCATAGCAGCACTATTTACAATAGGCAGAACATGGAAGCAACATAAATGTCCATCAACAGAGAAATGGATAAACAAGATGTGGTACATATACACAATGGAATATTACTCAGCCATAAAAAGGAATGAAATTGTGCCATTTGCAGAGACATGGATGGACCTAGAGACTGTCATACTGAGTGAAGTAAGTCAGACAAAGAAAGACAAATATCATATGATATTGCTTATATGTGGAATCTAAAAAAAAAAAAAGGTACAAATGAACTTATTTGCAAAACAGAAATAGAGTCACAGATGTAGAAAACAAACTTATGGTTACCGGGAGGATAAAGGGAATGGAGAAGGATAAATTGGGAAATTGAGATTGACATATATACATTACTATATATAAAATAGATAACTAATAAGGACCTACTGTATAGCACAGGGAACTCTTCTCAATACTCTGTAATGGCCTATATGGGAAAAGAATCTGAAGAAGAGGGGATATATGTATATATATAACTGATTCATTTTGCTGTACAGCAAAAACTTACATAACATTTTAAGTCAACAATACTCCAATAAAAATTAAAAAAAAATAAAATGGTTACTTCAGTCTTTTAAATGTATCCAGTAGAATTTAGATAATTAAATAATTTTATATTTAGGATTATTATTATTATTTTGTTTTGGCATGTGGGATCTTTGTTCCCCAATCAGGGATCGAACCCAGGCACCTGGCAGAGAAAGTGCTGAGTCCTAACTATTGGACCACCAGGGAATTCCCGGGATCATTTATTTTTAAAATACAGGAACATGTTCCTCTTAATTGTATGAAATTTTATATTTTTTTAATGTGAACTCATATTTCCATTTCACTTTTTCATATTTTTATGTTCTTTTATTAATCACTCTATAACTGTTTAAAAAGAATATGTGTATACATTTAAGTATAAAAGTTTTTAAAACTGCTGTGACAATAGATTCTCATTTTTATTGTTTATAATAATCTGAATTAAGGTAATTATTAGTAGTAAACAATTAACCCAAACAGCATTAATTATTGCACATTTGAAAACATATTTGTTAAGAATGAAAAGCAAGGGCTTCCCAGGTGGCACAGTGGTTAAGAATCCGCCTGCCAATGCAGAGGACACAGGTTTGATCCCTGCTCCAGGAAGATCCCACATGCTACGGAGCAACTAAGCCCATGTACCACAACCATTGAGGCTGCGCTTTAGAGCCTGTGAGCCACAACTATTGAGCCCATGTGCTGCAACTACTGAAGCCCACATGCCTATAGCCCATGCTCTGCAACAACAGAAGCCACAGCAATGAGGAGCCCGTGCACCACAACGAAGAGTAGACCCCACTCACTGCAACTAAAAGAAAGCCCGTGCACAGCAAAAAAGACCCAACACAGCCAATAAAAAGAAAGAAAGAAAGAAAAAGAAAGAAACGAAGAAAGAAAGAGAAAGAATGAAAAGCAAAATTGCAGTGGAAATGTATTTCTTACTAAGATGAATAGAGCTTTTAAAAAATTAGTTAATAAATCCATGAACAAATATTACATTTGTTAGAATTAAACAGGGTTCAACCTTAAGGTGATGGGTATTTTTTGTTTTTGTGGTTGTAAGCACTAAGAAAACTTGTTTGCACAAATAGATGAGAATGGAAGGAATTTTATTATAAAAATATCACTCAATTCCTTTAACATTTTCTGAGTTACATAGCTGTATAGGGATCCAACCCAGGAAAGGTATTTCTGGTGATTTGTTCTTTGATAACTAGATTAGGTCCTCCTTTAATTTTGTTGACAGTGGTGATTTGGAAACCACATGACTCACAAAGGAATTTGTTAGCCACTAGTATAGTTATTCACTTTCTCAAAATTGTCCCAGTATTTCAATTTGGTCTTTGATTTGTTGCCCTGGTGGTTTTTACTCCCCAGAAGAAGGGCCAGGATACGATTCAGGAGGCCAACTAAGCCACACTAAGTGGCCAATGGCTCTTCTTTCTTGTGCTGTCTTCATCCAACTACACAGGCAAGAAATCGTACAGACCAAGAAGGTGGTACAAGGTGGACGCAGATTTGTATTCAGGCCTGGGTACTACACATTGACAATCTGGAACAATCTGGATTACAAAGAATAGGAAAGAATATGAGAAACAGGCCTTTGGAGAAATTATTTGAAAAAAAATATTTTGTCAGGAATAGCAAAGGCATAGGAAGACATTAGTTATCAATACACAATTCAGAGAAAGATTAAAATTGTTCAATGTTCTGCCACAGAACAAAACTGGCATCAACAGGAGAAACTTTTAACAACTATTACTGCCCAACAATGCAGTGAGTAGCCATTTGACATGGTGAATCCTCCCCACCCCTCTGACCATTGGAAATGATAAAGCAGAAACTACATTATTTTCCGCGGGGATGCTATAGAGAAAAGCATTACGCAGTGGGGTCTCCCAAATGACCTATAGGGACCTTCCACTTTTGAGGTCCTAAGTACCTTAGTCAAAAGAAAGCAGAAATTCCTAGCAGCAGGAGTAACATATTACTATTTCAGCAACTACACTGAAATAGTAATATGTTGTCTGTTCATAAGATGTATTGCTAGTTGTGTAGTGTAGTGGAACATAATTTGAACTCTTTCTTGGATAGTGTGGACGATTTGCATGAATTAGCCACTCTCCTCTGTCTAATCCCCTTTGTGGCCAGGGGCATGCAATTCTGAGACCGCTGAGTTTGGAAGCACAGTCCGTGGCTAAGTCACAGAACCAAGCCAGGCCGCCCACTTGGGGATCAAAGCAAGAAACTTGGCTGTGCTCAACCAGTTCTCTGACCAAGTTAGCTAATCCCATATCTTCCCTGACAGTTAATCTCAAATCGGGGATTGAGCTTCATTTATATGCTACACTTGATGCTAAGACCCAGAGAAGCCAAACATGTAGTTATCTAGCTAGGTATCTGAATGATAATTGTGGACGTCTCCAGCAGTTCTGAGTCATCTTAAAAAAGGGTTTCTCTGGGCTGCCATTTGCCCACTTGCAGTTTATATCTCCAGGTGTTACAATGAATACATTCATTTGTTCTGCATTTTAAAATGTACAGCATGCTTTCATGTGCAATTATCTCACTTAATCTCATCAAATACTCCACTTGATCCATCTGTTCCTGTGCATCACCCCCCAAACCAAAGGCTCCAAATGATAAATGGATAATTCGCCAAACTGAGTTTCAAAATTCATGTACAATGCTTATAAGTGCATACAAATACATTTTTATGTAAATAAAATATTATTTAATTTGGAATGTTTTATTTCAATTTTTAATACATATTTTATTATTTTTCATTATTATTATATTTTGGCCGCACCACACAGCATGTGGGATCTTAGTTCCCCAGCCAGGGATCGAACCTGTGCCCCCTGCAGTGGAAGTGCGGAGCCTTAACCACTGGACTGTCAGGGAAGTCCCTCAATATTTAACTTACATAAATTTTTATTTATGTAGAAATGTAACTTCTACAAAACAATATGTGCTCATTCCAAAAAATCAACTCTCCCAAAGTTTATAAAATAAAAGTTCTCCTCCTTTTCTCCCCATTCCTAGAATTCCACTCCTCAGAAATAAGAATGATTAACTAATTAATCCTTAAAGACCTTTTAAATACATATACAAACATATTTTCTGTATTACATGCTGGGATGTAGCATGCATTTTTTTGATTTAAGTAGTTACTTTTATCAAAAAGATATACAGATTATAAAGAGTCAAATTTTTCTCCAGAGCTTGTTGAGGAGTCAGCAGTCCCCAGACACCACCCTCCTCCTCATTTCCGGAGGCAATGTCTTCAAAAATGTTTAGCTATTTATCTTGGTATTTACAGTTACATTTCTTGGTAGTATGTTTATATTGCTATTTTTCTTTTCAGTTTAGGCATTATGTTCTGACATCCCCACCTCACTCAACACACACACCCCTTCACCTTATTCCTATCCTATAGACACAGTTATAGAGTATTTCGAGTAGATCAGTATTTAGTAATTACATAATTATGAGTATGCGTGGGCTATTTGCATCTGATCAATGTGGAATTCTGTGATTAGTTTTCCTTTCCTGCAACTCTTTTTGTTTCCCTAAACTTAATAACTGTCTTTAAAAAACAAACAAAAACTTGTTTGCCTGCTTGTTTTTCAATGGACTTGTCACGAATGCATCCCTAAATTCTCCCAAACCAGCATAAATCTAAACTCAATATGTCTAAAGACAGACATTTCACCAATGTTGTTTTTTTAAAGGACACTCTTTGATAAATATGTTAAGAAAATATACATTTTAAAAGGAAATTTGAGTCAATCTATTCTGACTTTCCATATACATAAGCATATCATTCATATAGTATATACGCTTTATATTAGTCATTTATTTGGGTTGAATATGTCATACTAAATTATGACTGCATTTTACCCATCCTTCTCTGAGCATTTTTTACTGTTTTGCATGTGACCAGTGCTCAATAAAATTTCCAAGTAGATACCAGATAAAATACGTCTCAAGGGTCAATGATGACTAGCAAAGTTACTACAATTTTCCTTGACTCTGTGCTTTCCACACATCTCAGCAACAACAACAAAATACCTCGAGGTAACAGAATCTTCCAAAACCTGTGAAACACATTTGTATTCTGTGAAGCCCTTTGGGAAAGCTCTTGTTGAGTTGGAAGGGTTAGAAATCCAAACCATAGTGATTCTAACAGAAAGAATTCTCACTCATCTATCTCAGACAGGTACTTACGAGTAGCTGAAATCTGCCTCTCTCTCTTCGTCATCCCCCCTCCTTGGGCCCACTTCAATCTATATCTCGCAAACCCAGTGTGCAAATAATATGCATATTTTCTGGCCCAGGTTTTTTGTCTTTCCAACCCCTTTCATTTCTCTTCCTGTAATAACCAGTTCCTATTGTTGCCTATTGTTGCTTTGACTTGCTCTATAACTGCCTCTAAATCAACAGTGTTCCCGACCTGTAGAGCTGGAGTGGCCTGAGGAAGGAATGAAAATCCACTTGCTCTAGCAAAGCGTTCAAGCCCAGCAACCCAAATCCCCTGAAGCAGAGTACATCTCTGGTGTACACGTTATAATGAGATGGGGCGACTACACTTACTCCACAAAGTGTTTTTTTACCTTGAACCGCAGGTAAATTCCGACAATTGTCAGAATGAGGATGACCTACTGCGGTGTGCCCTCAGCTATGCACGTGGATTTTTCAAACCTGCAAAGTATCTACTTACATGATAGATGAAAGAATGACGACGAGAAAACAATTAGAAGGTTTCACATGCATCTTGATAGTAACCTATTTCATTTCACTTCAAAAACCCTTTTTAGATATTCCTCGGTTGCTGTTATCTACACATGTAGATAAGTTCTTCAATTCAAGCCCTCTTCCCCAGTTCTTTACTCACACAACGTGGATGGAGTAGCACAAGCTCAAACACATCTGGTTGAGTGGGTGTAGTTGACTTACGGCCCAATTTCATAGTTCTCTCCCCAAGACACACCCATAAGTTCTACCCCATGACTGCTTTCAGCATCTGTAGTGTGGTTAAAAGTGGGTTTCCGGGATGTATAAGAGTATGATTAAGTGTTTGTGTATGCAGGCTATATCACGGTCCTTATTTAAAGGACTTCATGACAGAATTTTTATCAGGCATTCCAATAACCCAAAGTGATAAATGCTCACATTTTCATTACTAACCAGTGGGAAGCATTTCTATAAATTATGAGACTCTAAGCTCTCAGTCTGTTTTGACTAAAATTGTGTATATATAGTGCCTTGTACCTGTTTGGTGCTCAATATTATTTGCTGTATGAATGAATCATCGTAATCAATTTAGTATTAGTCAATGTCAGTAAGAATTTATCAATTGCCTTCTCCATTGGAGCACTAAACTACATAGATTCCTAAATACCAAATCAATGGACACGTCTTAACTCTTAATGGTCTGCTCTGTTCATTTCAAATGTTAATTACTCCCCTGTCCTCAGTGATTTCATTCTCTTCATGGCCTCTTTTTCTATCAGCAATTATTTTCTGTTGTCTCGTTGGTCTTCTTCATGGGCTGCTCTTCTTTTACTCACTTTGTAAATGTTAGTGTTTAGAGTTTCTAACAGCATCTGCTCTTCACACTCTAAATTCTTCCCTGGGGACATCCCGTCCAAGATCATTATCAGTTATAGAGTGCAAGTGGCACGTAAGAGAATGAGAAAGGCTGCAGGAGACCAGAGTTTCTCTTTTTTTTGTATGACAGGTAGGTCATCCTGAGCAGGTATGGTGGCTCAAGGACGTTAGGGCTGATGTCTGGGTGCCTGTTGGTGTCTCTCTCATGGTCAGTCACAGTACAGCTGCTGCAGCTCCAACAATAAAACCTGCAGATATGCAGGCATCAGGAGAACAGAAAAAGGACAAGAGCTAGTAGAGTCTGTCACCCTTCTTAGGAGTACTTAAGTAATCTCCACTCAATAACATGAGCTTTTTTTCATTAGCCAAAACCCTGTCATATAGCTACACCCATCTGCAAAAACACTGGGAAATAAAATTTGTTTTATTTTTAAAATTGGAGTTCTGTTAGTAAGGAAGAAGAGCTTTGACAACATTTATATTCTCATAACTCTCAAATTATTGCTTTAACCCTGACCTCTACTCCGGATTTATTTATCCAAATGTTTATCGGACATCTACACCAGCACAAAAAGTCACAGTGGCCTCTCAAACCCAACAGGTCTAAATCCCTAAACTTTATCTGTATATTCTACTGGATTTCCTTCCCTCACCATCCCAGCTACATTCACTGAGTCAACCACACTTATTTTATACCTATTGTATAGGCAACATGCTAGGATCTGTATGTTGCTAGGTGCCATGCTGGGAGGTGCCTTCACAAGAGTGAATGAGACATATTGCTTACCTGAAGGAATCTAGAAGATACCTAAAGGAACTCACAAGAGGAGGATGTCAGGTGCTGCCAAGATTCACTTTCCGGACTGTCCTTCCTTCTCCCTGTTGCTGGGAGTGTTGGATGCTTGCTCTCCCAGAATTGCTCTCAGCTAAGAAGGGCTTCCTTGCCCACAGTCAAGCACACTTCCCAGGAGCAGCTGATTGAAGTAAGAGAGGAAAGCCACTGCTCTCTTGCCTTAAGGTGGAGCAAAGATCAACTATGTCAGCTCTAGAGTTGACTATGGGGTCAGCTGAGGCTTATAGAGTGACTGCATCACAATTCCTTCGCTCTTTCTGCTCAATCTTACTTCATTCAGTCACCCTCCAGTATTGCTCCTGAGAGGGTTCCCCAGGAAACTTTCTGAACGTGAATCTTTATGTAAGAGTCTGTTTGCCAGAGAATCTGATATGCAACAGGGTAGCAGGAGTGGAACTAGGAAGCAGAAACTAAAATGGCATTTTGGAGCTGGGTGACTGGTAATATGTATCCCATCACTCAGGTATCCGGTGCACTAGTGATAACCCTGGCATGCTGCAGTGGTACTACTGTTACAACTATGGCAGCTCCTGAACTGGAATGGGATCATGGTGGATAGGACTGCACTTGGTCTTGGAGAAGTTTTGGGAAATGGTTATTTTGAAAATTGAATTAGAGGACTATTGTTGTGGGCAACTGCTGCACTGGAGAAAGACAATGACAGGCTGAGGAAGATGAATCAACAATTCAAGGTAAAGTGTAAAGGGCAGAGGGTCTTGTCAGCAAATAAACTCTCATCTGCAGCCAGGGGGCAGAGAAGGATGAAGATCAGGTCCATAACTGAACTATAAGAGTAGCAGAATTTTAGAGAAGGTTAAATTCTCAATCTCAGTATTCAGGCTAAACCAAGTTCAGAGTGTTAACTAGAAAAGAGTGGGACCCTAAAACTGGGATGGGAACATCTGGGTCAATGCATTAAAAAAATCTTGCATTTTCAGATCCCTCTGTATCTGCTGGTTTCACAGAAGTGGCCCACTACTCCCTAGGAAAGCCTAGTTCTCTCTCCTCTTTGCTTATAGATGATGGTGAGTGTTCGCCTTACAAGACAACATGAACTCCCTTCAGGAGGTACACCCACCCCTCTTCCTGGACAGAGAAGGATAACTGTGGCTAAGTCAGACATAATACAGGTGAGGAAGCCCTGAGTCTGCTAAGACAGGAGATGGACTACACCACAAAGAAGCTGCAGAATCTACCCAGGGCTGTGTGTAAGAGACTAAAGATGCTTATCAAGGAGGGAAGAACATAAAGTTATAAAAGGAAAACTTTGTCAATACAGTAGCACTGTCCTGTGATATAGGACTTATTACCCTGACAAGGACCCCAAGAGCCTTGGCAAAAGTGATGGTCCATGCTTAGTGACGTATAAATGCCAAGATGGCCATGACTGACGGTTGAAGAAGGTATTTGAAAGGCTCAGAAATGTGGCACACTGGTAGATAAGGCTACAAAGCCCAATAGCCAACTCTGTTCTGCGAGTTGGCCTAGAGGATACTCCATTTACCAAAGTGATAAAAATGCATTGGTGAGAATGGCCCCAGTATACTGAGGTGCTCGGTGATGGTTATTCTCTATTGGCCTGGACTGACTGTAAGGAGGTGCTCTTACAGAACTGGGCTTCCTAATAGCAATGAGGATGATGAGAGCCCAGAAATAGGGGCTGGGTGCAGTGCTTAGCCAGAAGAAGCCAGGTAAGTACAATTTCATAATGAGTAGTGAGGTTGGAGGGGCAGCCAAGAGAGCCTGACCTGTCGAGAGCTATGGAGAAGGTTAATAGAACATAGCATCCCCAGGGGCAAGACTGAAGGGCAGTCAACAAGGGTCTTGTGCAATCAGCTTACTAAAAGAAACTAAAGATGAATGTCGGAAGGCTGAGGGCAACTGCACCCCCAAAGAGTCATGATTTCTTTCCCAGTTTATAGGCTGGATCCCTAGTAAGAAGGATGCTGTTTCTGATCCAAATATCTGTGAGGTGATGCACAAAAGATGAAATATCTCCTATGAGCACGTACACCTCAAACGCAAACCCACACATCACAAGTCATAATCCCAAAGCAGTTCTCAACGTGAGACTTTACCTCACATACTCTACTTGAAATAAAAAAAAAAAAATGAAGCATAAGAAAAAAGAAAGAACATATTGAATAGGGTTTGTAATTTCAGAGTGAGATATACAATAGACCTCGCATTTCTTTCTCTCTCTTTTTTTTCCACTATAACTTAGATTGGACTGGAGATTTCCAAAAATGACCCTGCCAGGAGAACCACAAGTCTGACTGGCTGAAGAGTAAGGGATAGGGCAATGAATGGGCTAAGGTAGAGCGGTGAGGGGGAAGGGAAGGGAAGAAAGCATTCCTTGAACTGAGCCCTTTGGGATGCCTGACAACCATGTTTATGTAGACCATGGGCTGAATCACCAATTACTTGATTTAACATTCAAGTACCTGCTGTGGGCCAGGCACTGTCTGGGTTCTGAGAAGTCAAAGTTGAATAAGGCACTGTCTATGCCCTCCTGTTGCTTCTATCAAGAAACCAAGACCAGTAAACCAAAGATTACGTTACAGTGTGACTTTGAATTGATCAAAAGGAGATGGTGTTTCAGTAGTGGCTTGGCCATGTGCTGGCTCTGTGGCTTTGTCATATCATTTTTCTTTTCTGTATCTAAGGAAAATATCAGTACCAACCTATGAGGGTCATTTTTGAAGATACAATGAAGTACAGCTCATAAAATACTTAACGGAGTACCTAGTGCATTGTCAGTGCTCTGTTTATGTTTGCTGTTATTCTTATTGTCGTTGTTATTAGCAAGTTGAGAAATGCTCTGAAAAAAATATTGTTAGCCAATCTACTAATGATTTAGACTCTAGTTTCTAGGCATTAATTAGGAAACAAAAGTGCCTAAAGCTACAATGCCTTTGATCTCCAAGTAAGACTCTCAGTCTTCTACAGGACAGTTTTGTCCTTTATGTTTTAATGAAGCTAAACAACAAACAAACAAAAAAAGCTTCTCTTTATCTCCATGCAGCATCTTCCCACCCATTAACTGAGCCATTCATCCTTTCACTCATGTTCACGCACTCAAACTGCACTTCAGTGAGTGCCTACTCGCCTCTGAGCAATGCACTAAGTACAGGGGACACCAGGAAGAAAAACAGTCCTTGTCCTCAAAGAGCACTCTCTCTTTTCATTCAACCACAACCCTACGAGTTATAGATTATTAGGTTCTTTTTTCAAACAGATGAATTCTCAGCTTGGAGAGGTTGACTCATTCATCCAATGTCTGACAGCCAGAAAGTGGCAGGGTCAGACTTGGGGCCAAGTCCTTTGATTGACTGTGAAGCCTTTGCTTTCTTTCTGTACCCGACGGGAGGGGGTGTCCAGGTACAAGGAATGATCAATATTCTTGTGATGAAGCATACTTCTAATAATAATAAGTAAAACAAAAGGAGCAATATCTTTGCTTATATCTATAACCTGAAGTCTGAGATGTGGTGTTAAACCAGGTCACAGCAGCCCCCTACCCACAGTGGCACCAAGAGAGACTTTCGTGGGAAGACGTTTGGAGCTGCTGTTGGCAGAACAGCTGGAGATGGTAACCAGGACCATTGTTCTGGTCTCTGGTCTCTTTAACGTAAAAAATATGAAGTTGGAATAGAGCAGTCATCTTAATAGACCACGAGTTTATGATTAGCTGGTTGGGCACAGACTACATGTAGAGAAGAAACTAAAAATAAAGGAAAACTCAGGCATCAAATGGGCCTGGTATTTTCAAATTTGCCAGTGCTGTCTGAAGAACCCTTAAGGCCGAATCCAAGGGTGCGTCAACACTACCTGTGCCCAGAGCACAACTGAACAATGCAACTTTGAGACCAGACAGACTCTGGATGGGCCTTACGGGAAACCCTTATGGAAAACTTAACTATCAAGAAAACAGCAGGTGAGGAACAAACCTCATCCTTAGATTATACAAACTTTGGGGGTTTTGTTTAAAGGATAAAAGAAAAACGAACGTCTCCTGACCTTCCACTGTAACCACCAAAACTGACTCTGCCTTTCCAGGAACCAGAGAAGGCTACCATGACGAATCTGCCCAAAAAAACAAGGTGCACGCGTGTGTAAGCATGACCTCTGTCAAACATTTCTGTGATTAATAAATACCCTGAAAATTGAAATTCAAGACCCATTAGGTTTTAGTCCTTAGTCCTGCTTCCTGAAAATGGTTAAAATACTCTTCGATTTTGATTTGACACACTTCCCCTCCCATCCATTTAGAAACGGCAGAGCACCGCACGTTTCCAGGAAAAGAGCGTCAGTTTTCAGATTGCCCGTGAAAACAACCAGTGACATTAGTTGCACTTCCCTTGAGTCTTTGGTGGGGGGGTGGGGGCCAGGAGGTGAGGGATAGCAGGATGGGAAGGCCATCAGGGAAGCTAATAAAGATGCAGATACCCTCTTTCTAGACAGCACTAGATGAAGTGCCCGCTCTCTGATGGATGAGATCAATGCAGGTAACTTAACGGAGTAATTCATTCTCTGAATGATTTCTTTAAACAAGAAGCCTTAATTATCTGTTGTGGCTGACTCTACTGACTAAATTAACCAAATAACCACAAGCTTTGCCTTTCTTTTTCTGTCTCGGGTAGATAATCATTTTAAAAATAAGCGAAAGCTGCTGTGCTAATTACAGCATGGTCTGAAAAGACCTTAAAGAATAACAAACTCCAGAAACAAATGCTGTAGAAGATGTGAGTAAAGATGTTTCCATTCAATCCCATTGCAGAACTGTGCCCAGTTCTCCCAGAAAAAGTGTTCACTTAGCTTGATTTAAATAGAGATTAGGTAGTGAGCAGATGGAGCTTATTTGAGGCCGTTTGGCGGGCTTGCCGGTTGGACTGAGTCGGTGGAGACTGGGTGGGGAGACAGCAGGGAGGAGGGCTGGAAAGAGGAAAGCAGGGTTTTCCAAGCAGAGCAGCTGTTTCCAAAAATCCTTCACTCCCATAAAATACTGGAACCTGGAACTGGATCTGAATTTGGATTTCAGGAAACCAAAATCATAAAATATGTTTGGCCTTGCTCTATTACATAAGCAGAAAGAATGTCAAAGCCAAGTGGAGACAGAAAGGTCGAGGTTCTTAGGGGATCTAGAAAATCCCCTAAACCAAACCAAGCTTCAGTCCTCACCTTCTCCCAAACTTCCTTGTCAGTAATTCCAGGTAGAAAAAAGAAAATTCATATTCTTGTGTAGAGATGGTTAGATTAACCCTGTCCAAAAGAACTTCCTGTTCTATAACTCTGCACCGTCTGTTGCAGCAGCCACTACTTACATGTGACAATTGAGCGCTTGAAATCAGTATAAGGTTTTTTTCTTCACTGTAGTCAAATAAAAGTTTAGTAAATAAAAAAGAATGGGGATAGATTTTTTTTAAAAAAATAGTAAATCTACCTTCTAAAGATACCCAGTGCAATAGGAAGGAAAGTTTAGAAACTGGTATTTCCCAGTATGAGCTTTCTATTAGGGCTTGATGAGTACAGACATAGCAAAAGACAGGAAATAGGTGAGTGATAAACGATGAGAAATGCAGAGCTCAGAGACCAGGTCTATCAGTTGTTTTTGGTCAATAAGTTAAAAAAAAAAAAATCAGGGCTGTGAAGATCCAAGGGTTCCCAAATCTGTTCCAAAGACTCAAACTGGTCAGGAATAAAGTTTAACACAAATGGTAATGACACAGACACATTTTCACAAAGCTAGGTTTAGTAACGTTCTTTGGTGCTAAACTTTCTTACCCTTCATGAAATCATGGTGAGAGTAGATGGCACTTTTCAATGTCCCTATTTGACAAAACTAAAAGTTGATGAAGCTTATCATATCGAATATGTATTTAAACTGTTACTGGATGATGAAATGTAAAAATCCATGAACTGCTAATTTAGTTAACATCTTATTTTACAAATGAGGAAACTGAGCACTGGGAAGGTTGAGGGACTTGCCCCCGCCCGACTCCACTCCCCCAGAAACAATGCAAGTCCCGCTGGTCATCTCGCCACGCCTCTTCCCCGTACCCACCATCACCTCGGTCACCTCACAGGCAAGACCAGAGCTCGGAGGCAGGCTCATAAAATGTCTACTCCACGGAGGCTTTCAATTTCTTTTTTTTTTTTTTTTTTATTATTATTTTATTTTATTTTTTTTGGGGGTACACCAGGTTCAATCAATTGTTTTTTTTTACACATATCTCCATATTCCCTCCCTTCCTTGACGCCCCCCCCTCGATTCCCCCCCACCCTCCCTGCCCCAGTCCTCTAAGGCATCTTCCATCCTCGAGTTGGACTCCCTTTGTTATACAACAACTTCCCACTGACTATTTTACAGGTGGTAGTATATATATGTCTGTACTACTCTCCCGCTTCTTCTCAGTTTCCCCTTCACCCCCCGCCCCCTCCCATACCTCGAGTTCTCCAGTCCATTCTCTGTATCTGCTTCCCTGTTCTTGTCATTGAGTTCATCAGTACCATTTTTAGATTCCGTATATGTGAGTTAGCATACAATATTTGTCTTTCTCTTTCTGACTTACTTCACTCTGTATGACAGATTGTAGTTCTATCCACCTCATTACATATAGCTCCATCTCATCCCTTTTTATAGCTGAGTAATATTCCATTGTATATATATGCCACATCTTCTGTATCCATTCATTTGTTGATGGGCATTTAGGTTGCTTCCATGTCCTGGCTATTGTAAAGAGTGCTGCAATAAACATGATGGTACAAGTTTCTTTTGGGATTATGGTTTTCTTTGGGTATATGCCCAGGAGTGGGATGACTGGATCATATGGTAGTTCTATTTGTAGTTTTTTAAGGAACCTCCAAATTGTTTTCCATAGTGGCTGTACCAACTTACAGTCCCACCAACAGTGCAGGAGAGTTCCCTTTTCTCCACACCCTCTCCAACATTTGTTGTTTCCAGACTTTGTGATGATGGCCATTCTGATTGGTGTGAGGTGATACCTCATTGTGGCTTTGACTTGCATTTCTCTGATGATGAGTGATGTTGAGCATCTTTTCATGTGTTTGTTGGCCATCTGTATGTCTTCTTTGGAGAAATGTCTATTTAGGTCTTCTGCCCATTTGTGGATTGGGTTATTTGCTTTTTTGGTATGAAGCTGCATGAGCTGCTTGTATATTTTGGAGGTTAATCCTTTGTCCGTTGTTTCATAGGCAATTATTTTTTCCCATTCTGAGGGTTGCCTTTTAGTCTTGTTTATGGTTTCTTTTGCTGTGCAAAAGCTTTTAAGTTTCATGAGGTCCCATTCGTTTATTCTTGATTTTATTTCCATGATTCTAGGAGGTGGGTCAAAAAGGATGTTGCTTTGATGTATGTCAAAGAGTGTTCTGCCTATGTTTTCCTCTAGGAGTTTGATAGTGTCTGGCCTTACATGTAGGTCTTTAATCCATTTGGAGTTTATTTTTGTGTATGGTGTTAGGAAGTGTTCTAATTTCATTCTTTTACATGTTGCTGTCCAATTTTCCCAGCACCACTTATTGAAGAGGCTGTCTTTTTTCCATTGTATACTCGTGCCTCCTTTGTCAAAGATAAGGTGCCCATATGTGTTTGGGCTTACTTCTGAGTTCTCTATTCTGTTCCATTGATCTTCCTTTCTATTTTTGTGCCAGTACCATACTGTCTTGATCACTATGGCCTTGTAGTATAGTTTGAAGTCAGGAAGTCTGATTCCACCAACTCCATTTTTCCTTCTCAAGATTGCTTTGGCTATTCGGGGTCTTTTGCGTTTCCATACAAATCGTAAGATTTCTTGCTCTAGTTCTGTGAAAAATGCCATTGGTAATCTGATCGGGATTGCATTAAATCTGTAAATTGCTTTGGGTAGTACAGTCATTTTCACGATGTTGATTCTTCCAATCCAGGAACATGGTATATCCCTCCATCTGTTTATGTCATCTTTGATTTCTTTCATCAATGTCTTAAAGTTTTCTGCATACAGATCTTTTGCCTCCTTAGGCAGGTTTATTCCTAGGTATTTTATTCTTTTGGTTGCAATGGTGAATGGGAGAGTTTCCTTAATTTCTCTTTCTGCTCTTCCGTTGTTCGTGTATAGGAATGCAAGAGATTTCTGTGCATTAATTTTGTATCCTGCTACTTTACTAAACTCATCAATGAGTGCTAGCAGTTTTCTGGTAGAGTCTTTAGGGTTTTCTATATATAGTATCATGTCATCTGCAAAGAGTGATAATTTTACTTCTTCTTTTCCAATTTGGATTCCTTTAATTTCTTTTTCTTCTCTGATTGCTGTGGCTAACACTTCCAAAACTATGTTGAATAACAGTGGTGAGAGTGGACACCCTTGTCTTGTTCCTGTTCTTAGAGGGAATTCTTCCAGTTTTTCTCCATTGAGAACAATGTTGGCTTTTGGTTTTTCATATATGGCTTTTATGATGTTGAGGTAATTTCCTTCTATGCCCATTTTCTGGAGAGCTTTTATCATAAATGGATGTTGAACTTTGTCAAAAGCTTTTTCTGCATCTATTGAAATGATCATATGGTTTTTATCCTTCAATTTGTTGATATGATGTATCACGTTGATTGATTTGCGTATATTGAAGAATCCTTGCATCCCAGGGATAAACCCCACTTGATCGTGGTGTATGATTTTTTTAATGTGCTGTTGCAGTCTGTTAGCTAGTATTTTGTTGAGGATTTTTGCATCTATATTCATCAGTGATATTGGTCTGTAGTTTTCTTTTTTTGTGACATCTTTGCCTGGTTTTGGTATCAGGGTGATGGTAGCCTCATAGAATGAGTTTGGGAGTGCTCCGCCTTCTGCAATATTTTGGAAGAGTTTGAGAAGGATAGGTGTTAGCTCTTCTCGAAATGTTTGATAGAATTCACCCGTGAACCCATCTGGTCCTGGGCTTTTGTGTGTTGGGAGATTTTTAATCACTGCCTCAATTTCTGTACTTGTGATTGGTCTGTTCATGGTTTCTATTTCTTCCTGGTTCAGTCTTGGAAGATTGTATTTTTCTAAGAATGTATCCATTTCTTCCAGGTTATCCAATTGATTGGCATATAGTTGCTTGTAGTAGTCTCTCATGATGTTTTGTATTTCTGAGGTGTCCGTTGTGACTTCTCCTTTTTCATTTCTAATTCTGTTGATTTGCATCTTCTCCCTTTTTTTCTTGATGAGTCTGGCTAATGGTTTATCAATTTTGTTAATCTTCTCAAAGAACCAGCTTTTAGTTTTATTGATTTTTCTTATGGTTTCTTTCCTTTCTTTTTCATTTATTTCTGCTCTGATCTTTATGATTTCTTTCCTTCTGCTCATTTTGGGGTTTCTTTGTTCTTCTTTCTCTAGTTGTTTGAGGTGTAAGGTTAGGTTGTTTATTCGATCATTTTCTTGTTTCTTAAGGTAGGACTGTATTGCTATAAACTTCCCTCTTAGAACTGCTTTTGCTGCGTCCCATAGGTTTTGGGTTATTGTGTTTTCGTTGTCATTTGTTTCTAGATACTTTTTGATTTCCTCTTTGATTTCTGTAGTGATTCCTTGGTTGTTTAATAGTGAATTGTTTAGCCTCCATGTGTTTGTATTTTTTGCAGTTTTTTTCCTGTAATTGATATCTAGTCTCATGGCATTGTGGTCTGAGAAGATGCTTGATATGATTTCAATTTTCTTGAATTTGCTGAGGTTTGATTTGTGACCCAGGATGTGATCTATCCTGGAAAATGTTCCGTGTGCACTTGAGAAGAAAGTGTAGTCTGTCGTTTTTGGATGGAATGTCCTATAAATATCAATTAAGTCGAGATGGTCTAATGTGTCATTTAAAGCTTGTGTGTCTTTATTTATTTTCTGTTTGGATGATCTGTCCATTGATGTAAGTGGGGTGTTCAAGTCTCCCACTATAATTGTGTTACTGTCGATGTCCCCTTTTATAGCTGTTAGCATTTGCCTTATGTATTGAGGTGCTCCTATATTGGGGGCATAGATATTTACCATTGTGATATGTTCTTCTTGGATGGATCCCTTGATCATTATGTAGTGCCCTTCCTTGTCTCTTTTAATAGTCTTTACTTTCAAGTCTAATTTGTCTGATATGAGTATTGCTACTCCAGCTTTCTTTTGACTTCCATTTGCATGGAATATCTTTTTCCATCCCTTCACTTTCAGTCTATATGTATCCCTTGGTCTGAAGTGGGTTTCTTGTAGGCAGCATATAGAAGGGTCTTGTTTTTGTATCCATTCAGCCAGTCTGTGTCTTTTGGTTGGAGCATTTAATCCATTGACATTTAAAGTGATTATTGACATGTGTGTTCCAATTACCATTGTCTTAATTGTTTTGGGTTTGTATTTGTAGGTGTTTTCCTTTTCTTGTGTTTCCTACTTAGAGAAGTTCCTTTAGCACTTGTTGTAAGGCTGGTTTGGTGGTGCTGAATTCTCTTAACTTGTGCTTGTCTGGAAAGCTTTTGATTTCTCCCTCAAATCTGAATGAGATTCTTGCTGGGTAGAGTATTCTTGGCTGTAGGTTTCTCTCTTTCAGGACTTTCAGTATATCCTGCCATTCCCTTCTGGCCTGCAGAGTTTCTGTAGAAAGGTCAGCTGTTATCCTGATGGGTTTTCCCTTATATGTTGTTTGTTGCTTTTCTCTTGCTGCTTTTAATATTTTTTCTTTGTGTTGAATTGTCGTTAGTTTGATTAATATGTGTCTTGGTGTATTTCTCCTTGGGTTTATTCTGTATGGGACTCTCTGTGCTTCTTGGACTTGGTGAATTATTTCCTTTCCCATGTTGGGGAAGTTTTCCACTAGAACCTCTTCAAATATTTTCACAGACCCTTTCTTGTTTTCTTCTTCTTCTGGGATGCCTATAATTCGAATGTTGGTACGTTTAAGGTTATCACTGAGGTCTCTGAGGCTGTCTTCTAGTCTTTTTATTTTTTTATCTTTTTCCTGCTCTGTGGCGTTTATTTCTTCCATTCTATCTTCCAACTCACTTATTCGTTCTTCTGCCTCAGTCATTCTGCTGGTTAGAGCATCTAGAGTATTTTTAATTTCAGTTATTTTGTTATCCATTGCTGTTTGTTTTTCTGAGTTCTTATGAACTGTTTCTTGTACTTTCTCTAATTTGTTATCAAGATTTTGTATCATTTTTACTATCATTACTCTAAATTCTTTTTCAGGCATTTTTCCTATTTCCTCCTCATTTATTTGGTCTTGTGGGTTTTTTTCCTGCTCCTTTGCCTGCATGGTGTTTCTTTGTTTCCTCATGGTTGTCCAAGCTTTTGGGGTTGCTTGTCCTGGTGATAGAGGTGTTTATAGAAGACTGTCCAAGCCTCAGACTAATGTCCAAGTATTGGATTAGACGAATATTCAGTCTAGGAAACACCGGCTATGTCAGGTTCTCCGCAGCCCTTTCCGGTGTCCGAGGCCGTCTGCTGGTGTTCAGCTGGTTCTAGAAATTATGCCTCTTGCAGCTGATAACTGGTAGTAGCAGTTTTCACAGTGGATCTGTCGGAGCCCGGAGACCTGTTGAAAATCTGAGTGTAACGTGCATTTTACTGTCTTTAAAGAGTCCACAAAGACACTTCCTATCCCTTCACCGAGGCTTTCAATTTCAATTTCCCGTTGTTGCTTGGCAGAGTCTGAGTGTCAAATATGAGCGACAACGTTCAAAACGTCTGACTTAAGGGACACCAGGAGCCTACCTATATTCAGCGTCTTGTGTTTCATAGAGCAGGTCTTTAAGATTTTAATACTGTGGGCTTAGTGGGGGCAAATCACATTCCAGAATTCTGTCAGAAATGCCTTTGCACTCGATTGGATTCAGTTTGGGGTGGGGGTGGGGGAGGGATGGTTACGCAGTATTGACATCTCTGTGAGTTCTGTCCTGTCACTTTGTGAGTCGTAGACATGCATTGCATTGTGGCAAGTCATACTTACCAAGTTGCTCTACAAAGTATTATTAGTTTTTACAAAATTAACAAGATTTCCACAGCTCCTAAATTTGGTTTTACATACACAAGCTGATTTGGTGAAATTTATCAAAATAACAGCTGAGCATAAATTATTGGGCTCTAACTGCATTTTTTAAATTGTTGATCAAAACTAACTGATAGATACACTCTGAACTCTATGAAAACTCAGTCCATTACTCATGTGTTTCCCTGTTTCTTTAGTGATCAAGTCCTAGTAGAAATCTCTTATTGAAAAATATCAGTTTTTAGACCTTTCCATTGCACTGGGTGCCACTGGGAGGTAGATTTACCAATAGTTTTTCTTCTACCCAGAATTATGTTCTTTCATCTTTACTAGCATTTTGTTTCACAAGGAAAAAAAGCAAAAAACCAAAACCAAAGCAAAAAAAACCCCTCCAAACCCCCACAAAAGTTAATATGCTGTGTTCATTAGCCATGTATGTACTGACTAGTGAATCAGGCAAGGCAGATACAGAACATTTTTATTGTCAGAGAAAGTCGCGCCACAGCAAAGGTCAGAGTAGACCACTCTGGGTGTGAATGGGTGTGAATTTTTTTTTTCTACCTAGAATTACCTGTTGGGGTTGTGAGAAGGGGAGCTTTAATCTTGGAAGAGTTGTAAACTAAGTTCTCAACATAAGTATATACTAGTTTAATTTTATTTGTTTTGAGAAAGAGAAATATAAAATAGTCAATTCAACTGCGTTTCAAATTAAAAAGAATGAATATAGATTCTCTTATAAAAATTAGGACTTCAGTTCACATTATGGCTATCTTTTTTTTTTTGTTTGTTTTAATATTATGGCTAATTAATGCTGAGAAACAAAATTCAGGGGAGAAGTATATACCTGTGCATAAAGGAGGCATGGTAGGAAAGTTAGGAAGTCAAGTATTCAAAGCTCAAATGTTTAGCACTGCATGGACCCTCTGGGGAAAGCAACAGAGGCCATGTGATTCTGAAGGTGGCAGGAAGGGAAGGGGCAGAAAGGGGAAAGAAAGACACTGTAAGGAAGAAGCAGAACTAGGGCTATTTGGGGCAGATTGTGAGCTTTTGAGTAAATTATTAGCTATTTTCCCCACCCCTTGAAATTCAAAATGCATATGCCAAGCTCTCCAAGGATGCTGGTGTGCCCTCCCAGGAGAATGTTAATCTCCCAGCTTCAGTGACTCAAGCCAGAGAAATGTAATCTCCCAAAGCACTTGCTGCAAGAGAATGAAAGCAAGGGGAGACCTTGATCTATTTTGTAACTAATGTCTTCAGAGGAATTTTTGAGAGACCCATGTAAACTGTGATATAGAAATATCTCATAGATTTCAGACACTCTTTAGAGAACACAGGACCATAATACAATGAATAGATTACACCATGCCATTAATAGAATCTTATCCTCTGTAAAATGTGCTATTTTGCCCTGCATTGTTTCAATTTCACAATCTCTTCAGAATTCCAATGTGGGTAGTTATCCAAATGGTTTGTAGAATACATGGAGGCAAACATATTCAATATCTAGGACACGGAGTGACTGTAGAAAATTCACTCCAGACAAACACAGGTGTGGAAATGTCAGCCACCCCCAGTTATGATTGTGAGTGGCCCATGCAGCAAGTTGGACAATCCCCTTAGCCCTATGATGCCCAGCAGCACTGCATGCTACCCACTGGAACTTGGGGGACTGATAAGTAAATTATAGGCAAATGGACAAAGCACTTGCAGAAATGGAGTAGAAACAGAAAGAAACAGGGGCTTCCCTGGTGGTGCAGTGGTTAAGAATCCTTGGCAGGGCACACAGTTTCAATCCCTGGTCTGGGACGATCCCACATGCCGCGGAGCAACTAAGCCCGTGCGCCACAACAACTAAGCCTGCGCTCTAGAGCCCGTGAGCCACAATTATTGAGCCCATGTGTTGCAACTGCTGAAGCCCAAGCGCCTACAGCCCATGCTCCGCAACAAGAGAAACCACCGCAATGAGAAGGCCACTCATCACAGTGAAGAGTAACCTGCACTCGCCGCAGCTAGAGAAAGCCCAAGCAGCAACAAAGACCCAGTGCAGCCGATAAATAAAATACATAAATACATTAATTAAAAAAAATATTTGGGGGAAAACCTATATCTATCTAACATCTATCTATCTATCTATCTATCTATCTATCTATCTATCTATCATCTATCTATCTATACAAAGAAAGAAACAAAAGAGAAAAATGGGAGGAAAGAAGAGGGGGAGAGGAAGAGAGAGACAGAGGTAGGAAAGAAATATAAGTGGTGGGGAGAAGTGAGATGTTCCCCAAAATCATATTGAGTGCCACTCAATGAAGCCATGCTGGCTTTATATTTTTTATATAGTTATTTGTCCAAGAAGCATTTATTGAGCATCTATGATGCCAAATCTCTGGGCGGGGTGGGGGGTAGTGCAACGACTTGTCAAATGAACCAGAAAGGGTACCACTGAGGATGGCCCTAGAATCATCTCTTTATAATTTCAGGGCTGAATTGTATTAGAGAGTCAAAAGAAATGCACCAATAGAGTTAACGGTTAAAATAAAAATCTCAGTGAAAGAACAACAGTAATAAAATGGCTCTTTTGAAATGTTTTAAGCCTCGTATTTCCCCTTCACTCCTTTCTACCTTGAAATCTCCTCTGGTTTCTCTCACAAATTCCTAACAGTCTTTCCACACTTTATATCAATTACTACTTTGACAGACTGTAATAAAGACGTCTATGTGGCCTTCCTTTAGCTGCTTGCTTCTTTATTATTAATCTTTTTTCTCTTGTTACACATAATATATTTCAATTTAAAGAGAACCAGCAAAATACAAGTGCACCATTGCCCAATTTGACTTGAGCCTGAAGCTGAAGATCATAATTTATTTTCATTTTTTACCTTTATTTGGGAACGATAAGATGGCCACCCATTTCTGATTGGGAAAAAATTTTTTTTTGTCAGTTAAAAAAAAAGTCATATCCTGGGAAAGAAAAAAAAATCATAAAAACAGATTCAGAAAGCCCATGTATAAGAGAGACAAAGCAGAAAACTACACAGTACAGAACAAAACAAAATGTAAATCACAAAAATAAATTAAAAAATCCTATGATTCCGACACAAAAACCTGCACACAGATAATTATACCAGCTTTATTCGTAGCCGCTAAAACCTGGAAGCAACCAGGATGTCCTTCAGTAGGTGAATAAACTGTGGTACATCTAGATAATGGAATATTACTCAGCACTAGCAAGAAATGGGCTATCAAGCCATGAAAAAATATGGATGAATCTTAAAATGCATATTACTAGATTAAATAAGCCAATCTGAAAAGGTATATACTGTATGATTCCAACTATGTGACATTCTGGAGAGAACAAAACTATGGACATGGTAAAAAGAGCAGTGGTTGGCAGGGGTAGCAGGGGTGGGGAGGGATGAATAGGCAGAGCACAGAGGATTTTTAGGGCAGTGAAACCAGTCTGTATGCTGTTCTAATGAAGAATATTCTAACGATGGATATTATTATCATTATACATTTGTCGAAACCCATAAAATGCAAAACGCCAGGAATGAACCCTGATGTAAGCTGTGAACTCTGTGTGATTACGATGTGTCATGGCAGGTTCATCAGTGGAAACAAAGGTACCACTCTGATTGGAGATGCTGATAACGGGGGAGGCTGTGCATGAGTGGGGGCAGGGGTATATGGGAAATCTCTGTACCTACCCCCAGTAGTGCTGTGAACCCAAACTGCTCTTAAAAAAAGTCTTAATAAAAAAACCTAAAAACCTAACTAAATCAATAAAATTAACTGTGATAAAAACAAACAATGATTTTGCTTTAACCAAGTCTACCTAATCCTAACACATCTAGAACCTCATGCCGCAGAAATGGTCCCGCTGCTCGAGCAGCTCCTGCACATGACTCATGTTGGCCCTCCACCTTCTGCCACCAACACACACAGGCGGGGTCCCCACCAGCAGGCTTTTCTTGGTAATTTTCTTGTAACAACTCTTCCTGCCTTTGCCAGGGCTTGGCAGCCTTACCTCTGGCATCCGAGGGCAGAGCTTGGTTCGTCATCCTCTCAGCGGCAGGGAGGTGGCTACATCCCTGTAAAATCACATTAGAACACCACCTCATAATCTCAACAGACTTCAGAGTCTTTGCCACACTTTTCTTTGTCCTCATACCTTCAGGTGATGTGACCCTTCCAGGGGAAGCATTTGGGGATGGCTTCGACCCAGGCCTCCCGGTCCTTCCATATTACATGGGCTCCTGCATTAAACAGTCCTGGATTAGGCTTGCCGAGGTCCTTGCTTTACAAGTCCAGTGTTTGATCCTGGGCCAGTTTACTGGTGAGAATGAACGTGCCAAAGAAAACTGTGGAAGGAGCCTTATTACTGTCCCTAGTTTGCTCTCCCACTGAGGTGTATCTTTTGCTCTTGATTCACAGCCGCCAAACCCCATCACGATGGATGCAGCAAGCATGCGGGGGCCACTGACTCAACTCCGTACGTGTGTCCTTTCTTGGCATCTTTCCTATTGACACAAACCTCAGACTGGCAGGCAGCTCCTGAATTTCGAAATCAGATGAGCATTTAGGAGCTTGAATGGGAATAATACGGTTAAAATTCTAAATGACTTCAAGAAGAGGCTCTTAATAGTTAATATTTGAATTAATAAAAACATGATGGTTAAGAGGAAAGAAAGTGAGTTGCTCATTGTACTACAAAAAGGGAAATCAAGAAAGGAAGAACTGTTAAACATGGTTAGTGATTAAACAAGGAGGCCAGAAGACTGAGGTGGCCCTAATGCCTTGGTAGCGAAGTAAACCAGCGAAATCTAAGCCAAAGTCAATTCCTATAAATGCCTCAAGATTATGAAGTTGAAACTTGAAAACACCCAATCACAAACAGACAACTAGGCTTTCCCAAATAAGGCAACTGCTTAAGCTATAGCCAACCACATAACTTCCTTACTTCCCTCCTGCATCTGCTCCCTTTGCTCCCCCGCTCACTTGCAGAGCCTCCCCTCTCACTTGCAGTTTGGCACTGCCCAGTTCCAGTCTATATTAGCTCAAATAATGTGCATAGGTTTACCTTTAACAATATTAAGACAGAAAAACTAATGCTGAAAGAATAACATTCTTTGGATTTAGATAAAGATTAAATTGATTATTGAATTGAACCTCAAGAAATCATCCCTCAATGGACTCTTTATTTCCAAGACCTTTCTGAATTGTTTTGAAATAATTAAAAGGCAGTCAATTGTTTTTGTTGATAAGGACACACAGCTCTTTCCTTGCATTGCCATCTTTTACGAATGTTACCTATAATGATTTGTTCCATTTCCTTACCACTATTTTCCCTTAAACCTCCCTTTCTTCCAGCTGAGACAGCTATCATTCAAAGATACCAATGATCTCAAAATTGACTTTTCCTTTCCCCCCTTTCACTTATTTTCTATGAATTCGTGCCCATGAATTTAACACTGTTAGCATGGGCCTGAGAGTCAGAGAGATCTCAACTGGACAGTTCCACCACTTATGAGCTGCATGATCATGGGTGAATGATCAAAATTTACCCTGTTTTTCCAAGTGAGCTTCATACGGTAACTGGGAGAATTCAATAAGTTCATGCATGTGAAAGTGTGTCACTGCATGATTACACCCTGGGCCTCGCCAGGCCCATGGTGGGCAGCCTCCTTTTTACACAGCCTCCCTCACCCTCTTATAAAATTGTCCCCATGTTGTCCCGTTGTGCTATAGAATCTGGATTTTTCTCCTTCTTTGAGCTCGGCCTCCAAGACTGTTTCTCAAATGCTCTTCCTCTTTTTACCTCTAGATATAGCCGAGCACCGAGGTGGTTTTCTTGGTACCTCCTCCCCCGTGCCAACAGCTCCAGGTGCTCCTTTGGGTGCATGGGTCCCACCTTGTACAACTTCGCCTTGAGTACCACTCCCAAGCTCTCAACCACATTTCCCCCTGCCTGCTTGATATGTTTCTGTGGATGTCCAAACCTCACCTCAAGTTCCACTCCATACTTCTAAAATTCTACATTCTCCTTACACAGTGCTGCTGCTGCTCCTTGGATCATCAAGAACCATGAATTAGCTAAATCAGCTTTGTCACATTTAATTGTCATACCTTCATTCATGAGAGGGTCATATGAAGAAAAATTGTATAATAACAAATATTGGAGAGGATGTGAAAAAAAGGGAACCCTTGTACACTGTTGGTGGGAGCGTAAATTGGTGCAGCCAGTATGGAAAACAGTGTGGAGTTTCCTCAAAAAACTAAAACCAGGACTACTATACAACTTAGCAATTTTGCTCCTGGGGCTATATCTGGAAAAAAACAAAAGCAGGAATTCAAAAAGATACATGCATCCCAATAGTCATAGCAGCACTATTTACAATTGCCAAGATATAGAAGCAACCGAAGTGTCCACCAATAGAGGAATGGATAAAGAAAATGTGGTATATATACACAATGAACTATTACTCAGCCATAAAAAGAATGAAATTCTGCCATTTGCAGTGAGGCGGATGGACCCAGAGAATATTATGCTTAGTAAAATGAGTCCGAGAAAGACAAATGCTGCTTGATACCACTCATGTGTGGAAGTTAAATAATAAATAAAAGAATGTATGTAGCAAAACAGAAACAAGACTCATGGTTATAGAAGACAAACTAGTGGTTACCAGTGGGGAGAGGGAAACAAGCAGGGGCAAAATAGAGGTATGGGATTAAGAGACACTATGTACAAGGTAGAGAAGCAACAAGGACACATTGTACAGCACGGGGGATTATAGCTATCATTTTGTAATAACTTTTAATGGAGTGTAACCTGTTTAAAAACACTGAGCCACTCTACTGTGCTGTACACCTGAAACTATTCAACAATATAATATTGTAAATCAACTAAGCTTCAATAAAAAAATAGAAAATAAAAATAGATAACATTTCTTATGATTATTGGCATTACATTTCTTTTTTACAATGAATATTTATAATTTTTAAAGTTGGGGGAAGTATCTTCAGTGTGAAAATGAAGGAGCAGAACCGAATCATTCGCCTATGGGTGGTAAGGTGAGGTGGACCAGAACGATGGTGTATAGTGACACATTCAAAACTAGCTTCGAAACCTGAACGTAGGAAGTCATGAAGGGGTCACCAAAGAAAAAATAAACGCACTGAGTTTGCACCGCGTAAAGGAGAGACAGGTAACAGAGGAGACGCATGCGTCAGTACACATGGGGCATCAGCAGGGTACTGCCATGTGTGAACAGCCTAAGTGACAAGCATGTAAGGTGTGGCTGTTCACATCCTTTTATAAGTGGAGACCGTCTCCTGATGATCAGCCCATTGCCTGGACCTCTCGTGAAATGCAAACACAGACACAGCCCAGGGCTGCTGGGTCCTCACATTTACGGGCCAAAATTTCTGCAGTCTTTAGCCAAAGCAGAGCGCCAGTCCGTTGGCACAAGTGAAGGCACCATTTAAATGTATGTGCCTGTGCCAACATTCACAGGGATTTAAAAAAAGACATTTGTAGAGAGCAAAATACCATTTTTTTACCCAGTTTTGTTGGGCCTTAATTAAAGAGGCCTTTCCCCCCTTTTCTGCCACTTGGGCTGTGGGATTGCAGCCTCTCCTGGCTTGGCGAAGGATTTCATTGGTCCGCGGGCTAATTAGGAAGGACTCACACTGTTCCCCAGCCTCCTGAAAGGCCAGAACAAAGCCTGCTGCTGGTAGATTGCAGTTGGGCCTCAATTGCAGAGGCTCAGGAGTAAAAGAAAAAGAAAAGCTTTTGAATAGAAAAGCCTTTTGATGCTGTGAAAGAAATTAAGAACTAAAACAGAGGCCGAGGCGCTGCTGCACGCAGCCCTCCACACAGACACATTGTGTGCAGGAACAAGGTCAACAAAAGCTTGTCTGATACTGAACACCTCACATTAAAGAGGCATCTATTAGCGCCTGCTTCCTGGGCTCTCCTGCTTTGAAGCACTTTCCCAATCAGACCGTCTGGTGCTGCGGTAAACACAGATAAATAGGAGCAGTATCACGCTTTCATCGGAACAATTAATGCATGATTTCCTTGTGGATTGTTTGCAAATACAGCACAAACAATTGTGTTTTCTCTTTTGGACCAAACTAAAATAAAGCTGTTCAGAAAAAAAAAATCATCCTCACATCAGCATCTCATTGTTCCACCCGAATTTCACCACCTCTCTCCGTATTTTAAAATAATTGTAGTTTAACCACATAATGTGGGGAAAATGCACATTTTCCCCCTGTAGAAGAATGAAAATCTTGAGTGCTGATGCATTTTTTAATAGCATGAATCATTTAGTCATAAGTAACTGAAACTAAACACGCCCATTTTTTCGGAAATGTGCAGTCTTCACTCAGAGGGCCTCTGATGGAAGTCCTCTGTCTAATTCTATGATTTTGAAAACTGGAAGTCTTTTTTCAGAGCTCTACTTCCAAATAACAATAATCATCCTTTATTGAGCCCTCATATGTCAGCTACCATGCTGAGCACTTTGCATGCATTATCTCATTTAGCACTCAAAAATCTGTGACTGAGCACTATTACCACCTGCAGCTTACAGATGAGGAAACTGAGGCTCTGAGAGGGTTAACATAACAAGGAAGATACAGCTATTAGGGTTGAGTAGAGATTTGAAATTGTGGCTTTCTGTCTTCAGAACCTAAACTTTCAACACTGAGCCATTATGGTGGAATTTAAATTTTTTTTTATTGATGTATAGTTGATTTACAATGTTTCAGGTGTACAGCAAAGTGATTCAGTTATACTATATATATATATATATATATATACTTTTCCATATTCTTTTCCATTACAGGTTATTACAAGATATTAAATATAGTTTCCTGTGCTATATGGTAGGTCCTTATCATATATCTATTTTACATATAGTAGTGTGTACCTGTTATTCCCAAATTCCCAATTTATGCCTCCCTTCCTTTCCTCTTTGGTAACCATAAGTTTGTTTTCTATGTCTGTGAGTCAATTTCTGTTTTGCAAATAAGTTCATCTGTATCATTTTTTTAGAGTCCACGTGTAAGTGATATCATATGATATTTGTCTTTCTCTGTTTAATTTACTTCACTTAGTATGATAACCTCCAGGTCCACCTACGTAGCTGCAAATGGTACTATTTCAGTCTTTTTAATGGCTGAGTAAAATTCCATTGTATACATATACCACATCTTATCCATTCATCTGTCAATGGACATTTAGGTTGCTTCCATATCATGGCTATTGTAAATAGTGCGGCTATGCAGGAATTTCAGTATTAATGTGTGAGTAATAACGTAGAATTACACAGTCAGAAATTATGTAACCCACATTCCTCAATTTGCTGATGAGAAATTAACTTCAGAGCGGTTGCAGGGTTCATTTGTGCTCACCCAGCTGATCTGGTGGATTGCAGTCTTCTAAATTCAGAGAGCTTCTGCATAGGGAAGTTCTCTAGCTGTAGCACGGATTAGGGCCAGAGGAAGGGTCTGTTCCAGCAGATCTCTGGGCCCCACCACCATAGTTTCGTATTCAGCTGGTGTGGATTGAGTCCCAGCATTTTCTTTTCTAACAAGTTCCCAGATGATGCCAATGCTGCTGGTCTGGGAATCACACTTTGAGAACCACCATCCTAGTATCACACTGCTTCTCACAGAACTGTGAAGTGAAAAAACTGATAAAGAGGATGAATAGACTTCAGCAACGAAATAGTTGCAATTTTATTCAACTCAACTGAATGAGTCTCAGAGATGCCATCTTGTATTTTGCATCCTTTTTATCTACCTGAAGGTCACATGCACAAATTTAGGGAAGGCTGAAACAAGGCAGTCATTTACAGCAATGTTACTTCTAGTGCAAATATTTCCTGGAGATCCTTCCTAAGATGTTTGGACTCATTTTCCTGTTTAAAAGATAACTGCAAAAGCTCGAGCTTCCTGCATGCCTTAAGTTCCTTCCACAGTTCCTCTTAAGCCATTTTTAATACAGAGACTTGGATAATACAGCTGTATAATTTATCTTTTAATGGGGCAAGTACCACCTCACTGCTGTACAGATGACTCAGCATTGAAATGTAATTTACCAAAATGATTATGATCTGGTAAATGCATTTCTTTTCTCAGGAAAATTGAAACATCTATCAGCCAGAATGTGCTTTTCTTATCCTCTTCCCCCAAATAATTTTCACCTATCCAAGTTACAATCTGTGATTGCTCAACCTGTAAAATAATCTTTATTCAAACCTGTTCATTATCTGAGGTAGGAAATGAACGACCTTGAAGGAAAACTTGAATAACTCCTGCTCTGTCCTACAAAACTTTTCATCTGTGTCACATCCCAGGCCTGTTTCATCAGAAGGCCACATGGCCAGGCACTATCACCATCTATTTGCTGGTCCACCAGCCTGTATTTGGAAGTCAGTTGAGATTGTCATCAGGCCCAACAGGTGGCCTCATTGCAATTAATGACAGTTATTGTTTTTATTATCTGTTATTTTGGGATCTACTTGCTGCAAACCTGACATCAAATAGGAGGAAATAGGACTTCTTTAAAGTGGGTAGAACTAAGTGGTCTTCTGAGGAAATCTGGAAAATATTTACAAGGCAAAAAATAATTATGAATTGGTGGCAAGTGAACTTTGTTCCCACTTAAATATGACAATTCTCAGGCAGTCTTCCAAGCAGCCTTCTTTCCCTGTGACCTGAAGGCATTTCCAGGCAATGATCCTATTATAGTGCATGCTTGGAAAGATTCCAGAGGCTTCAAGGGGAATTCAAGGCTCCCACGGTTACTGTGATACTTGCATTAATGCAGTAAAGGGACAAGAACAGGAAGCACTATAGCAATAACAATTATAATAGAGCGAATGGACTTGGAATGGCAGAGATAACCTGTAATTTAACATTTTGCCCCTGCAGATGTCCCCATTTAATATCTGATGTCAACTGGTTTCCTAGCTATGATAGCAGGAAACAACCAGTGGGATCAATGTGGGGCAGAAACAGAATATTGTAGAGCAGAGACAAAAAAGTGGAGGACCCTGGACAGGCCTAAAAAGATACTACCCTGGTGGGGAATGATTGACAGCTGACACTGACCGCACAACAGAGATTTTGTTCTTGGATTGGAGGTTTTAAAAATATGTTTCTGATCAACTCAGTGATTAGTGATGACTTAGAGGGTTGGGATAGGGAGGGTGGGAAGGTGTCGAAGGAGGGAGGGGATATGGAGATATATGTATAAATACAGCTGATTCACTTTGTTGTACAGCAGAAACTGGCATAACAGTGTAAAGTAATTATCCTCCAATAAAGAGTTCAAAAAAATTTAAAAAAAAAATGCTTCTGAGAGGTGATTCTATAAGTGCAACGAGGGTTGACCTAGAACAATACAGCTAATAGAGCTGCAAATAATTTGTACTTTTACTGGTCTTAGTCAATTCTTAGTAAGTTTACACAGTTTACTTCAAGGTCCCATGTTCCATTTGCCCTATTAAATCCTTCGATTACCTTTATATAATCTCAAAGTGAATAGCTCATTCAAATGTTTTTCAGGAGATGTAGGACTCAGAGAAACTAAATCGATGTTTATATTAACAATTGACTGGTTTAGGCAATTAGATATCATTTATATTTATATCAGTAGTGATCACACCATTTACTAAAATTTTTCCAGCGTTTAAATAGTCAGAACAAGGTCTTGCAAAGTTGTGGAAAAGGTAAATCGATCGTTGAACTTCCCTATTTCCTGTATCAATGTTCTTCCATCTTTCTCTTCTCTGTCTTCTCTATGCTGTTACTTGGCTGCTAATATTTTACAAAGCAGGGGCTCTCTCTGTTCTGCACACACTAATTCTTGTGAGTGTTAATTGGTGCTCAAAGAACAAAGAGCCTCATGGTCAAGAAAACTTGGGAAATGCCAGATACCAAATCCTATCCTTGGAAAGTCACAATACCCATTAGCATATTAAAGGCTCTGAGAGGTCCTGCAGTAAGAAAGAAAACTCTCTAATTTTAACAGTTAAACAAACCTATTTGAGCCTGGCTAGACTTTTTTCTTGGCATACCTCTTAACACATCCCAGAAAAAAAATGTCCTTAACCCCAAGTTGGGAAGTAAGTGTAAGTGTTAGCAAAATTTCAAGTTACAACCATCTCTGGACTATCTATATTTTAGTAGGGTATACTTTGTAAAGCCTTCTTAATGCAAAGGATGTATTTTGTGACAAATGATGAAGTCATTACATGTCTGTTCATGAAGATGAACTTGCAAAAAAATACAGGGAAATTTATAAATTTATAAAACCACGAGACAGAAGCTGTTGTTTAATATTGACTTCAAAACAATATGACCATGTACTATGTTTCCCAAATGACGCAACAAGCAAACTAGAACACACACACACACAACACACACACACACAGCACAAATGGTACATAATTTGCTGTTGACTCATTTCCATTTATCTTGAGTGTTTCCCCAGAATGCTCGATTTCAAATCTTGGCTGTGCTACTTACTTACTACTTGACTGACCATGGGCAATAGAATGAACTGTTTTCTCCTCTATGAAATGACATATTTACCTATGAATTGTTACATGGATTCAGGGGTATAATGTGAACGAAGTACCTGGACTATAATAGGCACTCAATAAATTAAGATTTCCCCCACAGTCCTGATTCTCCCTCCACATTTTGGAGTCAGTCGAGGTCCTGAGAATGACAGCATTCTTCTCACGTGCTAATGATAAACTGCTGTTGCACTGAATAAATTGTAATAAAATTAATGTTCCTGTCTATCACCCCATTGTGAGCTCCTGAGGAGCAGCTCCCGTGTTTAATTCACCAGGCCAGGGTCTTCAACATATTAGGAGCCCAGTATGCTTGTTAAATAAATTAATAATCTCCAAAAAACAACTGTCCTTTATCTTCCACAGTCTTCTTTCTCTAGCTACTAAGGATGGCTGGTCAAAGCTACTTTGACTTGATGTGAACTCCCTCTCTCTTTGCAATAACAATTCTCCTCTGAAATAACACACACATCAAAATATCAGTTTAATACACATAAATTAGTTGCCCATTGCACTGTGATATTAGTTAATTTTGAAATTGCATTATAGATTTCTAAATTAAAGAGATCGCCTGCCTGTCATTCACATCACATGCAATGAATGCCAGCATCAGGCATCACCTTTTTCCAGCTTTGCCAGACTGAAGGTCATTATCAATTGCTGTTTAATCAGCCAAGTCATGCATATAGACAAAGGTTAACTGAGCATGGACCAATCTGACTTCCTTTGTCATCGCAAGACAATTTGCGGCTTAATAAAGCTGCTCTGATTGCACTTAACAACACCTGCTTTAAAATCCAGCCTCATTAATAGCACACTAATGAGTTAGGGATCTTCTGGCAAGGGCACGATCAAAGACAGATGATTTACTTTCTGATTAAATGACCTAAATAACATAAAGCCAAACCTCCCAGTTTCCTTTAGGGAAAGTCTTTTTGGAAAAAGTTATGAAAGCTGTTGGCATCTTCAGATATGATTAAAAAAAAAAGACAGGAAAGAATCATCTGTTGGCTTTCACTGTGATATGGAACCACAGTGAACGATAAATGAAATTGAGCCAAATTCTGTACTCAACCTTTGAGCTCACACTTTAAAACACGAAATAGCCACTGAGGAAGAAACCAAAGAGATATGTATATATCTCACAAAATGGAAAGGGAATTTTGGGAATCTTTATGAAGGCAGTATGTTAGTATAAAGACTGTTTTGTAGAAGCAACTTTGTTACTAAAATACTAAAAGTGAGTTGACACTTTTGCATACACTGGAATTTGGGAGTTTAATGTTACCTTACTATGTGGTGTCAGCCAAGTCATTTGTTGCTCTGAATGGCCATGTGTTCTGATCTAACACAACCACTGGCTGAGCTTTGAACATCAGAAATCTCGAAAATCTCACACCTTTCTTTTTGCATTTCTGTAATTATTCTAACTCTACTAGATATGTCAGTCATGCCTGCCTGCCTGCCAAGGTGAGGGGAAAGTTCTGCCATAACCTCTGCTACAAAGGCCACTGAAGGAATAGAATCTGCTGGCAGAGCTCAGCCAAGGGCAGCCAACCTACAGTCCTGACAGTGACCAAAGCTTTCAGTTACCAACCAGCCAATCCAGAAATGGGACAGAACTGGAAGTTCAGAGCCTAGAATAAAGAGGTTGGGAGAGAAGCTGAAGTAGACGCACATATACATGAAAACAGACATGAGGAGGTTAGTTGAGTCACCTTCACGAAAGAGCACAAGAACAAAGCTCCATGAGATTTTTTTTTTTTAATTTTTAAAAATTGAAGTATAGGACTTCCCTGGCAGTCCAGTGGTTAAGACTCTGTGCTCTCAATGCAAGTGGCATAGGCTCAGTCCCTGGTTGGGGAACTAAGATCCCACATGCTGTACAGTGTGGCCAAAAAAAAAATATATATATATATAGTTGATTTACAATGTTATGTTAGTTTCGGGCATACAACATAGTGATTCGATACATAAGACTGAAGGCTTCTTGACTGTAGGGAGCAAAACTTAAATTTCTTTTGCCATCTTCACATCACTAGCTGAGTACAAAGTAAGTGCTTAGTGAATATTTCTTAGCTGATGGTGCAGAGAGCTTCTGTGTGAAATGTTATTCTAAACTTCATCTTTAAAAGAACGATTGAACTTGGTGTACCCCCCCAAAAAAAAATAAAATTAAAAAAAAATAAAAGGAAATCACTTCAATGATCAGTAAGGTGTTGCTTGGACAATTTTAAATATAGAAACATCAATAATTAAAATTTTCTTCTGAAAAAAATTCCCTCAATTCATTTTCCTTCTTTCTAAGATGATTCTAAAAAGGTGTGTGTGAGAGACAGTGACTGGGAGACAGATGATGGTGTTCTGGCTCAGCTCTGTGGCTTACTCAGGAGGGGACAAATGGAAATCTCTGTGAAACTTGATATCCTCATCATTCAAAAGGGTATAATATGCCCTCCACTACAGCCACTAAGTGGCTTTCAGGAGCAAAGGAGAAAATAAGCATCCATAGTTCTTTTTTTTTCGCCCAGTATTCTGTTGTAGTTCACATATCACACTGTGTTAGAGGTGGTGGCTTGTACAGGCTCTCAAAAACTCATTTTTAAACTTTGAAAGGTTTTGTGAGCTGATTGTTAAACAGAGCCATTATTAAATATTAAATAAAGTAACTTACAATTAAACAAATTATATTAAAAATCTGAGCAACAGAGTCAGAACTCATACTCCTTAATTATTTTTACCATATTTTGTTATTACCTCTGCTCTAGAGGTATTTGTCTTTTATCTTTGTGCGGTAGAAATACTGTATAATGGTGTGCATTTTCACATCTCTTTCCAGCTCTGTATTCAATGAGTCATGCTGTTAGCTTGAAATTGGCCATGATGCAAGTATTTACACCATGAAAATCTGCAAATGCTACAAATTAGGGCTTTTTGTTCAGATAGCCAGTTTTTAAACATTTACAATACACTATGGGTATTTCACCCACTTGGGTATTGGCAACTGGAGAAAGGAGCTGGTTCTGAACCTATCTTTGTGTGTTGTTTAATCCACTGCATATCGGAATCCACTGCAGAGTTTTAAAAAAGAAAAAATAATCTGATGCCTGGACAGCTCAACTCCAAGATTTTGACTTAGTTGGTTTGGTTATATTCTAGGATTTTTTTTTTTAAAGCTTCCTGTTGAATCTATTGTATATCAAACGGAAAACCACTGGCCTAAACATCACCTTGAAGCTAACAGGGATTAAGCAAGTGATTGTTAAAACATAAATGTGTTAACTTAAAAAAAACTACGATGTACTCTGCGTAAGATATGTAAGATACTTATAAGAAGATTCTCCTTTAAAATCAGTTTGCTATAGTTCTTCTCAAATGCTTGCCTAATTTCCTATGTAATGGAACCCATGGAGCCAAAATCAATATCTGGAGAAAAGAAATAGGATGTAAATTTACTTTTCACTGGTTACCTTTTAAATTTTTTAGCATGAATATATATAAACCATTCAGAACACATAGATGAATTTTAGGATTTTTGTCATAACACTTGTTGGTTAGAACAAATTAATTTTTAAAAATATGGTTTTATAATTTCTCAATCTGATTCTTGAAAAGTGCCTAAATTAACCTTTTTAGGGTAAAGAATTTAGAGTAATTTTTCTTCTTTTACAGTTAGCTGAAGCTCAAGCACAGGACCACAGGAAGTTGTCAACCACAGATGACAAACCATAGTAAATTATTTTTAAAACCCCTAGTTTGGAGGAAAGCAAGTCTGATGAAGAGAATGTAAGAATTACATTGACATAGATTGGCTAAATCTTTCCTTAAAAGTGATGAGAGAAGGTTAGTAGTTTTAAATTTGGATGTATGCGCACATCCAAAGGTTTGAGGACAATGATACTCTAAAATGTTGCTGACCAAGGTGTTTTACAGTATTATTTTTAACATCTTTTATGAGATTTTACAAAGTTACAGACAAGTGGGGCTATTTAATAGTAACAATATAAGTTACATGGAATTAATCATGCTAAACTCCAGTTCTAATCTTCAGTCATGTTACAGCAAATGTAAGCACTGCATTTATAGTTATAATAGGTATTTAAGTTCATGTCCTCATCTAAGGTGTGGGTGTAAGAACAGTACCAATCTCAGATAGTTATTATGAGGATTATTCTGGTTAATACGTATACAATATATAGGATAATGCCTTGTGTGATATGTGTTCAAAAATTTTTTGCTAACATTGATTTTATGGAAGAAAAAACTGAGCCCTGGAAAGTCTAAGTGAATAGACCCACAGTCACACAGGTTGTTAATTAAAAAACCAGGCATGTTGAACACATAACTCTTTAATAATCATATAATTAAAAACTTTTCAACAAACTCAATTAGCACCATTCTAGGAAATGACCAGAGCTTAATTTTTTCTAGTAATTTTTACTTAAATCATTTTTGCCCATTTTAAAATCTAGTATCCTCAAATGATCTGCATGTTTTATTTTAGTACTAAATGATGATTAACAAATTATATCAAGATTCAATTATACTATAGACTTTTCAAAATCAATTTGGAAATTTAATAGGTCTCTATTTTCCCATGGAAATTGAATTATTTAATTTCAAGTTTGTTAATGAACTAGAATTAATTGGTTAATGTACATAGAAAAGTTCTGTAATAAATGCAATTTAATGTTTAGTATAACTGAAATCTATTGAAAATCTATTAAAAAAATATACCAATTTGCCACTGTCAATTAAATCTAATGAAATATAAAATTAAATATCATTAGTGAAATTACAATATCCTTTAAATTTGTATTTAAAAATATTGTAGTTAAAGAGAAAACTTTTTTTTCGTTTAAAAACTCCATCAAAAGTACCAAGTATCAGGAATTCCACTTATAGTAATAGAGGCTACTAAACCTGAAAAAATAATCTGAAATAGAAACTAGAAAAACTTTACAATGGAAAAAAAGTGAGTGTATCAAGACCAAGGAGAAGGAAATCCAGAGAGAGGGGGCCAGCATTTTGGGGTGCTTTTACACTAGAGTGTTCATTCCATTCTTAAAGATGTGGCTGAAAGTTGAGAACCTGAGCAGAGATTTCAAGATATATAGCACTAGGGATACTAAGAGAATAAATAGTGGGGTTCAAGTCTGATCATTAAGGGGACCCTCGGTGGCTTGCAACTGGGGGAAATTTTGGCAGTCTGTAGACATTTTTAGTTGTCACAACTGGGAGGAGGCATGCTAATGGCATCTAGGGGTTAGAGGTCAGGGGTGCTGCTAAACATTGGATAATAACCAGGACTGTCCACCTACAAAAGAATTATCTGGCCCAAAATAGCATCAAGGTTGAGAAACCCTGTCCCAGGCTCTGAAGGTTTGGATGAACTGGATACAGACCAGCCCTTGCAAGAACAGAAGACTAGTTCTGAATTATCTCAATTCCTGACTGGAATAATATAGCATCACATTGCTAGTGGTCCTAGCTTATCCACTTATCAGAGGCAGAAATAAAACCTCTCTAGAACAAGGGTCAGCAAACTATAGCCCTTAAACCAAATGCAGCCCACTGCTTGTTTTTAAAATAAAGATTCACTGGAACAGAGCCAGGCTCAGTCATTCATTTATGTATTGTCTATGGCTGCTTTTACACCAGGATGGCAATTTGAGGAGTTGCAGCGAAGATCACATAGACTGCACAGTTAATAATATTTACTATGTGGCCTTTAAAGGAAAAGTTTGCCAGCCCTACAGCTGGATGCAGGATGCAGACTCTTAAATTATCTGTGCAATTTTTCATATACAGTTTGCAGTACTCAAACAAAAATAACTGGGTATACAGGAAACAACACAATTTATCAATAAAACAAAAGAACCAATCAACAGATGTTAGAAAGATCAGATATAAATTTTAAAATAACTACACTATATAAGACACAATTCAGTCAGGAAAACAGACCCAACACTAAGAATTTTGTCAAAGAGAATGAAAAACAAAGATTTATTTAACTGGATGTTGAGGAAAGAGGAAATAAAAAGGGACCTCTGCAATTCTGCAGTAAGGGTGCCTGGAGAAGGATCGACTTTTTAACATAAACAATGGAAGCTAGAAGACAATGGAATGACGTCTTCAAAGTAATGAAAGCAAGTGACTGCAAACTCAGAATTCTATTATTAGTGGGAATATCAGTGGAAAAATGAGGTTAGAATGAAGACATTTTTCAGGCAAATATAAATTGCCGCAGCAGACACACATGGAGGCAAACAATAAAGGATATCTTCAGGCAGAAAAACAACAATCTTGGATGTCAGCTTGGATGTGCAAGAAGGGATAGAGAGCAATGGAAAGTGTCATAATATCTTAAGGGATATTGAATGTGTAAAGCAATAATAATAATAATTTGTTGAGAAGTTTGACAAAGAAAATAAAAACTCATGAAAATAATAGTATAAAATATGGGGAGACAGCCAATGGTTTAAGTGTTCAAAGGTGCTTGCATTGACAGGGAATTGGTAAAAGTACCAAATTACATTAGGATTTGAGATGCTATGGATATAAGTTATAATTTTTAGGGTAACTGCTTAAAGAGTACTAAGTAGTAGCATAATTACCAATAATTACCAAGCGAATAGAGAGGGAAAATAGAATAATTCTTAAAATTTGATTTTAAAAAATTAATCCAGAAAGGTCAGAAATGAGAGGGAAAATAACATAGATCAGGTCAGAGAAATAGAAATAAAAATAATAATGTAAATTTAAACTCAAGTGCATCACTAATTACATTATTTATGAAAGAGCTAAATACTTTGAAAGGTATTCAGTTCTCAGACTAGATAGAAATAAAACCTTACTGTACCCAGCTTACTAGGGACATATGGGGATACAAAATGGATGAAAGTTGAAGAAAATACGCAAACTAGATTATTATTAGGCAAAGTAGAATTAAAGACAAAAAAGTATTATTGGATATAAAGTTATTTAATTTTGATTAAAAAAAACCCAAAACACCCTAAGGTACCATACACACCCCCCAGAATGATGAAAATGTAAAATACGGTAAATAAAAAGTTATTTGAAATAAAGAGCAATGGGTTGTCTCATTCATTGCTAACTGCAAAATAGTACCATCACTTGGAAAATATTTTAGCATTTTCTATGAAACTTGACCCAGCTATTTCATTGCTATTCAGTCTTTCTTTTTCTAAGATATGAACTGAAGGCTATACATGTCCCTCTAAAGTATGGTTTTAACTGCACTCCAGAGGTTCTGAAATGTATTTCTATTTTCATACAATACAACTATTTCTAATTTCCATTGCATCTTCCTTTTCTATCTGTTATTATAAGTATAGAGCTTAACTTTCTAGCATATAGAATTACCAAGCTATCTTTTTTCTATTGATTTCTAGCTTAATTTTACTGAAATTTCTATTGGTTCCTAGCTTAATAAAAGAATACAGAATATTCTTTGTATAATTTCAATAATTTGAAATTTATTGAGACATACTTTATAGCCCAAGATGTGCTCTGTTTTACCAAATGTTCTGTGTGCTGTTGAAAAGAATTCATGCTATGCAGTTATTTAGTACAATTGACTCATAAGTTAATATGTCAGTTGTCAAGTTCATTAATCATGTTTTTCAAATCATGTATATCCTCACCAAAGTTTTTATTCTGTCTGTTACTAAGAGAAACACATTAAATGTAGGTATGTACCCAAAAGAAACTCATGCACACTTACATGTAAGCACATGTACAAGAATATTCATAGCAGCATCACTTGAAATTGTTCCCCAAAAGCAGACAACAGAAATACCCCATCAACATCAGAATGAATATATTTTGTTTTATTTCCTCAATGGAATACTACAAAGCAATGAAAATGAATGAAGAACAGTTTAGAGCAATAACTATTATCAAACAAACGAAGCCAGACACATACAAATATATATCATGTGACTCAATTTCTATTACCTTCAAAAACAGACAAAACTAATTTATGGTGCTAGAAATGAAAATAGTGACTATTCTTAGAAGGAGACAGGAGGATGGTTTGGAATGGCCCTGCGAGTTTCTGCTGGGATGCTGGCGATGCTATGTTTTGACATTGGCTGCGGTTACATGGGCATGTTTACTTTGTAATAGATCATTTAGCTATGTCCTTATGATCTCTCTCTAATATGTATGTTATGTTTTAATAAACATAATTTTTAAATTAAATGAATAAATATTAAATTAACAAAAATAATTTAACCACAGACAAATGTTAAAACCCCTATTCGAAATAACTCATATCAGAGGAATATAATACAGATATTACAAATTATGTGCTGATCAATGAAGTTAAGAACACATCAGAATCTAAGGAGGCAGCTAAAATCTTATTTAGAAAACTTGTATTATTCATCTTGTGCTGCCATTACAAAATACCATAGACTAGGTGGCATTAAACAATAGAAGTTTTGGGCTTCCTAGGTGGTGCAGTGGTTAAGAATCCGCCTGCCAATGCAGGGGACACAGGTTTGATCCCTGCTCCAGGAAGATCCCACATGCCACGGAGCAACTAAGCCAACAAAACAAAAAACAAACATAAACAACAGAAGTTTATTTCCCTCAGTTCTAGAGGCTGGGAAGTCCAAGATCAAGTTCTGGTTTCTGGTGAAAGCTTTTTTCCTGGCTTATGGATGGCAACATTGGCATTGTGTCCTCACATGGCCAAGAGAGAGTTCTTGTGTTTCATCCTCATCTTAGGGCTCCAGACCTATCAGATTAGCATCTTACACTTATGACTTCATTTAACCTTTGTTATCTCCTTTCAGGCCCTATCTCTAAATACAGTCACATTTGGGCTTCAACATACAAATTCTGGAAGGATGTAAGCATTCAGTTTATAACAGGAATATTCACAGCTGTATATCCTATTTTTAATTAAAGAAAAAATATGTAAAAAGTATTCTAAGTTGTTCAGCTTAGTAAATATAATAAACTGATAGACGACCACAAAATAAACTGAAAGAAAGTAGGCGGAGAGAATCGATAAACTGCACAGTAGTCAATGAATTTGAATACAAAATACCCCTCCAAACTACAGTGAGTTAATTAAGAACTAGAGTGAATTAATAAATAAATCTTAATAAGATCTTTCAAATAGCAACATTTTCAGAAACCACCAAGCACTACCTCCATCTTGGGAATGAATCTAAAAGGATGAGTTACTTGTAGACTGGTTACTAATGAACTTATCAGGCAATTTCTATTTTGAAATAATTACTATATTAAGCTGGCCACATGGTGATATGATTGATTCCTGGACATCAGCCATTCAGACAACTAAAAAGTTAAAAAAAATCCAAATGATCACAATCCTGGTGGTTTCAAAGAAGTCACTTAAGCTATGTCATAGCTCTTGCCAAATTAACCAAGGGATTTGTGAAAGGCAGAGAAGATGCATTGGGTACGGTATTACAGAGTATAAATCAGCCAAGTCACTTAAAATTAAATAAAAATAAGAGGCTATATGCAGTTGTTTTCTTGGGTCAGAACCTGAGTCATTTCCTCTGTTGGAGTGTGAGTTTGTGTGTTTGGTGATGTCTTATCTGTGTCTATTAAACAATGACCTCATTTAGGAGAGTGAGATGATGGTTCCTTTTATCTCAAGAAAGCACTGGTTGTCCTTTCACTTGAGAATAAAATTCTGTTTGGGATAGAAAGCCAACCAAATGTATCTTTTTATTCTTCCTCTTTTATGTGTATGAGAGTGTCACGCTGTCAGTCTCATTGCTTTGCCAAATCCCTAGTGCTTTCAGCCACGGATTTCTGTTAAATGGCTATTAAACTTAGGCATTTCACCAAAGGACTGAAAGTTTTGGGCTCTGGGTCAACCAACTGAAAACTTGATTATGACTCCAGCTACGTTGCCTAAGCAGATTTCTGTGAAACTGGCAATTAACCATCTCTTAGAAAAATGAATCTTACTTGACCAAAAAAAAATCATCACTTTTTCACATGCCCTCATGTGCATATATACACATACGTGTGACCTAAAAAACAAACAAACTAGTAATGTGATATTTTCAGCCCCATTACATTATAAAAGCATTCAGGGGATTGAGATCTCTTAAGTCAATATGGTTAAGATATTATGTCAAAAATTAAGGGACCAATTTAAAACGCTCTGAGAATTTTCCTCTTATAACCAAGCAGAAGACATGGGCAAGACACATCACTTGTTATACCTTACAAGACACATCAACATTTTCTTAACTACATGTTTACAGTTTTAGAATTACTCATGTCATTAAAAGTAAAGTACTTTCAGTATTCTGCATTAATAAATTATTTTAATACATTAGTAACTTCAGGTTGAGCATAAATTGTCATTCAAATTATTTATTGAGAAAATGCTTACAAAGCAAAAGACCTTTTAGAGGTCTTAGAGTCCTCTAACCCAGCAGATAACTCCAGGGTCTGTTTCTTCTACATTCTGTTTTCCCCTCTATCCCCACGGAATAAATTTAAATTGAGTTCATATCTTATAACAAGACCTAGAATCAATGTCTGTATACTGAGATGCAGATGGAAAAGATCATTGTGTCAAATGTCATAATCTCATTATTTATTGTCCTGATTCTAATAACTTTTAAATGTATAAACTTGAATGTGCCTTTATAATCATGGTAGAATTAGACGTAGCAGAGAAACTTAGTTGTATCCATTCTCTGCTCCTTAATGAAATAGCTCCATTAAGAGGGGGCATTTCCAAATTTCTACTAGTTGAGGGAAGTTTCCTGTTTGAGGCTTAAGGTAAATGGAGTCTATTGAATGAGGAGGTCATACTTAATTCTGCTGCCATCACTGGTCACACTCAGAATCTGAGTTTGCAGTGTATCAAGTTTCTGGTTCATGTACCATGGTCAGCGAAAAGAACATTGCTGTGAAAGCAATCACATTGTGGATTAAGGCTTTTTCTAAGTAAATGGAATTGAGTCCATTTACTTAGGACTAAAATGTAGTCCTTGTTAAATGTTCTACAGACTGAGCTCAATTCTCCTCTTGGCTCTGGCATGTTATCTCTGAGAATGCAGAGGGGAGAGAATTCTCTATCCAGGTCTCTCTTATACTTAGCCTCTGTGAGACCTCATACTATATTTTAGGGGTCAGGTGCAAAGTCAATGTTCCCTTCTATTTCTGAAGGTCTGATAGGAGTCTGGCAAGCTGCTTTAATTTCTGCTTCCACAGTGAAATAGAAGTCTGGTACAGAGGTGAGAAATGTTTTAAGCCACTTTCACGATGTTGCACTTCTCTTACACAGGACATCCATAGACCAACCTCTTATCCAGGAGGTTAACATGCAGGATGCTCTTATCTTTATATTACTAATTATACCACCTGTGCCTCTAGAAGCACTTGTTCTCACTCCTTCAGGGTCTCTAGATGTTGCTGAGATCTTGTAGGTAAGTCTCCATGCCTGATCTAACCTACAATAGGACAGAATGTGTGCCTGGGAAAATCCACTACCCACTATTAATATTATGAAATAATATTAATAATAATAATAGGATGATAATGAAGCAGAGCTAAATGAACCCCAGCTGGACTGATATTTGTAGAACTGATAGAAGACTGGCATTCTTTTATGTCTACTGTTTTTTATGTCTCTTTTATATTGGCTGATATGCACAGGGGATTTACGTTTTCTGGCTTAAGGAAGAGTTTTGTGTATGGCAGTGCAAGAAAGCCTAGGAAATGGAAGAGAGGGGAGCAATGGTGGGAGATGGGTTAAGATAAAATCTATGCCCCTGTTGGCCTACGGACTGGATATGGACTTGTATAGAAAGAGGGTTTAGGGCCACAGACTGAAGAAGTGGTGTTCATAAAAGACTCTGCCAGACTTTGTACTGGCATGAAGCAGCACAGCTCAAGGCTTGGAGAGAAAATCCAAAATAGTGTTAGGAGGACCATTTGAGGTGGATATTTATTATTGGTTCCTGTCCAGCCTCACTTCAACCCTCTGATAAAGGTGTCTCAAAGAACGTCCCCTCCTCCACGTCTAATCTGTAGAATTTGGGTGGAGTTGACTCCAAGCCCAGATGCAGGAGAGGGCATACGATTCAAACTCAAGTCTCTTCTTGGTCATATTGATGCATTCACAAGCCAACCAAAGTGGGTCAATGGAATTTATGTCTTTTGTTGGGACAAGAGGAAAAGAGAAGTTTGTTGTTGTTGTTGTTGTTGTTGTTGTTGGCATATGTCTTAGATGATTTAATCCTGAAAACTGTGGGGCCCACCGCATGGAAAATGCCTATCTGAGAGCGAAGTTTACAGAGAGGAAAGCAGGGTTAAGGACGCAAATAGAGGAAGTCGTACTGGCACTCCGAGTCTTTGTGCACATCGTTTCTGAAGCCAAACACCCTGATGACATCTGTTACACTGGCTAATACATTGTTTTTGATATGAGCAAGCTTGTGTCAGGTTTCTTTCCTTATGAAGGGGTTCAGGACATTCTACACTAAAGTACGGACCTTTGGCATATCAAATATCTTAAGCTAAAGAAACTTTTGGAAAACATCAAAAGCGGAAAGGTCACTCTGACCTCCCTTCCACCCACAATGCTTGCCTTTTCCAGTTACTTCTTCACCACTTACTACCCTCAGCCCAAACCCCTTTGTCTTGTCAATTCTTCACAAATTTATTGCTCCTTTGTCTAAAAGGATAAAGGTTTCCTGCTCCAGTCACTTCTTCAGATCCTTATTCTCTTGTGAAGGCTCCTGGGTACAAGTGAACATTCAATAAAATGTATATGCTTTTCTCCTGTTAGTCAATCTTTGTCATTTTCATTTTCAGACCTAGTCAGGGACCATAAGAGGGCTGAGGAGAATTTTTTCCTCCAATACCATTGCAACCCCCAAAGTCCTGACTACCGCCCTATTCTTCCTGTCTATCACTCCATGCCACATTGCACTTTTGGCATGCAAGGGCTTAGAAAGGCACCAGTGGAGGCTGGTCTTGATGGAGTAATGTCGCGTTTCCTTGGAAGTCACTGGTAGCAGGAGCAGTGGTGAGAGATGTGGATGAGATGGAAGAACATGTGTGGGCTTGTTTCTTAGCTCAGGTTCAATGCCATCATCCTGGGGATTTCCAGCAATAACTGAGGGAGGTATTAAGAGAGGTCAGGGTGAATGTGTCCAGCAAGTGTAACTCAGGCATTAATTACTATGAACAGGAACTCAGTTGTCCCACAGGCTCTAAGCCCTGGGGCTGGAAGTTGCAATATGATGACACTATTACTGAGAAACTTCTATATAACAGAAGCTTTACATGCTACCCCCAATCCTTCCAACCCCTCTTCCAGAAGTTTTATTCCCAGTGAGGTTAAGTGAGTTGTCCAAGATCACACAACTAGTAAATAATGGAGACTGGGTTCAATCCAAGGTTTGCTTATTTTTTCCAGTGTCCAATCGTTTCCACTCTGCTACATTGTCTTCCCACGGCCCTGCAGAAATCTTGTCCTAAAATCCCATCAGTGAATGAAAACTTTCTTCTACCCATCAAGAGGCAGAATTTGGTATGGCATTTATTAACAAGTCCAGCAGAAGCACTTAACATTTTCTTATGATGAAGGGAAAAATCAACACTTAGGACAACAGGGAAGCAAGAGACAAATTTCATCCCTTGAATTTTGCAAAGAAAGTTCTGTAGAAAATACAAGTTATAGATACTTGAAAATCAACATAGAGAGACTTCCTAGGTGGTTCAGTGCTTAAGAATCCTCCTGCCAATGCAGGGGACATGGGTACAATCCCTGCCCCAGGAAGATCCCACATGCCACATAGCAACTAAGCCCATGTGACACAACTATTGAGCTTGTGTGCCTCAACTACTGAAGCCCACGCACCTAGAGCCTGTGCTCCGCAACAAGAGAAGCCACCCCGATGAGGAGCCCACGCACCACAATGAAGAGAAGCCCCTACTTGCCGCAACTAGAGAAAGCCCACGTGCAGCAACAAAGACCCAACACAGCCAATGAATAAATAAATTTAAAAAAAAGAAAAGAAGATCAACATAGAACTTTCAAAAATGGGAAATTTTCCCCATGCATTAGGTGAAAATTTTTACTGATATTTCAAACCTCTCTCTCTCTACCTCCCTCCATCCTCCTCTCTCTCTCTCTCAAGATATGCATATTGGAACTGATAAAAAATAGATGTGGGTGGTGCCTTCCTCCCTTGTGTCCATTCATTGCTCTCCTACGGAAGAGAAAATAGCTCACCTCAGGATTTAAAGCCATCTCCTCTTCTCAGAAGCCAGGAGCCTATCTGATGTTTGATGATTCATGTGCTGCCCTGCATGACAGTGACGGCTAAATTCACTGCAGATGTTATTACGGAGTAAAAAGAAGTACTAATGGGCTCTAGAGCTATTTATTCAGGTAGCCTTGCCTGTCTTGAAGTTATACTCCAGAGTTCTAAATAAAATAACCCAAGGAGGTCATGACCTTGGAGGAAATGAATACACATAGCTTCCCTCAAGGAAGTTTACCTCTCAACTAGGACTTTTGAAAACTACCTAAGAACATCAGAAATAAAAAAATCTAGTCTATGATCCTTTAAAACATTTCTAATGGGTAATTAGAACAAAAGTCCTGGGCTGATATAAGAAGAAACTTAACATTGACATTACTTCTATTGTCACTCAGACACCAGCTTAAAAAGAATCAAACTCATGTTCAAAGAAATAAAGGGCTGGGCTGGGTGGGGGAGGGTCCCCATGTATGTGCACAGGTCCCTTCCAAGGCTCTTAGAGGATCTTTAGCAATGTGTTCACATAGTCCTTCCTGTGTGTGATTATATTTGCAAATTAAGATACTCTTTTTCTTAAAGAGGGTCTCCAAACTATGGAAGCTTCAGGCCCCACAAATCCTGGATCTGTCCCTGTGAGAAAGGCACTGATACATCCTGGAGTGGCACTGATGTGGCATGTCTGCTTGCTAAGGGCAGAGGCACTGCCTTGGCAGAGTGAGCAAATCTTACAGTCAGCTCAGTAACTTCTTGGCCTCAGTTTCTTCATCTCTAAAATGGGAATGTTAGGGCAGATAATCTGTATGTTTCCCCCTGGGTTCTAGGTGATTTGAGGTGAGCTCTTTCATATCCTTTGTGAGCTAAAAATAGTTTGAGTAAAGAGAGGGAGAAAGGGAAGCAGATCTTTAAAAAGACTTTGAATCTTCACTTCCTTTCTACTTTAATCCACAAGGTTAACATCAATAGTTAGGGGAATAACATACATTTTATAATATTTTTTATAAATAGTACCAATTGCTAGAACTAAATAATAATGTTGGCATACAAATTTAATTCTGTAAAACCCTTAAGAGAATAATATATGCATATTTTTTCTACTTTATACAAAAACAGTTTAACATGACAGATCCCACAGGAGTAGAGTGAACTTGAAAATGTCAGTTTTGTTAATGACAAAATTTGAAACAATTCCATTGACTGTAGGGTGATGTGAGTCAACTCAGAAATAACAGAAAGTGGGTCTGCTGGGCTGTGGTTCACTTTAAAGTATTTCAGTTATCTAAGCATCAGTAACACCATGTTCTCTGAGATTCTCTGAATAGTTACATCATAAACAGAGCTGGATCAAAAAAGAGAAATCATTAGCAAGTTCAGCATGTAGGGTCAAAGAGAAAAATGCATGTGCATAGAATTAGTTTTCACAAGAAGTTTCACAAGTAATTCTATCAAAACCTCTAAGGAAGAGAGCTCTCATGCTGTTAAATATTTTAGTGCATAGAAAGTAAAGGAGAGTACACAGAATATTTTTATGAATAATGAAACATACAAAAAAACTAACATAGCACCATAAACAGATCCATATACCAATCTCACTTATGAATATCTAGGCCAAAAATTCTAAATAAAATATCAGAAAACAGAATATACTTGAAAAGAATGATATATAAGAAAAACTTCATAATAAGAATTCAAGAATAATGCTATATTAATATATTAGTAACACTAGTAAAATAGTTTATCATATTACTATATCAACAGAGAAAGATATCTTGTACACAGATTCTAAGAAAATCTTCGATAAAATTTAACTTTCATTATTGAGTTAAAAAAACAAACAAATCTTAATAAAATACAAACGTAATGGCTTCTATGGTTACTTCTTTAGAAATTTACAAACCAAAATCCAATGTCAGGCTGAACCACAAAATAATACCCTAACAGAAGTAAACATGTTCACTATTCCTATTTTTATCAAAACTTATTCTGGGGGGAATTCCCTGGTGGTCCAGTGTTTAGGACTCTGCACTTCCACTGTGGGGGGCACAGGTTCAATCCCTGGTGGAGGAACTAAGAGCCTGTAAGCAGTGCAGCGCGGCCAAAAAAAAACAAGAAACAAAAACAGCAAAAAACTTGCTCTGGAAACATTAGACAATACAATTTAAAAAGAGAAAAAAAGTAGTAGTATAAACAAATTAGAAAAAAGGAGAGAAAATTATCATTACCTGTAACTGATGAGAGAGAATACTTAGAAAGCAAAGAGAAGCAACTAAAAACTATGACATATAATAAAACATTAAGTGCATTGATTATCACAAATTTAATAAAGGCTTAGTCATAATTTTTATGCATAATAAAAATAGTCAGTATAAAAATTTAATGGTGAAAAATTATTCTGTTTATAATAGCACCAAAAATTAACAAACACATATAGGAATAAAGCTGACAAATAGACATGATCTAAAGAAAAGACAGTAACAGCAGCGATGAAACTTAAGAAAATTTGAATAAATAGAATAACATTGTCTGGCTAGCTTATCTTTTCTGTTATTATAAATACCTTAGTTATTTCTAAAATAATATATGTTTATAGGTACCTTATTTTTTTACCAGATTTTTTTTTTGTATTCTAGAGTACAAATGAATCTTAAGCTTATATACTGCAAAATAAGCCTGCACTCATTACTAGAAAAATCTGGAAAAAACATTTTTTAATTAAAATAATTAAAATAATGAAGCAGAATAGATCTACCAAAACTAAAACATATCATAGGATTAGAGCCATTAAAATAGTTTGCATTGATCAATGAACAGACTAAGAGATTAATAAAACAAAACAGTGACCACAAAACATGTAAGAATTTAATATAATTTAGGAAACATTTCCAATATGTGAAGGAAAAAAGGGGTTATTCAGTAAACAGTTCACCATATTGGGGAAATATTCTCTCTTCATTTCTTATTCCAAAATCATGCCACAGGGATCAAAGAGTTGTGCATAATTAAATGATTAATAAAAATACTAGAAAAAAAATATGGAATAATTTTTTTAAATATGTAATTTTAGAGTGGGAATAACCTTTCTCAAAGCTGTCACAAACCAGAAGCAATAATAGTATAGATTGGGAAAATTAAGCATATTTTAAAGATTAGTTTTCTTAATCTTTATTAAAAATTCATTAAATAATAATTTTAAAAGACTAACAACTGTGCTCTACTTCTGTGAGAGGGGACCATCTACATAAATTATATGGAATTCTTCTGAATGGGAGATTTGTCTTTTCATTTTTTTGTCATTTATTTACAGCAGCATTGACTCATAGACAATTATTCTATACTTTGGGTTATAATCCAAAACTATTTTTTTGCCTAATTTTTTCCAGTTTGGGCCATTTGCTTAAATAGATATTTTGCTGCCCAATAGCTCATAAATAGATGAAAAGAGGGGCAACCACATCCATAATTAAGAAAATACAAAATAAAATAACAAATGAGATTTAATTTGTCACCTGTCACATTGGTAAAGATTAAAGTACTAGATAATATTTGAGTTGATAAGACAGTTGGGAAATAGAAACCTGCATTGTTGCTCTAAGTGAAATTTTTATGATCCCATTGAAAGACAATTTGTTAATATCTATTACATTAAAAATGTATATATCCTTTGTTCCAGAAATTTACTTTTAGAAACTTATTCTGTAAGACACACTTGCACATATTTTAAGCATGTACAAGGATATTTGTTGCAACATTTTAACTAAAAACTAATTAGGTAAAAAAAACCATAAGAGCCAACCAAACAAAACTGGAAAACAATCTTTCAATTTAAAAATATAAAGTACATAACTTATAGATTATTCATGTAATGGAATATAATGTGTGATTAAATAAAGGAGGTGGATTTATATATACTGACATTAAGTAATTACCAAGGAGAAAAACAAGGTGCAGATCAATGTGTACAGCTTAAATGTAGTAAAAAAGAAAAAGGATTTTATGTATTGTATGTAGGTACACACACACACACACACACACACACACACACATGCATACAGAAGAAACTGATTGCTTCAAGGTAAGTTACTTGAGAAACTGAAACAGAGGTTTAGGGTTGGGCAGTATAATTTTTGCTGAATTTCATTCTGTATGTTTGAAAATTTTGAAATGTTCATGAATTACTTGTTTAATTAAAAAGGCAAGTAACAGATGAATGATCCTTAGTTATTTAGAGCTATTGTTACTGATCAGCAAGTAATAAGTGAGAGAATTTCTCAAGTTGTCTGCACAAGGCATGAGTTTTGCATTTTTAGCTGCATATCCAGGCTCACTTATTTAGTGCAACTTGGTCAGGTCAGAGTCACAGAAGACTACACAAGTGAGCAAATCATTATTCTTCAAAACAAATGCTAAGTATAGATACATGAATGCATATTTTCTGAGAAGAATATTGCTTGATATTGAAACCCCTAGTAATTGCCTTTACAGTGGCAACCAAAAGACACGTTGAATTTCTAACTCTTGGGACCTGTAAATGTGACCTAATTTGGAAATAGGGTCTTTGTAGATGTAATCAAGTTAAGATGAGGTCATTAGAGTGGGTCCTAATCCAGTGAATGGTGTCCTTATAAGGAAAGGGGAATTTGGACAGAGACACACACAAAAGGAAGACAGCCATGTGAGTATGGAGACAGAACGTGGAGTTATTCTGCCACTAACCAGGGCATACCCAGGGTGACCACCAGAGGCTGAAGGAGGCAGGAAGGATTCTTTCCTGGAGCCTTCAAAGGGAGCAAAGCCCTGCTGACACTTTGATTTCCGCTTCTAACCTCTAGAACCGTGAGAGAATATATTTCAGTTGTTGTAAGCCATCTAGTTTGAACTAATTTGTTATGGCAGCCTTTGGAAACTAATACAGAGACCTTTACATTTTTCTCTTTTTTCCCCCTCTTCTAATATATGTATATAAACTGAAACAGTCATACATATTTCTTCTCAATAATTCCTCCTCTGTTTTCACCCTAATGTGCTTGTGGGTATAATGTTATACAATGAATCACTCCTGAGCAGATCTTATGTCTTTATAAAAATAGTATTCTAATCGGGATTGTGTTCCTGGTCAGGTATCTGATGAAAACAAAAAAATAAAATTTGCCTATATGTAATAAAAACATTTATGATAAAAACATTTATAAAACAATGGTGAACCTTTTTTTTCCTGTTGAAAAATAAAAATTATTTCAAATATCAAAAAGGACAGAGGTGAAATAAAAACATTAATATACAAAGGATTTTAACAAATCATCAGGTGTATATCTGGCTTATAAAATTATAACAATATTCATAACTTTGACCTATATTAATGTGATAAATTCATTAAAGTATAACTAACATTTTTTCTTTCCTTATAATTGAGAAGCACTTTTCTAAAATAATTTGGATGATTTCAGATCTCAAAATAATCCCATTTGGGGATGCGTTTTCTTAGATAAATTTTCTAGTCATATGTAAATATGAAACTCATTTCATTAACCTTAGTTAGACAGAGATGAAATAATTTTCCAATGAGGATATTCCATTAGGAAAAAAAAGGACAGGTAGTTCAAATCTCAGTGCTGCTATTGACTAGAGCTGGGTGACTTTGGGCAAATTACTGATAATCTTTTTTTTTTAAGCTCTTTATTGGAATATAATTGCTTTACACTCTTGTACCAGCTTTTGAGGTACACCAAAGTAAATCAGCTGTATTTATACATATATCCCCATATCCCCTCCCTCCTGCGACTCCCTCTCACCCTCCCTGTCCTGGCCCTCTAAGGTATCACCCATCATTGAGTTGATCTCCCTTTGTTATGCAGCAGCTTCCCACTAGCTATCTGTTTTACATTTGGTAGTGTATCTATGTCTATGCTACTCACTCACTTCATCCCAGCTTCCCCTTCATCCCCCGCTCCCCCAACCCCGTGTCCTCCAGTCCATTCTCTGCATAATGATAACCTTTTAATCATCATTTCCCTTGCCTGTAAAACACTGCTAATAGCTACTCTTGTGCACATTAACTAACCTTATACATCTATTGTATTAAACACCGAGCTTTGCACATAGGTTGGCCTAACTGAAGCTTCTGTTGTGTTGATCTGTGTGAGATGGTATCAGATAAATCCTTCCCATAATGAAAAAGGAAAACTGTCTCCTTGACCTTCAGTTCCCTTCACTTGTAATAAACAATGTATAAGCAGTCTCACAGATGAAAGGAATATGTTAGGCAGCCTTTACATCAAACTCCTCTAAACTTTAATGAATAAGGCAACTATGTATATGACAAAATTTGCATGCTGCTTTCAAAATTTTAGATGTCTAAGATATTTTGAAGAAAACCATGAAATAAATGGCTATTAGGAGGTATTGGGGTAATTCAAAAATATTTTCAGTTTAATTGAAAATATCCAATAAACAATACAAAAGATTTCGAAGGCCTTTGCTATGTCTAGGTCGCCATTCCCAACACATGCCCCACAGAACTGTACCTGCACAAGATGCTTATAGACATACGTTCAAAAAGGTTTCCAAGTGTGAGAAACTCTGAGGTAAACAGGTCTCTTTATGGTAGGCTTCCACTGAATCTGTAGGTAAAATAGTATATAGTGATTCCAAAATTCATTTAATTTTCTTTTTCACTAAATATTTTTCAGGAGTTGGTATTCTGTGGAGCATACCCTGGAAGTGTTGGCGTAGCTCTTGTCCTCATGCCCACTTTAGTCTGTGTGTGGAGAGTCAACTTAAGTGAAAGAGTAGAATGGAGAGAATAAGAATTGTGGAAAGCTTCCTTCAACAGGGTGAGGTAAAGTCCTGAGCACAAGGGAGCTCTGTTGGCTTAGAGCAGGGGTGAGCAAACACACTCTGCGGTGGGGGGCGCAAACCTCACCTGCTGCCTGCTTTTGTCAATAAAGGTCTGTTGGAACACAGACCTGGCCATTTGTGCACCTTCCATAATGGCAGAGTCCAGTAGTAGCCGCAGAGAGAGCATGACCGCAAAGCCAGAAATCTTTACTCCCGGCTCTTTACAGAAACGTGTATAGGCTCTTACTCTGGATATTTCCCCCGATCCAGGTAAAGAAAGATTGTGGATTGACAAGTCCTAATTAATCTATGTCCAAGGACTGTGAAAATACTATTTTGATTCTAAATATTCATTGACCCCTAAAACCAAAGATTTGAGGTGTGTATGTCTATGGAGATAAATCATAGTTTCCTAGATAGGAAACTGTGAAATTTCCACTGTTCAATTCATTTGCTGTTGGTAGAGGTGGTGGTAGACATAGAAAATTAAGCCTGTTAGAGAAAAAAAAAATCGTTTTCTCTTGGGCAGTAAAAGGTTTAGTATAATGGTGCTGATTTTATATTTTGAAACAGATAAAATTGAGCAAAAAGTAATGCTACAGCACTTTGTGTGTATATAACTAAATCTGTGCCAAACTAGCTACTACAATGAACCATTATTAAATTACATATAAATAAATATTATTAGATAATATATATGATATGTATTATAGAGAGAGAAATAGGGGAGGGGAGAGGTGAATGATTTCTTCATCTAAATTTAAATTAAATTGAAATATTTCTAGAAAATAGTACCCATTGGGAAATACTAATGTTATCATCTATTTGATACCCTTGCAATAGAAAATTTACCTATATTCTCAAAGATATAACTTATTGCTTCATAAAACACACAAATTTCCCTTATATTCATTTTTGAAGAGAAGCCTTTATACACATTTTATCTTTTACAATTAAATTGTTTTACTTGAACCTCGCTGTCCTTTCATAGTGTAAACAGATATACTTTACAAAACCTTCCTTTATTAGCAGAGTAAAAATCAGTTAAATTCCTTTTTGAGAATAAGTACAAAATAATTGTTTTAAAGATCTTGTTTCAAGTTACTCCAGAACAGAACACAGTATATACAGATATACATGACAATGGGGTGTGGGAACAGAGGGGACATGGCCTCAGCGTTTGGATCCCTAGTACTGTTTAATTGCTCAGAAGGCCACTCTAACTGAGACAGTCATGCTCTCTGTGCCTGCAGTAGCAGGCAGGCTATTACCCTGGGGTGGGGGTTGGGGGCGGGTGGGCAAGACAGTGGGCTAACAAAATCTCAGAAAAACTGATCCACACAAAAAAAGGAAGGTCTGGTATCTTGCATACAGTAGGCCTTGTCCATATTGGGTGCACAATAATTATTGGTTGTCTCAGCAGCATTTCAAAACCAACTTTAAAAAGGATAGGTTTTATTTTTCACCACATTTCAAATATTAATTGAGATTGGTTCATGATGGAATAGAGAGTTAGCTGCCTCAAATCAACCAGGCACTGCTCATTGGAGATTTGCATTAGTGATGAACTCTTTTCCTATGCAGAAGCAGATGCTACATAAATTTCAGTGCTTCCGGTACATTCCTGAAACATAGGGAACTTGAAAGGGGTCTGGAGCAGAAGGGTCTGGATCTTCTTGAAAAAAAAGAGACTGAAAAAGAAATAAAAACAGGAAGGGAGGGAGAAAGACAGAAAGACAAGTAAGGAAGGAAGGAAGGAAGGAAGGAAGGAAGGAAGGAAGGAAAAGAAAAAGAAAGAAAGAAAAAGAGAAAGAGAAAGAAAAGAAAGAAGGAAAAATAAAGAGACCAAATCCTCTATACTTCCTGGATTTGGCAATAAGTGTAAGTAAGTCAAACATATTTTGAAAGATTAGACTATGGAGGCCATTTTTTATACCCACAAGAACACAATTCAATGAGCTACTGAGTCATTGCTCCATCTGAAGACTCTACAAGCTTCCCTTTGTCTCCCCCACCCCACCCCACCCCACCCCCGCAAATAAGAATCTCCTGCATCAACTCCAGGGGCAGATTTCATTTCACTCTTTCTGTTTCACACACTCAGTTCACAAATCCCACTTGCATGTGTAGGGAGGAACTAAAAGGAAAGACAGGGTGAAGTATTTTATGACCCTCCTGTGGACGCGCTCTGATGAGAACATAACCCAGCCCGTTGGAAACACATGCTGGCCAGCTGCTCTGGGCTCTCGCACCCAGGGTAGGTGTTAACACACATCGCAGCAACTCATAGTGGGCGTGCAGCAGTTGTAAACACATGGAAATGGCACAGAAGCCGAAAAAGGTTCAAGCCCCCACCCTCCTGCACACAAAGCAAATTTCGGTGCACAAGGATCTTAAAAAAAAAACCTCAAAGGTGTGCTGCTCTTCCTACATAATTGCAGTTCCCCACCCCGGCTTGGAAAAGCCTCATTTGCTCTAGTTTTGGGCTACAGCTTCCATTTCCCTCTGGGAAGCAACTCAGCACATCTTAGATTTCGTTTCCATGCTTCCTTAGCTGGTTTAGGATTCCAGATGTGGAGAAGTCAGGTGGGAGCAGGGTAGGGAGGAAAGGGAGCACTGCTTCGGGATATGTATTTTCTTCTCTATCACCTTGCCTACCCTGCACTTCATTCTCTCCTGTGAGTTGCCCTGAGAACAGGGACCAATGAGCTCTAGTGCAAAAGCCAATATTATTGGAAGGAGGGGAGGAGACAAGAGAAGAGCATTGAACTCCTTAAGCATATGATTTTTCCACTGTGATGTATTTATTAGAGGACTTTTGAGAAGGGATCAATTCCTCTTTTTATGTGAACTTATCTCTGCACATGTAAAAAAGGATGAGTAAGAAGTTGGTAATTCAGCATGAACAGCCTGGCTGCTTAGAGTGACTCTATTAATCTCTGCCCAGTTCTGTGTCTCCCACTGCCACTTTGCCTATTTCCCCACTTCTCTGCAACTTGTTTTAGAACCCTGCTGTTTCCTTAGGCCCTGGTCTGAGTATCTAATTTAAACTGAGGCTTCACGTCCTGCCCTGCTCTTGCCTGGTCCCTCAAGGTCTAGAACCGTTCACCATAGGCCAGTGGCCAAAATGCAATTTCTGCACTGAAGAAGTTTAGGGAAGCCGGGGGGCCATCCACATGATAGATTTTGAGTAAGTATTCGTATCTGTACTCCCACAGCAGCACCTGCAATTGAGATAAGTCACGTTCCGCCTGACCAGTTGTCCCTTTCCCAGGCCTTCTTACAGCTGGATCAGCTCCCCTTAGCCTTTCTTCCATTCCACTTGCTGTTGTGTCTCCAAACCCAGGCTTTCGGATGCCCAGACCTGCATCTGATGTTAATATTCAAAAAGAAGTCCCTCACCCAAGTAACTCTGTAGTGGACTCAATTTTTTTTTTCCCTAAATATCTTTTCTATATGTCAAGAAAAAAAAAAAAACCCTCCAAAAATTGTTGGAAGAACATGCGTTGGGATGAAAATATTATTTCATAAAGATTTCACAAAGATTTACAGACCCCAAAGAGTTTATCCATGAAAACATGGACCTTGTAAATTGTATTTAGCAAATCAATTTTGGGAATGGCTACATCTGTTTCCGGGGGGAAAAAAAGTGAGAAACAGATGTGGAAGCAAGAGTGAAACTGAGACAGGAAGCTTGTCAAATGTGAAAACTGAGCAAGCTATCTGAATCCAGAAATCAGAACAACAAAAGGGTGATAAATCCAAAGGAGCTGTTGATAAAACCATGCAGTCATCTGAGGGTTGCGTTTGGTCGAAAGAGATAAGAGTGTTGTCAATGGACATGATTTTAGCAGATGCTAAACAGGCCTCATTAAAGTCTTTTAGGTTCATCATGAATGAGTAATAAAAGAGAAAATTTAATTTGGGGCCCTAAAGACAGATGTTTTACATAAGGACATGTGTTATATTAACACAGCCTCCAAATGCTCATCTTCCTGGTTCTCATTCCCCAAATAAAATTTGAAGATAGCCTCTCCTCCACGGAAAGATGAGGAGTATGGTGTCATCTGTCTCCCGGGGACACTTCTGCATGATTCCAGAACTTTGTCAAAGGTTTGTGGAAAGAACTTTCTGAAGTTGACATGTGAGAAAACACACAGGAAAGAAGCAATTCTGTGGATAAATGAGCCACACGTGTCTCCACTGAGTCACATGAAGTCTCAGGCATCTACCCAAGTTCAATAACCCCAGGGACCCACTCTGAAGCTTTTTCCTGTGTTTTTCTCAGAGACTCATGAAAAACTGTCAGAATTAGTGATTATGTAAAAGTTTCTCTAGAGTCTGAAACCATGGAAGAAGCTGCACCTCCTTCCATGCTCCAGGAAAAGAGAGAAAAAGGAGGAGCAATGATACACAACACTTTATTTCTATTTTAATTCCATTCCCACACATGAACAAGGGCATTATTAGAGCTGTTTTTCTTTGGATATTTCTCTAGCAAACTCTCATCTCTGCATACCGAGAAAAAGTATGCCAGATTCACTTTTGCATAAAAATGTACAGCATGTCCTAAAATAAGTAAAACATAACAGCCTTGAACAATGAAGGGGAGCAAAATGCGCTCACAGAAATGTAGCTAGCAGATGGAGCATCTGAGAAATCACTTTATGATTTAAATTTTGCCACTGGAGCAAGAAGGTACCCTGCCCTTGGGAGGTAGGAGATGTCACTCGAGGAAATCCCAGGAAAGTAGACATACTTTAGGCTGATCTTTGTCCCTAAACTCAAGGACATTTCTTTTAAAGAAATTAGAGAAAAACAGTTAATGAAATGTGAACACAAGCAATATGTAGGAACGAAAAAACCAAAAGAAATTCTGATTTCAAAAGTAAAATATAACAAAATATTTCTTCAAATCATACCAAAGGGAATAATTCATTAAGAGGAAATGATACATTTTGAAAAGAAGAATTAAAGAAGTCCTTGGATTGTTTGATAATTCCATTCGTGATGAGGAGGGAAACATGAATACATTTTAAAATGAATATATTTTTAAAAGCTTCAAATTTTAGATATGATGAAAAGGCATCAGCAAAGATAACATAAAACTCAATAAGCACAAAACAAGGACATTGGTGACAAACTAGTTAATGAATATTATCAATTCAAAGAGTATTTAAGATTAATCACTTCACAAGAAAATTTGAGATGCTGTGATATCTTTCAACGTGTTTTTGCCAAATTCAGCAACACTCTGAAAAACTTACATGGCATTACCAATCTAGAGTCATGAAGTCAAAACTTTTCTAAGCTATCAATGAAAAAAAATCAACCATGTTAAAGGAAAAATTGAATGATCTATATATATATTTTTTTAGGAAATAAGATAGAATTGTTTGCTGGTGCTTTCTTTTTTCATGTCCAGGAGTCCTGTCCATTGGGCCTCACAAAGAGCACCTAGACACAGTCAGACACACCCCAGCAAAGGCCAAGACTCAGTTTGCATCAATAATGGAATAACATCTCAGCCTGCAGTCTGTGCCTTTGGGGTTTGTTTTCCCAGGTACAATGATTTTGCATCTCGATGGCTAAAAAGACTGACCAAAGTGATGCCTCCTGGAAAGAAGGAAAGATCTAGGACAAATTCTATTTCAACCACACAATGGAAATTTTCCTTCTCCAGCTTTAATAATTTAAAACTCTCTAATTTCACTCTACCTCATGCAATAGGAAAACAAAACAAAACAAAAAACCAAACAACTCCCAGAAGCTTTAAAATAGTGGTTTGGAGGGAGAAAAAGATGGTGGCGAAGTAGAGGGACGTGGAATGCATCCCTCTCCACAGATGCATTGGGAATGCACCAAAAGATGCAATAATTCCCACAGAGAACCAACGGAACACCAGCAGACAACCTCGGACACCAAAAAGGACCACAAGCATCCAGACATAACTGGTAGGGAGGCATCTACGACGGCTCAAAGAGGGTGAAGTGGCTGAGCTGTGGCAGATGGGAGGGACTGAGAAACACATGGAGGGTCCGCACCACAGCTCAGCATTCCCGGACTGAGACGTTGATACACAGCTGAACAGAGGGTCCCGAGAGCGGGAGCGTGGGAACCGGAGAGCTGGTTCAGGGTGAGAAAATTGTTGCCAGTAAGGTGACGGACTGAGAGGACAGGAGGGAAGAGGTCCGCAGCGAGGAGTGCCCGCCCTTGAGAGCTGCCCAGCCATGATGGCGGCTGGATGCTGCAGGTTCGCGGTTGAGGGGGAGAAGCCGTGGGCATAGCCTCTCGCTCTCTCTTTCGGCACCTCTGCAACAGGCAGTGGAGGGACCCCTGTGGGCCACCTAAGGCACTCAGGGATAACAAGTACCCTCAGGCCCTTGGGCAGAGCTAGATTAAAACCCCTTGGAATGCGGCAGCAGGGAGGCTGAAGAGAAAAAAAAAAAAAAACCCGAGAGAGGCCCAACTCTGAGACTTTCTGTTTACACCTAAGCCACCTGTGTCCTTCTGCAACAGGTACCTCCAAGCCTGACTGAAACAACAGTGCACCACTGCTCACTCACTCCCAGGGGAAGGAGCCACTATTGTACCCTCTCCTTCCCCACACACCAACGTTTACAGACCAACAATAAAGGAAGCTCCGCTGGTCACAGAATAATGCAAAAAACCCAAGGCAAGTAGAAGGACACTTACAGCTGAGACTCTAAGGAAACAGAAATATTAACATCAATCCTATTGAACTGGTCCATTCTGGGATCAGTTCTGGATTTTTTTCCCTTTATTAATTATGATCTTAGTCCTAAGGGATCTACATGTTTTATAACATATTTTTTAATTCTATATTTTATTCTATTTTTATTTTTTTGCCTTTTTATATACTTCTATTTCTAGCTAAGTTTTTGGTAGTACGGCCAATATATCTCTCATACCTTCCTTTCATCTCTATCTTTTATACATTTCTATTCCTTTCTTTTTATTTGCATATTTCCAATCATACTACACTCTTCTGTTCCCCTTTCTTCCATCCATTTTTAGTGTATTTTATCTTAACATACTTATAAGCAACACTATCGATCTGCTCAGACTCCTTGCTCTATTCTCCAGATGACGCACCGCCTTGGTATTTAACATTAGGTTTTTGTCTTTATCTTAGTTCTTAGTACAATTGTCTAATTTCATTCTGAGAATCTCCATTCTGTCTGGTGGTACTCTAGCTCTTTTTTATATTTGATCCTAGCTTACAAAATCTCCCTGGATTAGTGTTTGTATGTGTAAGGTGTTATTTGTTTGTTTGTTTGTTTTTGTTTTTGTTTCTGATTTGTTCTGTTTTGGTTGTCAATTTCTGTTGGGTATCTCTTTGAATATCTGATAGCACACTAGGGTTCTTCTGTCAGGTCTTTCCAGAGCCTTATGTTCTAAAGGATTCAGTAATTGTGTGTCTTATACATGTATGTGTTTCCTAGACTTAATATTTGTTTAACCCAACATTCAGACATTAGTCTGAGGCTTGGACAGTCTTCTATAAATACCTCTATCGCCAGGACAAGCAAGCCCAAAAGTTTGGACAACCATGAGGAAACAAAGAAACACCATGCAGGCAAAGGAGCAGGAAAAAAACCCACAAGACCAAATAAATGAGGAGGAAATAGGAAAAATGCCTGAAAAAGAATTCAGAGTAATGATAGTAAAAATGATACAAAATCTTGATAACAAAATAGAGAAAGTACAAGAAACAGTTCATAAGAACTCAGAAAAACAAACAGCAATGGATAACAAAATAACTGAAATTAAAAATACTCTAGTTGCTATAACCAGCAGAATGACTGAGGCAGAAGAATGAATAAGTGAGTTGGAAGATAGAATGGGGGAAATAACTGCCACAGAGCACAAAAAAGAAAAAAGAATAGAAAGAATAGAAGACAGTCTCAGAGACCTCAGTGATAACATTAAGCACACCAACATTCAAATTATAGGCATCCCAGAAGAAGAAGAAAACAAGAAAGGGTCTGAGAAAATATTTGAAGAGGTTCTAGTGGAAAACTTCCCCAACATGGGAAAGGAAATAATTAACCAAGTCCAAGAAGCACAGAGAGTCCCATAGAGAAGAAACCCAAGGAGAAATACACCAAGGCACATATTAATCAAACTAATGACAATTAAACACAAAGAAAAAATATTAAAGGCAGCAAGAGAAAACCAACAAATAACATATAAGGGAAGACCCATAAGGATAAGAGCTGACCTTTCTACAGAAACTCTGCAGGCCAGAAGGGAATGGCAGGATATACTGAAAGTGCTGAAAGAGAGAAACCTACAGCCAAGAATACTCTACCCAGCAAGAATTTCATTCAGATTCGACAGAGAAATCAAAAGCTTTACAAACAAGCAAAAGTGAAGAGAATTCAGCACCACCAAACCAGCCTTACAACAAGTGCTAAAGGAACTTCTCTAAGTAGGAAACACAAGAAAAGGAAAACACCTACAAATACAAACCCAAAACAATTAAGAAAATGGTAATTGAAACACACATGTCAATCATCACCTTAAATGTAAATGGATTAAATGCTCCAACCAAAAGACACAGACTGGCTGAATGGATACAAAAACAAGACCCTTCTATATGCTGCCTCCAAGAAACCCACTTAGGACCTAGGGACACATATAGACTGAAAGTAAAGAGATGGAAAAAGATATTCGATGCAAATGGAAGCCAAAAGAAAGCTGGAGTAGCAATACTCATATCAGACAAATTAGACTTGAAAATAAAGACTATTAAAAGAGACAAGGAAGGACACTACATAATGATCAAAGGATCCATTCAAGAAGAACATATCACAATGGTAAATATCTATGACCCCAACATAGGAGCACCTCAATACATAAGGCAAATGCTAACAGCCATAAAAGGGGACATCGACAGGAACACAATAATAGTGGGAGACTTGAACACCCCACTTACATCAATGGACAGATCATCCAAACAGAAAATAAATAAGGACACACAAGCTTTAAATGACACATTAGACCATCTTGACTTAATTGATATTTATAGGACATTCCATCCAAAAAAGACAGAATACACTTTCTTCTCAAGGGCACATGGAACATTTTCCAAGATAGATCACATCCTGGGTCACAAATCAAACCTCAGCAAATTCAAGAAAATTGAAATCATATCAAGCATCTTCCCTGACCACAATGCCGTGAGACTAGATATCAATTACAGGAAAAAAACTGCAAAAAATACAAACACAAGGAGGCTAAACAATTCACTATTAAACAACCAAGAAATCACTAAAGAAATCAAAGAGGAAATCAAGAAATATCTAGAAACAAATGACAATGAAAACACAACAACCCAAAACCTATGGGATGCAGCAAAAGCAGTTCTAAGAGGGACGAGTATAGCAGTACAGTCCTACCTTAAGAAACAAGAAAATTATCAAATAAACAACCTAACCTTACACCTCAAACAATTAGAAAAAGAAGAACAAAGAAACCCCAAAGTGAGCAGAAGGAAAGAAATCATAAAGATCAGAGCAGAAATAAATGAAAAAGAAAGGAAGGAAGCCATAGCAAAAATTAACAAAACTAAAAGCTGGTTCTTTGAGAAGATTAACAAAATTGATGAACCATTAGCCAGACTCATCAAGAAAAAAAAGGGAGAAGATGCAAATCAACAGAATTAGAAATGAAAAAGGAGAAGTAACAATGGACACCTCAGAAATACAAAACATCATGGGAGACTACTACAAGCAACTATATGCCAATCAATTGGATAACCTGGAAGAAATGGATACATTCTTAGAAAAATACAACCTTCTAAGACTGAACCAGGAAGAAATAGAAACTATGAACAGACCCATCACAAGGACGGAAATTGAGGCAGTGATTAAAAATCTCCCAACAAACAAAAACCTAGGAGCAGATGGATTCATGGGCGAATTCTATCCAACATTTAGAGAAGAGCTAACACCTATCCTTCTGAAAATCTTCCAAAATATTGCAGAAGGAGGAACACTCCCAAACTCATTCTATGAGGCCACCATCACCCTGATACCAAAACCAGGCAAAGATGTCACAAAAAAAAGAAAATGACAGACCAATATCACTGATGAATATAGATGCAAAAATCCTCAACAAAATACTAGCTAACAGACTCCAACAGCACATTAAAAAAATCATACACCATGATCAAGTGGGGTTTATCCCTGGGATGCAAGGATTCTTCAATATACACAAATCAATCAATGTGATACATCATATCAACAACTTGAAGGATAAAAACCGTATGATCATCTCAATAGATGCAGAAAAAGCTTTTGACAAAGTTCAACATCCATTTATGATCAAAGCTCTCCAGAAAATGGGCATAGAAGGAAATTACCTCAACATAATAAAAGCCATATATGAGAAACCAAAAGCCAACATCATTCTCAATGGGGAAAAACTGAAAGAATTCCCTCTAAGAACAGGAACAAGACAAGGGTGTCCACTCTCACCATTATTATTCAACATAGTTTTGGAAGTTTTAGCCACAGCAATCAGAGAAGAAAAAGAAATAAAAGGAATCCAAATTGAAAAAGAAGAAGTAAAATTGTCACTCTTTGCAGATGACATGATATTATATATAGAAAACCCTAAAGACTCTACCAGAAAACTGCTAGCACTAATTGATGTGTTTAGTAAAGTAGCAGACTACAAAATTAATGCACAAAAATCTCTTGCATTCCTATACACTAACAATGGAAGAGCAGAAGGAGAAATTAAGGAAATTCTCCCATTCACCATTGCAACAAAAAGAATAAAATACCTAGGAATAAACCTGCCTAAGGAGGCAAAAGATCTGTATGCAGAAAACTATAAGACATTGATGAAAGAAATCAAAGATGACACAAACAGAAGGAGGGACATACCATGTTCCTGGTTGGAAGAATCAACATCGTGAAAATGACTGTACTACCCAAAGCCATTTACAGATTCAATGCAATCCCGATCAAATTACCAATGGCATTTTTCACAGAACTAGAGCAAGAAATCTTACGATTTGTATGGAAATGCAAAAGACCCCAAATAGCCAAAGCAATCTTGAGAAGGAAAAATGGAGTTGGTGGAATCAGGCTTCCTGACTTCAAACTATACTACAAGGCCATAGTGATCAAGACAGTATGGTACTGGCACAAAAAGAGAAAGGAAGATCAATGGAATAGAATAGAGAACTCAGAAGTAAGCCCAAACACATATGGGCACCTTATCTTTGACAAAGGAGGCACGAATATACAATGGAAAAAAGACAGCCTCTTCAATAAGTGGTGCTGGGAAAATTGGACAGCAACATGTAAAAGAATGAAATTAGAACACTTCCTAACACCATACACAAAAATAAACTCCAAATGGATTAAAGACCTACATGTAAGGCCAGACACTATAAAACTCCTAGAGGAAAACATAGGCAGAACACTCTATGACATCCATCAAAGCAAAATCCTTTTGGACCCACCTCCTAGAATCATGGAAATAAAATCAAGAATAAACGAATGGGACCTCATGAAACTTAAAAGCTTTTGCACAGCAAAAGAAACCATAAACAAGACTAGAAGGCAACCCTCAGAATGGGAAAAAATAGTTGCCTATGAAACAACGGACAAAGGATTAATCTCCAAAATATACAAGCAGCTCATGAAGCTTAATACCAAAAAAGCAAATAACCCAATCCACAAATGGGCAGAAGACCTAAATAGACATTTCTCCAAAGAAGACATACAGATGGCCAACAAACACATGAAAAGATGCTCAACATCACTCATCATCAGAGAAATGCAAGTCAAAGCCACAATGAGGTATCACCTCACACCAATCAGAATGGCCATCCTCACAAAATGTGGAAACAACAAATGTTGGAGAGGGTGTGGAGAAAAGGGAGCTCTCCTGCACTGTTGGTGGGACTGTAAGTTGGTACAGCCACTATGGAAAACAATTTGGAGGTTGCTTAAAAAAACTACAAATAGAACTACCATATGATCCAGTAATCCCACTACTGGGCATATACCCCAAAAAAACCATAATCCAAAAAGAAACATGTACCATAATGTTTACTGCAGCACTCTTTACAATAGCCAGGACATGGAAGCAACCTAAATGCCCATGAACAAATGAATGGATAAAGAAGATGTGGCATATATATACAATGGAATATTACTCAGCTATGAAAGGGGATGAGATGGAGCTATATATCATGAGGTGGATAGACCTAGAGTCTGTCATACAGAATGAAGTAAGTCAGAAAGAGAAAGACAAATATTGTATGCTAACTCACATATATGGAATTTAAAAATGGTACTGATGTACTCAGTGACAAGACAAGAACAAGGATGCAGATGCAGAGAATGGACTGGAGAACTCGAGGTTTGGGGGGGCGGGGGGTGAAGGGGAAGCTAAGACGAATTGAGAGAGTAGCACAGACATATATATACTACCAACTGTAAAATAGTCAGTGGGAAGTTGCTGTATAACAAAGGGATTCCAACTCGAGGATGGATGATGCCTTAGAGGACTGGAACGGGGAGGGTGGGGGGGAGTTGAGGGAGGGAGGGAATATGGGGATATGTGTATAAAAACAGATGATTGAACTTGGTGTACCCCCCAAAAAATAATAAATAAATGAATAAAATTTAAAAATAAATAAAATAAAATAAAATAGTTGTTTGTTCCTGGTTCACATTCCGACTATTTTAATGGATATCAATACAAATAAACATGGCAGCCTGGGCTCAGGACTTTACTGGCAAAAACTCTTCTCTTCAGATTTCACGCTTACTGTACACTTGGGTAAGTTCTGACTGGGTCTGCATGACTCCATGGAAGACTTATTTATATTGTAGTCAGATATTTTGCCTTCACCCAATAACTGGCAAATATCTGAGTCAACAGGAGCAAAGCAGGACTTACAGGGGAGAGCTGTCCTAAAACAAAGCCCCATTGAGTCACCTCACCTAGGTCTGTGGCTCATTTTACAGGGCATTTGTCCTTGGGAAAATTTTACCATGTACAGAGATTTTGCAGTCCAGTGGCTTTACCTCACTTTCTATATTGAAGGAAGAACAAGATGGCTAAGGTCTGTTGGGGAATGTTCAGTTCATTTTAAATATTTGTGTAAACCCTGAAATTTTATCTTATTGAATACATGAACTGAAAAATAAACACTAACATGTTTTCACTTTTAATTTCTAATAGGAGGATTATCTATGAATACGCCTTCACAAACAAAAATTATTTGCCTTCCTCAAGAATTTGTTAAAATGTAAAGGATCTTGGGAGTTCCCTGGTAGCCTAACGGTTAGGATTCTGGGCTTTCACTGTTGTGGCCTGGTTCAGTCCCTAGTCAGGGAACTGAGATCCTGCAAGTCACACGATGCAGCCAAAAAAAAAAAAGTAAAGGATCTTGAGTCCAAAAAGTTTGACAGCAGCTGATCTAAGCTGTAAATCAAAGTACATCCTCTAGTTAATTAAATAATCCATGGTTGGAGCTTTTTGACAAAGTTCCAGCACAACGCTGAAAAAATCTTTGTGATCTTTTTATCTTTCCCAGTTTTACATAATCATCCACACCAGTAGTAAATCCAGAATTTGAATCCAGGCAATCTGGCTTTGGAGTCCATGCTCTTAGCCACTAAATCATTTTATTTGTACAGAAATATGTAAATGTCAAAAAAATTAATAAATAAATGAAAGCATCAAGCTGCAATGTAGATTGCTGTTTTCCTGGAAAACAGAGCAAACATAAAAGTAAGATTTTAAAGAAAAAGGAACTGATCTCACCCACGAGCCTAACCTTACTGTTGATCCAGTGGGTCACTTGGGACTGCTTAATTTTTTAAATCCCTGGAATTTTTCTAATCTTATTAAGTAAATTCACGAATAGAACTCTAATTGGTGATCCAATCGCAAAGAAAGAAAGTAGTTCTGTTAACAATTAAGTTTTCTTTTTGATGAAGACAACAGGGTTCTCAGAAATGTTAAAAGATAGTGGAGGGTCCTAGTAAAAAGCATCTGTCCACCCAGGGAGCTTGCTTTGATGGCAGTGAAGCATAGATGCTTAAATGGAGAGGTGGTATTCATTTGAAAGAGTGAGAAAGCTTTTGACCTATTTGGTGAGGCCATCCTGTGCTATTGCAATGGGATGGGGACAGACTGGTGTGGAGACTAATCCTTTTTGACCTCTTTAGTGTTAAGCTTACAACCTAAAACAGGAGAATCAATTGCACTTAACATGTGTTAACATCTGAACATACAGGTCACTAAATTGCTTGTCTTTTAAGATGGAATTAACATAGAGATAATCATTGGTCATGAAATGGTCTCCTCTTTCACAAAGACAAGGCCAGCGCATTTGACACCGAAACCCCTCCTCAGATTAGTGAATTCCAAGCCCCGCTTCCTCACAGGAGGTAGTCAAAGAAGAAAAGACTTCCTGAAATCTGTACATTCTCAAGGTTACTGTGCTTTGCTAAGCAGCAAAAAAGGTCTAGGATGTTATCAACTTAATCATCAAAGTAAAAACAACAAATTAAAAGTGTTGAATGTACTGGAATAGGCATTGAAATCAAAGGGACACTAGACCAAGTAATAGAAACAAATGCATTCAAGTATTCAAAGTATGATAATAGTGGCATTTTAAATCAATAGGAAAAAGATGTATTATTGAATGAGTGTTAGGGTTGTTAGTTAATACTTTCCTGGAAAAAAATAAGTTATATCTTTACCTCACAACAAATAAGAATATAAATATGTTAGGGATTAAAATTTATAAACAATATTTAAGTGAATATTTACATTTTTAGGACCGAGGGGCTTTTATAAGCATGAATTCTAAAATAAAACCTTACAGCAAATGCTTGATGTAAACTCACAAGCAAATGCTTGTGACTTTATGAAAGAAAGAAAGAAAGAAAGAAAGAAAGAAAGAAAGAAAGAAAGAAAGAAAGAAAGAAAAAGAAAAAGAAAAAGAAAGAAAGAAAAGAAGAAAGAAAAAGAAAAAAAGAGAAAAGGAAAAGAAAGGAAAAGGCAGGAAGGAAGGAGAGGGAGGGGAACAAAAAAATAAAATAAAAAATTTTAAACCAAACTGAGAAAAATACTGGTATATTTTGTATTCTAGCACAGTTATAACAAAGTGTTACTCTTATTAACAAAAGCTATGAAGAGATTATTTACAAAAGAAATGAAAATGACCAGTGGATATGTGAATATATCTTCAACCACATGAGCAAAGAAATGCAAATTAAAATGACAATGAGGTACGAATTTTTTTCTTTTAGATTGGCAAATATTTATTTTTAATTTTAAGCACATAATCCTAAATTTTGGAGAGAATATAAAAAAAAAAAGTCCACACTCTTTTACAGCTGGGAGTCATGTTAAATTGCACAGCCATTCTATAGGGAATTTATCCATATGTATATAGAGGCATTAAAAAGAACCTATCCTTTAACTGAACAGATCCACTTTCAGGATTTCAACCTATGAAAATTCATTAATACACTTACAAAGAGTTTGAAGGAAAATCTCTATACCTTGAATATCTCTCAATAGGGGAATTGGTTAAATGAATTATACTACAAAAGCATAACAGAAGACATTGTCACATATAAAAGTTATAATAAAGTTGCCTGCTTTTATAATGAATTGACATTCAAAAAATACTTTTATGTGGAAAAACTTCAAAATGATACATAAATTATGGTTGTAATTTTGGGAAAAGCATATGTATAAGTCAAAAAAGAAATACTCCAAAGTGTTAATAGTGGTTATTTTTTGAGTAAATTTTAGTGGTTACTTTCTTTTGGCCTATCAAATCAGTTTATATTTTTTCTTCAATGACTATGAACTACCTATCATATTTTAAAACATTTTGAAGCATGACAAAGTACAGTTCCAATAGTAATTTCTAAAAATAAGCTTTGTTTTAAAGAAGTTTTAGGTTTACAAAAACTTGTGAAGATAACCTGTACAGAGTTTCCATATACCTCACACCCCGTTCCCTCTGTTGTTACCATCTTGCATACCTATTGTACATTTGTCACAATTAAGGACCGACATTGGCACAATATCATTAACTAAAGTCCATACTTTATTCAGAGTTCCTTAATTTTTATCCAATGTCCTTTTTCTGCTCCAGTGTCCCACCCAATATGCCACGTTGCATTATCCTTCATGTCTCCATAGGCTCCTCTTAGCCATGACAATTTCTCACTTTCCTTGCTGGTGGAGAATTTCCTAGAATGTCTCAGCACAGAGGTAAATTGTTATTCTTATCCTATCATGTTGATGGCATGTACTACTATAACATAACATTACTGTCAGCACACACCTTGACCACCTGTCTGAGATAGTATTTATAGGGTTTCTCCACTGTTAAGTTTTCCTCTTTATTCCCCTTTCTGTCCACTTTGCAAGGAAGTCACTAAGCACAACCCACACGTGAGTGGGGAATTGTGCTCTACTTCTGCGAGAATACAATATTTACATAAATTATATGGAATTTTTCTGAATGGAGGACGTCTTTTCATTTTGTTGTCATTTATTTGTATCAGTATTGACTCATAGACAATTATTCTATCCTTTGGGTTATAATCCAAAACTATTTTTCCACCCAGTTTATTCCAGTTTTGTCAATCGGGAGGTTTTCAGTTGGCCATTTGTCTCCTCAACATGCTACCACGGCGTGTGTTTGTGTGTGTGTGTGTGTGTGTGAGCACGTTCTTACTTCCTGACACAACGGAATGCTCCAGGCTTCTTTGTATTTCCTGTCTTAGTTCTGTAATCAGCCATTTCTTCAAGGAGCCCTGGTTCTTCTTCCTGGAAAATATATTAGAAGCCAACAGGTAAGCCCTGTTTGTGCTTATTGCTTCTGGTGTGTTATTGCTTGTAGCCCATCTCAGCAGACAGAGCAAGGAAATACCTGAGTGTGCTAATCCCTGTATGTACACAAATCCATAAATGTCTCCTTAGGTAACCATATGTATCTATTTTAAGCTAAGCATGAGCGCATATGGTGTTTCCAAATCTAGCTGGTACCACCGCATGGATTACTCTAGCCTCTCCACTTACTTACTGTATCCTCTCACTGTAACAGGGAGACACACCCCGCCCCAACACCTGCCATCCACTATCCAATTTCTATGAGAAACAACTGTATCAACTACAACACTTATATACTGCTCCTTTTGCCTTTATTCTAACAAACTTTACCCATTTCCAGTGTTACTTAGGTCAGTATCTTTGTCTTCCTCTTCCTTCAGTAACCCTAATTCATATCTTTGTAATACAGTTAGATACATAGTTTAGAATCTGCATTCCACTCTGTGATCTTTCAGCCTCCTAAAAGACTTTTTATTTGCATACTTTGACTCACTTGATATACTATGAAATCTGTGAGTTTTGATAAAATGCAACAAATGATCTGTTAACCATCTCTATACTTTTAATTTTTCCAGGGCTATCCAGATTATCTGTTTCCCCTTGTATGAGTTTTGACCAAGGAACTGATCGCTTCATCTAAGATATTTGATGTATTTAGAGCTATTATAAATTTCCCACTATGCATTGCATTTGCTTTACTCCACAAAATTTGATAACCTGTATCTCCATTTTAATTTAATTAAAAACATTAAAAAATTTATCTTGAGATTTATTTTTGATCCATCTGCTATTTGAAAGTGTGTTTTTTAAATTGCCAAACATTTTGGAGTTTTCCAGCTATCTTTCTGTTATTGATTTCTATTTTAGTTCCATTTTTTATGATTTCTATTCTTTTAAACTTGCTAAGGTATATTTTATGGACCAGAATGTGGTCCTGGCAAATGTTTCAAGTGAACTTGAGGGAAATATCTATTATGCCTCCGTTGGATGGAGTAGTACATAAATGTTAATTACATCAAATTACTTGATAGTGCTGTTCAGGTCAACTATGTTATTATTGACTTTCTGCCTGCTTGACATATCAGTTATTGAGAAAGGGATGTTTAAGGCTCTAACTATAATGGTAGATTTGTCTATTTCCCCATCCAGTTCTGTAAGTTTCTACTTCACGTATCTTGATGTTCTCTTCTTAGATTTATACACATTTAAAAGTTGTTATGTCTTTTTGGACATTGTAACTGTGTAATGTTTCCTTATTGTTATGTAATGTCCCTTCTTATCCCTGAAAATGTTCCTTGTTCTGAAGTCCGCTTTGTCGGGAATTAGCATAGCTACTTCAGATTTCTTTTAATTACTGTTAGTATGGTATATTTTTATCCATTCCTATCTAAGTCATAGACATTCCTTTCTTTGTCTTTAGTTCCCTGCAATTTGAATATAATATGCATAGGTATGGATTTCATCCTGCTTAGTCCTGAGCTTCTTGGATCTGTGGGTCTGTGGTTTGATGTCTGTCATTAATTTTGGAAAATTCTTATCCTTTATTATTTCAAATATTTCTTTTCTCCTTTCTTTCTTCTTCTGGTGTTCCAATTACGCACGTTTTACAACTTTTGAAATTTTTTACAGTTTGCGAATGTTCCAATTTTTTCACACTTTTTTCTTTTTGTATTTCAGTTTGGAAAGTTTCTATTGATCTATCTTCAAACTCATTGATAGTTTTATCAGCCAAGTCTACTGATAAGCCCATCAGAGGCATTTCCCATTCCTGTTGCAGTTGTTTTGATTTCTAGCTGTATCTTTTATCCTTTCTTAGAGCTTCCGTCTCTCTGCTTATATTCCCTATCTGTTCTTACATGTTGTCTATTTTTTCCATGAGAGCCTTTAATATATTATTCAGAGTTATTTTAAATTTTCTGTCCAGTAATTCCAGCCTCTGTATTACATATGAGTCTGGTTGTAATAATGGTTGCTTTGTCTCTTCAGAATGTGGTTTTCTTTCTTGATTTTTGGCATACTTTTAAATTATTTGCTGAAAGCCAAACATGTTGCTCCAAGTAGTAGAAAATGATTAAATAGGTCTTTAATGTGTGGCATTATGTTAACCTGGCTAGGAGTTGCACTATGTTTAATGTTTGCTGTAGCAAACATGTAGGTGGCAGAGACTTCAAATTCCTCCAAGACTCTTGTATTTGTCTCCCCCATTGACTCTGTACTTCCCTTCTCTAACATCTTCCCTTCAGAGACAGTATGTGTCTTACTGCTCTTTCAGCTGTCACCTACTATAATTATACTGGAGCCTTGTTGATGGGGTGGTAAGGTATGGGAGAGGGGAATGTTCTATAAGCTTCCAATTAAATACCGTCTTTCAGTGAAACTGCGTCTCTTAACTCTGATCTTCACAAGTGTTTTCAGTTGTATACCTACCCCTCCCTCCACCTATATCCACTTTCCTACTTCCCTAGCTCCAGTGTTCCCAACGTACTTCCTTAAAGAAATAGATTTCATGACTATGTTCCGTTGACTTTCTTGACTATATTACATTCCCCGACACCTGTGGTGAGACAAGAAGCCTAGAGGGGATGAAATGAGAGGAAAGGCCTTTTTTGGGAAGATGAGGCTCTGCAAAAATCTTTTCCCTGGAGAACAGGCCTTCTTTTTGGAGAAGGTTCTGATTGTATTTCACAGAAATTACTATTCCCCTCTCTTTGGAGGAGCCATGAAAAGATCTCAGCTCTTCATTATGAGAACCTATAGTTTCAGGAGTTAAAGTCCGTAAAAATGTGGGGCTCCTAAATACTACCACCCCAAGAAACTTCTCACTCCCAGGGTGGCACACACTCACCCTCTACAGATGTAAATTCACCATTTCAGTGTCCTATCCGTTTTCAAGCTCCAAATGCTTTTGCTCCTGATTAGCTGATCTTGGCTGTCATTCTTTCCATGTGCCTGCTTCTTCTGATTTCAGGATGTTGGTTTGCCCTAAAACCCCAGTTTTCTTATTTATTTTTAATTTTTATGTTTATTTTCATTTTTATTAAAGTATAGTTAATTCACAATGCTGTGTTAGTTTCAAGTGTACAGCAAAGTGACTCACTTTTATATATATGTGACAGTTATATATATATATCCTTTTTCAGGTTCTTTTCCATTATAGGTTATTGCAAGATATTGAGTATATAGTTCCCTGTGCTATACACTGGGTCCTTGTTGTTTATCTATTTTATATATAGTAGTGTGTATATGCTAATCCCAAACTCCTAATTTATCTCTCCCTAAAACCTCAGTTTTCTGATGAGTCCAAGAAAAGTTATTGATTTTCAATTTGCCCAGTTTTTTCTTTTTGTAAGGGTGGAAGAGACCATGTTCATGCCCTTTACATTTCAAAGTTGAAACCAAAAATCTCTAATAATAATGTTAAAAATTATATTCATAGCTAATTTATAAACTAAACTTGGATTACTGTTTCTTATTTTCAAGTAATATTTGGTATCCTTTCTTTTTCATAATTAGATGTCATTTCAATATGCTCAGTGGTTGGTTGATGCAAACCAAGATATCTGGATATTAGAGATATATATGATGAGGTCTAGAGATTTCATGCTATATTTTCCAAGTTTTGTTTCATACGTCCTACCTCATGTAAGTAATAATAATAATAATAAATAATAAATTTAAACCATATGGCTTGTCAATATTCTATTTATTTATTTATTTATTTATTTATTTATTTATTTATTTATAAGCTCTTTATTGGAATATAATTGCTTTACACTGTTGTGCCAGTTTTTGCTGTACAACAAAGTGAATCAGCTATATTTATACATATATCCCCATATCCCCTCCCTCCCATGATTCCCTCCTACCCTCCCTATCCCAGCCCTCTAAGTCATCACCCATCATCAAGTTGATCTCCCTATGTCATGCAGCAACTTCCCACTAGCTATTTATTTTACATTTGGTAGTGTATATATGTCAATGCTACTCTCTCACTTCATCCCAGTTTTCTCTTCGCCCCCCCATCCCCCACCCTGTGTCCTCAAGTCCATTCTCTACATCTGCATCTTTATCCTTGCCCTGTCACTGGGTTCATCAGTACCATTTTTTTTAGATTCCATATATATGAGTTAGCATACAGTATTCCTTTTTCTCTTTCTGGCTTACTTTGCTCTGTATGACAGTCCCTAGGTCCATCCACCTCACTACAAATAACTCAATTTCATTCCTTTTTATGGCTGCAAAATATTCCATTGTATATACGTACCACATCTTCTTTATCCATTCATCTGTTGATGGGCATTTAGGTTGCTTCCATGTCCTGGCTATTGTAAATAGTGCTGCAGTAAACATTGTGGTACATGTTTCTTTTTTGGATTATGGCTTTTTCTGGGTATATGCCCAAAAGTGGGATTGCTGGGTAATATGGTAGTTCCATTTTTAGTTTTTTAAGGAAACTCCATACTGTTTTCCATAGTGGCTGTACCAACTTACATTCCCACCAACAGTGCAGGAGGGTTCCATTTTCTCCACACCCTCTCCAGCATTTCTTTCCAGGTTTTTTGATGATGTCCATTCTGACCAGTGTGAGGTGATACCTCATTGTGGCTTTTTTGTGTGTGTGTAACAGTTTTTAGCTTTGCCCTTATTCACCTTAGTTCATTAAAAACAGACTTGTTTTAAAGATCGTATAGAGTAACCACCCACTAATGTGGGATTATAAGTAAGTCACCCCTCCCAGCATGGTATTTTTGTCTTTTAAAAAGGAGCGTTTCGGCTCCGGCTCGCTCCGGCCCGGGGCCGCCCCCGCCCGCCCTCACCGGCCGGGGTGCTCTCGGTGCTGCGCGGAGACCCTCCGCATCCCTGCGAACATGGCGCTGCGAGCGGCGCGAAGCGTGCGGGCTGTGGTGTACAGCCTGCGTGCTATCTCTGCGCCCAACGCGCCCTGCCCGCCGCCGCCCTGGGAACTGCGGGCCGCGCCGTCCGGGCGCTGCGCACTGGCCCCGCTCTGCTCTCGGTGCGTAAATTCACAGATAAACATGAATGGGTAACAACAGAAAAGGGTGTTGGAACAGTGGGAATCAGCAATTTTGCACAGGAAGCTTTGGGAGATGTTGTTTACTGTAGTCTGCCTGAAGTTGGGACAAAATTGAACAAACAAGAGGAATTTGGTGCTTTGGAAAGTGTGAAAGCTGCTAGTGAACTCTATTCTCCTCTATCAGGAGAAGTAACTGAAATTAATGAAGCTCTAGCAGAAAATCCAGGACTTGTCAACAAATCTTGTTATGAAGATGGTTGGCTGATCAAGATGACACTCAGTAACCCTTCAGAACTAGATGAACTAATGAGTGAAGAAGCATATGAGAAATACATAAAATCTATTGAGGAGTGAAAATGGAACTGCTAAATAAACTAGTTTGAAACAACTTAATCTAGCATAGTTGTCTTAAATTAGTGGTGGATAGATTTTTAAAAAGCAACTTTTAGCAAAAGAAACTACTTGCAACAATGTTTCCTAAAGAAAATTACCCCTTAACTTCCTAATGATTTGAGATAAACACTATGCATCTCTTTTTCACAGCAACCTATGATTTTTAGGCTAGGCTCCAGTTATAATATTCAGAATTCCTGAAATTATCTGTGGTAAAACTAGTTATAAAAATTATGTAATTTAAGGATAACAGTGTTATCTTAAGCCTTATATATAATATTGTAATTTGCTTACAGCCATCCCTGGATTTGGGTCAAAATACTCAGTGATCTTCCCACTGGAAATAACTGGCAGTGGAGAAGAGTTTGTTAGTTGTGTAGTGTGCAATGATGAACATTACTATCTTAATTTTACAATATACAGTGTTTGCTGGTGCTATTTTTATACAGTGAAGCAACAGCCTTGCAGGAAAATAAACAGTTTAATAATAAAATCTTTACCTTCATAATTAAAAAAAAAAAAAAGGAGAGTTTCTTATAGGAATCTTATTGATCACACAGTAGTTACAAGAAGGTCAGATATAATGATGTATACAATCTAAACAAGACAGGCTAATTAAGAATTTACATAATGTAAAAATATACATATTAAAAGTTAGCCATGTGGACAGATGCATGCATCAGGAAGAATAGTTGATAGGGCTTGAGGGCCCATATGCAGTAATATTGCTTTTTCTTCCTCAATTACAGTAAATAACTGCCACTAACAGATACAAATTTTCCACACACATCTAAATACACAAGGGTAAATGGTGACCTGCTACACGTACAGTCTCAAGTGGTTCTGTGCTCCTTCTGTGACAGCTCTCACAAAAGTGGTACATAGTGAACCCCATGCAGGTAGTCGGAAACACTGGTTATTTATCCTAGTTGGACTTTGAAAATGTTTACTGTCTGACATTAATCTGTGTTTCCTTTTACTATTTTCAAAACTGATATGCACATGGAGTGGGGGAATTCTGATGACTGCTTGACCTAACAGTGAACTGAAATACTCTTAAAAATGCTTTTTAATAACATATTTTAGTCACATACTTAACATCAAACATGGATCATCTACAGCTTTAAGCCAAAAGGTAGAGGAAGTGTATCTGAATTTTAATGCTTTTAGTTTCAGTATCCTGTAGCGTCCTGAGAGGCGTATACCATACACAGGAATCCATCTTCATCCTTCTCACTTTCATACACTTCGCAACCCGGTGTGGACACACTCACCATGCTATGTCCATTCACTGACAGGGAGAAGTCTTGATTAGCATTGAGCTGTAAGCACCTTCTAATTATCTTGATGAGCTCACTCATGTTGACATGATCAGGCACCAGGAACTTTGTTTTATCCAGGACCGAAAGCTGCTTCTCACCTTTGTATCATTCTATTATTACAGGGATTTTGGTAGGATGCTGCTCTCGGGTAAGTCGGACATCTTCTACTCTTTGTTCCAAGGTTTGGCGCTGTTTGCAGGTTTTCTCCGATGGCATGTTGCGGCAGGCTGGGCAGGGGCGGAGATGTGGAGGATCCCGGAGGTCCAGGCGTTGGCTGCAGCAGCTCCGACTGTGGCGACAGCTACCATTCTTGTGTCTCCTCAGCCCACAGCCGCGTCAGGTGACCCCTCATTGTGGCTTTGACTTGCATTTCTCTGATGATTAGTGATGTTGAGCATCTTTTCAAGTGTTTGTTAGTCATCTGCATGTCTTCTTTGGAGAAATTTCTATTTAGGTCTTCTGCCCATTTGTGGATTGGGTTATTTGCTTTTTTGGTATTAAGCTTCATGAGCTGCTTGTATATTTTGGAGGTTAATCCTTTGTCCGTTGTTTCATAGGCAATTATTTTTTCCCATTCTGAGGGTTGCCTTTTAGTCTTGTTTATGGTTTCTTTTGCTGTGCAAAAGCTTTTAAGTTTCATGAGGTCCCATTTGTTTATTCTTGATTTTATTTCCATGATTCTAGGAGGTGGGTCCAAAAAGATCTTGCTTTGATGGATGTCATAGAGGGTTCTGCCTATGTTTTCCTCTAGGAGTTTTATAGTGTCTGGCTTTACATGTAGGTCTTTAATCCATTTGGAGTTTATATTTGTGTATGGTGTTAGGAAGTGTTCCAATTTCATTCTTTTACATGTAGCTGTCCAATTTTCCCAGCACCACTTATTGAAGAGGCTGTCTTGTTTCCATGGTATATTCGTGCCTCCTTTGTCAAAGATAAGGTGCCCATATGTGTTTGGGCCTACTTCTGAGTTCTCTATTCTATTCCATTGATCTTCCTTTCTCTTTTTGTGCCAGTACCATACTGTCTTGATCACTATGGCCTTGTAGTATAGTTTGAAGTCAGGAAGCCTGATTCCACCAACTCCATTTTTCCTTCTCAAGATTGCTTTGGCTATTTGGGGTCTTTTGCATTTCCATACAAATCGTAAGATTTCTTGCTCTAGTTCTGTGAAAAATGCCATTGGTAATTTGATCGGGATTGCATTGAATCTGTAAATGGCTTTGGGTAGTACAGTCATTTTCACGATGTTGATTCTTCCAATCCAGGAACATTGTATGTCCCTCCATCTGTGTGTGTCTTCTTTGATTTCTTTCATCAATGTCTTAAAGTGTTCTGCATACAGATCTTTTGCCTCCTTAGGCAGGTTTATTCCTAGGTATTTTATTCTTTTGGTTGCAATGGTGAATGGGAGAGTTTCCTTCATTTCTCTTTCTGCTCTTCCGTTGTTATTAGTGTATAGGAATGCAAGAGATTTCGGTGCATTAATTTTGTAGTCTGCTACTTTACTAAACTCATCAATTAGTGCTAGCAGTTTTCTGGTAGCATCTTTAGAGTTTTCTATATATAATATCATGTCATCTGCAAAGAGTGACAATTTTACTTCTTTTCCAATGTGGATTCCTTTTATTTCTTTTTCTTCTCTGATTGCTGTGGCTAAAACTTCCAAAACTATGTTGAATAATAGTGGTGAGAGTGGACACCCTTGTCTTGTTCCTGTTCTTAGAGGGAATTCTTTCAGTTTTTCCCCATTGAGAATGATGTTGGCTTTTGGTTTCTCATATATGGCTTTTATTATGTTGAGGTAATTTCCTTCTATGCCCATTTTCTGGAGAGTTTTGATCATAAAATGGATGTTGAATTTTGTCAAAAGCTTTTTCTGCATCTATTGAGATGATCATATGGTTTTTATCCTTCAGTTTGTTGATATGATGTATCACATTGATTGATTTGCGTATATTGAAGAATCCTTGCATCCCAGGGATAAACCCCACTTGATCATGGTGTATGATTTTTTTAATGTGCTGTTGGATCCTGTTTGCTAGTGAGGATTTTTGCATCTATATTCATCAGTAATATTGGCCTGTAATGTTCTTTTTTTGTGACATCTTTGCCTGGTTTTGGTATCAGGGTGATGGTGGCCTCATAGAATGAGTTTGGGAGTGTTCCGCCTTCTGCAATATTTTGGAAGAGTTTGAGAAGGATAGGTGTTAGCTCTTCTCGAAATGTTTGATAGGATTCGCCTGTGAAGCCATCTTGCTCTGGACTTTTGTTTGTTGGGAGATTTTTAATCACAGGCTCAACTTCAGTGCTTGTGATTGGTCTGTTCATAGTTTCCATTTCTTCCTGGTTCAGTTTTGGAAGATTGTAATTTTCTAAGAATTTATCCATTTCTTCCAGGTTATCCAATTTTTTGGCATATAGTTGCTTGGAGTAGTTTCTCACGATCTTTTGTATTTCTACGGTGTCACTTGTAACTTCTACTTTTTCATTTCTTATCCTGTTGATCTGCATTTTCTCCCTTTTTTCCTGGTGAGTGTGGCTAATGGTCTATCAATTTTGTTTATCTTCTCAAATAGCCAGCTTCTAGTTTCATTGATCTTTGCTATTGTTTCTTTCATTTCTTTTTCATTTATTTCTTCTCTGATCTTTATGATTTCTTTCCTTCTGCTCACCTTGGGTTTTTTTTTTTTTTTTTTGTTCTTCTTTCTCTAATTGTTTTAGGTGTAAGGTTAGGTTGTTTATTCAATATTTTTCTTGTTTCTTGAGGTAGGGCTGTATTGCTATAAACTTCCCTCTTAGAACTGCTTTTGCTGCTTCCCATAGGTTTTGGGTTGTTGTGTTCTCATTGTCATTTGTTTCTAGGTATTTTTTGATTTCCTCTTTGATTTCTTTAGTGATTTCTTGATTGTTTAATAGCATATTGTTTAGCCTCCATGTGTTTGTAATTTTTATACTTTTTTTTTCTGGAATTGATATCTAGTCTCATGGCGTTGTGGTCAGAGAAAATGCTTGATATGATTTCAGTTTTCTTGAATTTATCGAGGCTTTCTTTGTGACCCAAGATGTGATCTATCCTGGGAAATGTTCCATGTGCACTTGAGAAGAAAGTGTATTCTGTCGTTTTTGGATGGAATGTCCCATAAATATCAATTAAGTCGAGATGGTCTAATGTGTCATTTAAAGCTTGTGTGTCCTTATTTATTTTCTGTTTGGATGATCTGTCCATTGATGTAAGTGGGGTGTTCAAGTCTCCCACTATTATTATGTTACTGTTGATGTCCCCTTTTATGGCTGTTAGCATTTGCCTTGTGTATTGAGGCGTTCCTATGTTTGGTGCATAGATATTTACAATTGTTATATGTTCTTCTTCGATGGATCCCTTGATCACTATGTAGTGTCCTTCCTTGTCTCTTGTAATAGTCTTTACTTTCAAGTCTAATTTGTCTGATATGAGTATTGCTACTCTGGCTTTCTTTTGACTTCCATTTGCATGGAATATCTTTTTCCATCCCCTTACTTTCAGTCTGTATGTGTCCCTAGGTTTGAAGTGGGTTTCTTGTAGGCAGCATATATAAGGATCTTGTTTTTGTATCCATTCTGCCAGTCTCTGTCTTTTGGTTGGAGCATTTAATCCATTTACATTTAAGGTAATTATTGACATGTATGTTCCTATTATCATTTTCTTAATAGTTTTGTTTTTGTTTTTGTAGGTCTTTTCCTTCTCTTGTGTTTCCTGCTTAGAAAAGTTCCTTTAGCATTTGTTGTAAGCCTGGTTTGGTGCTACTGAATTCTCTTAACTTTTGCTTGTCTGTAAAGCTTTTGATTTCTCTGTCAAATCTGAATGAGATTCTTGCTGGGTAGAGTATTCTTGGCTGTAGGTTTCTCTTTTAAGACTTTCAGTATATGCTGCCACTCCCTTCTGGCCTGCAGAGTTTCTGCAGGAAGATCGGCTGTTATCCTTATGGGTTTTCCCTTATATGTTATTTGTTGCTTTTCTCTTGCTGCTTTTAATATTTTTTCTTTGTGTTTAATTGTCATTAGTTTGATTAATATGTGTCTTGGTGTGTTTCTCCTTGGGTTTATTCTATATGGGACTCTCTGTGCTTCTTGAACTTGATTAACTATTTCTGTTCCCATGTTGGGGAAGTTTTCCACTATAACCTCTTCAAATATTTTCTCAGAGCTTTTCTTTTTTCCTTCTTCTTCTGGGATGCCTATGATTCAAATGTTGGTCTGCTTAATGTCACCAAGGTCTCTGAGACTGTCTTGCATTCTTTTTATTTTTTCTTTTTCCTGCTCTGTGGCAGTTATTTCCCCCATTCTATCTTTCAACCCACTTACTCATTCTTCTGCCTCAGTTATTCTGCTGTTTATACCATCTAGAGTGTTTTTAATTTCAGTTATTGTGGTGTTCATTACTGTTTGTTTGCTCTTTAGTTCTTCTAGGTCTTTATTAAATGTTTCTTGTATTTTCTCTATTTTGTTTTTGAGAGTTTGGATCATATTCACTATCATTCCTCTGACTTATTTTTCAGGCAATTTGCCTATTTCCTCTTCATTTATTTTGTCTTGTAGGGTTTTATCTCGCTCCTTTGCCTGCAAGGTGTTTCTTTGTTTTCTCATTTTGTCTAATTTATAGTATTTGTTGTCTTCTTTCCCTGTGCTGCCTAGTAGTAATTCCTCTTGTTTCCACTCTCTGCCTCCTATGGTGGGGTTGGTCCAATGTCTTTAGTAGGCTTTCTGGTGGGAGGGTCTGGTGCCTGGTTTCTGGTGTGTGGATCTGAGTCTTTTCCCTCTGATGAGCAAGACCATGTCAAGTGGTATGTTTTACGGTATCTGCGAGCTTAATATGGCTTTAGGTAGTCTGTGTGTTGATGGGTGGGTTTGTGTTCCTGTCTTGTTTGTAGTTTGGTGTGTGGTATCCAGTACTGGCAGCTCCAGGCAGTTGGGTGAAGCCGGGTCTTAGACTCTGATAGAGGCCTCCATGAGAATTCTCTCCAGTTAATTTTCCTTGTGGCTGACGACTCTAATGGTCTAGCGTCCTGGACTTGGTGCTCTCTCTCCAGCACTTGACTTCTGGTCGAGGAATCCAGACTCCAGAGGTCACTCATCCCAGCAATAAAGGGGTTTAAAAAACAGTATCCAATCCCCAGACTAATGGCAAAAGTTTAAATCAAACAAACACTGATTCAAGGAAACATGTACATGCACAAGAAACACAAAAACCAAATCCAATAGAACATAAAGCACTAGAACAACCTGACAGAAGAACCCCAGAACACAATCAGATAATCAAAGAGAAAACCACCAAAAAATTCAAACAAAAAAACCAAAACAAAAAACCCACAAAAACCACAAAACCAGGGAAACTGTGAAAAAGAGGACCAAATATAACAAAGAGCAAGAGAACAACCAGACAGAATGAAGATTCCCCCAAACAAAATGAAACAATTATAATTAGAACTAAGATAAGGAAAAAACCTAATAACAGAAAGCAAGCATTGTGTCATCTGAAGAATAAAGCAAGGAAACAGAGCAGACAAATAAGACTTATTAAAAGCATAATAAGATAAAATAACATAAGAAGGGATAGAACACAGAGCAACATAAGAGCGTAGTATGACTGGAAATATAAAAAGAAAAAGAAAAAATAGATATGAAATAGATATGAATAAAAGACAAAGAAGGAAAGAAGATAGGGGAGATAAACTCAGCACTACAAAAAAGCTAGCTAGAAATAGACATATATAAAAAAGGCTAAAAATAAAAATAGAAGTAAAAAATAGAATAAAAAATGTTATAAAATGTGAAGATCCCTTAGGACTAAGATTCTTAATTAAAAAAGACAAAAAAACAAAAAAACTAGAACTGACCACAGAATGGATCAGATCAATAGAATTAATAATAATAATCCTGTTTCCTTGGGGTCTCAGCTGTAAGTGTGCTTGTACCCGCCTTGGGCCTCAGGCCACCTTTGCCTCCCCAAGAGGCCCTCTTCTGCCTCTGGGTTGGACTCTGGACCTGCTGTGGGTCCTATGGGGTCCACTAAGGCTCTGATCTGGCCCAATTCTTGTGTGTGTTTGCTCCCACAGTCCACAACTGCCAGAGTTAGACCTTTTTCATTTATGGGAAACTTCATTGTTTACTCAGATATTCCAAAGACATAGAGTCTACCTAGCTGAACACGAGGATTTAGTCTGCAATGTGTATATCTGATGGAAAGATTTTAGAACCTCTTCCTTAGTCCTTCTGTTCCTGGTGTTCAACTTTGGTTTTGTCCCTGCTTCTGCATATGTATGGACTAACTGCCAGAGTCTGGTCCTGAGGCTGCCTTGGAGTGCTTTGGGTCTGCCTCAGTGAGGGTTTCCTTTAGTGTTCATCTGCAGATGCAGGTGTGTGGGGAGAGAGAGGCTTTGAGAGTGGCTCCTCTCCCTGATTCAACAGTAGCACCCTGCTTAGATTGTGGGAGCCCAAGGGGTGACGCTGAATGCACAGGGATGCTGGCAACATAGGTATAAGAAACCTGACCTTAGTGTGGTTCTTTACTGGTACCTGGCACAAGGCGCTCGATGGGCAGCCCTCAGGGGCTTTTTGTATTACTCTGCCACCAGCAGAACTTCCTTTATTGTTTGTCTGAAGGCACCAGTGTGTGGGGAGAGAGAAGGTACAAATAGTGGCTTCTTCCCTTGTGTGTGAGTCACCAGTAGCGCCCTGCCTGGGTCGCAGGGGCCCTGGCACCAGTGGTGGTGCCTATTGCAGAGGGAAGCTGGCAGGCTCGGGTGTAAGCAGAATGTCTCCAGAGCTGGGTCACTCTGTGGACTTCTGGCTCCCAGCTGCAGGCACACCAGACCAGCCCCATTGGGGGCTTTTTCTATCCCTGGCCAACTGCGACAGCCAGGCCCAGAGGGGGCCTCCCTTTGTTCTTCACAGGTGCTGAGAAGAGAGAGAGGCTACAACAGTGGCTCCTCCCCCCACCATGACTCAGCAGTAGCGCCCCACCACCATGGCTGCCCAGCTTTCTGAGGTAGGCATTCTCTGCTGTGGATTTCTTCCTTCTTGTCCCCTCAGTCCATCTCCCCACAGCCAACAATGTTTCTCACCCTGAACCAGGTTTTCATTTCCCATGTTTCAGATCCCAGACACTCTGTACATCTGTGAACCCATGTCTCAGTCCAGGACATGCATAGCCGTGGTACAGACCCACTGTGTATTTCTCACTCTCTCTTTCCTGCCTGCCACAGATTGGCTGCTTCACCCTCTTTGGACAGTCCTAAATGCCTCCCTTCTGACTCAATCAAATTCCCCATTGGAGAGGGGGTTTCCCCATCAGATAAGGGAGGTTTCCCTGAATTCGACAATCTCTCCTCTCTTTCAGCTCCAGGGTGTAGGACCCATCATTTTCCTTTCTCCTCCTCCTCTTTCTCCTTTTTTTTTTTTAACCTCTGTCCTGCCCAGTTATGTTGCGATCTTTGCAGTCCTTTCTGGTGTCCAAGGTCTTCTGCTAGTGGTCAGCTAGTTTTTTGTCGAATTTTTGCATCTTTTGATGTATTCCTGATGCATCTGTGGAGAGAGATGCATTCCACGTCCTTCTACTATGCTACCATCTTTTTGCCCTCAATAGTCTTCTGAATAACAACTCCCCTAAGCCAGTTCTATTAAGCATGCCCAGAGTTAGCAGTTAGCTCTTTGAAGATCCACTGAGGACACCATAGACACAAGGTGCAGACTGAAGAGGCAGACTGTCTCTGAAAGATTTCTTTCTTCTTGAGGAATACATGTAGGTTAAGCCTCTTGCTCAGCTTGCTTGGGAACCCATTCTCTCTCCTTGACTGAAAAAAAAAATCAAATCAATATAAGGTTTTCATTTCAGGGTTGGAGGAAGGATTGGGTAGGAGGAAAAGGAAGTGGAGAGTATCCCTGCCCACTCCACAAAGGGCTGTGTTGCCTGGAGCTCCATATTCAGACACTAATGAGTCTTTGCAATTGAATAGTTTTGGCTGTTTTTACCCCTTCCTTTGTGTCTGTCCATAGAGAGAGTTGGAAAGCTTGCCAACAACCACCACCACCAGTCCAAAAATGGTATTTCTTTTGTAACCATCGTCTGTGGCCCTCCAAGCCACACTCTCTGGAAAAAGCACAAAAATAAATTTTATTTTTAGGCACATAAGAATTTAGCTTAAGAAACAGCTATTTATTAATTCTCTTGGTTTTATTTAGTCCAATAGATGGGAGGTTTTCATTACTGTTTTCTTTTTGTTTATTTCTTTTCTCTTCTTTCTCTTCCTTCTTCTTCCTCTAATGTCAGGATAATTCAGATAATTAGGAAGTCAGTTCTTTATTAGAGATTAAATTTATACCATTATTTCACTTTTCTTTTTCTGTGAAACTTTCAAAACATTGAGCTAATTTATATCAAATTTGTGGGATAATCAAGAGGAAGAATTTAATTCTAGCATGATATTTTCCATAGTGGGATTGCCTAAATGTGAGAGGACATTTAAACACATCTTTTTCTCTTCCTTCGCTTTGCTCTGTTATTACATTATACCATTTTTAAAAGAAATTTGCAATTCCTGACATTTTCAAGGGATCACCTAAGCCTCAGGTGTTGCTTTGGAGTATCCACTCCACTCACACTGTTACAAATATCCTGTGTGGTGAACATTGCATATTTTCCAAATTTTAGTTACTGCTTTTAACAAAAGTGTCCATAATGAGGAAATGTGGATGTTCTCTTGCAATTTCTATGTGCGTGTGTGTATGACAGGGAAGGAAATTAGAGGTTAGACATCCCTGCCTTGAATACTTACTCTAATGAAGTTACAACTGTGTGTGTTTGGCACACATGGGTAGTATTCATGCTGAATAAGAGGCTATACAAATTATAGTTTTGCATAAATGAATAATTTCGTATATGTTGATAATTCATGCACTGTCAAATGATCCAAGGAACACTGATGCTTTCCAAGGTTTTTTTCCTCCCTTTGCTCAAGGGGACATGATTAGATGCTTTCATTGACATGAGAGGAGAATGAAACAAATGCCCCTCCTCACACACTTCCCACAACGTGACAGACTGTAAAGTTGACCTTCAATGTGTGCCTGCTTCCTGTGTCTCAGCAGACCAGCACACCAACTGCTATTTCTTCTTCTCCTCACGGAAAGACAGGGAAACATCACCCAAGATGAAAGCAGATTCTATGAAATGTGGTCTTTAGCTAATTCCACCAGACAGCATTACGGTGCTTTCGTGAGGGGCAATACTGTTTATGGTTCTATTAGGGAACCATTGACTGAAACCACTCGCCCTAATCAGGCAGGATAATAACTGCTTAAAGGTATTGCACAACAAGAGGTCCTAATAAGGAACATGGAACTAACAAGCGAACGCCAGTCAGCAGGATTCAGGAGGGGCCAAAAAGGGGAAGGAGATGCCAGCCCATAATATGTCCTGCCAACCCCCCAGAAAACTTTGTGCTGGAATCCACCTTGGCTGAGAGATGCATGCACCACCAGGAAGGACCCTGAGTCAGACCAAATATGGCACAAGCAAGATGATTGCCAGAGACAACCCAGAAATTAGCCCCATTACCATAAACCTGAGAGTGTGAGCCATGTGGCAGAGCAGTTCTCCTGGGTTCCCTTATCCCACTGCTCTCCATCTGGGCGCCCCTCCCAATAAAGTCTCTTGCTTTGTCAGCACGTGTGTCTCCCTGGACAATTTATTTCTGAGTGTTAGACAAGAGCCCACTTTTGGGCCCTGGAGGTTCCTCCTTCTTTCAACAGGTCCCTGTGGTATTTCTCCTCCAGAGCCCATCAAATTGGACCTCTCTGGGAGATTCAGAATCAAGAGAGTGATGAGTGATCAGCTGGATGGCCATTGATTCAGAAAGAGGAGCAAACCTTTTATACAATATCCGTGTCTTCCTCTTATAAATCCAGTGAGTATTTGGTCGCATACATTTTTGCACATGATGACACTTCATAGTTTCTTTGTCAGAGGTTCCAGTTTGAGTGCAGGCTGGTTTGGGGACAGGTCTGGGCATGTCTGATTAACTCCTGGTGTGGGTCGAATAGAGGCTGTAAGCTGAGGGGCTAGAGGATCTTTCCAGAGTGCAAACGTATCTGTAGGGGAAGAAGGAGTTAGGCACCAAGGCACCAAGTCCGCTGCAAAGTCCGATTTGTGATTCTGAGCATAGCCTGGGAGCCCTCACGCAAATCTGCACCGGGCCTAATGTCGTGGTTGTATACACTGATTTTAGGAATAAACGCTGATACGTGGGAAAACAAACTCACACAAAAGTCAAGGATCTGTTTCACCAAATTCTACAAGATACAGGAGTGCAAGTGGGACTGATCTGAGGAGTATTTAATAGACTATGACACAAAATGGAAAAAACCCATTATACACCCCAAAACACTGCTCTTCAGGTTTAGCTCATTTTTTTGAGGGCACTAAGAAATAGAGTATTGGCTGCAGTGTGGCCAGTCTTCATATTTGTGAACAGGTTTCCCTCAAGGACACCTAAGAATACATGGAAGGGACTTTACCGAGGTCTAGAAGTCTCACATCAGTAAAGACAGTGATAACTGAATTACGACTGTGAATGTGATTTCATTCATTCCTACAGGATGGAGCACACTGAGAAAAGGCAGATTTTGCTTTTATGTTTGAGCTACTCCTAGTTGTATCCTCTAATCTCGATTCCACCTTCAATGTTTCCCATAGAATGAGGGAAATCGACTTGTGTGCACGTTTAAACAAGGTTATTTCTGAGCCCTGATATGTATAAGCTGGAAACATGATAATGGAAATTAAAAAAAAGAATCAAAGACAGAAAGCACAAAAGATTAGGGAAGATAAGTGATCTATTTAAAGAACAATATATTTTTCTTAAGTTGATGTATTTGAGTTGGACTAGCCTGTGATATTTAGAATTATGTTCACTATTTTTAATATAAATCATGTCCAAATGAGCAAGACAGGAGAGCTTTTGAAGAATTTAAACATTTTCAAATACCTTGACTCTATAAGAAATAATCAGCTAATTAATCAATTAGCTAATAGCTACTATGTATCTTTAAAGTGCCCAGTTCTGCCCTTTCGTATTCCATTAAGAGATCTTACTGGTTTCTCTCCCTAAATTTCATTTTTGTCTTTCAGCTCTGTAGCAACTTGTATGAGACATCTGTGCACAATCTATCCAGCTGTGATTGAATTCCTGGTTTCAATGTTTTGCATTTTTTTTCCAACTCAAAAATTAAAGGCAAATTCCTGAGGATGGAAATATTTGGAAAATGGCTACAAAAGTAAATGGTTCCCAAGGGGCAAAACTTTAAAATCATACTTTGAATTATGGGCCCAATTGTTCATAGACTCTTTCTAGCAGCCTTCTAGTAAATATAATTTTTATAACCTGATTAAATACATGACTGTCATGAATGGGTCTAATTTGTCCTCAGATTTCAAGTGAGAGGGGCCTGAAGGTTCTGCTTGTCCTACTTGCTGTATTGGGCTATCTTGCTGCAATGAGAAAATGGATCCGAAACATAGCAAAGTTTTTCTCACATCCCTGGAAATTAGGGCACCCCACCAGCTCTCTGCACCCAACACGGAAATTGGCTTTAAAATGTAATAAGAATCATTGAGGTAAATTCATCCTCTCCCACCTGAACAGTCTTATATTTCACAAGGAGAAAAGAGACAAATACATATTCTCTCAGTTTAGCCCCAAAAAGTAGGCTTTTCTCACAATTGGTTTGCTTGTGAAACTGCCAGATCACAGTCTAGGAAGGGCCTCCATCCTGCCATGGAAAAGGTTAATATATTTGAATCCATTTTTCCATAAAGAACATTTTATTTTACTAGGTTTGCTCTTTGTGACCCATTTGCTGTGAATCAAAGAATTGGATTTAAATATGTTTCAAGGTTTATCTTGGTGCATTTCTTGTTCACAAATCCAAAGAGCATATAAGAGGCAAAACAGAGCACTTTGGGCAAGTCTCCACAACAAAAATACATAAAGGTTTATTGTAGCAACTGACTAAATAACACGGGCCAAAGACCCAGACTTTAAGTGCTAATTGTAAGTGCTTTAGACATATTTTTTCCTCACTCACAATTAACACTTATTCCAGTATATCCTTCCCTGGCTTAAACATGTGAATGGGCGTGACTGTTCCTTTTCAACTGGCAGCTGTAATGCTGATTTAAAAATCTAACAAGTTTTTCCAATACCACTTCCAGTCTTGCCATTACCAGCTGGATCTTTAACTGGCATTCGTGCCAAAAGTTTAGTTTAAATAATGATATCTATCAAACCTGAACTTGGAGTGTGCATGTTCCTTTCTTACGAAAAGTCCTGAGGCTTGGGGCCCCATCTGTCCTTGTGAAACTGCTGTCTGAAATGTGCAATGAGATGAGATATTTGAATGGCATCCTGTCCATCTACTATATGGAACCATACTCTGAGTCGGGTACTGGTATCTCTTACATCCAACTGCTTTGCCTTTTGAGCCCAATAATATTTATTCAAGTGTTGGACTGGCTGAACAGTTGAGGCTTGGAGACCAGTTCTATTGGGGTTAAATAACCAGTGAAATATTTTAGCAAAGGGAAAAGAAATATGAAGATTGAAAATTATTTTACAAAAAAAGGCATTAATGAAAGACAGGCTTGCTTTTCAGATACTTTTTTCCAAACCCATTTGTAAACCACTTTTTCTGTTAATTGTTCTTAGATTATATTGTCTACTATTATCTACTATTCATATTGGTTGAACCTGCAGGCCTCGACAAGTTGATAGAAGCCACTTTTCAGTGGAATAGTACCTGATTTATATTTTAATCTCCAAGTATTTAAGATCTGTGAAAGTTAGGATGCTTTCTTTGATTTTTTTTAATAAAGATCTACTAAAAAAACAAGATAAGGAAAATGTTGGCTCTGATAATTATAGATATTGATGCTTAATGCAATGGATAGAATAGTTTATTCTTAAAAAAAAAAATGCAATGGATAAGTTTGGCTCTAGAGTCAGACTCTGTGACCTGAACCTGGCCTTGTGAGCCAGAACAAGTCACTACATCCCCCATTTGTTTCATGCATAACATGGAGAAAAAAACTGCACCTACCAAGAGTGCGTATGTGAGGATCAAAAGAGCTGATATATTAAAACCCTTAGTATGGCATTTGGCACCTGCTAAATGCTTAATAAAAATTAGCTATTGTTATTGTCATGTCAAGTTATGAAGTATGATGATTCTCTCGCCTTGAGAGTAACCTGTGCTGAACTGGTCATACCTGTAGGACTTGATATATCTGGAGATGAAGGAAGGCAATAAAAGTAAATAGACAGCTGAAATATAAAGTGCTAAAAACTAGAATTGAGAATGCATCTGAGGCACCAAAGTAACAAATGTCATTTAAGCATATATCCTGATAATTAAGCTCGATGTATCCTTTCATTTCAACTAAAAATTCATTGAACTTTAGGCAAAGATATAGGCAACTTAGCTTTACATCTGTGCACAGGGGCACACAGAGGGGAGGCAGACTGGGAGTTTCCCAGTGTATGAATGCTGTATTTTACTCCCTATATGAAGGCATAGCAACAGATCACCAGATCTTATAGGAGCAATATAATTTTTTTGTGTGTAATAATTCAGTGATGTAGCCATTGACTCAGTCTATCCTGAGCCAAACTGACTTTGAGCATGACATTTTAAAAGAATTATAGAAGCGTTAAGAAGCTAAAGACTATTAACATAATTGAGTTGTAAGGGCGATGGAGACTACCCTCTTGTCTCCATTTTTTACTGCTAACCACTCTTTTGTATTTTCCTTCACCAATTCCTTTCTTCCCTCTATTTCTTTATTTTCAGGCCTTCCAGGAAGTTCCTGACCCTCTTATGTCTATACATTCCATTTCAGTAATTTAATCCACACTCACAGCTTCATGAGCAATAACTGCTCCTAAAACCTAGATATGAATTGACAATTGCCTGATGGGTCCAGACCATCCTTATGAAGCTATGGCATTTTATCCTTTTCAAGGCTAATATCCAAATCCACTAGCTTCCCTGGCAAACCAGAGCCTTTGTCTAAATTTCCTATTTCCGTAAATGGCACAGGCTTGTTGCCTTAGGAACTAACTGTAACCTTTGATTTTTTATTTTTCTTGCCATTCCCCATCCAATCCATTGTCAAACCTATAGAATTTTCACAGTATCTTCTCCCATCTCCTCCTTTGCATTTAAATGCCATCCTTCTAATATAGGTCTTTATGACTACATTTGTAACAGCTTTGCCTCCTGGACAAGCTGCAAATGAGAGAGCTGATAAGACATCTGATTCAATTTTGGTAGCCTCTTAATCTATCCCCTTGTTCCCAATCTTATCATTATCAAACTCATATCCTTGAGGCAGTTATAAGAACTGCTGTAGTCATGGTGGTTAAAATTCTGCCCTTTCTTTGCTTGAAATTTTAATAACGTCTTATTGTTTCTCTTAGAAGTTCTAAATATTTTACCACATCACACACATGATGTTACACGTTCACTCTTGTGATATATTTCCATGTGTTATTATAGGAATGAAATTGTAAATCCTTCCCTTTCTTCCCCACTCAAGAAAACACAGCGAAATACAAATTCAAGGATGGGACTGCCTGTGAACCCTCTCTTAGAAAAACAACAATTTAACTGATGAAAGTTTTTTAGAAAATAAAGTCTCAAGAAATTGTAGTAAAGGTACATAGCAAATGAAGAAACATTCATTCAAGAAAGTCTACTAAAGCTCAGAAAAGCAAGAATCTGTGCCATTTGAGCTACAATCCAAAACACACAGAAAAATAAGAATCGAAGAAAACTATTTCAAGTTAATGAAGAACATCTGCAAGAATCATACAGGTAACATTTTCTTTCTTTCTTTTTTTAAGAACTTTTATTGAGATACAGTTAACATGCAATAAACCACATATATTTAGAGTGTACAATTTGGTATCTCAATCTCCCAATTCATTCCCCCCAACCCTCCCCGCTTTCCCCACTTGGTGTCCATATGTTGGTTCTCTACATCTGTGTCTCTATTTCTGCCTTGCAAACCGGTTGATTTGTACCATTTTTCTATATTCGGCATATATGTGTTAATATACAATAATTGTTTTTCTCTTTCTGACTCACTTCGCTCTCATACAGGTAACATTATGCTTAATGGTGAATGACTGAATGCTTTCCCCTAAAATCAGAAACAAGCCAAGGATATTCACTTGTATCCCTCTTACTCAACATAATACTAAAATTCTAGCAAGTGCAACAAGGTAAGAAAAAGACATAAAAGGCTTACAGATCAGACATAACAAATCCCAAGGGGTGTGTGTGTGTGTGTGTGTGTGTGTGTGTGTGTATAAAATCTTCTATAAACCATGTATGTATAACTCCTACAACTAATAGATTAGTTCAACAAAGTCTCAGGATGTATGATTAACATACAAAAAATCATTTGTATTTCTATATATTAGCAATGAGTACGTAGGCACCAAAATTAAAAATACACTTTTATTTACAATCATTCAAAAATAAATAATGGAATACTTAAGTGCAAATGTAACAATACATATGCAGATTTGTAGCTGAAAACTACAAAATGCTGATGAAAGAAATCAAAGATGTAAATAGATCAAGAGTCTGACCATGTTCATGTTTATTTTCATGGACTGGAAAACTCAACCACATGCTGGCAAGTGATACAGAGAAACTTGGTTACTCATGCATGGATTATGGGAATGTAAAATGCAACAGTCCCTCTGAGGAATGCTGCAGTTTCCTAACAAACTAAACATGCAATTACCTATGATCCAGCAATTCCATTCCTGGCTTTCTGTTTTGGAGAAATGAAAATTTATAGTCACACAAAGACTTGTACGTGATGTTTATAGCAGCTTTATTCATAAGAGCTCCAAACTGGAAACAACCTAAAAGTCTTTCAATGGGTAAATGATTAAACTGTGGTATATTTCTACCATAGAATTGTACATAGCAATAAAAAGAGGTAGACTATTGATCTACAATAACCTGAATTATGCTTCAGAGAATTATGATGAGTGAAAAAAAAGCCAATCCAAAAAGGTTATGTACTATACGATACCATTTACATAACATTCTTGAAATGACAAAGTTATGGGGATGGCGAACAGATTCGTGTTTGCCAAGGGTTAAGGAGGAATCGGGGCGGGGGGAGTGGGTATGGCTACAAAAGGGCAACATGAGGGATCCCTTTGGTGATAAAAGTGTTTTTTATCTTGACTATTAATATCACTGTCTTGGTTGTGATCCTGTTCTATAGCTTTGCGAGATATCACCATTGGTGGAACCTGGGTAAAGGGAACACAAAATCTCTGGATTATTTCCTATAGCTGCATGTGAATCTATGATGATCTCAGAATAAACAAGTCTATTAAAAAATATTTCACCTAATCTAGGTACTTCATCAGGGGCCTGCAAACTGAGAATAAGATTATAACTTTCGCTGGTTGGGAATTCTAATCATCAAAACTGAGAAAGAATTGAAAAAAGAACCAGCAGTTGAGATGAATGTGACTAAATGTCTTATAAGATAGATGATAGAGTGGCACAGCTCTTCTCTCTCTCCGTCGCTTGCTTGCTTTGTGTGCGTGTGTGTGCATGAGCTCATGTGTAGGTGTGAGTACACTCTGTGATTCCCTCCAACAAAAAAAGTTCGGGGATGGGGAGAAGAAACATAAAGTTTGAAAATGAGCTTGAAATTGTCACCTCTTGAAGACTAAGGCACTCGCTCCTGCATCCCGGCTAGGAATGCAGGCTGTTGATTCCTCCCAGCTGTGTCCCTCATCAAGCATTGTCTTTGGCCTAAGGAAGATGCTTCTCCCAAGGTTATGCCTGGGTAAATGCACATCCAATTACTAGTCAATGCCTAGATTCAGGACAGCTCTGAAAGGATAGCCCAGCATGAAGTCTCCATCTAGTAATCTTTTCCCAAGAAATCCAATCTAAGACAATTGATGCCAGGTGTGCTCCTAGAAAGCCAAGTATAAAATGGGATTCAGGGACTCCATCGTCTAGCAGCTGGCTGACAATAAAAACTGCATCACTGATAGCCCTTCGCCTGCTATACTGGTGCAATCATGAACTGGAATGTGATACTAGTGGAAGGAAATGGACTGAGTGGTCCAATATCTAAGGTATTTGTGAGGTATGGAAGTACTGATTATACATACTAAGGAATCAAATTAGAGGTGCTGAGTGCTATCAATCAATTGGAGAAAGACAATGGCAGATTAGGAATGATTAATCAAAATTTAAGCAGAAGCGTGAAAGCCCAAGAGCCTCCTGGACCGCATAGAGAGACTCTCATCTCCTGAAGTCAAAGAATAAAAAAAGGTGACGGTAAGGTTCAGGATTTAATTATATAGGTAGTAGAACTCTAAAGAAGGTTGTCTTTTCAAACCCAACCATTACTCTAAGCCAAGTCCTGATTAGGAAGGAATAGAATTCTGAGACTTGGACTGGGAAAATCTGAGCTTCATGCACTCCAAACTATCGAAATCTTAGTTCTCTGGGTACTTAAGGCTCCTAGAAGTGACCTCTTCTTTCTTAGTATAGACTGGTGAGGGGGGTACCAACATGCTTTAGAAACTCAGTTATGGCTGTCTCCACAGCTGCATTCCAGGACTGACAATAGGAGATGCTGTTATAGAACTGGGCTCTCTAGTAGCATTGAGGTGATTGGAACACAAATAATAGAGGACAGCTGGTTCCATCCAATATTTAACTACCAGAGGGTAAGTGCCACAATTATCATAATAAATGGGAAGGTCAGAATGGCGAACTTGGACCTGATCCACAAAGTTTGGAGATGATTCATAGAACAGTGTGCTCCAAGGGGCAAAAATATCGATAGATGGGCCACCAACAAGGGTCTTCTTTAAACAATCTATAATTGTTTAATCGGAAGGAATCAAGTGTGAATGACCAGGAGCCTGAGCCCAGCCTCCCCAGGAAAAAGTCACAAATTCCTTGCTTAATTTCCAGGCCTGAGCCAAATATACTATCCAGACGCACTGACTGAGGGAGAGGCTCAGCACACATGAAGAAGGATCCCAAACACTAAGGCAAGTATAGATTGAAAGGATTTCCCATTTCTTACAAAGACACTTACAGCTATTTAGTCCTATAACCATATACTAGGAAAGGGAGATACCCACACATTTGGAGGACAGTTGAACACAATACCCAAGTAGATACTGATACTCAGGAACCCAAAGTGTCATCCTGGCCCCCTCTTAGAGTGGGGCCTGTGGCAGCCATATAATAAATGGAGTCCTGACACCAAATTTACAAAAAGTAAATCTTTCTGGTCCACAGACTTACCTGGTAGATGGTTCCATTGTTTCAAAATATTTGACTGGAAACCACATATTGGTAATGGCAAAACTCTTACATTTGCTTGTAAGAGCTATTAAAGTGGAGAAGACAAAGTGGAAGTCCTGAAACTAACACCATCCCAACCAAAATATTAAATCCAAATCAATATTTTATCCCAGGGACATGATATAGATGAATGTCACCTATAAAGACTTAAAGAATGTAGACATGATGGTCACCAAAATGTCCTGATATAATCCACCATTCTGGCCTTTACAGAAACCAGTTGGCTCCTGGAAGATCACTGAGGACAACCATAAACTTAAACAAATAGTAGCCCCCTTTAAAGCTGATGTGCCAGATGTGATAGCTTAGCTAGAACAGAGTAAAATGACTTTAGGGGCATTGTATGTAGCACTGATTTAGTGAATACATTCTTCTATCCATATCAGCAGAGCTTAGAAGCAATTTACGCTGACACATCTAGATATAACATTATAACGTCATTTTTGTCCACACCATTTTAATCAGCCCAAAGGAGCATGAAGAGGCAGGCACCTGGAGGTTTTGATAAGATCCACGGGGCTCCAGAAGGTAGGAGATAATCCCTACAAATACTCAGTGAAGATTTTAAGAGTTCAGTGGTCTGGGACATGCTAGAAAATTCCCTCCAAAGTACAGGACAAATTAATGCATCTTACAACACCCAATAAAAAAAACACACACACACAACACAATGGCACAACACCGTATTCACAGTTGGGAACACTGCTGTGACCCACTCAGAGAGTGACATGGACAGTGTGCAGATTTCAGTGGATAGCAGACCCAGGGAGAGAAAGGGCTCTGCCTCTGGGATATAAACAGCCCTGTCACTTGTTTCCTGTAAACAGGCATGTGTTTATATGAGATAAGATGCTGTGTGAGGTTTATGGCCAGGAACCTGAAGGTTCTGGAAGAAGGCCTTGCCACCTGAAGCCCAGAACTGTATACCATTTAAAAATACATTCCCGATGTGTTATTAGGTCCTGGTATTACCTGGTCATGAGACACCAAGGGACCATACTGCCAGAGCCATATATCATGAGCTGGCTTTTGCCAGATTCACCAAGTCATAAGAAGTGGGCCCAGCAGCAGGTCATTGTAAGACAGAAATGGTACATTCATGATTAGCACGAGCAGGACCAAAAGGCACAAGTAAGGTGTGTGAGCAGGTGACAGAGCCCCAAGCCAGCTCCCCCCTGCTGCACCGGTTCCTCACTCTCAGCTACTCCTGTCATGCAAGGAGTCCCCTAGCAGTAGCTGAGAGAGGAGGAAAGTGACAGTGTTTGGTTTAAAGATGGTTCAGCCCAGTGTGTGCAAGTTGAAAATGAACTGCTTCTGACCCACAATCCCACTTAGGGATGACCTTGAAAGGTAGCAGTAAGGGAAATCCTCATGAGCAACAGTTTTCAGTGGTGGATCTTGTCACTGACTTTGTGTGGAAAAGAAGTGGCCCAAGGTAAGAAAATATATGGCTCCTTGATCCAGGTTCTAGAAGAAGAAAGATTAGAAGGTTGGAGACAAGAAAGTCTGAGGTAGGATGATGTAGATGGACTGATGGAAGTGGGCATGAAGTGTGAATATCTTTATATTTGTTGTTTACATCTACCAAAAACATCCCCCAGAGGAGGGGCACTGAACCATGAAGTCTGTCTCCTTCCTCTGCCTCCCCAGTCCTGGCACAGTGAGCTTGTGAGTAGAGTGGCCACGGCTACACATAAGGCCAATGGCCTGGACTCCCACTCAGTAGGGCTCATGTAAGCTTTGCCTCTGTCTAATGTTCAACCTGTCAGCAGCAGAGGCCAGTGCTAAACCCTGGTTACGGCACCATCCATCAACAACAATCAGCTACTTCGTGGCAGGTTGATTACACTGAACTCCGTTCACTCTGCCAGAAGGTGACAATTTATCTTTACTGAGATGATCACATATTTGCCCTTCCTGCCCACAGGAGCTTGGCCAGCACCACTATCTGAGGGCTTGGAGATTGTCTGAGCTACTGACATCGGTATCCACATAATATTGCCTCAAAAGAAAGGACCCACAAAGCAGTAAAAAGGTACAGAAGTAGACAGTGACTGTGGAATCCACTGGTCCCATCACATGCTGCATCACTCAGAAGCAACCAGGTGATATACGTGAAAATATCTTTTGAAGATGCCCCTAAAGTGTGAATTTGAAGATGATGCCTTGAATGGCATAATGTCTTCAGAACAGGATATATACCCCAAATCAGTGACGACTTTATGGTGCTGAGCCCCTAATAGGTAGAAAACATGAGTCTAGGAGCCTAGGGCTAGAAGTATGAGAGAACCTGCTTGTCATCATTCCCATCCTACCCATGGGAGGGGTTGGTGTTTCTTGCCCCAAATCCTTAATCTCTTGTCAGTCTAGATTTCCTTGTTCCCAGCGGGGAAATGCTTCCACCATGGCATACTTTTACTACAAAGGGAGAAATCACAATTAGGTGAATGTTTCAAGATTTTTAAATGACTGCTCAAGGCTACTTAACTTCATCCATTAATGAATCTATTTGATTCTCCCTCCAGGTCCCAAAATGTAAAATAACCATTAACCATAGTGAATATTATTGAGAAAAGTTCTGAAAAATTATTCACTTTAGTACCCAATTTCTAGGAAAGATCCTGGCATAGCATAGATTCTCAGTGTTTGATGAATGGGTGGATAAATGAATGAATCATTGGCAGCAAATGTGAAGCAACTGAAAAACACAAATACAGAGGTGTGCGATGAAGTCTTTTGGAATCTTGAACTCATACTAGAACTAAAAAACACGAGTTGCTACTTCATGATGGTGAAGTTTCTTCAGTAATAAAAACTGGCAATCACACCTGAAGTTTTGGCTTTCAAGTGCCCAGTGCATTAAATGTCCTCACATCATGTCATAAAAAGACAAAGAAATGAGACAGATGTTAAAGGCATAGCTGTAATAAGTGGACATTTGGGGATACCATAAGATGTAAGGACAAAAAAAGTAGAAACCCTCATAAGGTATATGACTATCACTCGGGCTTTAGTCAACACTGGAATGCTCTTGATTTAAAAATTGTAAAGTGTGTATTGCTTTTTTCGTATTACTCAAACAAGCCTTACCATTTTTTTTCCTTCTAAAAGACATAAAGTTAAACTAAGTATTTATGACTCAGGATCTTCCACGAAAATTCGAAATCTTGCCCATTTCTGGTAGAAAAAAATAAAATGGTAAAGTTTTTATTTTAATGAGTTATTCACGATGTGTGGTGACATCCTACTACACTGTGTTTGCTTATTTATTTAATAAACATTTAAGTCGCTCTTACTAAATGGCAAGCAACACTCTAAGCACTTCGCCAAGATGAATCCACGTCATCCCCGTGGCATTATGCGGATCGTTTTCTTCCCTTTACGGAGAGAGAACTGGAAATGCAGAGAGATTAAGTGCCCAAGCTCACAAGGCAGTAAGTGGGAGCTGGGATTTGAACACAGACAGTCTCCTGAGGCCATGCTCTTTAAGACTACGCTCTGTTTCCTCTCTAAGTATCTGATCCCAGGGTAAACACGAATGAGTTATACACATAATTAAGTGGTCGATAACTTCATGTTGTTCTCCCTCCTAAGCATCCAGTATTTTAACTAGTTCTGTCAATGTGTTCAATAGGAATTCCACTTCTAGCCTATGGGTAAGTATATACCTGCTGGCGGGAAGAGAGAAGAAGGGGTTGGGGAGGGAGAGAAAAAGGAGAGAATTGGGGACTCCTCTGCACCAAGCACTTCCCAACCCATATCCACACCCCATTCTTAATGGAAAAGAGCAAGAAACACCCCCCTTCACCGAGCACATACATAGCTGGTACTGTGCTCACCCTTTACATTCAAGTTTATTTTCTCTTTAGTCTCCCCCAAATTCTGCAAGGTAAGGGCTGCTATCTTCCCATTTTATCAAGAAGATAATTGGGGCTGTGAGAGCAAGGACGACTCCCTGTAGGCACCCAGGTGTGTCTAACTTCAAAGCTACTGTGTATACTCATGGCGGTTGCCACCTACACCACTTAGAAAATTGATTTGACTGTATTCTTTGTAACTGTCTCTTTGCAGCTCAGCCCAACTTTTGTTGGAGTCATGCTTTGGTTTTGGTTTCCCTTTTGCTCTGTGGCTTTGGCACATTCCGTAAACATGCCCTACTTATCCCATCCATATGGCAGTTTTCATTTGATGCCACACAGTTTGCAATCTTAGAGGATGTCTCGTGCTTGCTTGTTTAGTTTACCCTAATAGGTCAGGGCTCTGACAACTACTGCTCAGTCCTCCAAGTGGGGGAATAATCAAGGAGCTTTGCGGAAAACAGAGATTCTCACTATCAGATCTGTGGCCTTGGCCACTGCCTGCGTGTTGAGGACGTAGGGCTGGATTTGCTAATGAAGAGTCTCCTGTGTGTTCTCTCGTTATTTATGCCATGTCTGCCGCTCAGCATTTGTGTCAGTGAGTCACTGTAATCACAGCCATTGGATAATTCCCTCTGTGTTGCAAGACGTCCCCGACTGTGTGAGTGCTACATCAGAGAAAATCGACATTACATCCTTGGAGCACCACCAGGCAGCGAGGTCCACTCTTTCTTTAGACGTGGTTGCCAGCCAAGTCCAATGATGTGGCTTCTGTTTCCACTCACCCAGACTGAAAGTGAGATGTAAGGAGCTCTCTAAGAGTAAAGCCACAAAGGATAGGAATTCCTTTTTCTACATGAAAGCCACAATTTGAACCCAGAATCTTGCTTTAACATGATTTACAGAATAATCAACGAAACTGTCCCAGAAAGGGAGGGATGGGAGTGAGCTGGGGAAAATCAGCCTGCATTCTCTCTCCTCTCTCGTCCCCCAACCTGGACAAAGAGGTAACTCCCTACCATCTAGTGAGATGTTGAGATGTTGTAAGGCAAATATCTGGTTTAATGACATGGAAAGAATTCCTGAAAGAGTGAAAATTAAACAAAAGAGTACCCTAAGGATGATGAAAGTTCTGTGTGTGTTTTTAGCTCCTTCTATTTCTCCATTGCTTCTTCATAGCCTTGCTGCCTAGTCACCAGGACTGGAAAAGATGGGCCTGGAGCTTCCCTCTGCCATCAGACAGCACCCTCTGATGTTTCTGTTACGTTGCAGAAGTGAAAGGACCTTGCATATTATATTCACGCAATAGGCGTTCAGTGACTGAAACATCATTAATAATTTCTATTTGTGACTCACTGGGTAAAGTCGGAGGCATTGTTAATAAGCTTTTATTTAACTATGTTTTTTTTTTTCCCAAGAAGAATACACGTTCCCATTTGTACCCCTAGCACTGTACTAAAGCAAAGATTGCAAAAACCAAACAGGGACCCAAAGAAATGGGAAAGGAGGAAAATGTTAGATATTTTCTGAGCTATCCAGAGAGAATGCTTTCCTCACTGCTACCACAGGAGCAACATTTGCCTCCCATCCTCTAAGCTGGGCAGGCTGACTCTCCATGTGATTCAAAATAACATAGAGACTAACTGTCCATGAACATCCATCCTTCACTCACACTCTGCCTTGGGTTCACAAGGTTAAGGCATTGCCTCTAAAATATCATAGTGAAAATGCAACCTAGGAGGACTCAGAGACCAATTCCTCCACTTCCATTAATATGGGTAATTTCTGTAATTTTTCCAAATTTTCTTTTCCTCCAAAGCAAAATACTTTCTCAAAAGAAGTCTATGGTAGAATCCTAGAATTGCACAATAAAGAGGAATGGGGGGGGGGGGTTGGGGGAGGGGGGTGAGAGAGAAACTTAAGGAATTCCCTGTATAGGCCGTGGAACCAGTTGATCATATCCTGAGATTTCTGCATTAGTATTACCATGGAGAAACTTTTCTTTCTTAGAGTTTGCTACTTGAGATGGCAAGAGCTGTGTTGTCACAATTCATACCCTCAAAACAAGGCGAATTTCCTCTTATCTCTCTGAAAGCCAGAGACCACTGCCAAAACAGTAACACTAAGGAGTGGGCTTGGTGGGAAAGGATGTGAAATGTTAGGCAATGAATCCCTGAGTACCTTTTGTTACTTCCAGGGCCAGGTCGTCAGCTCCAGGGGAACTGATCACCAAGGGGCAAGTTTCCAGAGGAAGAGTGGGAAACACAGCAAATGAAATCCTTGTTTCGGTTTTTGTAGGCACTTTGTAATGCATGTCATGAGCTTTCACTGTGGCAGTCACTGCCATGGCTCTAAACTGGCTCAGGACAGGACACCCGGGCTGAGAACTGCTGGCCTAGTGTGGGTATGAACCCCTTAGGTCACCAGCAGAAACAAGTTTCAGACCCCTCTGTGCAGCACCTTCTAAGCACTGAGAACCTGAAACAGGTGGCAGAGTGACTGCAGTGCTCCAGGTTCTGGGCCAGGGTAACCACAGGAGGGAAGATTTCAGTGATTGGAGCCATTCCAGGGAACACTGGAGGCTATCTTGCTTGATACTTTTTTTCTTTTTCTTTTTTCTTTTCACTGTTCTGAAGGTCTTTGAGACTGTAGTTTACCACCATTCCATCAGTGTTTCTTTGAGGTGAACTGCATCAGCCGTTGACTGGGAACACAAGGGAAGTTGGCTCTGGGGTTGCAAAATGAAAGGTAGAACATGTTTTTCTTAAAACATTGAAAGCTTTCAGAAAATACATTAGGTCATGTGGTTAGGGAAAACAGACTAGAAAAAGCTGTGAACTTGATTTTGTGGATTAAACAAAGCCAGGTGATTAAAATGTGATTTATTTATCCAAAAAAAAAGAGGAATGGAGATACTCTGTCTGCAGAGGAAAGCTAGGACTGGAGTATTCTCAGTTACTCTGAAGAAATACTTCCTAGTGGTGATCCTGAGACCCACCCAGGAGACTTTATACCTCTGTGAAACATTCTTCAAAAAGCACTCGGTTATTGATTTGATTTTTAAAAGGACACCTGAGCCCCGTGGGGATGCAAACTAACTGGTTATCTTGTGGTGACATGAAAAGTCAGGTATGAAGGAAGGAAGGATGGGCAGTGGGAGCCAATTGGAGTTGGTAGTTGGAGTTCAACCATCAACTTGAGTGTTAGCAGTGGAATTTCACTTAATTAATGTCATAGGGATCCTTAAGTGTTTCCAGCTCTTTAATGTCACATCCAAGTTTTTGACAAAGATCTCTGGCCTACATGTGATCATCTTCTCAGGGTTCGACATGGTTTTTTTGATGTGCTATGCTTGGGGAAATTGAGAAAGTGATGCAAAGAGCTTACACACCAGGAAGTGTGTTATAGAGCAATTTGATTGTGAGTTTATCCCATTGTCAGGACATATATACCTGTTTCACAGAGAAGCAGAAAATCAAGAGAGATTGAAGACTTTAGGTCATAGCCAGACAACTTTATGACTGAGATAAGACTAAAACCTCAGCAAGAATTCCCATAACCCTAAGCAACTCACAGCATAGGCTTGAAGTCTATAGACCAAAATCTTTATTTGTCCAGTAAAGGATATCAGTAAACATTTAAATTACCAGTAAATGAAAACAGTGAACAATTTTTTCCCCCAAAATTGGCTTGGCTTTCCTTTTTTGGAGCTGATAAAAGCCTCCTTGTGATGATCTTATTTTAGGTAAGAATCATTTTTCATGGTTTAAAAACAAAAACTGTTTTAACTGGGGTGGTGTTGACAGGAGCTGCTTCAAGAAATAATGTCTAATAGAATTTCACGGTAAAAAATTAGCTACAAACCACTGACCTGGCCCATTGTCTTTCTCAATGCTACAATTTTGCTGCTGAAAAAAAAAAGATTTGCTATTCAAGGATGCAAAAGTGGGATTCAAGAATCAAGCCTTTTCATCTCTCATGGGATATTGTCCTTTATCAGAGCATTCTTGGTGGATAAATATGTAAATTATTATGCAAAGCAGGATGGAGTAATTCAAATTGACAGTTGCCCTATTTAAAAAAAATTAAAATGTGGAAGGCTTCAAAATGTGTCTGCGGACAACAAAGGAAGTTCTTGTGAAGATCAACATTATTTGGTATCATTTTCGTATATTTTTCAAGCAGATGAATTCTTCTTGCTTTACTTTCTATTTTGAAATTTTTTTCCACCACCGTTATCTGATAAAAATAGTTTCAATTGGATTTTTATTTAAATTTTAGTTGACATATATATCTGAGAAAATATGGAGTATTTTCTTTGCTACTCTCCTAACAACTGTAAATCTGCTGTATTGGATTTTTAATAAAGAACATCTACAGCTAGCAATTATTTACAAAAGAATTAATTGCTGTATTTGAGAGAGCACACCGTGCTATCGAGCTGCCACCAAGTCGGCTGTTTTTTGGGTTTTTTTTACCTGCACTCATCCACTGCCTTTCCTGCTGTGACAACAGGTAAGGTGACCCTGTTCTTACCTACAACAAACCCTCCACTTAGGCTCTGGATCCCTTTGCCTCATAAGTTCTCTTGGTCTTTGCTCTGCCACCATTCCCCTTTTCCTTTGGTATCATTTCTTTCTCCTTACTTTTTGGCTCGTTCCTACCATCACGAGTCTAATATCACTTCTCTTAAACAAAACACTGCCCTGTCTCCAAACCATTACCACACTTCTCCACTTCCCTTCATAGCAAGACTCCTAGAACTCCAAGGTTCTATATAGTTGCCATTTCCACTTCTTTACCTCCCGTTCTCCCCTCAATCCAATCCAAATTGAGCCCCCAGTGTCGGCTCAATTTATTAAGGTCTCTGAGGACCCACATCTTGCTAAAGATATAGGTTAATTTTTGTCTTCCTCTTATCTGATTTCTTAGCAGCTCTTGATGTTTTCAACACATTCTTCCCTAGGCTTAAAGGAAGCCTTGTTTTCCTTCAACTTCAGGGTCTTTCCCAGCTGTCTAAACACTGCTGTCCCCAAACATCTCCTCTATAACGACACTCACTCTTTAAGTGATTTAATTTAGTATCATGGCTTTGAAAATGATCTCTATAACTCTCAAATGAATATTTCTAACTCTGGCTTCTTTGCTGAATTCCAGAATCATATTTAACTGTCTACTTGACATCATCAGTTGCAAGTCCAGTAGTCACCGAAAACTTAAAATAGAACCAAGAGCCAATAGTTTCTCACCTCCAGCACAAACCCCAGAATCCTCAGCATACCAAGTCTTCAACATTTCAGTAAGTGGTAATACTATCCATCTAGCTACTTGGGTCAAGATCTTATCTCTAATTTCTTTCCATGCCACATCTAATTCACCAGTACAGCTTGTTGCTCCAAGGACAGTGTTTATCTTGAATTTGAACTCTGCTGCTACAACCAGAGTCAAAAAATATCATCTCTAACCTGGCCATCTCTAACAGTTTTCATGATCACAGTCTTTCTATCTCATTGTAACCAGAGTAATCTTTTACTTATTTATTTTTTTATCCTACATCACGTGGCACTTTCTGACCTCTCAAACCCATCCCCCTGTATTCTCTCCCATGTCTGTTACTCTTCAGCCACAGTAGCTCAGAATATTTATGTCCCAGCACATGACTGCTACTTCGCCATATTCAGGCATCAAATTAAATGTCACCTCCTCAGAGAAAATTTCCCAGACCAACATGGCTAAATAAAAACTTCTGAATGGCCTCTATTTTCCAGCCTGTGTCTCTCTTTCACATCATTTAATTTCATTTGTAGCACTGAACATTACCATGGGGTACATTTTTTAATATTTCATTTCATTTTATTTTTCCATTGTCTATCTCCTCACATACAAATACAAGCTTTTTAGAAGCCGACACTTTGTTTTGTTTTCTAAAATCTAGACTAGTTTCCAGCACATGGAATGTACTCAATAAATATGTGGTAAAGGATATTGACTGACAATTATTCAACAGGAATTTCACCTCTGTGGTTGTTATCTTTTATACCTGAATAAAGTCTATGAAGGCTTACTAAACCCAAGATCATAATTAGATTCTTTGAGGGGGGTGTGTAATTCCAAGCAGAGCTAGAGAAAAGTGGTTCTTTAGAAACCAACTTTAAAATGTCCTAACATATGTGAGATCTTGAGATGTGTTTATCTACATAATAAATGAAGGTGAACTAAATAGATGAATGAAAAAAATGGCTCCTACTAAATTTAAGAGATGTTGGATGCAGTAAATAACAACTCAGTTCAATAATGTACGTTCTTGGTATTTACGTCACATGAGCATGGGTCATGTGGCAGATGCTGAATGAATACGTAATTGACAGTTAGGTGACAACATGCTGCTAGTGAGCACATGGTGTTTACCTCCCCTATTCTCACTCTTCTCAAAGTACATACCATGTACAAAATGCTTCTGATTTGTGTTCTGTCACCAACAGTTAGAGGATCCAGGGGGTACACATGGTGTCAAGCAATATATCCTATTGCTATAAGAGAAGCCATTATTACTCAAGCTATACTACAAGAACAGAGCACCCTGAGAAAATTGAGAGAAAAATCCTGCCACCTACCAAGAATGACCATAGAAAAATGGTGGCAGTAAACAGTCATGCTTTGCGTAAACTTGTTTAGCCCCTTATAAAATGCAATTATAAAATTAACTGTCTGTATTATTATGAGGTGAAGTACACACACACACACACGTATTTTTTTTAAACCAGGACAGATTCTCCTATGGCACTATCGAATTGGAGACAACCCTCAAGAGTTGTTTACTGTTTCTAGGAGAGGCAAAGAATTTTAGAAGGTAAAGAATGGATTTTCAATGTTTCCTGAACTAGTTTTCAGGGATAAAATTGGACCCATTTATCTACATTATGTTGAGACATCTCTTTCTTGAAGGTTTTTCTTTGTGTTTAGTTTTTCTCTCCTTCTTCTGTCAATACTGCTGACTAATCCTGCAGTTTTCTGAGAATCAGTTTTTAATTACAAGAAAGAGGCAGTAAACAAGAACATTCACAGGATATATGGGTGAGGGCTCTGTCGTGTCAGGATTTTGCAGAGTACTTAAACTCACATGGTTCTTTTCTGTGAGTGTGACAACACAGCCTACACCTAGACTGCAGAGATGAGTTAGGATCCATTATGCCTGGTGATTGAATGAATCCTAACAATCACAGAATGATGGTTATTTTAATTTTCTCTTTTTCCTCCATGAGGCTAAACTAAGGCGTATTGAGTGTGGGGACAGGCTATTAAGCCTGGAAGAATTAGTTCCTGGGCAAACCAACACCACCTACTTTTTAAATAGAAACGTCAATCTGTAAATCACCTTCCTGTTAAGCCCTTCGCTGTAAATGAACAAATAACACAAGTGTATGTTGTGTGGGCTAGAGGTCTTCCAAGTGCTGTGCAGGACGTAAAAGTGGCAGAAGACCATTTCACAAGGACTTCATCTTGGAGGGTGGGGGGTGGGGGTGGAGAAGAGGCACATATTTAAACAATAGGAATGAATATTTATGAATCGCTTTAGAGTTTTGAAAGCATTTCTACCTATGTGATCTCATGAAAACATTAAGAACACAAGACATTACCCGATTTAGAGTTAAACTCTGTGATACAGGCAGCATATTTTAAAATGGTCAGAGAGGTAGAGAATGAACTGAGGTTGAGAATGAATAGAAAATGAAGTAGTGGGGGATACGGGCTTCAGTATTGTAGGCAGGAACCCTCCCTGACTATGCATTCAAAGCCGAGAGAAGGGTATGGTGACTCAAGGCAGGAGCAGTGTAACATTAAGATGTCACATGATGCTAAGCACGGCTGCCAGTGGTAAAGAGTAACTTAGAAGGATCTCTCAACTCTGAAGGTGAAGAGTGCTTGGAATCAGCCTTGACTGTGCTGGTGAGGATTCAAATGGCATGCAATCGTGTAGGGAAATCTATGCTGGTTTTGTTGCTCAACATACTGTTCATATTCTTGTTGAAGTGTATGTTTTTTCCCAAAAAAGTTGACATCCAAATACTTGATATGTCTTAAAATGCAAGACATCTTAGAATTGAAGAAATACGGAATATTTGTTAATTCAAAATAACTAATTTAATCCAACTTCCTGCTTTTTCAGTTCTGCACACTGAAGTGTCCACCAGACACTGAATGATATGTATGGTGTTTTTGATATACTGTTTATTGTTCTTGAAAAGAACACCCACATACTTTAAAGGTGAATGTTGGTAGTAGCATGGCCCACTTGGGAAAGAAACTCTGGTTATGTGATGGGTGTGTCTGAACTTAGGGTCATCCCCAAGGGGCCCAGAGGGTCAGGTTCACACTCAGCTTTGGCTTTATTTTCCACTTCCTTTGGTTGTCCTTCAACGGTAACCATGGGTTACTTGGGCGGCTATATTTTCCACATGAACCCCAGCTACCAACTCTTTGCTTAAGCTATCATATTTGAAAAGAAGTGACATTTTTTCTTTTCTTTTCTTTTCTTTTTTGGACATGCCATGCAGCATGTGGGATCTTATTTCCCTGATCAAGGATCAAACCCACGCCCCCTGCAGTGGAAGCTCGGGGTCGTAACCACTGGACCACCAGGGAAGGCCAACGTGACATTTTATTGGCCACATTCAAATCTTTTCCACAAAAGCAGATGCAAACATCTGAAAACATATCATTATATGTTTTTATTATCATTTATAGTAACAGAAAAATTGTCTCAACTGCATGGCTAATACAAAATATATAGTGAGTCTTCTGGTGAAAACAAGGTATTGGGTTATTCCTCAAAGGGTTTAGGAAATACTTTTGAACTAGATGTTATCCATTTGAATTTAGAGTGGAATGTGTTGAATTTGGTTTAGCATGGGAGGGATTCCTAAGCAGAAATTTGGCATTCCTAAGAAAAGAGGAGAATAAATCAATGTCAGGTGTGTTCTGCCAGTGGTATGCAGTATAGTTACCTCTCTGTTTCCCTTTCGTCACAAATAAGTCATGGATGTGTTTGTCTTTACGTGCCTGTGCTGTTTTTATGCTACAGTGAGTTGTAATTCTGAGGATGCACAGCTGAAATCAGGCACACAAGACACTTGGCACACTGTACAACAGGAAATTGATCAATTAATTATGTGCCTTTTCCCATTTAATTCCACAACAAAATTAGCAACTAGCACCCCCATTTTACAGAGAGGATGCTAAGGCTCAGGGATTAAAATATCTTGCTTGTGATGATGTGACCAGTGAGTGGCAGAACTGAGATCAAGTACAGTAGGCTCTCTCCAGTGCCAAGAATCACAGACCTTAGAAAATAGATCTGAAAATCTGTGGAATCCACTCTGAGAAAGGCTGTGTTCTTATACATACCTCAATTGTATCATAATTAAATATTTATTTTTCTATTTCTGCCTCTAAATCCCTAGGTCCCTGAGGGATAGGCATTCTGGTTCTTTGTATCTCTAGGATTCAGTACAGCATTGTTGAATTAATACATTAAAGTAGTCTAGCAGAGAGTTCCTCTAGATTTCCCTAGAAAAAGATTTATTACCCTCTTCCAAGCAGATGAGAAAACAACTGAGACATAATAAATAAATAGAACACAAAGTAGTTGAAAGTCAGAGACCCAAAGTCGATAAGACAAGAGTATGTCCTATGTTGGAGAGATGTGTAGTCTTCCTAGACACACTAGGTTCTTTGACTATTTGAGCCTTGAAGGGAACTTCTTCATGTGAGAAAGTAACAGCATGATAAATATCCTCCCCAACCCCTCCTCAATCTACTCTCCACCTTCTCAAGTGCACTTCCTGACATATAAAGAACACTCAGTAATGCTCCTTAAATGAATAAATGAATGTAATAATGAAAGAGATGATACTCCAACTAGTAAGTTGGTACCCAGCATCTGAGAGCAGAACCTGTGGATCACACACCAATGGACTATCATAGTCTAGGTTGCACACTTGAGTGACCCCTGGGGCATTTTGGAATCCTCATGGGTGGACCACATGGGTCAGTATGGCAGTCGTCAGAGACGGCCCTGATCTGGTCTGTGGGGTCAACACAAGTGTCCCAACGTGCCCACCCAGTAGCACAATGCCAAAGCCAAATCATTGGAAGTTCTTTCATGAGGAAGGCTGGATGCCTAGGAACTTATGTTATTTTCTGGGTTTCATGTAGAGAGTGCTGAGAGGTATGATATAGTCTCAGAAACAGCTCAGACCTTTTGTTTTATGGTTGCTTCCAGCATTGTAATTACTAAAAAGGAATTTTACAATTACAAAAAGGAAATTCTACCATGTGAAAAATTCTATTGTGTGCTTCTAGTGACATTACAGAAACGAAATCTATTTCCTTTCCCTGCTTAAAGTTCTGCACACAAGGCTAGACGGATGTGACAGATATTGTAATTTGAATACAATTGTTCACTTAGCAACCCCCCTGGAAACCTGTCTCCTGCAACTTGCCTTTGTGAGTAGAGCTCTCGAGACAGTTCTCTAAAAGAACAAAGCCCAACAAGGTTTGAAAACAGAAAATTATAGTAGTCTCATCAAACCAGTCCTCTCCAAACTTCCCTTCTGCCCTGCTCTGTTGTCCTAGGCTAAGAACCCTGAAGCTTATCTGCGCAGAAGTTGTGGTGAAGCTCCAAACTCTGTATTCCTTGAAATAAAGCAAATATGCATACGTTGTCAATTTTTCATTCTTAAATTCCTGTGTTGTATTTAGGAGAACTGATATTTCTTCCTATTGAATTAACTGTCCTCTTCGTCACCCATTTAGCAAACCTCCTGGGTAGATATCACAGAGAGCTCTGGAAGGAAGTCATCTTAAATATCATTCTTTTGTCTTTATGAGATACCTTGTGCTTGATTTACTTAATCCTTTGCCTACATAGGAAAAAAAGGTTACTTTCCCAAAGCTCTCCCATCCTTTTCAGGTGACCTAGGAATAGTGAAGAGGGTCTGGCTGAGGTGTGTGGAAGTGTATCTCTAGACCAAACCGGGAAGGTTGAGCTCAGCCCATTGACTTTTGTGTTTTCAGAGTACTGAGGGTGAAAATACTCCCTGTAAACTGAGAAGAAAGTCCTTCAGTCATTCCTGAAGACTTTCTCACCAAAAGTGTTCATAGCTTCCATTGAAGTAACTTATGTGCATATAATAAACTGTCCTTTTTAGTGGAGAATTTCAGAAGCTTGATTAATTTTTTTTTTTTTTTTTGCAGTCTTTATTGAATTTGTTACAATATTGCTTCTGTTTTATGTTTTGGTTTTTTGGCCAGGAGGCATGTGGGATCTTAGCTCCTCAACCAGGGATCAAACCCACATTTCCTGCACTGGAAGGCAAAGTCCTAACCACTGGACCGCCAGGGATGTCCCTTGATTACTTTTAATAATCCAAACAAGGTTAAGTACATTGGGAATCTTTTGTCCTCAACTCACCTCAATTTGTGTTTGAAGAGTATTATGTGGGGCTGAATGACAGATAAAACTGCTTCCCTGTAAGAGGGGCTCAGTCTTCACACAATGTGAAGCTTTCAGCACGTACTACACATCCCTCCCCAGCCCCCTCCGATCCCTAGACACTAGGAAAGTACAGTCGCTATTTCACACATTTTTATCTTTGCAAGCTTCAAATCGGAGCCTAGGGTGTAATGCAAATAAAGACCTAAACACGTATTAAGGAAAGCAATTTGACACTTTAAGAATTTCATCTCCTCCAAGCCGGCTCACAGACAGATTACATACAGAGAGGAACAGGTTAATGCTTACATAACTGATTGAAAATTGGTGCTAATTGGCTTGAGGTTTAAATGAGGGAGCTCTGTCAGACAGCTGGCCCAGTCGAGGGTTCTGTATATGAAAGCACTTCATGGAAATATAATTTATGTGACGATGTTTATTCTCTGAAAATTAGGTTAAAATGGAAGAAATCATTTCCCTCATCCTCAATTAAAACAAATAGCTCGCGTTTAGCTCAACTTTAGCATCCGTGGGCCTTCAGGATAAATTTCCTCTATTTTACAAGTAAGTCACTGCCTGCATTTTCCTGGGACGAAAGGCCTGGAGGATCAGAGTATTTTAGAAAAGGTTAAAAGAAATTGTACCACATCCAGGAAGGCTAATTTTCATGCATCAAGGTTCTTTGAGCTGAATTTGTGTAATGAGTGCACTGGAAATTGAAAGACGAGATTAAAGTGCTGTTTGTCGTGTACAGAGATTTCAGAAATGCTTATCAGCCCCGCGCAGCTGAACACAGCCCAGATTAAAACCCGATCTGACAGAAAGGGAGGCTGACTGCAAATGTGGGGCTTTACATCCATGCTAATTACAAAGTGCATATTAAACATGAGGCCGATGATGAGAGCAGCTGCAAAGGTCTTTATCTATATTAAGAGACTGTCCACCTACATAATAAGAATAATTACCAATGAGAGAATTCTTAAAAAGAAATTGCATTTAATGATACATCATACAATTTCTCCTCATTTCAAAAGTCTATTTTTACCATCCCCCAATAAGGTGTGACTTTGTCTTCCCTCTGGATCTCGGCGACAGATCAGATTTTGAAGACAAGATCCATTCACTTATATTTCTATTAACAGCAAGCTTGTTTGCTTGGAGAAGTGCAAGTGTAGAAACTCCATGGAATCCCCAGTCCCTGTTTCTAATGAACTGACAGGGAAACAACTAAAATTTTTCCAACCTACTGGAATTACTCGAGAGAGGTGGCACCTAAGGGCGCTTTAATTGGAAAGTTGTTAATATCGCCAGAACTGGACTCCAATATGGTTTTTTGTTTGTTTGTTTGTTTTGTAACTTCCTGCTAATAACTGGCACCATTGGAGCTGTGATTTGGGTGCAATCTTATTGAAGGGCTGCAAGAAATTCTCTTGGAGTCTCTTTCCTCCTTTTTAAAAGGGAAACAACCTCCTTGAGAAGTAGAGGTAATACTCTGGATGAAATCATCTAGCATGTACTGGGCACTCCGTAAATAGTCGTTTCATTTCTGTCATCCTTCCTCTCCTTTCCCCCTCCATCTCTTTCTTCCTTCCTTCTTCTCTTCATATTTTTGGGTTGATATAAAGCTAAGTTATTTAACTGCTACTCAGCCTGAATGTTGCTTTACAATAATTCATTTTCAAAATAAAATAGTTACACATTTTTCTTTGCTTGCTGTAGTTGTTCCTGAAAACCTAGGCACAAAATAAATAACTAAAATCTAATAAATGATAATTGTGAGCTATTAAAAAGAGCACCCAAGAAATTCTGCCTGTTGGGAAAGGCAAGGTGAGAAATCAAAGGTCATAAAAATTACACAAATGCGCTATTGAAAGACATGTTATTTTGCCTTCATTATTGTTAATATAATCCAATTAAATTCTTTGAGGTTTCAGACAGAAATTCTAAATACCTAACAGCCATTTAATCTCTGTTACACGGCTTTACAAAATATTATGAAATACAATGTACGTGCCACAAAAGTTTATAAAAACATGTGTATAATTTGCCAATAGTTGTAAGACAAATACTGATGCAACCCCCCCCACCCCAGGATAAGACGTGGAATTTGGTGACACCCAAGAGGCCCCATCTCTCCTGTGTGCCTTTTTCCATGAGCCTTTTCCTCTTCACAAGAGCCACCCTCACATAACTTTTATGATGATCATTTCCTTGCCTTGATAAGGCTCTTCTGTACAGCAAAACATACTCTTCCATCCCATAATCTAAACCAATCTATTTCCTATTTCCACCTGTAATTAATGGAAATAAAATGTTGATTCTTAGACTTCTTTTCTTGAAGCTTCTCCACATCAGTTCCCGTGTGAGTTAGCTGGGGCTGCTGTAACGCAGCACCACCGGCCGAGGGGCTTGAACAACAAATGCTTATTTCTCATAGTTCTGGAGGCTGAGAAGTCCAAGATCAAGGTGCCAGCAGATTCCGTGTTGCGGGACAAGCCTCTTCTCGTTTGCCGAGGGTCTTCTCACTGTTGAATCCTCGTATAGCGGAGAGCAGAGAGGGAGATCTCCTGTCTCTTCTCCTTTTTAAAAGGGCATTAATCCCATCATGGGGGTGCCACCTCATGACCTTACCTAACTGATTATTTCCCAAAGACCTCACTTCCACATCCATCTCACTAGGGATTAGGATTTCAGCACGTGAATTTAGGGGGAGGCATAAACATTTGGTCCATAATCGTCACTTTTCCCCCTGATGGCAGTAAGGGTCAGCTTTTCCGGACTGGACCTTGCTCCATTCTTAGGTGGCTTTAATAATAGCTTAAAGAAGACCCCAGCAAAAAGGTCTTGAGGATCTTTCTCATCTACTGATGTGTGAGATTCCTGTCTCTCATTTCCCTTCTGTGCCATAATGATCATACTCACCGGCGTACAAAAAGAGACAAAATAACTCCACCACACAGAGAGCATGCCAGGAGAAAAGGAAATCTGGCACAGGAGTGTGGCTGGAAATCCCCGGAAATCTCCAGCCCTTAGAGGAATCTTTATTTCAAAGGCAGCTTCATATAGAAGGGTTTGGAGAGAAATTCACAGTACAGCTCAGCATTATTCATAAAAAAGGCCCTGTACTTTCCCCCCAAAGAAATGGATAAAAATTTCCTGATGATAATAAGGGAGAATGTTATTTATTTTCTGAGCACCTACCTCAGGAGGCTGACCCACCCTCCCTGTCATAGCGGGAGTGAATGTTGTCCCCGCCTAGGTCCTCAAATGCTGTCTCAGTCACCCCCTAGGGACCAGGCTTGATTTCCAGGCCTGCTATGGATGGGTCTCCCCAGCTCTAATCCAACACACCCAGTGATTAGAAACACTAACAACTTCCTGCCATGCCTGCCCCATGCGAGGGCCCTGTAGAAGCCAAGTATAGTCACTTTAGACTCATGAGGTTAGGTCGCCTCTTTTTCCAGCCAATTTGTTACTTAATAAAAATGTTGCTAAATAGTAAACAAACAAACAAAAAAGATGTGAAGTCCTTTTCAGGAGGTGGTGACCCAGCAGTAGGCTGGCTCGACCTGAGTGACCTGGGATCTAATCACTAAATGGCTTTTGACTTTGGACAAGTTTTTCCATCTATAAAATGAACAGGTTGACTGGATGATCTGTAAGATATCATCAAGCCCCCAAATTCTATTCTATTTGTAAGTATTGAATGTCAGGATCTCATATCCAATTTTATTTTTTTTATGAATTTCACATTGAGTTTTTATGGTGAGAGATAAATATAATAAAAAGCACAATCAAGATTATTTTTTAGAAGAATGGAAACTTTGGGAATAATCAAATCACAGAAATTAAACAAAAACCAAACAAGCAAGCAAACAAACACCCTTCATATATATCTGCACCTGTGTCTTTTCCCGTATGGATATTTAGGTGGTCCTAAATATCTCAGAGTTGTAAATTGATGCAGGATTGGGAATAAACATTTTTTGAGCAAATACTTTGTGCCAGGAACATGCTAAATGCATTTGTCTTGATAGTAAGACTGTAAAGATAATGGCATTCCTTTTAGAGACCAGGAAACTGAAGCTTGTTGAATTGAAACAAGTTACCCAGTGATCTATGGCAGAAATTCTCAAAGTGCCGCCCCCCACCTCAACATCATTGGCATCACCTAGAAATTTGATAGAATTACAAATTATCAGGCCCCACTCAGACCTACTGAGTCAGAGACTCTGGCAGGGTGGCCCAGAGATGAGTTTTAACCAGCTCTCCAGCTACAAAGCTTGACAACCTCTGATCAAGTGAGTTAAAAAACTAGGAATCAATCCTAGGTCTAATATCCAAGCCTGAACTCTTTCCATCACCCAGAATTATCATGGAATTCCAATTTGCCTGAATCATTTCTGGTTGCTTTTCTTCAACTCGTTTTCAGATGTGTTTTCCAGGTAGGGAATATTGCAATCACGTCTTTACCAAGTCAACAAGAGACAGGTGAGAGTTAAAACACAATACTTTCAAGTTTGAGAGGCAAAAGGAAAAAGTGAGATTTTCAAGAAGACTCATGACAATAACTTACATCTACTTGTATTATGTCTAGAGGCAAAAATGAACCGACTTGATGACCTCTGAGGTCCCTCTCATCCTATGAGTTTTCTGATTTGATTTTTGAGGTAGCTAACCACTCTTTATATTATAAATTTATAACAGGTTTTATTCAAGAAATGGATTTGATATAATTTTAAAATCTCATGTATAAAATTAAAGCAAAAGAATATTTTGCTTATTTTACACACTTGCCTACCTCCAATTCCACATCAGTGCTTAGCTGTAGGTGCTTAACACTGTTTACTGAACAAATAAAGTTAGACCCTGGGATTAGATTTAAATTTTATATCTGTTGATATAAAATTAGTCTATATGAGATGAAAACAATGAAACTGTTCATAATAGCTTTGCCATGCAATTACATGTATAAACAAAGAAACCTGTGACCTTAAAGCTTCCGTTCTTGCTAGAGTTAGAATAAGAATTTACTTTTCCTTTCTATCCTGCTTTCAGAATATAAGTCTACATGTTTCGTACATCGTTATTTGTCTTTTTCCAGTACAACAAATTGTTTGGAGAGAACAGCTAATATTGACCAAATCAAGCAGTCCCACTGATGACAGAAGTTACAGGGAGAGGAGTAGTGGTGATGAGGTTGTAAGTCCTCTACATTTATACTACAGCTGCATACTCGATGGCACTGACGATTTCCTCATTGCCTTGAGGTTGTGAAATTCCCACTGCTTTTGCAAGACCCAAAGTCCAAGTGGGTGTTGGCTACAAGTGTAGATCATGTTCACATTTCCAGGAATCATGAAATTTGCTATTTTTCTTAATTAGAAATTGTGCACTTAAAAACATATTCATTTATTTATTTATTTTGGCTGCTCCAGGTCTTAGTTGCAGCACGTGGGATCTTTATTGCTGCATATGGACTTCTTAGTTGCGGCCTGCATGTGGGATCTAGTTCCCTGACCAGGGATCGAACCCAGGCCCCTTGCATTGGGAGCACAGAGTCTTACCCACTGGACCACCAGGGAAGTCCCCAAATTTGCTATTTTTCTTGCATGCACTTCTTCATAAGGTGAAACATCTAGAATTCTGAGCTGCCTGAAACCATCCTTTATTTCTTGAAATATGCTACCTGACTTGCCAGTGTCTTTTAGACTAATACATACTCTCAGTCTTGTGACTGAGTTCACCAGCTACTGTTTTTCTTTTCACTTCTCAGTTATCAAGAATATTAGGGGAACGGGGGCATTTGGGTTTAAGGAGGGGTTCTCATTACATGAGAAGTACTTTACACAGAATGTATAAATTACTGATTTGTAATTCAGAGAGTTTGCAAATTTAGGTTGCTGCGAGATATTTATCCCAATCATATATTTCCTCCGTTCAGCACAACAAATAACATTTTCATTATTCTAGCTTTCTTATTTTTTGTACTGTGTATATGTGAAATTTGTTCTGAGGCGTTCAATATGATATTCATTACACAAAAATCACAAAACAACTATGACATACTCAGCCAGTATCATTATGGATTACCATGAAAATTGCCCCCAAACATTTAGCTTTGGTTGATTGGCTTATTGGGTAGAGAGACATTGGTTCAAATTCCAGTTTAGCCACTTACCAGCTATTGAGTCTAAGTTATTCAACCTCCAAACCCAACTTTTCACTCCGATAAAATGGAGATGTAAATAAAACCTATGTGTACATAGCATTTGTGAGGGAACTAATGTAGACAAACCAGGTAATTCACTAGCCCAGGGCTCACAAATGGCCAGCATTCAATAAATGATAGTGATTATTCGTATTAGCTTATATATAGTGTGACATAAGGAAGCATTAGAACAATAAAATATTTCTAATCTTAACATATAACTTAACATATGCAATAAATTCCCTGCACAAATTAAAAATAATCCCAGCCTATCAGTCCAAACAGTCCTTAAAGGAAATCCCTCCCGCTGGTTCTGTGGTTCTATGGTTTCTTCTACCAAAAGCTAATCCTCAAATAAGAGGACCTCAGTGAAGAATTATTGTTGTTTCTGGACTGTTGCTGTTTCTTTATAGTATAAGTAAAGGAACACTTTAAAAAAGAACACAGTAACTAAAGCTTTCTGCTGTGAGGAATTCCCTCCCTAGTTAAAAAGGTCACTGACTGTTTGCAAAAGGAGTTGTTAGATACTATTCGTGCAGCACAAATCAAAAGGAGTTGGGAGGAAGTCCACAGGTTAACGAGAATATTAGGCAGCCTTATGATGTCAGGTGGAAAATGCACTTCAGTTCTCTGTTTTAAATTTTCCAACAACTTTTATGTAAAGAAGTGGCTTAGGCAGACAGTCTGCAAAGAAGACAAATGGGCAGAGAAAATCTTATCTTGGATTTTCCAAGGAGCTTCCATTGCACTATTAAAATTAATACTATTTCTTGGTGAGGCCAATTTAATGCATCGTTGCTTCTAATTGTGTGTTTAACATGCACTCCTTTGAACATTTAGCCTGGGATGTAAATAAATGTTAGCATTCACACATCTAATTAATTTCTACCAAAAATTCATTACGATATTGAACCACATGAACTTATCTTCATTAACTATAATGGAGCCCTTTAAAAATGAAATGTTTCCCAGAATATTGTATGTTGGGAAATGGTAATACAACAGACTTAAAAATAAAAAGCAAGACTATCTTAAATAGAAAAATTTTAGCAACTTCACTTGAATTTGTAATTCAAGTTTCACTTGCTTTGTTTATAGGGAAAAAATACAGTACATTATAGTTCACAGGCAATGTTCTAGAAAATCTTCAGTTTCTGATTCACTTAAGTATCACAAACGTGTTAATTTTCAGGCTTGCTTTAAGTGTTCACTTTGACCCTTAATTTTTTAAAGACCTACAGTGAAATTTTATCTTAAAAATTTTTTCTTTTAGATTTGTATAACATTTTTTTAAAACCATATCTTACTGGTTATTCATTAGAAGACAAAGAGCTTAAAGAGAATTGAGGGATGGCTTAGAATCATAAGAATACATATAATTTAGGATTTATTTAAGTCTAAGCCATAATGTTGAGCTTGTACATCTCCTTGGGGTAGAAAACTATTTGACAAAGGCGCAATTAAATTGTGGATGTGAAGTCTATATAACATAATGAAAATGGTGTGACTGAATGGTGACCAGCTGGGAGGAAAGAGGATATCTTAAACTCAGGCTTCTCCCAAACATCATAGAAGCTGTTCTTTAAAAAAGTTTAATTCTTAATTAAAATTTGAGGACGTTTCACTGAATGTAACTTATATGGTGGATCTTAAATTGTTTGTTTTTCTTAATAAGACATGGTCATCTTTTTCTGTCAAAATTCAAATTTTCTGCTGCACACAGAATTTAGAAAAAATCTCAAGACACTCCTTAAGTATCATCTTTAAATCTTTTATCAAGCATTTACTTATAAAAAGCATTTTATATTGTTTTGTGCTTTTTATATTAAAACATTTTATATCTATTAGATTTTATTAAGTTCAATACAGAGTTAAGCATTGAGAAAGAAAGAAATAAAAGAACCAACATCTTTTCTTGTCAGTATTTATGAATGGGGAAATAAAATACACCTCCTCCTGGATAATTCTAGACCATATATAATCCAGGTAGACAGCATGCAATAATCCTGTTTGCTCTGTAGAAATTGAAAGCATCCTTCTTTGTTTACCAGAAGCACATGAGGTCCCACATTCAGCGCTGTCCTAGTACAACACTGAGCACATCACAGTCCTCACATGCCAGAGTGGCTACTCCTCGCAGGTTGATCCGTCCACAGAAGGATTAAATATCACATTGCACATACCTGGCCTGTGATACATTGTTAAACGTTTCTGTTCATGTATTCATTTCACAAATCTCAATGGCCCAGCAAGCTTTTCCTGAGAAAGTAGGATTTGAAGAGAGAGCTGAAGGGTGAGTAGGACTATCAAGCCAAGGGGTTTGTGAAGCAGCTTGTCTTCAAGGCTAATCAGGCATTTGAACAATAGTAAATCAAAAAACAGAGCGAGGGCAGGCGCGGAGACCCCACAGCGGGAGAGAGCGTGGTTCTGCGCAGACTCTGTGGGAAGGTCAGAGCGGCTGCAGGCAGGAGGTTCCGGGCAGAGCGTCCCGGGTGAGGATCTACGAGGAAGGCAGTCACATGGGCCCTTGGTGCCATCAACAAACACGGTCTTTACGCAACGAGAAACCAGAACCTCCAGAAGGGTGTTGGGCTAGGGAAAGGCATTTCAAAAAGACCTTTGCTGTGAGTCATGACATCTCCTAGATCACCAAAAGCTCAAATTCATAAAAGAACATGAGCAGAGCTCTTACTTGTTATGGATTTTTCCTTTTTTATTTTTAAATTTGTTAAATGAAATAATATACACAGTCCCCAGAACAGTACCTGGCCCATAGCAGGTGACTTTTCTCTGGCAACTCATATTTATCTGGATTCCTTAGAATTACCTCCTTAAGTGGTTCAAATGCCAACTCAAATTGTTTTGGAAAATGTAACAACTGTTCAGTGACAAGGGTCAGCAAACTTTCTGCTTAAGTTAAACAAACATCTATTATAAAAATTGGGTAGTGAGGCGATGGTTTAAATTTCTTTATTCGATGTCAAAAAATAGTCTGTGTTCAGCCTGTGGAGAGTCAATACATTATGATCTTTTTATTCCCCAAGCAATTTAGTTTTCCAATATTTTCAGTAACACATTTCCTCTTGTCAGTGTAGGAGAGCCCAATTTATACAATAATAGATATTTTCAGAATTGCAGAAATATGAATTGTAACTTTCTTAAATCTTGGCTGTAAAACAAGTTTACATTTTACATGTGCAGTAATGGCTTTAAAAATAGTTTTGGAGACTACTTTTATTAGAGTAACAGCAGCAATGGCTTTCAAAAGATATGTGAGTCTCTATATGTAACAGACTAGGCCACGGCCAATGGAGGGAAGGGTGTCTTCAAGGCTAACCAGGCATTTGAACAATAGTAATTCAAAAACTGTCTGCCCCATGGAGAGAAAGTGTTTTCAAAATCTGAGTAAATTTTGTCCAACTCTCATGGTAATCTCAGCACATCAAAGGTTGCCAAGTTGCCATTAGAAGCATCATCTTGACAAAGCTGTCAGCACCATCAGCCTCATAGGCAACTTGTTAGAAATGCAAATAGACCACACTTCTGAGGAATTCTGGGCTGGGGCCCAGCAAGTTGTGTGTCAATAAGCCTTCCAGGTTCTCAAGTTTGAGAACCACTGGTCTAGGAGAAACAGTGTCCTTCAGAAACCGTATCATCTGCCAGTCAAGTCACATGTTACTGAAATAGCTCTTAGTGGTACAGAAGATAATGAGGAAAAGGATATAATCCAGAACGATTCTTTTCCTCTTGCCTAACAGAAACCCTTTCCCAAACAGCCAACATGTCTTAAGGAAATCTGATGGGTCCCTGTGGCAGAGGCGGACCCTAATTAGGCTAAGCCAATACGGCAACCCCAACCTGCTTACCAGGGATATCGTTTAGGGATATTGAAGAGCTGAGTCTATTTGTGCCAGTGAAATACATAAAAGATTGTTTGGGCTTTGGGGCAAGGGATTTTATTATTCTTAAGAGCCAAAGGAGGCTATTTCTCTCTTCCACTGCATGTAAACATCATGCTACCAGCAGGCACCCATGAGCATCAGGAAACCAGCCAGAAGATGAAGTGGACTCTCCGTGGGTTGTACAGAATGGAAAGTCAGAAAGGATTTGAGTTCTTGATGACACTGAATCAGCCCACCATGAAGCCCACCCTATGTCTGGCTTTTCTATTACATATCCCAACGCCCTTTAAGTAAGTTAAAAATGTTACCTGTAACCAAAAGCATCCTAACTTATATAGGATGTCCAGTAAACCATGAGCCATTCTGAGACAGGGGACATGGCCTTAATCAGCTTAATATCCTGAGGGCTTAGTTCCACGCCTGTAGATAGTGACGGCTTAATAGATTTTTGTTGAATGAATGAAAAACTGAATGCATTTATATTTAATAAGTATATTCCACTAACCATAACATCCAAAGAGATAGAACTGCAATGCAAGTACCTTAAAAATTGTTTCCTTCAGAATGATGTCATCCTGTGCTATTTTTCAAACTAATTGACATCGTGAGAAAGCGTTTTATCAGGGATAGAAAGAAAGTATCTCTGCTTATGCTTTTTAAAAATTTTTATTTTAATATTTTAAGATTGCACTTGAACATAAAACATAACTGCTGCTTTTTATGATCAAGCATGTGTTCCTAAATCTACAGATTAAAAGCATGAACAAGTCCCTGCTCTGTCATCAGTTTCATTACTCACTTTTATTTTGTCTTTCTTGTGTTGGCAGGTGCTCTTAATTGCTCACAAGCATGAGTGGGAAGTGATTATAAACTTCAGATTTAATAAGAACATCAGAAAAGGGAGAAATATTGATAGATCAAACTGCTCTATCACTTACAGGGTTTTTCTGGTTTCACGTTTTGTTTCCTTTTCCCACACTTGTAAAATCTTCAAATAAAAGTGATCTCTGCCTTTGTGCTCTTGTGGGTTACAGGCTTCTCTCAAGACAGAAGAAAAGACTTGAGCTCTCCCTAGTGAGACCTCCATGAGGTCACATAGGGGTAGGAGTAAGGCTGAGACCCTCCTCCCAGTCTCCTGAGAACTAGCCCCAGATGCTTCGCACACTGAAGTGGCACTGATTACTCCAGCAAGTATATATGGAGCCCTTGAAATAGCCCAGCCATGATTTTCAGTCGCTTTTGCCCACCCGTCAAGTGTGCCCAAGATGGTAAGTTTTCCCCATTTGATCAGATATACCTCTGATTCTTCCTAAGTTGAAATTTCAACTCTATTTCCGGCTACAAATGGCAAATGTTATCATCCTAGTACTTTTACTCCTCCTGAATCAGGTGCAGTTGTAACACCTCTAAGCAGTAAAATTATTTCTTCAGTGCATTTGGCATTATAAACCATTGTTTTTGTTTGCTTTTAATTAGACTAATCAGTTAATAAAACAAACCATGATACTTGAGAACAGTAGAGCATGATGGTTTGGGGTGGGGGTCACCTCTGCATCTTGAGCTCTTTTCCCTATTTAGACCTGCTTATTGTCCCCTTCTGCTGGGAGCATCCTAAGTGCATTTTCTTCATGTTCCTTCCTAGCATTGTAAACTCAAGCATATTAAGATATAAATGTCTGAAAGTTCACCTGGGTTCTTCATGGCAGGGCAAGGGGGGTTCTTAGGAGTTTGCATTTTAAGAGGGAATGAGTCCCTTTCTTGGAACGTCTAGCATTTGCAAGCAAGGAGGAAGGTGATGGCAACATTCTCCTTGGCTCTGTTTTCACCCAGCCACCAGGCTGTCCTTTGGGATGACACCCCTGACTAAAAGCAAAATTAAAAGATTCAATAGCAACGAAACCAGGGTCAAGGTTCATGTGTTTGGGTCATGATAAAATAGGATGGCAGTTTTATTTTTGCAGGTGTTATTAAATTTGTTGCCAGGCATCAGAAAGCAAAACTGGGTTCTGCCCATCACAAATAAATTTGTGCTGTAAGCAAGCGAGCACTTTCTTGCTCAGAGATGGAGAGCTGTCACCTTGGGCTGATCAGAGGGGGGCTTCTAACCCCCTCTACACCCCACTCTTCCACAACACACGAGGGGTCACTCATGGACTCCGGCTCTCTTGCTCTGTGTATTACACCTGGACCACGGAATATGTACGACTCCGTGTTCCCCCAATAAACCCAGTGCTCTGACACCATATCAACAGTACCGTGGGCTTGTTAGCCTTAAGCCAATTAGGGCAATTAGTGCTATTTAATACGAAATGTTCTCCAATACACACACTGGCAGAAATATTGAAAAATACAAGCCTCAAGAATTCTGATTTATCTTCTCATTGCCAGAGCCAGCTGCTGAGTGTGCCAAGCGGCACTGCATGTGCTCCTGGCATAACTTTATTAATAATCTTGGCAAACAAAGAATCCTTCAACAAATAGCAGTAGCTTTTTGATTATATTGTGCCACAGATAATAATTGCTTCAAATTGAGTGTATTTGCTCATGCATAATGAAAAAAAAAGATCACATAACAGCTTGATTATGAAAACGAACGGCATGTTGGAAAGCTACCAAGAATTCCCCCAAATTGGACATTTTAATTGTTTTACCTCAGTTGCTGATCCAGGCCAAATTCATTTAAAATAAACTTTACATACGAAAATCTCCATAAAGCAAGGAGATTTCCAGCCTACTGGCAATAATTCATTTAGAGTTAATGAATGTGAACATGTCTTTTAAAGCTTCATAAAAATGTATTATTATTATTGGAATAATATTGAATTCAACAAAATTCCAATACACAGAAAAATTTAAATTGGCTCTTGCAGGTCTGGGAAAGGAGATCTGACATGAACTGTATGTTAGAAATCCAAACTGTGCAGGCTAGATCTTCGCATGCAGGTGTTCTACAATTATTTCAATTTAAAAATGAATTGTGCTTTTTCATAATGATGTGGAAGTGTTCCTTTGATTATTTCTGTTAACATAATGGCTACCATTTATAAAGCAATTACTGTGTTTCAGACACTGGGCTGAATAGTTTACAAACATAATCCAGTTTAATATTCACAACAGCCCTATCAGGTAGATACTCTTTTCACACCTTGCACTTAGTAGTTACAGGATAAAAATTCATTGCATGACTAGAGAAGTTAAGTAATAGGCTCCACATTCACAGGTAGGAGACCAGCATTTAAACTCCCGGGGTAACTTTCAGTAGCTGTTCTCTTAGATCCATTATTGATGCTTCTTTCCTGTTTTAGGAGCGATGCTTTAAAGTGCCCAGCTTCTAGGAGTCCCCAGACAAGCTTACATGTGACCACACTAGGAATTCCACTAGGTAATATTCTTTAGGCGTCCAGGAAATGTGACACCGATGGGTAAGGATGCCAGTTAATTGTCCTCAGAGCTCTGCAGAGGGAACTGCTCTGATGATGTTTCTAACTTGCTCAGGGGGAGGCCGCCAACACCACCAAGGACTTGATGGCGGAGGAAGTCGTGTCAATAGGACACAGTTTGAATTCAGTCAAGGACTGAACACTCTTGCCCAAACTATTTTCTTTTTGCACATTCCACTTGGTAATTTTGAGCTTTCAATACTAGTGACAGGTTGACCCACGTTATTAACACTGATTATGGCCAGTCCTGGGCAACATCTTGGAGTGAATTAATTTTCCCCATGGCACTCTCTCTACATCTTTCAGCACCTGTTCCCTCTCTACCTGCTCCAAGTGTCACCTCCCTCCAGTCCATTACTTTACTGGCTCATCTTTATTAAAAATAAAATTAGGATGGTTATTTTATTATTTTAGCCATGGGACCCTTGTCCAAATGCAATCTTAGCTGGAAGCACAAAAAGGAACAAGTCTAATCTCCCAAGGATGTGGGGCTAAAAGTCTAGAATCGTATTAATTCAACGACACTTACACCTGAGTGAGGAATCTTTCAAGATCTTACCCCAAGGCCCACCTCGTTTCAAAGATTTCGCAGATAACTACGATGACTCAGTTGATCTCCTTTTTGAATTCCTCTGTTTTAACAGCCAGTAACACAGTCTCAGTCTAATACATCTCTGTTTTTCACATGTGGGTTAATTTCTCTGCTCAGTTGAACTATAAACTCCATCATGGCAGGGACCTCACTTTACATGTCTTTTGTGATTTTCATTGAAGCAGAAGATCCCATCTACTGTAAATAATTCACCAGAAGTGGACCTTAGAAACAATTCTCATCAAGTTAAAGTGAAATAGAAAGAGAAAGAGAAAGCAGAAGGTACTCAGTTTTATGAGACCTGCAGCCTTCTTTCTTTTACACCTCCAGGTTTTGGTGATAGAGCACTGCTTAGTAGTCAGAGAACCAGTGTTCAACCAGCCTCAATTTACTGTGTGACTGTGGGCAATTTTATTTACCTCTCTGTGCTTCAATTTCCTAATCTGTTAAAGGAGATAAGGGCCTCATCAACTATTTGTGAGGATTTAGCGATATTTTGTATAGAAACCACATGGTAGAGTCACAGTAACTTTCAGTCTTATTCCACTTTCCTTTCATTTTGAATCCTTTGGAACATTTGACCTAATTAACCAGCCCACAAATTCCTTGCTACATGTTAATTGGGTTAAGAAACCTTCATGTTACCAACCCTGCCTTGTAGGCTCCTCTTCGGAGATTGACTCTCCCCTATTGCACTGTCCTGGATGTAAACATTATGGGCTTTACTATTCCCTGTAGCCAGTGTATTCATCCTGTGAGTTGACTGCCTGCATGGGTGGTGATTGGGGTTCAAACGAGGGTACTGGAAGAGTAGGCAAGAGACAGACTCGTTTATTTTTCTTCACCCAGGCATCCTTCCTGTCTCCCTCCTCCCACTTCCTCCATAGGGATGACTGGCTTTGACCTTTCCTCCATTTAATTAGTTCTAAAAATGTAAAAAGAAGACTGTCATCGGTGAAGAGTTCCGACATGGTTTTGTAGACCAGTGCTTCTCAGGCTTTCATATGCTTAGCAATCGCCCAGGATCTTGTTAGAGTGCAGGTTCCAAATCAGTGGGAGGGGCTCTGGCCCGAGAATCTGCGTTTCTCCCCAGTGCAGGGGAGATGTGGGTGCCGCGGACGCACAGCCCACACGTGGAGGAGCTAACATCTAGATGACTGCCTCAAGGCAATGAAAGCCAGTCATAGGGAACACGGGGAGGAGTAGAGCTATAAATAAGAAAAACAAAGCAAAATCTCAGTGTCAGAATTCAGGTGGCGATGTCACACGTGCGTCATGGAACTAGGGAGAATGCGCATGCTCGTTTATGCATTTGAAGTTTTTTTACCTTCTCTTGGCTTAAATACCAGTCTCAGATATGCACTTTTTTTTGTAGAAGAAAAATTTTTATTCTCAAAATACGAATGAATTTTGATGCAAAGATATTCAATCACCATCATAGTCCGTAGATACTCACTCTTGATCTCACCCTATTTACCACTGGGAAAAGCTCTACTCTCCTTTATATCGCCCCCTCCCACCCCCCCACCCCCCCACCCCCACTTTTACTTTCTACAGATTTTAACAAATACATACATATATATTTCCTGGAAAACAAATAACATGGAGCAAGGATGTATTTTAGAAGATTTTTAACATTTATCTCACATATCTGCACAGACCAATAACGAATACATGAAAAATGCTGTGAAGGTTGGTGGACACGGAACTGCGAGCCTTGATCTGGAGCCAGATGGGCTGCGTCTGAATCCTGGTTCTGGTACTCGTTAGCCTTGGGCTGGTTATCTAATATTTCTGTACCTCAGTTTCCTCATCTGCAAAATGAGGCTTACTATAGTTTTTATCTTAGGAAGGTTGTGAGGATAAATTGAATTAATGTAAGTAAAAGGCTTAGGACAGTGCCTCATACACAGGAAACACCATGTGAGTGTAAAGTATTATGTAAACACATTTACTTAATTCTCAACATTATGGAATACTTTGACTTTAAGAAATGATCACATGCCACGTGATCTGTGTGATGCACATCAGCATTTCGGGGGTCACTCAATCACTCCAGAGTATATTGTCTCCAAATAATCACATGTCATGGAAACTGCTGTTTTGTTTGAATGTGTGTTTGTGATTTTACTCAATGTTTTGCTACTTTAATAGTATCAACCAAATTTTTAATTTTTTCTTTTGGTAATAAATTTATCTATGAGACAGTAATTTCAGTATACTCTAATCTAAGACAAATTGTATCTCATAAGCTCTTGGTGGAGAAAATCAGTATTACACATTAAAAAGTATTCTAAGGTCACATAACTCAAGAGGCTTAGACTATAGTAGTTAAGAGTAAGGGCTTTGGACTCACTTCTATATAGAAGACTTGGTTCTGTCATTTCTAAGCTATGTAACATTGACCAAGTCACTTTAATTTATTTCCATTTCCAAAATGAAAATTCCACTCGTAATACCGACCTCATACGATTGTGCTGAGGTATAAGTGAGACAATATAAATTAAGCCCTCAGCACAGTGCCAGTCTGATAGTAATTTCCCAATCAATGAGATGATGATAGCAACAATAATAAGTGCACTTGGGGATCCTGAGACTAGGGAATGGACAGATCTAAAGCCAATATAAGCGCATGTAATATAAACCGAAAAATCCAGCATCAAGAGAAAAATCATGCGTGTTTCCCTGCTTCAATCATCTTTATGCCTCTTTTCAGTCTCTAAAGGTAGGGTGATCAGTTAACCCATCTTACCTAATACAGTCCCACTTCATGCCTGTTGTCCCCACCTCACTGCTAACAGCACAGCCTTTGACTCCTCAAAAGTGTACCAGGTAGGACATAAAATTTCATGGTCACCCACCTAAAGAACTCTCTCAGGTGATCCTCTGCCTCGTTAAGATGCACTGTTTTCAGATGATGAGAAAAAAAAAAAATTTTTTTTCCAAGTATTGCAAGCCTCCAATTTCCCTGAAAATAGAATTGAAATTCCAAAAATGCATTTTCCTTGTGACAAGCCTCAATATATCTTCTCTGCCTCTGTCCTCAAGACAGTTATTTGAGATCCTTTGGTTTCTCTGACGTGAAGGTTGTTGGGAGGTGGAGGATTAAGCACAAGGAGATGCAAGATCAAGCTGGAGAGAATCTACGGTAGAAAACATGGATGGGGCCTGGAATCACTGTCACAGGGCAGAGGAGGGACTGAAAATACGGGAAGGGAAATACTTCGACAGCTGATCCATTTTCCAGCACTGCTTTTCATTTTTACCTTCTTTTTCTCCTCCCTGCATAATGATTAGCACATGCTGCAGCCAGCCTGGTTGTACAAAACACAGACTCTGGAGCCAGACAGCCTCAGTTCATGTTCAGGCTCCAACACACCCTAGCTGTGCAACTTTGGGCAAGTTACTTAACTTCTCTGAGCCTCATTTCCCTCCTGTGGTAAAACGTGGCTAATCACCTACCTCATGGGACTGATATCAAAATTAAATGATGTAATATGTGTAAAGCTCTTGGAACAGTGCCCAGAGCATAGTACATGCTTTTGTGCTAATTTTTGTCTTGTTTCAGGACTATGGTCATAATGATAGAGTCGATCTAGGATTCATCCTGATTCTGATTTTAGATCAAATTCATTGAGCCATCTTCTATAGTATAGTATCGTTATTACTATCATTTTCTTTGGATTCAGTCTCCTGAACTTTTTTTATGTTAATGTGAATTTTCATCTTTCAATGTTTACTTTCACACATATGACTAAAAATAGCTCAAAAAAAATAGGCCCAGAAAAAGTAAAAGATGTGCCTTGGATTTGATTGTAAGGAAAATTAAAGTAGCTAGAGCTGAAATAAAACCCCTTTAATGGGTTCTATTGTTTAAAGGGAGTGGTAGTTCTATCACTAATCTACGCTATCTTCCAACACTATGAGAGACTGCTTTAGACTGATGTGATATGTATATATTTTGGCGGGCAGAGAAAGAAATGAGATAGACCATTTAAAAGAAATAAGATGGTTTAGAAATAATCCCATGTCATGGATAGAATAATGTCCCTGTTTCCCAAGGAGAATAGTACGAGGAAATAATTGTTTTAAAATGTAAGATTCAATAAGATGTCTGATTTAAATTGCACAAAGCATAATTAGCACCACTGACATAAATTAGAGGTAAAAGACCTACTGGGTCATGCATGTGTCCTTTTAACCAGGTACCATGGAGACAGGCACCATAGAAACAGGTAAATCTTATGTTCTACTTTTTTAAGCGCTTAAACTTATTATGCAATTGCTTTAGCTTTGTTTGTGTATATAGACCTGTAGGGAAACTATGAGATTATCATCTAGATAATTCAAAAATTTAAGGGCACACTTCTTTTGCTCTTTAGAGAAAATATGAGTTTTGACTTTTTAGTGGCAAGTGTCTCAGTTTCTCAAATAAGCTGTAAAAAAGATGTTGGTAGATGTTAAAATCAGGTAGTTTCTGTTGATTATTCTTTAGAGACTGGTATGATGGAGGAGATACAAAACAAATAAATTACAGTAGTTAATGTGCCCCATTCCCTCTTTAAAGCCTTATCTAATGTAGAAAGTGCCCCTAAAACATTCAAAAAGCCATATTTTTCTCCTGTAGAAATGTAAGATAGCAATTTTTGAATACAGAAAAGAATTCCAAAATCAGAAGTGCCTCCTGAATAATCAAAAGGGATGAAAGAAAATTTAATATGTTTCCATAGTGTTAAGTATTAAATTCAGTTCCTTGAAAAGTGACAATCCACAGACCATTTTGGTCGAACCACCGGACAGTTTAATTAGCTAATGTATCTGATTCCCGAAGCGTTTGCCACAAAGAGGAGTTGTTTGTATTTCCTTAGATTTGTCATTTGGCTAGTTTTTATGTCTTACTCTGGGACCACAATCATAATAGCAAAGCCTTTCTGAGATTCCTTCTGATCTGACTTTTTCATCAATCAGTGGTTTCATCTACACTCTAGAAATCACGTGCTTGATCCTTCTGGCCCCTCCTGACCGAGCCAGCAGGGAGTGGCTTCGTCTGAGGCATCTAAAGGTTACCACCTAAAGAATTCCGAGAACTGTTCTTTCGTATCACACCTGCTGCCCCCATCTCAAGAATGGGTTCTATATACCATCGGTTTAAGTTCTTCCTGGCAGAGGTCTGTTGAGAAGTAGCGGAGATCAATTTACTTTAAGGGCTATGGTCTCGGTTTTGCTAAGGGGTGTGTGCGTGTGTGTGTGTGTGTGTGTGTGTGTGTGTATAAAACCTGACTATCTCTCAGCCTCATAAAATTGACAGTCCTAATGAAGTTATAGTAACATTAATGTCCAAATTACGATGGGTTCTATCCCCCATTCCCAGCTATTGTATCTCAGGGTCCTCAGTGCGTTTCTGTAAGAGAAGATATCAGGAAATACTTCTTTATACATGGCTTTAGTCATGTAGTGATTGATCCTTACTACAGAAAAGCAGTGCACTGAGACTATAGCCACTGCTCTGAAGCAAGTTGGCTGAGGGTCACTGCACCCGTCCCTTTAAAATACCTGCTTTGTTTGCATGGAAGGAAAAGAAATAACTCTGCTTGGAGCTCCTTTGTTCGGAAGGCCTACTTGCTCGATATATGTTCTCTAATCTGTTTAGGGGAGGGACTTGTTCTTTGTTTATGGCCTGATGGGATTTCCCCTGGGTGACGTTTAATGGGATTCGGCAGTAGAAGGTTGTGAGAAGATTTCACCATCCTCTTTCAATCTCTGCCCCAGAAAAGATTATAAAAAGGATAAAGATGTATCGTCCTTTTGCTATAAACACTCAATTGCGTGTCCCTACAGAAGACCAGCTACCGGTTGTGGACCAGATCCACCTTTGTCCCCTCCCAGCATCAAACAAGCTACTCTAGGTCTGAGTTCCAGGACCACTTGAACCAAGATGTCTACTTTATAGAAGAAAAACAAACAAACAAACAAAGAAAACCTGAAAGAAAGCAGGGTAGGGAATATTTAAATTTTCTGAGCGTTGCATTTGATAGGAAAATAAACTACATGAAATCATTTGATCCACTTGTATAGTGTAGTGAAATGTTTTTCTCTATAAGAGTTAAATTAGAGAAATGGTCAATCCTTGATGAGCAAATCTTTCCTAATTTTCCAAGAAAAAGTCTATTTGTGTTCTTCTCTCTAGCGAAGTACTAACGTTACTCTTTACGGCTTTTCTAGTTATTTATCTCTAGGACAATATCCATCTCACTGGTCTCTAGTGTGACAGAGAAAAGAATGAAATTGTTTCTTGTCACTACTGTCTCTAAAACTCACCAATATGAACAAAGAGGAAACATAAATAAAGAATAAAAGAGACTCTATCTTCAGTAAAGCTGGGAAATGGCCACAACCACATGCCACACGATTATAAGAACGGTTGCCAACTCCAACAGGACAATCCCGAGGGCAGACCCATGCTCTGCAGAGCTGTGGCTGTGTCTCAGCCGTGGCTGAGCTCGCTGGTTGTCCACGTGACAGACGTTCCTGACACCCACTCCCTCCCTCTGCAGGCCACCGCCGCTGCCTTTATCCTTTGTCCCCAGATCCTGGGTTTGTGTACGTACTGGCTCATCATGAATCGCACAGGTTTATTATGATTAGTCTTGGCCCATCATCAGGATTTGTCTCTGTCAGTGGCCGATTTGAGACTGAGAAGTGGCAGACGTCTAGACAATGGACAGGACTGGGTTCTTCTGGAAGACTTTTGTTCACCTTAAAAAGGAACACAGATAGGTGAATCCCTTTACTGCCTCTGAATATTATTATCTGCATGGGACTCCTGGAAATAAAGCAACTGTTTCAAGACCATGAAAGGAGCCAGCCTGAGGGGAAAGCGAGCAAGCTGAACGTGGCAGTCGGAAAAGAGGCAAAATGCCTCTGTCCCCCTGAAAACCGCCCTGCTGATGTCCACCTGCTGAGTCTTCATGACATAGATAACACATGTCCTGGTAGTTTAAGCTCTCTTATTTGCAGCTAAAGTCATCCTAACTGATGTTATTTTAACAAGATCTGGGGGCTGAGGCATGCGGAAGGGCTGTGGAAGCGTCTGTCAGCTCTGGTCCATTGGAGGAAGACATTGTGGGAAGGGCTGGCTATAAATGATCAATCTATTCAGATCCATAGTTAACAATAAACAGATGTAGGGATTGTGGTTTTAGATCAGAATTTAAACGTTTAAATCTTTGAAAATGTAGAAGTAATAATACATTAAACTGTTGAAGGTGGAGACTGGTGGGACTAAATTTTTAATCTTTCATATGGGGGAGTTGATTGATACTACTTAAAGCAGACAAGTCAAGAAATAGATTTTTAAATACATTATTTCAAGATATAAAGAGATCCATAAGAAAAATGTAAATTGATTACAGAACAACTAAAATCAAGAGATAGAGTGGAGGAGGAAAGGGAAGAAAATATGAGTATTCCAGTTGATTCAAGGGGAAAGTCAATATGCACTCTGTAAAACAGAGAGAGAGAGAAGCATTAAGATTATTATTAAATGAATTATGGTTTTCTTTGGGTATATGCCCAGGAGTGGGATTACTGGATCATATGGTAGTTCTATTTGTAGTTTTTTAAGGAACCTCCAAATTGTTTTCCATAGTGGCTGTACCAACTTACATTCCCACCAACAGTGCAGGAGAGTTCCCTTTTCTCCACACCCTCTCCAACATTTGTGGTTTCCAGATTTTGTGATGATGGCCATTCTGATCGGTGTGAGGTGATACCTCATTGTGGCTTTGACTTGCATTTCTCTGATGATGAGTGATGTTGAGCATCTTTTCATGTGTTTGTTGGCCATCTGTATGTCTTCTTTGGAGAAATGTCTATTTAGGTCTTCTGCCCATTTGTGGATTGGGTTATTTGCTTTTTTGGTATTAAGCTTCATGAGCTGCTTGTATATTTTGGAGGTTAATCCTTTGTCCATTGTTTCATAGGCAATTATTTTTTCCCATTCTGAGGGTTGCCTTTTAGTCTTGTTTATGGTTTCTTTTGCTGTGCAAAAGCTTTTAAGTTTCATGAGGTCCCATTTGTTTATTCTTGATTTTCTTTCCATGATTCTAGGAGCTGGGTCAAAAAGGATCTTGCTTTGATGTATGTCATAGAGTGTTCTGCCTATGTTTTCCTCTAGGAGTAGAAAACCATAATTCCAAAAGAAACTTGTACCATAATGTTTATTGCAGCACTATTTACAATAGCCAGGACATGGAAGCAACCTAAATGCCCATCAACAAATGAATGGATAAAGAAGCTGTGGCATATATATTCGATGGAATATTACTCAGCTATAAAAAGGGATAAGATGGAGCTATATGTCATGAGGTAGATAGACCTAGAGTCTGTCATACAGAGTGAAGTAAGTCAGAAAGAGAAAGACAAATATTGTATGCTAACTCACATATACGGAATCTAAAAATGGTACTGATGAACTCAGTGACAAAAACAAGGATGCAGATACAGAGAATGGACTGGAGAACTCGAGGTTTGGGAGGGGGCGGGGGGGTGAAGGGGAAGCTGAGACGAAGCGAGAGAGTAGCACAGACATATATATACTACCAACTGTAAAATAGATAGTCAGTGGGAAGTGGTTGTATAACAAAGAGAGTCCAACTCGAGGATGGAAGATGCCTTAGAGGACTGGGGCGGGGAGGGTGGGGGGGACTCGGGGCGGGGAGTCAAGGAAGGGAGGGAATACGGGGATATGTGTATAAAAACAGATGATTGAACTTGGTGTACCCCCCCAAAAATAATAAATAAATAAAATAAAATAAAGAGATCATTATTAAATGTATAAACATCAACTTTTCAAGATCTAAAAGCAGAGTATATACCTTTCAAGCCATTGGTTGGGAAACATACCCAAAACAAAACATAGATAGATCACAGATAAAAAATAGATAATTTAGAAAACAACAAAAAATCGTATAAAAACTAAGAACAAATATATCTATCATGTCAATAAGATGAACTCAACTATTAAAAGAAAGAGATTCTCAGAATGGAGGGAAAACCTCAAGATCTCAGGGTGCTAGTGAAGTGCTGTCCAGGTGTAAGTGGGGAAAATACTACTTCTATTCCCAGTTTCAAGCTGTAATTTTTCATTTACTCTCCAAAGCTTCACTGCTTTTGCTTAGAATCTCACAAAGTCTTTCGTGAAAACACTGTCTTCAGCTTGAGGCTCTAACCCTTTCTGTTGAGAATCGAGACTCTATTTCAAGCTGGTTTAGAGAGATGCCATGTCATCCTTTTCTATTGCGTTGATTTTCACACCCTCAAAGAAAAGTCCAGGCACACATCAAATTTTAAGCTATCAACTGCCCATCTTATTCAAGAACATAAAGACTTCATTTTTTAAAAGGAGCAGTTGGGATACTCTGCCACACTAGTATCATAAGAACTCCTCTGAGTTAATTTAACACCAGTGTGGTAGGCAGTGAACCAGTAAGTCATGAAGATGCTTCAGGCTGCATGTTATAGGCTATGAGATTTACAATTAGGTTGAAAAATAACAAACATATTCCATGAGTACAGAAATGAATGTTACTGCATTCAGATGGATAACATCAGCTTCAGTGGTTCAACAGAGCGAGTGGGTAAATTCATTAAAGTAACACACACTTCTAAAGAGCAAAGCAGTTTGAATGATTTTGAGAAATATTTAAAAGCTCGGTGTGTATATTTTTTCAAATTCGAAAATCACTGACGGGCAGGTCAAACTCCATTTCAGTTTTAAAAGAGTGGTTCTCCACCTCAGTAAGGACATCTGGCTGATGCAATCAGATGCTGGGTATGTTGCAATTCCTTAGCAATAATAGTTAAAGTGTAGACATTTGAGAATGATTTACTGAACAAAAACCAGAACAGGTTCAAGGCTATCTGTATAACATCACTCTCCCTTGCATTTTGATATGCTTTACTGAGCTTAAATAAAAGGGATTTAGGTATAATTACTCCTTAGAGAATCCCAAATAAATCTGTGTATAGCCATGGGCGTGTGTATAAACCATTGGTTTAAATACTGATGCTTGGAAAACAACGTAAAAAAGAATGATTTGCAAAAGCACTGAAACCAAATGAGAGAGGGGTATTAGAGGGATAAACGGAGACACCGCCCTGAGAATGCTTGGATTTCCCTAGAAAATCTAAAGTAGCTATGGATTTTTTTTCTTTTTTAAAGAAAATAAACACCTGGGAAAACTACCAAGAACAATGTGTAAATCCTCTTCCTTCATTTGTCCAAGTAACTGAGCTGGCCCACCCCAAGAGGCATAACATCTGTGGAATTTGCATTCCCTAGGAGGTGGAGTATAAACCCTGAGTAAGCTAGGATGGCAGTCTTTTGTAACCAACTATAATTTTATTAATTTTCATCTGTTACCCAAGTCTTGTTAAGAGAGATGAGAGGTCTACCAAAGCAAATAGAAAGGCACATAGACTGCCATCTGAGTTTTATGTTATGTAGGTTATGCCTATTGATGGAATTTGAAAAGTGGAGGTTGCCAGGAAGCCAGAAGGAAAGTTCAGAATGATATATGTTCTTAGAGAACAAACAGTACTCCTTTTTCTAATTTCTACTTTTTCCCCCATGGAACTTTATCCATCTTTTGGTAATAAAGTACAACACATGATTCATTTATCAAAGCAAATAATGATTTTAGTATTGTGGGTTATGGCCAAATATGATCAGTCCTTGACGTGTGCTTTTTTCCCCTATAAATTCCAGTGAAATAGTTGAGGTTTTATTATACTAAAGTTTTCCTTTTAAGACACATAGAAAAGAGTCAAGACTTTTAAAGTTAAAAATCATTTAACATTTCATTGAAGAAAATCTAAACTTCTACAGAGGATAAAGCTGAATTGTTTGTTTTTTATTAGACTATTTCATACAAGATTAGGATCCATAGTTACAGGAAGTCTCTATAAACCAATCAACTGGTGATCACCAGCTTCTCTCCTATCTCCCTCTACTTCTTTTATTCATGCATTTACTATACAACATAAATCATATTTTTATATAAGACATTTCAGATATTTTAAGACAGACATTGATTCCCTTGATCTTTTCTTCCCTTCTCTAAATCTCCTGAGCACTTAAACTTTCCTCTATTTTTTACAAATCTGAACACTGTTATAAAGAGGAATAATCTACCTCAAAGAATATCTGCTTAGGGACTTCCCTGGTGGCACAGTGGTTAAGAATCCGCCTGCCAATGCAGGGGACACGAGTTCGATTCCTGATCTGGGAAGATCCCACATTGTCGCAGAGCAACTAAGCCTGTGTGCCACAACTACCGAGCCTGTGTACCGCAACTTCTGAAGCCCACTCACCTAGAGCCTGTGCTCTGCAACAAGAGAAGCCACCGCAATGAGAAGCCTGTGCACCCCAGCACCACAACAAAGAGTAGCCAGCCCCCCCACCACAGCTAGAGAAAGCCTGTGTGCAGCCAAAAAATTAAAAAATTGCATAAAAAAAAAAGAATATCTGCTTAAAAGGATGTATGTGAAAATGTTGTAAGAAATTTAGTCTTTATATGTGACATATATTTATTGAACTTCAATCACACTCTAAATCTAATAGACCCATGCTTACCATGTAGACAGGAATAGAGAAAAATAAGGTTATTTTAGAAAAAAAATAGATGCTCCATAAATTTGCTGAGAAAATGTTTTGTTCCAGGTGCTTGCTGGGGATGCAAAGATGTAGAGACACAACCTCTGTCATCAAAATGCTTAGAGATAAACAGGAGAGGATCCCATCAACAGATAATTGCAATGGCCTACGATCTGTGTCAAGATCTTCAGGCTTATGAGGTCACAGAGAGGCCCCTATACCAAACAGGGAATCAGAAGTATATCTCTGAAGGCATGATGCCTTGTCCTGAGTTTTGAGCGCTGGTTATCATGAGTCAGACAAGAGCTAGGGCTGGACAGGCTGGTCCAGGAAAAGAGGGCACAATGAACAAGGCCTCGAGGACAGAACCAGCGCTGGGAAACCCTCAGCAGTTCTGAGCTGCCTAACAAAATGTTGGAAGGGAAGTGGGGTGGGAGATGACACTGCAAATAAAGGAAGAGTCTTGTCCAAGAGCTTATGCTTTATTCTGTAGAGGTAATGAGCTATACAAGGGTTTAATCCTGAAAGGGTCATTGGTAGCTTGTTTTTCTTTTTTCTTTTTTTAGAACTTTTATTGAGATGTCCTTGACATACAGTAAACTGCATATATTTAAAGTGTACAACTTGATACTTTTTTCCTCATTAGTAATGTGTATATGGCAATCCCAGTCTCCCAATTCATCCCACCCCAACCCATTGTTAGGTTTTTATTTTCAGGTTTTATTAGGCAAGTCACTTAACTATTTGGAGCCTCAGTTTCCTTACTTGTAAAGTTTGTCAGAAGGGTGGAGTAGATAATTTCTGAGACCTTTCTAGTTCAAAGATTTGGAAAATAAGTGAAAGCAAGAAAACACTCTTCTATAGTTGGCTACAGAAGTTAAAACCAGACAGAGCTTTATGTTATTAGGTTCTTATTGGGACAATAATTCCATGGCCCCCATGCTCCTTAGTAGGAAGCCCTGTGTAAACCAAGGGGGCTTCCAGGGTTCTGTGCATGTGTGTCTGTTGGGGAGGGGAAGTGGGGGCAGGGAGGAGAGCTGGAGTTTACTGTCGAGAGTGAAGCCATGTATATCAGGAATGCTAAAGGAAATTCAAGAAAAAGTACTTCTAATGATAAAAGATTTGATAACCCATGAGTATCACCATCATTATTGGCTTAGGAAAAATGGCTAGAGATGTTCTTGAAATATAATTTGTATGCAGTCTCTTTGCTTCCAGACTATTTTTTTCTGTTTGAAGGGCATCGGAAAATAATTGATCATCTGCCTCCCTCTGTTGAATTTATGTGCAGATGAACATTCTTGGACTGTTTCTCCTTTCTTCTGCTGCTGCTTGACAGGCTGGAGAACAGTCATAAGTATGCATCGTCAAATATACTTTCATCCTTCAGGGCCAGTTTTCAACGAAGTCCTGAAAGTTATTAAAGTTTCAACCAAGCCTCCTCTACCTCAATGAATGCATATTCAAAAACAGCAAAGAATCTCTCTCTCTCTCCACACACACACACACACACACACACACACACACACACAGCACACACCTCCCTAAGCACACTGTGGAGCTGCCCTCCCCACTCCTAGCATCTGACCTTGTTTTAAAGTATAACGTAGTGGTGTATCACGTTGATAGCAAATGCCTCGCGATGTGAATTGAGGTTCTTTACAAACCAATCAAAATCATTTCAAATCAGGGGTGAATTGGCTGGCCTCACACCTGCTCATTTTGTCCCTTTTGTTTAGTATTTATTTTTGCTAGATTTTTTTGGTGGGTTTACTGGAAATTAGTTGCAGTTGTCCACTCTTATCCTATGTTGACCTATGTAATGCTAGTTGAAATGACTTATGTACTTTGATGGAAAATGCCACTTCTGCTGAAATTGGCAATAAAAGCACTCACTCTCTATTCTCTTCCTCTCTATTTGAACACATTCCTGTACCTAAATGTAGATAACGGACTTAATAGAGACATAAGCCATATACATGCCCATATCATTGAAACATTATGCATCTGCCTATTATCTATAACTCCTAATTTTATCTACAGAACCAGACGTGAAAACCAGAGTGCCCACGGCTGAAGTACCTGCGTAGATGTACTTTTGTGATGGAGGTACTGTGATGTCCAGAAGTCACAGTGGAAGAGAGGATACAATGTTGTTTAATCCTTGCCCAGATCGTGTTCTCCTGTATTTCAGTTTCAGTACATACACAGCCTCTCTGTTTGCATCAGAACAATGGCTGTCTGGTTATGAACTCAGTATACAAATGATCAGCCACCCTGGGTCTGCCTCTGATCCACAGCTTCCACTTCAGGCATTCAGCGCAGTAGGTGCCAAGTCACATCAATCATTCTATTTTTGCTGTGTCCCTGGTAAGAGATGGCATTTGTTTTCCTGATTCAGAAGATAAGCCAGACGTGACTGGGAAAAAAAAATGTGAATGTGAAGAAACCAAGCCTTGTTGAAAATTTTTCAAGCTGAAAATGTAACATGTTAAACATCTTTTATTAAGTGGAATTATAGTAAAATTTTAATTATTTGAAATAAATGGAAAAAGCGTGACCCCAAATAATAATCAAAAAGAAATGTGAATTTTACTCTAAAGCCAAGTGTGTCATTTTGTATAAGTAGCTGAATTAATTGCCAGGCTGTTTCCTCAGGTAGACCAACTCCAGTACTCTTGCTCTCATAAAGACTGTCTTTGTTCCAGTGGTATCAGGTCTATTCCACAGATCTCTTCAGGCTGGGAACAGGTTTCCATTAAGAAATTAAATACGGCTTTTCTCATTTTCATACATAAATTGAAATCTGCAAATAGCTTCAGTGGTTTATTTTTTTTCTTTCAAGAAACCAATTTTTTTCAGTACATACTGAGCCCAGCAACTGCTCCCATAGCGTGTTCTAATCTGGAAATTATTCATAAGCAGTCTGGGTTAAACCAAATCATTTTCCCAAACAAAAAGCTCAAACAGTATGTATATGTATGTATGTGATGAGGGCTTTTGAACTTGTGACTCTAGAATTCAACCCCTGACATGCAGAAACAGTATCTGAAAACATTATTTATAGAAAAATGTCTCTAATGTTTGTGTGGCTTTCATCTGGCCCCTAAACAGAAACCATCAGTCCTTCCCAAATGGAGTGCACCAGAAACAACCTACCTACAAAGAATAAACTTAAAGTAGGGCCACAGGAGAGCTGTAAAATACATTTTCCCAATCCAACAAAGCCACAAATTTCAAGGAGCTAAAATTTCCAACTGAATGAAATGTGAGTAAAAAGCTGTTTTTTTCAAATTTGGACCAAAATTGGACATAAGTGGAGACAGAATTCCTGGCAAAACTAGTCACAAGACCAGCCCTGATGCAAAGCAAGGGGAAATAGACACCATCTCTTAATGGGTGGTGTGGTGTGCTTCTCCTGGGAAAGGAATTGATGGCAGCCATCTTTGGAGACTGTCTACCACCAGGGGAAAATAAAGCATCCAATTTATTCACCAACACTTTACATACTAATCACTCCTTATTTACTGGTGGTTCCTCACTACTGTGTCTTTTGTCCCTCTTCTTACTTTCCCCAGTGAACTAAGTATTATTAAATATCATTAGGACTTCCCTGGTGGTGCAGTGGTTAAGAATCCGCCTGCCAATGCAGGGGACACGGGTTTGATCCCTGGTCCGGGAAGATCCCACATGCCGTGGAGCACGTGCCAAGGAACCATGCTCCACAACAACTGAGCTGGTGTGCTGCAACTACTGAAGCCGGAGTGCCTAGAGCCCATGCTCTGCAACAAGAGAAGCCACCACACTGAGAAGCCCACACACCGCAATGAAGAGAAGCCCCCCTCACTGCAACTAGAGAAAGCCCGCACACAGCAACGAAGACTCAATGCAGCCAAAAGTAAATTATAAATAAATAAATAACTTTTTTTTTTTTAAAAAAAAGGAAAACCCACCGAAAAAAAAAAAATCCGCCTGCCAGTGCAGGGGACATGGGTTCGATCCCTGGTCCTCATGCCGAGAAGCACCTAAGCCCGTGAGCCACAATTACTGAGCCTGCATGCTGCAACTATTGAAGCCCGTGTGCCCAGAGCCAGTGCTTCACAACAAGAGAATCCACTGCACTGAGAAACCCGCGCACCACAATGAAGAGTAGCCCCTGCTCACCACAACTGGAGAAAGCCCGTGCACAGCAATGGAGACCCAACGCTGCCAATAAATAAATAAATACAATAATTCTGGAAAAAAGTGTTATCTCTAAATATTATTAAATATCTACTAGACACATCTACAAGGATATAACTATGGCATGCACTCAATATAGGCAGTCTTTTCCTCCTCCAGTAATTTTTCATCTTACTTAATAGCACCGCTTTCTACCTGACCACAAAGCCAATATCTTTAATCTACCCCTCTCTCCTTCAAATCCCACTTCAAGTCTAAGCGCTGCCAATTCTAACTTTTCATCTTCACTAACATTGCCTTAGGGTTTAGGTACCTGTAAGACCTCACCTGAACTGGAGAAGAAGCTACTGATTATCTTACAATTGTAACCGTAACTGCAATCACATTACAGCCCCATTTAAACATTTGCAAGTAGCTTGCCCTTGCCAAACTCTCAAAAACCCCGTGACTTTCTATAGCCAGCGAGCTTGCTCATGACCTGCTGGACAAGCCAGTCTTGACCAGACTTGACAGCTGGTCTCTCCCAAAGTCATCCTTTCCTCACTCATGCCCTAAGTTTCAGTCGCACAAAATGACTTATTGGCTAAACCTACCATACGGTCCTCGTTATACCCCTCCCCGTTGGTGCATTGCTTCCCATTGGTTCTTGGGTTCCAGACCTCAGTTCAAATGTTGCGTGGGCACCTGAATTTCAGTCCAAGCTTACTACATACTTACTAACTAGGTACTCTTGGAGGAGATATTTAACTTTTCTAATTCTTACTATCCTCACCCGTAAAACAGTCATAACAGAAAACCTACTTCAGAGAATTGTTGTGAACGTTAAAGGAGGTGATATCTCTAAAATGGGTTCACAATGCCTGACAGATAATAAGCACTAAGAAATATAAGATAATATTGTTACAATATTATGTACGAACTTATGCAGAGGGATTTTATGCAGCTACTAATAGAAAAAATGTTTCTGGTGGGAATCACATATATTGGGTTGAAAGCCAAGATGAAAAGATGTGTGGCATTTGTTTATGTCATGGGGCAGTGAGAGGAAACAGCACATCAGTTATCCTTCTGAGCTACAGAGAAATCAGGCTGATGTCTATTGCTCTTTGGCTCTCATTTGTTATTCTCTCTCGTGGATGAAATGGAGCATGATGGTGGCTTTAGGGGCCAAAAAGCACAGCCAAGTATATATTTCCACTTGGACACTGAAATCCATCAGAAAAACTGGAAGACTGACTGTAGGCATTAGAGGAATTCCAGGGTGGAGAGTAGTATCCAGTCTGCTATGTGACAGGCCTCACTGTCAGTTGGATGATGCATTTTTCTCCAACTTTTCTTCTCTCACTCCTAACTCATGTCCACCATTTCTTTTTTTAAAATAAATTTATTTATTTGTTTATTTATTTATTGGCTGTGTTGGGTCTTCGTTGCTGCACAGGCTTTCTCTATTTGCAGAGAGCGGGGGCTACTCTTCATTACGATGCATGGGCTTCTCAGTGCGGTGGCTTCCCTTGTTGTGGAGCACGGTCTCTAGGCCCGTGGGCTTCAGTAGCTGTGGCACACGGACTTAGTTGCTCCACAGCATGTAGGATCTTCCTGGACCAGGGGTCAAACCCGTGTCTCCTGCATTGGCAGGAGGATTCTCCACCACTGCGCCACCAGGGAAGTTCATGTCTAGCATTTCTGGCTAAAATTTAACAGCTGGCCTGGTTCATACCCATTTACTAATTGCTGAAACTGATACTGGTGCTTACAATGGGTGGTATGAGATAGTAAAGCCAGCTTGTTCCAGATACACTTTATTGTTTTTGGTGTGTTTATTGGCCAATTGTTTTATGACCATTTTTAGTATTCTTTACAACAACCATCTGTAGCTAAAATGAATCTGAAGCTTTCCATTCCAAATACACCCTTGTGACTATCAAGTAGGGAACACAAGATTTTTTTCTATGCTGAGTATTCAGGCAATCACACCTAAAGTAAGATTCTAAAATATAAAGTTTACAACTTTAACATTTAAATAAAAACATCCTATTAATCTAAATTTTTTCTTATAGAAACATATGTTGGCAGTATTCAAAGCTCTCCAGAAAATTACTTCCAGTTTCTGGCTTTATCTTTACATGATATTTTTATATAGTTCAATGGATTCAAAATGTATACAAGCAATAGGTAAGGTGCTTAAAAAATTGGTACTTATGCTAAGTTTATAGAAACTTGGATATTGCCAAGGTATGTGGTATTCTAACCAATCTTTATTTTCAAAACAGAAGAGTATTAAGAAAAGAGTAAGATAAACAGTATTATGTGAATTCACATTTAGAAAATTTGAAAGCATGAGAATTTAATATCACAGGGGCAAAGTAAAATTGGATAGTTAAAAAGTTATAAACATGCTATTATAGACCTATAAAATATTGGCATATGAGATTGTAACTATTTCAAATTGAAGTCATGCTATCTTCCCCCCTCTGTCTTTTCTATAATAAAACAATCCTGTTTTCAAAATTATCCAAGGCACGAACTCAGAAGAATCAGAAAGTATTGTGAGATCACTCTTTACCGATAGACTCAGAGGCTTTACTAAACTTATAACCAAAAGCTATCTGTGTGGCAGTTTCAAACAGTGAATCATTGTGTAGTATTTCTAATCAGACAGCCTAGGTTTTAATCTCACCTGCTATTTATTAGGGAAGAAACATTGGACACATTATTTAACTTTTTAAGTCACAGTTTTCTCATTTCTAACATGAAGGATAATGAGAAGTGCTTCATAGTATACTGGGATGATGTGAAATGGTAAGTATATGGCACAGAATAAGTGCCTACAGAAGTTAATGATTTATTTTATTAATAGTTTGAGCTTTTATATTTTTAGTATATAACATATTTTGCAAATTTTATATGATTAAGCTTTAAATATTTAAAGACAAATTTCTGTTTATATATTTAAAATGAGTTTTTTGTCAGCAGCACATATTGGGTCTTTTTTTTCTTAAAGAGTATTTCATTTTTTAAAATTTTTAAAAAGTTATTTATTTATTGGCTGTGATGGGTCTTCATTGCTGCGCACAGGCTTTCTATAGTTGAGGTGAGTGGGGGCTCCTCTTCATTATGGTGTGCGGGCTTCTTACCAAGGTGGCTTCTCTTGTTTCGGAGCACGGGCTCTAGGCTCACAGGTTTCAGTAGTTGTGGCATGTGGGCTCAGTAGTGTGGCTCACGGGCTCTAGTGCAGCTCAGTAGTTGTGGCGTACGGGCTCAGTTGCTCCATGGCATGTGGGATCTTCCTGGCCCAGGGCTCGAACCCGTGTCCTCTGCATTGGCAGGCAGACTCCCAACCACTGTGCCACCAGGGAAGACCTTGGGTCTTATTTTTTATTCAATCTGACAATCTTTGTCTTTAAACTGGTGTATTTAGACTATACACAGTTAAAGTAACTATTAATATTGCATTAAAATGTAACCTCTTGCTAGCTATTTCTCTTTGTTCCATCTGTACTGTAAATTATTTCTTTCTTTTCCTTTCTGCCTTTCTTGGGCTAAGTACTTTTATGATTACATTTTATCTCTTGACTTATTAATTACACTTCTTTTTAACAGTTTTTAGTGATTACCCTGGCATTTACAATATACATTTCAAATTAATCGGATCTACCTTCAAACAATGTTATACTACTTTACAAGTATTGTAAGGCCTTTACAACAGTGTATTCTCAATTCTTCCTGCCTATCCTTTGTGCTATTATTTTCATATGCTTTACTTTTACACGTGCCATATATGTAATCAGCCAGTTATTATTTAACACATTTATGAATAAGACATACATTTTATCTCATTTTCATTCACTCCAGTTCCTAGTCTCTTCTTCTTCTTTCTTTTTTTTTTTAGGTGTAGATCCAAGTTTCCGACCAATCTCATATTTCTTCTGCCTTTAGTATTTCTTCTTTCCTTTAATATTTTCTTATAGAGTATATCTGGCAATTCTCTCAGTTTTTGTCTTTGAATGTTTTTTTTCTCTTTCAATTCTTTTTTACTAGATGTTGAGTTCTGGGTTAACGTTTTTCCTCAATACTTTAAATGTCACTACATTTTCTTTCTGCTTGAATAGTTTCTGATGAGAAGTCTGTTCTAATTCTCATGCTTGTTTCTCTGTAGAGAAGACTTTTTTCCCCTTCCGGCTAACTTCAAGATTTTTTTCTTCTCTCATTTTCAGAAATTTGAATACTGTATGCCTAGTTGTGTGTATGTGTGTGTTTGATATTTATCCTGCTTGGTGTTCTGTGAGCTTCTTGGATCTGTGATTTCATGCCTGTTACTAATTTTATGAAATTCTCTGCCATTGTTTAAACAAATATTTCTTCTGCTCTATTTTTGCCCTCTTCTCCATGTGTATATGTTACACTGCTTAAAATTGTCCCACACTATTGGGTGCTCTATTCTTTTTTATTCATTCTTTGTTTTCTCTGTTTTCCAGTTTGGTTAATTTCCACTACCTATCATCAAATTCACAGATTCTTTCCTTGGCTGTGTCAAGTCTACTGCTGAGCCTGTTGGAGGTTTTTGTATCTGTCACTGATTCTTTTACTTCCAGTATTTTCATTTGATTCTTTCTTATAGTTTCCATCTCTCTGCTGAATTACTCATCTGACACTGCATGTCATCTTCTTTGTTCTATTAGAGCCAATAACATATTAATCAAAATTACTTAAAATTCTCTGTCTGATAATTCCAGCATCTGTGTCATAGCCAGTCTGATCCTGATACTTGCTTTGACTCTGCTGTGAGTGTGAGTGTGTGTGTGTTTGTATTTTCACCTGCCCTAGAAATTTTTGCTGCTGTTGAAAGCCAGACATCTTGTGTAGGGCTATAGATCCTGGAGTAAATAATTTTTATAGTTGGAGAGGAGCATCCATTTTCCTCAGCTAGACCTTAAGTATGGGGTTTGTGTTAATCTGTCCAGGAAATGGGCAGAGTTTGGAGTCTGTTGTTCTTAGGGTCACTCTAAGCGTAACCCCAGACTTAAAATTCCTCTAGTGACACCTTGTGTTTACAACGTAGGATGGTTTGATAGAGGCTCTTCTCTCCGTGTCTGTTCCCTCCTTGGGTTTTCATCTTTCCTTTGCACTGCTGCCTAACCAGGACGGGTCTCCTGCAGCTCTCCCAGCTGTATGCCACTGTTATTTTACTCTAAGCTTGCGAGCCTGGTTGGGGATGCGGGTGGAGAGGGGAGAGCACTCCCTGATGTTCTGATTAAGCCTCAGTCTCGGGCAGGGCTCTGTCCCTGGGCCTGGGAGATGGCCTTCACAAGCGCTCTGCCCCCCCAGCTGCAGAGCAGGACCTTGCAGGTATTTCTCCTCAGAGAAGAAATATAAATATTCATGGTATGGCTCCCAGAAGAATGATGCTTCTTCTTTTCTTTTCTGTGCTCTTCCCCTGATGCAGCAGATTTCCATCGGTACCCTAAGGTGACAATTTTCCTTGCTCTTTCCCTTGCAGATGAGGCCTTTCATCCTGGAACGGAGATGGAGGAGATGGGTTTGGGCAGTTTGGGCAGTGGCTGCTGTTCCTTCTCTCTGTCAGCACTGTGAAAACAGCTTCCTCAGGATTCTTCCAAGTCTTTCCTATGAGCACTGTCAGTAAGAATGCGCAAACACCTCTGTATCTGCCACACCCAGGAGTTTTACACTCTCACACCAGCCCACACTCAGCCTCTAGCAATTTCTGGAAACATTTTAGCTGCATCTTCTTACTGTCTTATGTGGAGTCTGGCAGAATCTGCCAAAGGTAAGTAAATGCTCAGGCGCTATTTATCCCCAAAGGCATCTGTCTTTCTGCATATTTGAGGTTACTTGTTTGCCTTGAAACCTCAATTCTCTGATGGGTCCAGCTTTTTTTCTTGTAAGGGTGGGAATAAAATTCTTTACAACTTTCTACGTCTCCGAGCTGAAACCAGAAGTCTTTTAATCATTAATTTAGGAACAACATGAAGGTAAACAGCTGAAAGTTTATTCTCTAAAGTAGGTATTATTATTTTATCTTAGAAATGAGACTCATTTGAAAATATTAAAGAAGTCAGTTATAGCAACAAAGAAGACGTATCGAGACATCTGGGAATTTTTTTCCGCTGCGTGAGAAAAAAGTAAATTTAACTTTTGAATATCTCTGAAACTATATTGGAATTTATGTACTTTGAGAATTTTGTATATAATTATTAAAAATTAAGATTAAGATGAGCTTTGTATTGTAATAGTCCAACTATCAAAAAAGTACAATGTATCTTTACTCTGATCAGGAAGGGCCTTGATTCAGTCACATATTGGAAAGAATAATTTGTACTGCAGGTAGCAGAGAATCCCAACTTGAATCATTTAAACAGTAGAAAATGGAATATCTTGAAGTCTGGAGATAGTGATTCTAAAGTTGGTGAATTCAGAGTCTCAAACAAGACATCTCTGGCCTGAAAAATTCTGCACAAAATCATTGCCAATGACTTAGGAGAGCCAAGCAAGAACAGACATGGAGCCCAGGCACTGAAATATGTGAACGTGTCGCTCAGAAACATCAGCCCAGGAACGGAACGGCACACCTTCCCACTATAGAGAAAGTAAATGTGGTCGTTTCCATTTTCAACATACATCATTCAGATTGACTGTGGCCATTTGGCGACTCCCCTTCTGCATCAATTCTGATGATAAGGCTGGCTTGTTATGAGCCGGTATTATTCTAAGTACTTTATAAGCAATAGCTCATGTAATCCTCACAATAATGCTATGAGGTAGGTACTGTTATTCTTCCCATCTTACAGATGGGGAAAGTAAAGTTCAGTGATGCTGAGTTACTTGCTTAGGGTCACAAAGCCAGAAAGAGATGAATGTGGAATTTGCATATGACTCCCTAAGCCATACTGTTATGTAATGTGTCGTCCTGCCTTGAACATTTTCTCTTCTTGATACCTCTATTTCTTTGACTGATCTGTTTCATTCATTGGTTCTTCTTCTTCTTGCTCCAAAGATAAGAACTCTTCCCAAGATGCTGTTTTTCTCTTTCTCGTGGACGTTTGTGCTCCCAAGGTTTAAACTATCACATCACCACCATAATAGGGATTAGTGACAAACAGGTATGCTGTCCAATCCCCCCACAGCTATTTCACACCATCTTCTGTATCCTCAAACCTCTAGCACACCCGCCTCTATTTCCCTTCTGCTGATTGCTTCTTATCCCACCACCCTCCAAAAAGAAAAATACCAGAAGAGAACTTCCACACGCTCCCACCACCAATCTACCACATCACTTTTTCCTATTTCACTGGTTGCTTGTTCTCAATGTCTTTTTTTGCTTTCTCCATTCTTCAGCTCTCTAAACCTTAGCTTCTCATGCCCTGACCTAGAAACTCTCCCTCTATTCCTTGATGATTTTCACATCAATTTTTCATCTCAGACTTCCCCTCAGAACTCTTGTATATCACTTGTATATCTCCCTGGTGTATATATAATAATAGCATCTCAAACCACAAGCCCCCAAATGAACCCCGGTTTAGCCCCACCCCCAAAACTGCTGTCTTTCCCACCTCTATAAAAGGCAACTCTGACATTTCAACGCTCAAACCCAGAAACCATGGAGTCATCCTTGATTCTTCTAACACTCTACATTCAATCAGTCAACAAATTTGTTTGCCTCTACCTTCAAAATATATCTAGCATCAAGCCATTAACACTTCTTATCTTGAATTTTGTAATGACTTTTTGTGGCAAAGAGTATCCTTCTTTATCCTTAATAGAGCCTGTCTTTTAGCTGGCACATGGCCTCCATAAGTAAAAACTATACTAGCCAGGCTTCCTTGCATCTAAGCAAAGCTACATAACTAAGCTCTGACTGTTGGGATGTAAGCACAAGTATTATTGGAGCTCTGAAGAAATGTACCTAAAGGGAGAAAGCATGGCTTGGTTCTGCTCTTTCCTCTAGCTGGCATGCCCTCAGTTCTGCCCCTGTTATCTGGAATGGGGATGCAACAGCTGGAATAAAACAACCTCTAGCGCCAATCTTGGAAGACTGGAATTTTATTAAGGGAGCTTATAGTTTTGTTTTTTTTCATTTCATCCACTCACTAGGGAGATATATAAGATCTTCAAAACATATCTCTGTCATTTGCCTTATTATGATTCATTTTATTCACTCCATTTTGTCTACATTAGATATCACAATTAAAACTGATTTAAGACCACATTTGAGCATGAAGAAGGTGAATATTTCTTAATCTATGAAGAAGGGAGAAAGGAAAAGGAGAAAGTGACATTTATTAAATACCAGGAAATGTGCTATGGTCTTTTTTCCCCATATTATCAAACATAATCCTCCCAACAACAATGGTTGGCAGGACTTTTGCCCGCCTTTTATGAGGAGATATTCAACATGGTGCCGAAATGGCAGGGCTAGGTTTGACCTCAGTGACTGAGTGTGAATTTGTTGATTTAAATAATAGATTGGAATAATGTAGAATATATTGGATTAGTTTTAATGCCTCCTGTGGTTTTGCCCAGTAAAAAGAGAAGAAGCAACTTTCCCCATCAATATGCCATGACTTTTCAATGATGGAATCATGATATGTGGGGAGCTAGTGCAGGGCCTGGGACATAAAGGATGCTCAAGAAACACTAATTCCCTGCTCTCTCCTCTTCCTCCCCTTCTAAGGAAGATTCTGTAAGAAGGGCTTTGGGAATATTTGAAATAAATATTCGAATACTTGAAATATTTGAGTGTTTGAAATAAATAATTGCATATAAGGCATGCCCTAGGAATGGTTCTTTCAGTACTTACTGTTTACAATTAATGTTTGATCTAAGTGTATTTTGGTTTATGGGTTTGCACTGCAATCCTGAGGGACAACTTATCAAGGGCTTATATGGCGGGGGTTCCTGTCTGGAGAGATGCTCTGAGGGGCGGGGGGACTAGGAACATGCCTTGAGGTTGGCTAATGTCAGCATCCCAGCTGAGGGATGCGCCCACTGCCATTGGTTCCCAGGGGTTAACGGGAAGGAGGTTAACGGGAAGGAGGCCTCGGTATCTTTTTCCTTCAGAGGCCACAGGAGGAAGGCAGTTTATTTAGGGACACTTTAAAGCAAGTTTCTTGTGCTCCAGGCACCTCTTTCCATCAGAGCAGGGGAGTATGTTGCAGTGATTTACATTTGTGTGGGGCCAACATGGATGTGAAGGAGGTTTCAACCGAGGCACAAGGTTAGTTTCAAAAATTAGTTAATCAATCTATTTTTCTTTATTTTCTTCTTTTGCACAGAAGCTGGTAAGCTAGGACCTATGTGTGAACAACTTTATACATGAATTGTTTGTACTTGGTTTGCTTGGGTTGATATGATACATTATATTTAAATTCCTTGAACACTGTGAATTCCCCTAATGTGTACGAATGACTGAGGCTTTGTAAATAAAGGGATGTTTGTGTGAATAAAGGTATTTGATGGGGTCAAAGGGAAAAAAAGGGTCACAGTTTCCAGATAAAAATGCTCCATATGGCTTATCTACTGGTGGCAAACCCAGAGCGGTACATTGTACATTTCCATGTGGAAAGCACACCTTCAAGATGGCCCAAACCTTTTATCTGCCTTAGTCTCCAATCATTAGTAAAGAGAGCAGGCACTGGTGGGTTATCTATTTGAAGGCAGTTGCGGTGAGGCAGGAGTTATCTCCAGTCCATGGTTTTAACGTGTGCACTGCTATGTGTGGCCTTCCAAGTTCCAAGGAGTGAGCTCAACTATGTTTCATTCATAATAAAACTTGTTTTTGATTCAAATTTCATCAACCTGCCCAGACTTGTAAAGAGAAGCAACAAAACCAAATTTCTGTTTCTAGCTTCAATTACCTATGGAATTTTTTTTAAAAAAGAACTCTATTTTAATGATGAACAGGAAGATTCCACTTGGCAACACTCAGAGGATACAGGGGCCATACTTGGGAAATATTCATTAACATTCAGCAATGTAAGAATCCTTAGTGCCTAATTATCAAAGTGAGTTTAATTACCACAGACATCCATTCATTTAATTGGCTGGAAACACAAAAAGAAATTAAATGATAGCAATGCCAGCTTGTCCCTATAGTCTTCCTTCCATATTTATTTATGGTATTTATAAGGAAGGTGTTCACGGTGATTGCCGAAAGTTCTGTGTGCTGAAAACAAGCCCACAAAACCAAAACAGCAGCTCCACATTCTCTGGCCTAATCAGGAACCCAATTAAAATGAAAAGGGCCTTGCATCTTCATATATCACATATTGTGAGTTGTAAATACTCTCTTGCTATTTGAGGACAGCAGGATAACTGGTTTCATAACCAATCACCATCGGTCTAATGGATATTTACCGCAGGGAAATGTGACGGGCGGTGGAGAACAAAATGAGAATCAATGAGTCTCTGCAGTATTATTATCATTCACGCTGCCTAGAAACACTGCTGCGTCATTGCTCTGCTCCTTCCCCAAAGCAGGGAGTTCTCTGGGCCTCAGCTGTTGTGGGTACTGATTTCACTGGCCAGAGATGCTGACTACTTTGGCTCTTCCCCTCGGGAGGTCAGCCAGGGGTCACAAGGAGAAGCATGTCCTATTTACCCAGAGAGGACCTCTCATTCTGTCCCTTGGCATGATCACTGTCATAGTTACTTACTTGGAAAGTCTTGTGTCCTGCTGGCAAGGCGTATTCTGGTCAGTTGCATCACCTTCTCACATTTTCAGCTCTCGGAGCGTCAGTAAGACCTGCCTTTCAGTAACTGTGGTTGCTGAGTGAGGCATGAGGAGTCCACCCTCTGAAAGACAGCAGAGGAGAGCACCCTAGAAACTGTGATAAAAATGATCTCAGAATCTGAAGAGGATCCTGACGAGGCCTGTTGACAAGGCTAGAACAAAGGTTAGCAAAGTGATGCAGCCACACTGGACCCCAGGGTTGAGGCAACAACTTCTCTCTTACTGCTACCCTTTTTTCCTTCTAAATCTAATTTTTTCTTTTTATATTTTCATGTAAGTTGGTCTTCTTTCTGCATTTCTGATTTGTATTTCAGATTTTTGTATTTCATACTTGGGTAAATCTGTTACCCAATTTTACTAATGTCTATCACAGCTCCTAGTAAGTGTTCAAGGAATATCAGTTGGTTATGATTTACTGCCTAGAGAGTTGATGAATGAAACATGAATTTTTTTTCCAACAAAGTGCTTTTCTGAGCTTTAAGCAAAAGCCACAGGTTGTTGAAAAGGTATCAGCCACTTGATTCAGTAGGAAATCTGAGGATGATCTCCTTCCAGCAGTTTCATTTGAGAACAGTCTCACAATTGCAATTTCCAAGACGTGACACCTACCAGAGTAACTGCCAGCATCACTGTGGACTTGTGTTCCTTCTGTCTTCTAGCTGGCAACCCTTTTGATTTACACAGCATTGAACAGTTGATGGTGAGACTTACATTCTTTCTCTTCCACTTTCAAACTCTCAGCAGATTTTATTTTCAAACTGGTCTGATGGGACGAGGATAGGGCTGCTGAAACAGTCTGATTTTCCAGCATGAGTCTTGTTTAAATCTTAACCACATATTAGTTAACATGCTATATGTTGCCAAAGGATGCAACCAAGTCTTTCTTGCTATTGTTCAGGAAAGTAAGATTCTTAACACAATGCCATCCCTAGTCACCTCTGTTTTTAAATAGTGGCCCCACTACAGTAATTTATTTTGGGTTACAGATTGCAGGAGTTCACACATACATATATCTAGTTTTGATGTAAGAACAACTGGGGCTAGTGCTTTAGCAGAACTGTTTTTAAAAAGAGTAAAGATTTATATAACAATCTTAGATGAAGTGTTATATAATCTAGAGCAAAATCACTTGAACAATACATAATTTAAAAAAGAAAAGAAAAAAAAAAGTTTGATTAAGAAAGCCATGGGCAAATTAGACCCATGAAGGCTCTAATGGAAAGGGCTTATTTGTGTAATAGAGCCAATTTCTGTCCTAATGTGAGCCTGCTAATCCAGACATCAGATTTACTCTTATTCATCTTCATCTTCAATTTTAAAAGCATCTCTTAAAAGGCTGCTTGCACAGCCAAGAAAATAACATCTAAAAAAGTACCTTTGAGCATCCATATTGAGCCAGGTTGACTGATGTCTCAGACTCATCATCTTACTTGAAGTACCATATGCAGCTCTATTTCCTGGAATCCAGAGTAGCAGAGTAGGCAGGTATATTGTGAATACAGATAGAGGTAGATGGAGAGAGAGAGAGAGCACGTGAGCGAGAGCAAGAGAGAGAGGCTGAGAATGAAAGAACAAAGACCCAAAGGGCTGTGTGTCTGCAGCAGGTAGAGCAGTAAGCAAATTCATTAATTACACCTTCCTGCTTCAAATGAGCAAGCTAATTATCTGTTTACCTAAGAGTCAATATTGCCCCCAGGCTATAGACCATAGTAAACACCAACAAAGGCAACTGGGTTTGCCATGGCATGAATATATTTAAAGTTTGAAGTTTATATGTATCCCACCACAGAGTAAAGTTCAGACAATATATTTATGTGAAATACTAATACATGAAGCACAGTCATTGGAATACAACTTCATAAAAGAAGTAAATACTTAAATGTTTTTTTGGTTCTTCCCACCTATCAAGCAGTTCAGTGAAATATATGCATCTATTTCAGGTTGTCAGACTAATTTATGTCTCCATCAAGAAAGTGTATATATATGGCACACACACACATATACATGTACATGTATATATATATATACATATATACATTATATATATATATAAAGGAGCATAGATTTTATGTCCTATTTATAGTAAATTATCATATATGTATACATGTAATAATAATAGTGAATATTTTATTGAACATTTACTAGATACCACACACTTGTAACTGGTCTGTTATGCATGGATAATTATGGAGTAATCAAAAGATTTGTTTTGTCTTGTTCTTTGTGGTATCTCACTGTCTTTTTTAAAGTTTGATGAGATTAACATTTAAATCAGCACACTTCAAGTAAAGCAGGTTGTCCTCTGTAATGTGAATGGGCCTGATCCAATCAGTTAAAGGCCTTAAAAAAGCAAAGACTGACCTCCTCTGAGCAAGAAAGAATTCTGCTTGCAGACTGCCTTCAGACTCCTTGAACTGCAACTCCTTCCTCGAGGTCCAGCCTGCCAACCAACCCTGCAGATTTTGGACTTTCCAGGTCCCACAATTGTGTAAGCTAGTTCCTTAAAATAAGTATCTCAACAGATGGATATCTTACCTCTATGGCTGTGATCTCCGTCTGCGCGCGCACGCACACACACACACACACACACACACACACACGCACGCACACACACACGCACACACACGCACACACCCCCCTATTGGTTCTGTTTCTCTGAAGAACCTTAATACAACCAACCAGCTTGCTAGCCACTATCTGACCGTTTGAGGCCAGAGCTACGGTGAAGGGAGGGGTGAGAGATGGCTAGGAAATGTCTCCCTTGAACAGCGCTCTGTACCTGACAAATGTTGGAAAAGCCGGCATATCTCTCTGGAATACTTTCTTGATTCTTCATGAATCTCATTGTGGAGGCTTGGATGGACCCGCCCTCTTGCAGTAAACTTGAACCAACATGTGCCTCTTTATAGAAGGTGGTCACGTGTGATTCTTCTCACAGCTTCAAACACATTGACACTCTTTGTCAGCTTTTAGCTGCTGGGGCGCTCCCCCCCCTCAGGCAACTCTGTCTGACAGTACTAGTACTGTACTAGGTAACTTTTTCTCTTCTGGGTAGTCTGCATCTGCTCGGTGGAGAATGCTGCTGCATCCCTTGCTCTGACAAATAATGGCTCTATGGCTGCCCCTAACCCAGCAGCATGGTCCTTCCTCTGCTACCCAGGCACTTAGCTGATCTCTGTCTCAACAGCCCTAAGTAATGAATGGAGCAGAGTCTGGTCTTGCTCCACAATGTTCTCCAGCCCCAGACAAGGTACATCAAGGTCTCAAAGGGGTCCTATTGAAGCCCTTTCTTACTTCAAAGTTAAAAAACAGTGGATTAAAGGATAATAAGACTACACACCCCAACCATCCACCCCAAAAGGAATTGTAGGGGCTCCTACAATTGTAGGAATTGTAATAGCTTTGGCTGTCTCCAAAGAAATACCTTCATAAATGGTTACTCTCTTTCTCTTTTCTTTACATTTGATAGTTTCAAAGAGGCTGGGAGTTCAAGAGTTGTGTAGCCAATTCATTGCACTTCTCTTTGTAATTTCTGAATTCAGCCTCCCAGTCACCTTGATATCTATATCCATCACTCAGATGCTTCAGTAAAAGCAGACATGAGGAGGCACATTTGAATTTCTTGCTATATTCTATTTTAAGCACTAACCTGGAATTGCCTCATTTCATTCCTGCACCAAACCCATAGGGCAGGTACTTTATTATTCCCATTTCACATACAATGAAACTAAGCCAGACATATTAAATAACCTGCCCTGGGTCACCTGGTTAGTGTCAGAGCTGAGCTGCAGACTCAGGGGATCTGATTCTGACTCAAAATCCTAACCACTGCAACATAATGCCAGTCACTGAATATTTACTTGGCACTATTCCCAAATGCAAGTCTACATCCTGATTGGTGAGTTCGCCATTTGATTAACTTCCTTTCAGAAGAAAAATGCCCATTTCTGACTTTTGGAAATAGATCAATGCTCTATATGATCTGGGCACTGGGATTTATTATAAGAATCTATTTAACATCGACGAGGAATTCAGGGCTGTGATCAATTTGGAGGATAATGAAAGAAGCATAAATGAGATAGTAAACCCGTAGTCTGGATTGGAGGAGGAAAACATGATTTTACTTGGATCTCATCCATTTTAATTTCTCTATTAAGTAAGCTAGTCTACAAAAGGGGGAACAAGTGGGAAAATGGCATCGGAAGTCATGTTAGGCTGCATGATTTGCAAGGGTTGGGGGGGGGGGGCTCCTTTCCCCCAAAGACATATTCTCCACTGGCTTTTGGGTGATTAATATCCCACAGCCAGAGATACTCTTGCTTTAAGCTATCTTGGCTTGAGACTGAGTTACACGTTAAAATATAATGTCTCTGGGAGAATGAACACTTTACTAGCTTTCTTTTACCCCTTTCTCTGTAAGTATTCTTTAGCTTTGTTATAGAAAGCAAATGAGGAGAAGGAAAAGGAGGAAAATCTCACGATAAAGTGGAGAGAAAAGAGAGCTTTCCATATATACACTACCAAATGTAAAATACACAGCTAGTGGGAAGCTGCTGCATAACATAGGGAGATCAGCTCGATGATGGGTGATGACCTAGAGGGGTGGGATAGGGATGAGAGGAGGGAGGTGCAAGAGGGAGGAGACATGGGGATATATGTGTAAATACAGCCAATTCACTTTGTTGTACAGTGAAAACTGCACAACATTGTAAACAAATTATACTCCAAATTAAAAAAAAAAAAGAAAAAGCTTTCACCAAACCGCCTCAGAGACCACATTTGCCCACTATATAGTTTTAGGAATGTATAAATCATCTGTTTCCAGGCTGGAGTGGTTGTGGACCATGGACTGGGCCACACTGCAGGCGATTTGATTCAAAGGCGTGCACCAAGCATTGCTGCAACCAAATAAATATTTCTCAGCCCTGTTTGTGGCCGGGAGGAAAAACTGGAATGTCACAAGTTAACTGACATTTGGGTGGGTTGTTCTGGGAAAGCAGAAGAAAGACATTTATTTAATGGGGCTTTTAAAATTAATCATAGTGCCCAAGATAGTAACAAAGAAGGGATTAAAATTCCTTCATGTAATAAAATAACAGAGATTTTCATCTTACCCCTAATGCCCAAAGACAGGGTAGGTAAATCTGATTGCTTTGGTGGCAGAACCTGAGGTGGGGATGGCAGAGTGGTGTGGAAGGAGGGGCATTAGACATGCGAGAAATTCTTGGTTAAAAGAGAGGAGATCCCAGCGAAATGGAACCAGGCTAGATCCCAAGAAGAGATAGGGAGAGAGAGGGAGGAGAAATAATATTTGGTAAGGAATGCTGGACAGGGGACTGAACAGAGATATATGCTACTCCATTTTAAATTGCCTCCTTTGCTGTGGTGTGATTACACCCTTCTATTACTCCCAAATCTTGAATGAAAGTTGTATGTACAACAGTAGTGTATTAGGGATATTTTAGCAGATGAAAAGGAAGAATGTGTGTCCATGCATCGGGTGATGGATTTAGATAGAAGGACCGCAGCTGTGAAGGCAAGGTGGGGATGGGGAAAGGAGAATAGAGCTAGAAGGAAAAGCATCCTTCCCAGGAATGGTCAGGAACACAGTGGGAGGGGCTGGACATGCTGCAGACACCTCAGATGGGGTCCTGGGAATTTTTCTGAGCTATCAAAGGAAAGGATAACCAGGGACTGCAAAAGATGGAGATATTCAGGTGACCTGTATGAATCATATTTTTAAATGTATACAAATGCAATTGCACTTGGTTACATAAATATGCACACACATATATAAACATGTAAAATATTGTACATATATAAATACATATGTATAACATAACATACATATATATAACTATTGAATTCATAGGAGTTTTGATCATTACATATCTTTCTGAATCATGGACGCTACAATCATGTAGGTGATGGCAACAGTGATTAATATTTAAAAGAAATACACTTGAAAAGGATGGAAGGGAAAGCCTGCAAAATCTTCTTCAAAGTTTCCAATACACCTCCAAGAAGTCTATCTAGAAGAAGCAGATTTAAAATCTGTAGGAAGGTATGGTTTTCCCATGAATGGGATGGCTTCTCCCACACTGACTTGCTATAACCATGTTTCTTCTCAACAACACGTGTTTTGAGGACCATTGCATTTCACGTCCTTACCCCATGGTGCTTCAGACCTTGCCATCAAGAAAACATTAAGTCCGAGACAAGAAAAATGTATTAATCCACTTCGCTTGTGTTTGTTCTTCTTTTAGTTTTAATACATGCATTTTCTTACATAAATAGGGTATTTAACTATGATTGTCATTTATTAACTTTTCCCCCCAATTATAACTATCCCCTCAAGGTCAGGGTCCCTAAGGAAGCAGCTGAGAGAACATACACAGCACACGTGTGCCGAATTATCCTGCAGGCTGAGAAATTAACGAAAAAATGAGTAATATGCTCTCCATTTAAACCTGGCAGGGGGGATCGTACTCTCATCCCCAGATTGGAATCAGATTTCCCCCGCTGGGGCTGCTCCAGCTTTTGGCACAGTCTATTAACAAGGCCAGCTTGGTTCCTCATGGTACAATAACAGCACAGGGGTTGAGTCAGAGCTCTTGTGGTTGAGTGGGGAAGGCAGAGATGAAATCCAGCTAATGGGAGAGCCCTGGATTTTGATTTTATCACCAAACAAGTGAGCACCAACAGCCTTAAATAAAGTCAGCACTATCGGTTCTTAATGCCCAGTTTTCACAATTACCACATTCCCCAAGCATCTGTAATAATTCCTGGACACTTGGTGGGTACATTTTGTTTCTCAAGAAGAAATTCCTTTTCCACGTAATTAAAGGAATCTGTAACAAAGCATATTATGAAAGGCCCTCGATGTTTCTACTTTTTATTTCAAGGTGTGATCTATTTCTCTGGTCTTCAATCATTTTATTACTAGGGAGTGAGAGCTAAGAGAGGATAGACAGGAAGGTAAAAGGAATGTGGACTTGATCAGTGATTGTGTCATTTCATACCTTTGTAAAGCGTGTCAATGAATTTTAAAAGTATATCTTCCTTAGTAGAACCTGAAGCTACTTGAGGGGAGGTTAAATGTTGACTGTTTGTTTCATATTCATCGATCACAGTATTGTCCCAGCAATTCTCAGTCTTGGCTGCAGACTCAAAACATGTGGAGCACCTTTAATCATAGCAGTGTTCAGGCCCCACTGCAGACCAATTAAGTCTGCATCTCTCAGGGGTGAGGCGCCGGCATGAATCATTTCTGAGAGCCCCAGGCGATTCCGACGTACCGGCAGGATGAAGAGTCAGCAAACGCCAGCCTATTGCCTTACCTAGAATAGTGTCACTTGCTATTTTAAGGAACTACTGAATCGTTTTAATCACCACACAATTCCCATGAAAATAGCAAAACTTCATAGGTATAACACAGTTTTTCTCTAATAAATTACCATTAACCTATTCCATAGTTAATTGGATAAAGCTTTTGTTGAAAACAAAGGAAAAGCCACTAAATTCTTTGTACCTATAGTTCATCCACTTGTAAAATGTCCCTGAGATAACAGCTGGTTAAAATCCCATGAGGTGACTTTGGATAAATGACATGTTCCTGCATTTCTACCATATATATAATATATATATATATATATTTTTTTTTTTTTTAAGAAAGGGGCAGAAAAGGAAAATAAAAGAGCTTTCTTTGAATAGGGCACGTCTCAGACAGAGTGGTCAGAATATGATTCAAAGAACATTCTGTCATGATCAAAATTATAAAAATATAATTCAAAAGGATATTAGTTTAAAATAGTTGGAACCATTTTTATGTTTGTCCAATGTGTCTTTGGCACAATAAATGTATAAAAGAAGTGCAAGGCAATGTTCCTGCTTTTTATTTGTTTATGAACTTTCAAAGAGATTGGCCTTGGTGTCCTCCTCTGAAATGTGGAAACAGTGAAACTCAAGCTGACTGTGAGCAGCAAATAACACAATGGGGGAAAATTTGATTTGTAGATTGCAATACAATATTCTAGTCTGCAGCAGTTTTCCTGTTATTCACTCTGAGAACCTGAAATTCCATATGCAAATGAATATTTCTGGGAAGTAATGTAAATATAGTTATATTGTAATTTTTATTAAGCAATTACTAAGTACTTAACTTCCTCTTAAGTACTTTATATAATCTTATTAAACCTTCACTGGAACCCAGTGAATAAAGTACAGTTATCTCCATTGTACAGATTTAGAAACCAAGGTTTATCAGTTTCAAGTCTCCCAGAAATTCCAAGTGAAGATTTCCTTCAAATCTGAAAATACTTAAATTCTTCCTGCAGATTTTGGTCTAAGAATCCATACTGATTTGCTTCTCTTTATCTCCTTGGATATTTTCATATCAGATGCAACTTCATTTGCCTGTAGATGTACAGTGAAAATCCTGGGAAAAAAATGTGAACGTTCCTCTGCCTACCAGAGTCACACATTTCAGGCATGCTGGATTCTAGCTCAAGATGATAATCATTCTCTCCGTGGCCTTTCCTTAAATTCCTTCAGATTCTTAAAAAGAACCAACTGCCTTCTTTTTATATATTGATTATGTGATACACATCCCATTCCAATTTAAAAGATAAAGTCTAAATATAGGGCTTCCTAATTCTTCAAAAGGTTTATACTGAGATTCCAGCTCACTCTCTTCCTTTGTTTCATTTTAGATGAAAGTATGGTGATGCTGGAAAGATTGTCACATGATGAGGGTGTGTGTGATTGTCCTAGGGAGGTAACTCTCAGGGAGAGCTGAAGGGAGAAGGAGGTGATCTGAAGGCTGTTTTGACTTATCCACCGGTCAGCCAGACCTATGATAGAGTAGGGAGTGAATTATGCCCAGACAGAGCACCACATGCAGCTCAGTAGAGAATCAGAAAACACATTTGCCACCATGTGCTCTTTTCTATACATCGCCACCTCTGCCTTGTCTCTGTCCCACAGGTTCTAATGGTTTTCACAAAGCCTTGCCATTCTACAAAACTGATAATTCATTGGTCTGTGTCTCAGGCCACGTGCAGTGTGTAGGAGAGAATCAACTGGGAAAAGTAAGAGAAATATATCCGTCTTCATGCTGACTGGGACCTTAGTTTGGGTTTCATTTAAGCTTCTATTTTACTTCCATTACTTTATCAAAGCATTTAGGAGATGCAAATGTTTGCCCCTCAACTCCCAAACTGAAAGTATCAGTACCAGGAATGGTTTCAGTAGACTTCCATGCTGTGTTGAGGATATCATGAAAAAGAGCTTGCTTAAGTTTGCAAAAGCTTTGAGGACAGGAATGAGGATAAAACGCTGATATTTGTTCAGTCTTTTCATATATCCTCTGTTGAAACCACACGAGGGCCCAGGGGATTTCTTGGCAGAAGCAGTACTGCAAATGGTCGATTTATTGGCATCAAAGACAGCAATATGAAACAGTCAGGGTCTGCACACTTTCTCCAGCATGAAGTCCAAACAGAGATCTGATTATATCTGTTTATCTGAAATGTTTTACCAAGTAATTCACTGCTTCGAGTTTGTAAAGAACCGGGGCTTGGCTGGGATAGTGTAAGTATTTAGTGGGGGAGATGGAATATCAACCACATGGAAGATAAACAGAGGACTTTACTATGAGCACAAACCACCACAAGCAATATTAATTTTGTCTTTTGACTGTGCCATGAGTATAAGCATTACAAAAGACAACAGTCTTCAGACGTACTGTGATTAGTTTAAACCTTGTCTGTCTTCTGCACAGCCCCTCTGAGCCTGCTGGCTCTCAGCCCGCGTCCCTACAGCCTGAATTTGAGATGTCTACATCAAATCGGTTCGGTACCATCAAGTCTCCCGCACAGGTATGTGGATACGGTACATCTGCGGCAGAACTCCATTAAAAATCACTGCGTTACACTGCTATATTTAAAATAGAAAACCAATAAGGACCTACTGTATAGCACAGGGGAACTCTGCTCAATGCTCTGTAATAACATAAATGGGGAAAGAATTTGAAAAAGAATAAAAACGTGTATGTATAACCGAATCACTTTGCTGTACACCTGAAACTAACACAATATTGTTAGTCAACTATACGCCAGTAAAAAATAATTTCTTTTTTTTTAAAATCACCACTGCATTAGGATGGAGAAAACTTAGTTTCCAATCCTGGCCCTGCATTTCCCTCACTTGAGACCTTGGACAAGTCCTTTAACTCTGCAACTTGACAATCTCACAAGTAAAAGAGAAGAAGTAAGATCTTCTCACAGGCCTTGGGTGAGGCTCAAAGGAGATCATGTGGAAAGCCCTTGGAACTGGCAAAGTGCGACATGTTAGCTGGCCTCCCTTTTACATACCTACACTCCTCTCCAACCAATCTTAGCCACCACTTGGCAGCCTCCGGGGAGCTCGTCTGTGGCAAAGCCAAATACCACATTCCCCATGGAGCCTGACCTCGAGACAATAATTAAGATGTGTTGAGCTTTTTCATCATATTCTCCTTCTTTTCGAGAATCTTAGATTTCAGTAGAAAATGGCTTGACTAAGACTTTAGCTGACAGACTGGAAATTAGAGCAGGAGAGACAATGTGAAAGAACCATATGAAAACAAATGTCTTCAAGGTGCACTGGAACATTTTATGCTTTTAAAGTATCTATGGAGTCTTTTCTTTTTTTATCCTTTACCCTTTTCCAAAAAATTCCTTTTTAAAAATATTTAAAATATTTTATATATGAGAGTATAAGAAATAAAGGTATAGAAAATAAACATATAAACAGCCATGAAACCACCACACAGCTTAAAAAAGAAATGTCATCAATGTGTTTATAGCTCTCCCCACCCCTCCCCCCACCCCTCCACTGCCCTGGCATATTTTTTTGCCATCGTAACCACTTACTTTTCCTCTTAAAGTTAACGTCTATCCTAAACTTTATAGTAATCCCTTTCTTGCTCTGCTTTATAGTTTTATCACCCAGAGATGCATCTCCAAATAACATAATTTAGTTTTGAAGACTATTTTCAGGATTTTCTACAGGTGGACGCATACTAAGCATACATTCTTCTTGTCTTGCTTTTTTTGGCTCAACATTATGCTTGAAAAAGTCATTCAGTCCGTTACATGTAGCTGTAGTTCATGAACACGCACTGCAGAAGAGCGTGCCATTTGTAAGTATGCAGCTCATGTCACTCGTCATCATCCTGTTGATGGGCATTTGGGTTTTTTCCAGTTTGCGGCTACTAGGAACAATGATGTTTTTAAAAAGTTCCTGCGTTTGTCTTAAATATGCAACAGTTTCTCTCCATCGCAGCAGTCATGTTCAATCAAAGGCTATGCACATCTTCAGCTTCACAAGATAATACCCAATTATTTTCCAAAAGTGCTGTGGCCATTGGTAGTCTTACCAGCTTTTGTCTTTTCTCTACATGCCAGCACTTGGGCTTTTTCTTTAAACTTAAAGTGGACTTATGGAAAACTCTTGACTCTAGTTTCAGTGTCTTATTTCTCTGACACAGCTTTGGGGCATGGTTTAAATCAAATATCGTTGGTGATCTGGGTGGGCTGACAGGATTGGCCTGTGTATTACTTTTCCGGGGGCTGCCATAACCAATTACCACAGACTCGGTGGCTGAAAACAACAGGAATCTGGTGGCCAGAGGTCCAAACCAGAACAAGCTCCCTCTGAAGACTCTCGGGGAGAATCTTTCCTTGTTTCTTCCTAACAGCTGCTGTCTCCCAGCAATCCCTGACCTTCTTTGGAGTGTAGCTGTGTCACTCCAATCTCTGCCTCTCTCTTTGCATGGCTCTTTTGCTGTGTCTCCTCTTAGGAAGATGCCCATTATTCAATTTAGGGTTCACTCTGAACCCAGGATGACTTCATCTCGAGATTTTTAACTAATTACATCTGCAAAGACTCTATTTTCAAATAATCACATTCCCAGATATTGGGGGTAAGAACTTCAACATATCTTTTGGAGAAGACAACTTAAACCACTATGGCCTGCAATGAGGGAGGGAAAGAGAAGAGGAGGGGGAAAATCATTCGCCTGTGAAACAAGTACTATGTATGCCATATAATTTTTGATTGCTTCAGATGTTAATATTTCCCACAATAGAGCAGTTTAAGAGCCGCCCACTCAAAATAACACACCTGCTTTATATACATACATACATACTTTGATCTTATTAGATTCCTTTTATAGACAGGCAAGTAGTTGAAAGAACTAGGTCAGGGTTCTAGGGAGGCCACATAGGGTATGTTTGCCCCATCTTTGCACCTGAGGCCTCTATTGGACCTCATGATCTAGAAAACAGAGGGAGAACTCAGAAGTTGTCCATAAAAGAGCCATTTTTTCCCAGACACACTCTGATTTTGTGTGAGTTGGATTTCTAGTTCGAGTGCCATAAAAAGTTTGTAAGGGTGAAAACTCATCTTGTCTACATAAGATTTTCCTTTCACTAAAAACCCTGGTCTGCATTCTTTTATGAATTGGCAGGGTTGAACCTAGTGTTAGAGGGAAGAGCATCTCATAGTTGCAAGAACTGAGCCCAAAGCTTCACTGACCAAACCAGCCCTGCCCTTCCCCAGCCACAATGCCTCTATTATACCTGCAGAGAGAGTTCTCACTGTGGGTTCCACTACTGGGTATGGGAAGGCCCTGTTGAAATTCAAAAGTTTCAAATGGAGTGGGAGATGAAAGAGGGCATTAAACAACTTTCAAACATCACTACTTGAGACATTAGGTTAACAGACAATATCTTATAATTTACCTGGCACGGTTATAAGGTGTTAAGCTCAGAACCCATAGGGAGCATGGGGAAGAACCAAGATCAGAGGCTGCAACTTGATCAGATAATGCCTTCTATCAGGGACACTAGAGCCTTTCAAGATGGCAGAGTCAGAGCTGGTAAGTTGCCAGCTCTTACAATTAGGACCTGGTGTATCTTTCTTCCTGATCTGTATCAGTTAGCTCTAAAGCTTGGCTCCCACCCTTTACTCCAACTCTAGGGTATTTTTCTCTCAATTCTTGGTGACTTCTCTGCAAAACAACAGGTACGTGACCCTTAAAAACAACAATTTGGTTGCAATATAATTTATGTACAATACAGGGCATGCATGTCATACATCAATTACTTGAGCTTTGGTATCTCTATACACCTAAGGAATATCACTGCAATTGAGATGCAAACTATTTTTATCCCCTTCCCTGCCAAAATATCCTCTTATCCCTTTAAAAACCCATTCTACTCCTGCCTGTGTCACCAGGCAATCAATGGTCTACTTTCTGTCATTATAAATTAGTTTGCATTTTCTAAATTTTATACAAGTAGAAAAATAAAGAATATACTCATTTCTTTCAATCAACATATAATTTTGAGATTCACCTATTTTGTTGCACAAATCAGTAGTTTGATCTTTTTTATTGGTGGGTAGTATTTCTTTGTATGGGCATATCCCAGTTTATCTAGTCATCTGTTTGATAGATGTTTGGGGACCTCCCTCCCAGTATTTTTGTATCATGAAAAATGCTGCTGTGAACATTTGTATACAAGCTTTTGTGTGGCTATATTTTCTTTTATTTCTCTTGGGCAAATACCTAGGAGTAGAATGGCTGGGTTTTATAGTAGCTCTATGTCTAACTTTATAGGAGGCTCCTAAACATGTTTCCCAATTTGATTTTATCATTTTATATTCCCAAGAAAACAGTATGAAAATTCCAATTACTTCATATTCTCACCAATGTTTGATTTTGTTAATCCTATTAATTTCAGCTATTTCAGTGGATATGTAATGCGACCTCATTATGATCTTATTTTTTGTTTCCCTCATGACAACATGTTGAACATGTTTTCATATATTTATTGGCTTTCACGTGTTCTTTTCTGACCTGTATTTTCAAATCTTTTGTTCATTTATCAAGTGGGTTCTTTGTCTTACTATTGAGTTGTAATATGTCTTTATGTATTCTTTTTTTTTTAAAAATAAATTATTTATTTATTTGCTGAGTTGGGTCTTTGTTGCTGCACACAGGCTTTCTCTAGTTGTGGCGAGCAGGGGCTACTCTTCATTGTGGTGTTCAGGCTTCTCATTGCAGTGGCTTCTCTTGTTGCAGAGCACAGGCTCTAGGTGTGTGGGCTTCAGTAGTTGCAGCACATGGGCTCAATAGTTGTGGCTCATAGGCTCTAGAGCACAGGCTTGATAGTTGTGGCATGTGGGCTTAATTGCTCCACAGCATGTGGGATCTTCCCAGACCAGGGCTCAAATCCATGCCCCCTGCATTGGCAGGCGGATTCTTAACCACTGTGCCACCAGGGAAGTCCTGTCTTTATGTATTCTTAACAAAGTCCTGTGTCAGAGCTATATATTAGAAATATTTTCTTCCATTTTGTGGTTTGCCATTCATTTTCATAGTGACGTCTTTCAAAGAGAAAATGTTTTTAATTTGATAAAATAAAATTTATGAATTTTTAAAATTTATGATTTGTACTTTCTGGCTTTCTGTGTTCTGTCTAAAAATCTTTGCCTATCCCAGGGGTACAAACATTTTTATTCTTATGTGTTTTTTTTAAGAAGTTTTATAGTTAGGTTTTAACTTTAGGTCTGTGGCCTATTTTAAGTTAATTTTTTCTATGCTGTGATGTAAGAGATGATCTTTTTTTTCATATAGATATCTGTATCCCTTCACTACCACAATATATTATCTTAAAGTATTTCTGGATGTAACTATGTGGATCTATATTAAGCTAAGCAGGAGTTCACGCTAATGTCTCCAACTCTAATCCATTTCCATGTGGATTATTAGCCTAGCTATTGTCTGTGTTTGGATTTTAGCACTGGCAGTGCATGTATAGTGATTGTTGTCAGGTTTTAACTAGAAATTCAATTTGTTTAAAAACATATTCAGAATTTCTTTTTCTTTTTGTACTATTTTGGAAATTTTTGTTTTTAAAGTGATGCTACTTTTGGGGAAAAGTCTTCATCTATTTGGAGATTTGCCTGGACTTTATTCTGATGCTGAATGCTCTTTATAACTGTCATGAATATTATTACAGCTAAATATTAATATCTGATTAGGCATTCTCTAGTCTAGATCAAATCTGTTTGTATAAAATAAAATACTTGGTGAACATGGCCACCAGGTTTCTTTTATGTACTTTTGTGTACTCAAACATATGTATATATACTTTTATACATAATACTTTTATTTTTTTAAAGTGTTTAACTAAAGACATATGAACCATCCCCAGATGTGCACTGATATAAGCAGAAAAATCACATGAAGACGTTGACTAGAAAATCCATTGCTATTTTACAATAGAGGTATTTATTGAGTGATAACACGTGCATCAGTGGTCTAATCTTTAGAAACATCCTCCTTAAAAAATGTTTCTTTTAATTTCTTTTTGAATCTGGCAGGCTTTATTTATATACTGGTAGACAAATTCAACTTTGATTCTCAACATGCAAGAAAAAAGAATGAGAAAGATATACATATTTTAATGAAATAGTTAACAACATGTTTTTTTTTTCAATGCAGAGAAGTACAAAGGAGAAAATAAGAGTTGGACTTATAATTTCCCCGCTCAGATAACCTTGTTGGAATTTTCATCAAATGAAATTAACAATGCGTTTGACTAGAAAATCTAAAAAGGTACAAAATGAAAAATAATGTTTTTTTCTTTGTCCCAATTTCCATTCTCAAGCTTTCTACAAAATGTAGCTGATTTATGGTATCTTATATATCTTACAGAGGGGAGGGCATTGCATATATCAATAATTGCATCTCTTTCCCCTGAATATTTTCATTGTTACTTTATAGCAAAAGGATCATACTAGATATATTATGCTACCCTTTGATTTCTTCACTTACATTGTGAGACATTTCCATTTTATTTCATACAAATCTAACTCATCCTTTTTAATGATTTTGCATTGTTTTACTGTGTCATTGTCCTATAATATGCCTACTCCCCACTGATGGACCGTGACTGTATCCAGTTTTCGTGTTTTACAAACAATGCTCCAATGAACACTCATGTATGAAGATACAGTCACCCCACACACTCACACATACATTTACACATACACACATTTATACATACTTTTCCATGTATATCTGGGGAAAATCTGTTTTTAATCAATCAATCAATCAATCAATTTATTGGCCGTGCAGCAAGGATTGAACCCAGGCCGCAACAGTGAAAGCGCTGAGTCTTAACCTAGACCACCAGGGAAATTCTTAGCAGTAATTTTTTTATTTGGGAGTGTGCATATGCAGTAAAATTGTTGTGTTAAAAAGCATGTATGTCTTATATGTTGATAGGTATTGGCAAATTTTTCTATAGTAAAATTATACCCAATTATTATCTCCCCTACAGTTTATGGGAGCCCATATTTCTCAGATCTTTGACAGCACAAGATAACCTCAAATGTTTTTTGTTCTTCTGAGAAACTGAAACACAGTATCTCATTAATGTTTAATTTACATTTTCATTAAGGAATGAGACAAGTATCTTTTTTATGCTACCTGGCTATTTGTTTTGCTTTCTGTAAATTGCCTCTTCACATCCTTTTTCTGCTGGGTTGTAAGTCATGTTTCTATTGGTTGATTTGAATAAGTTATTTATAACTAGAGAAATATAGCCTTTTATTGCTCATAGATATGGCAAATATATTTTTTTCTTGCTCTATTGAGGTTGTTTGTGTTTTTGTACAGAGGTTTTTGATTTTTCTGTTATATATCATCTCAAAAAAAAAAAAAATACTACTATTCAAATAGCCATATACCTTCCAAGGAGTATCTTCATTTATTACCTTTAAAGTTACATCTCACTATATAGGTAAAGATTCTGCTTCCATTCAAAGATAGCTTAGTATTCTTTTATCAGAGAAGAAAGAAGAAGAGAAAGCAGCTTCTCCTGTCCCGGTGCCGGCTGCCCAAGTAGAGAGCTGAGCCCGGAGGATTTGGTTCCCTCCCCGCGGTCAGATGAAGCACTGTTTATTTCCTTACATTTCTCTATTTCACAATTAATTTGGGACAAACGAAGCCTGAAATATATACTAAGAGAAAAAAAGGGTGTTTTTGTTTTGTTTTCAAGTTTTAAACTTATTCCATATATGCCATTAAATACACTTTAAGATTCTTGATTTTAAACACAACACTTTATTTTGGGTACACTTGTTCAAAATATAGGTCACTCTCTTTGTAATTTTTTTCTCCATTTAAACAAGCTTTAGTTTGGGGAATTTTTATATAAATGACACTTTTATCTTTGTTATTTGAAGAGGTTTGAAGAAATTGCAGAGTGAGTTTGTCTTACGAACTCTTCGGTGGAGAAAAAACAGGAGTATATGTCAAGATTCCCAGACTTTATTTGCTTCCTCTTAGCTATAGTTGTGATGAAAGACTGCCAGAAATTTTTGAGATTTTTATAGAACTTTAGAAGCTAATGAAGTAAGATTTTTAACCAAGTGATTGCAAGAAGGGAAGATCATTGTCTCTCACAAGACAGCAGAGAAATCCACTGAGTCCCTAGAAGGCTTTCAAGCTAGCCAGCTCCTGGCTGTGCACTTGCATTGCAGGTTTGTTGGGAAATCCTTAGGGCCCTGGCAGAGCTTCTACTCTTTTCCTTACAAGCTGCCTTGCTGGCTTGGGCTTCTGTGTCATGCAGCACCAACAGTTGTTTGGCCAGGCTCCTTTCCCCAGCTTGGCGCCTGGGGAAAGGCTCTCCAGAAGCATTCTGTGTAGCTAGAAAAGTCCATCTGCAGTTACAACTTCCTGGTGTGCTGCAAAATCTGCAGTTTGCCTCAGGTGAGTAGTCCATTGGATCCTCTTAGAGAGAAGTCCGGTAGCTTCATAGCTTCATTCTTCCTCTTACAAATCCTCAGAACTCAGTGAAACAGAAATTGCAGGCAATTTTTCATATGAACCAGCTCTTCTGTATAAGCTTTGGTGTGACTTGGAAATGGTGGTGATTTTTGTAGCCCTTAGTGTCTCCATCAGGGCTGACTCTGAGCGTAATTTCCAAGCAAAATATTCCTTTGGGGTCCTTCCCAGCTCCTCTCCTAACTTAGTGTCTGGGGCCTCCGGTGTCCCCAGGCTTGACGGACGAAGTCCGCACTCAGGTGTGCTGCTTCCCACGTGCTCCAACACTGCCTCCCTCCTTCTTCCCATCAGAAATGATTACCGAAGTCTCCTTTTCCTCTTCTAAAAAATTGAGTTGGTGGTGATTTGATATTGAAAATGACCTCTTTCTCCCCTGGCTTTGCCCCCATGAGCTGTGCCCTTTCACTTACAGTTAGGGAAGAGCAGGGAGTGTGCCCGTGACCCTGAACACGTCCATACCTGACTCCTTCTCGATGTCTGTGATGACTCAGCAGAGCAGGAGGGAGCAGCGTGGAGGGCGCAGTGGGATCCGATGGGGTCACCCTGTGAAACTAGAAAAGACAGGGCCTAGGACACTGGACGGTCGGCTCCACGACGGCAGGGCTTCCCCACTGTGTTCACTGCTCTGTCCCCAGCTCCTGGAATGAGGCTTGCCGGTGGCTCAGCAAATACTTGCTGAATGAATGAAGGAAGGAGGATTTGTGCTTTTCTTTCTTGCCTACCAAACAGCTAGGCCTCCCTACACTCCAGCTTCACTCAACTCTCAGGCCTATTCCTCTCACCCCAGAAGCTGAAGGGCGGTTGGGTACCCTGGGGGCTCTGTAAGTTCTCATGGTAGTCCAGCCTAGTAGGTAATTGTGCTCTTCTCATCGGTTCATTTCAAGGATGCATATGTTGATACATTTTAAGTGCTTAGAACCGTGCCTGGTACATAGCATGTTCTCAGTAGATGTTAACTTTTTAAATTGTTATTATTAATTTAGTGTTTACCTATTTTTTAAGACCTTTTTTTTTTAAAGAAGTTTGAGGTTCAGAGTAAAATTGAGATAAAAAGATACAGAGATTTCCCATATACCCCCTGCCCCTACACATGCATAGCCTCCCCCAGTATCAAGACTCCGCCATGTGAGTGGCACATTTGTTGCAACGGATGAACCCACATCGAAACATCATAATCACCGTAAGTTCATACTTTATATTATGGTTTACTTTTGGTGTTGTTAACTATTATCTTCAACAAGTCCACTGATGACAAAAATTCCATTTGCAATTATTGCTTGAGTATTTGTAATTCCAAAATTGGAACCGATTGATCTCCAAATCAGGGAAAATGAGCAATGGGTGAGTTTTAGTGACCTATTATATCATAACACATTTCCCCAAAATGCAATGGCTTACAATAACAATAACCATGTATTATCTCTCAGAGTTTCTGTGGGTTCAGGGCTGATATGGTGATTGGTTCTGGCTCAGGGTGTCATGGAGGTTGCTGTTTGGTACTGGCTCCTGTTTAGCGGGGGCTGTTGGCCAGAACATCCATCCACTGTGGCCTTTCCCTGCCGCCTGGGCTTCCTGATAACATGGTGCCTGGACTCCAAGAGCAGCAGAGAGAGAGAGATGCAAAATATGTGTTGCCTTTTTTGAGAACCTCAGAAATCATGCAGCACCATTTCTACTACATTTTATTGGTCAAAGAATTTACAATAATCCCTTCAGCTTCAAAAGGAGAAAACGAAAAGTCCACATCTTGATGGAGGTATGCTAACGTTTCATCATAAGAAAAGCATGCGGAATGGGATGTAAATACACCTCAGTGCGACCACTGATGGACAACACAATCCGCAGGAAGAGAGGGCTCAGCTGTAGCATGCGGGCACACGCACGTGAACACACACACCAAGGCACCCAAACGCCCCGCCTGCAGTGGGGTTGGGCCTCACTGGGGCTCCCCAATTTAGATTTCACTTAGCAAAGGATTCTGGGAGTCCTTCTGAAATGCTTGCCTGCAGGAGGAGAACCGCTCTGTGCAACTGCTTACAAAGCATTCATTGAATTGCAGTCTGACACCCACTTGAAGGGTGTTTAAAGAAAAAGAAGTCTCAGAGTCAAAACTGAAGTGCAAATTGCAAACGCTTCCCTTCTAGAGCGACAGGGCTATAAATACCTCGGCTGTTTCTGTTAAACAACAAATGGAGACGCTCCGAATCAATGAGAGGTGTTAGCACCAGGGAAAAACAGCATCTTCAATCCTTACGTTAACAATTAAACCAGACGCTTCTGACACTTTATCTGAGATGCTCCTGGCAGTACTGCAGTCTTCATGGCATGATTCAAAAACTCACAATAGGTGACAAGCAGATTTTGGAGGATCATCGGTTCAGCTTTCTCAGCACTCTCCCCGAACATAACTCAATATATTTTGTGCAAGCCAGTTTCATGTTTTTTGAGTAGAGGCAATTGGTAAAAATGAGTGGGTTCCCAGAAATGTACGCCATGACCTCATGAAGCCAAAGAACTGACCTACTCAATAACAGCTGAATGTTAACACAATCAGGAAAGAAGTGATTTATCTCTAAGACCCCAAGGACAGTCAGTTAGTCCTGTGAATCATGAGAAATCTCTGTCTGGGAGAGCATGCAGCCCTAGAGATTACTCACCTCACCATATGTCACCCTTTTCAATTAGAGGAAAAAAATATTTTTCCTGTGTTCATTGTAACTGGGCTGTTTTTATAAGATACCCAAACTGTTAAACAAATAAGAAAATGGAAACAATATAACTTCAGAATTTTAAGAATGCCGTTTCTCTAAAATGTTCAAAATGTTTTAAGCCTGCTGGATTAAAAATCCTGGCTTGAGATTCTTAGAGTGTTGCTAAGTATTGCTCTGCCATAACTGGACAGAGGTGGGTTATTGGAGATACTGACACCAGGAGCAGCTTCCAAGAGGCGCTGCTGCCAGTCCCTGAGCAAAGCCGCTGACAGCAGGGGCCGCCGGTCTGGCAGAGGCTGTGTGTGGTTGCAGTAGAGTGCAGGCTGCAGCATCCTGACTTACTCACCTATTAGCTGTGCAACTTTGGTGGGTTCCTAGACCCTTCGAAGCCTCAGTTGTGACATCAACAAAATGGGGATGATAGTACCTACCTATCACATGTGGTAAGGACCTAGCAGTGTCAGCCCAGAGTTGGTAAGTGGTAGCACTTAGTGTTATTGGTAGTCTCTGGTTGTAGCACCCCATCTGTAGTTACCTACACAAAGTCCAAAGACTCACAGTGAAGGCTAGAGCCAATTACAGAAGTCCTACAAAGTGACCCTGCCAGGAATCTGAGGGCGTGGCCCAGGGAATCATAGACCCTGGTGTAAACACTGTCGGGCATGCAAATAAACTTAGCCACCAGTGCACCCTTCAGGTGGCCACCCTTGTTTCTATCTTTAAAAGACTGTCACCCAGGCTTGTCTCTGGGATCTTAGTAGGACAAGAGCAGATCGTGATGCAGGACTGCATTCTCAACTTCCGTGGTCCATCGTGCTCGCTGTTAGGGCCAAGCACGTGCTCTGTGACTTAGTAGTACACTTATCAGAAAAGTTGACTCGCTCCTGTGGGACCCTAAGAGAGGGCGAGAAGAGGGCAGGTCTAGGTGGCTTCTTAGACCATCTAGATGAGAGGAAGGGAAGGGTGAGTCCCAGACCCATATCCACCGTTCTCTGCACTCTCCTCTTTGCCACTTAATTGTAGCTCTGACTTGTTTGGGGAAGGGAGCAGTAAGAGAAGCACACCAGAAACTCTCTAAATGTCCACAGCAATAGTCTAGGAGGCAGGAAGGAACTTCTCAGCCCTAAGTCTTATCTCTCAGTCTTTGTTCTCTGTGCAACCTTCAGAACAGAAGCTCCAAATCTCCCAGTTTCAGCCCTAGAGTGAAAGCCAACTTCGGTGTTTGTTTAACTTCCAGGATTCCTGGTTCTCTCTTTAGTTTGGATGCCCATGGCTTTCTACTTTAACGATGACTCAGGTCTTTTGTTTTGTGTTCAAATTATCCAGAATTTTAGTTGACTTTATCAGGAAACGTATTAAAGATGGACAAAATAGAATCCCCTGTATTTACAGTCTATCAGGACGTGAGTATTCAGACATCTCGAAGAATGCAGTCCTTGAGATGGAATCCCGCTATCACTGACTCATAAAGCACCTGCTGTTTGTGTCACGGTTGTCCCATGCCTTTTGGGTTACTGACCTCCTTGTTTGGCACTCTTCTCCAACACTTGGAAAGAATGACACTATTTTCATACTACTTTCCTTAAATAGGGAACAGGGGATCAGCTCCACAAACATGATGGGAGGTGCCTGGAAAAAGACTGAGGAAACATCTCTCTAATCAGATGATCTTTGAATGACTCAAAACAGGCCATGAACTAACGCAATGGAATGTCAAAAACCAAGGTGAAACAGAGCTTAGGAATGCCGCATCCTCTTGTCCTCTTAAACAATGCTTTCTCTTTGGGCTCCCCAAATTTTCCATGTGTTAAGCATTACCGCCACATGTATTTATAAGATTGCTTTGCACCACCCTTAGCTCCTTGCACAAATGCTAATTCTACAGACTTGTAGCTAGACGTTCTAATAGAGAACTTCTGAACAGTTACTGTTTTTTCAATATCTCACCAGCCCTTAATCTAGATGGCCTCCTGTATTTCCTGGCAATTTATGGTGCTGTAATAATGTCTTGTATCAGCCAGAATTTGCTGAGCATAGTGTTTACGTACAAAGATTGGGCCTCAGATCCATGATGAAATACGTACTCATTTAAGAGCTGCGTGGCTTTGGGTGAAAAGCAAAATATACTTTCTTTATGTGTTAAATGGAAATAATTATGGTGTAACGCATCAGATTTTGAGGCTAAGTAAAATAATGTATATAAAATGTTTAGGCCATGACTTAATACATAACAGGTCAATGAAGAATGTTTCTATTAAAAATCATTTTTTTATTATATTGCTGTAACCGTGTATAAAATGTTTGCCAGTGCTTTTACCTTGACCATTTTTTACCAGCCTTCTATGCAAAGGGATCTTTGTGTTTCCCATGGAATTTAGGACAGTGTTTTGGGAATGAGGTGATACCAGCTCCAGAGGGACAAAGATTTCATCTGTCTCATTCTACTCTGCAGCTCTGATCCTGCTGCAGTGTTCAAGGTAGACACTCAATAAATATACCTGTTGAATTAACGAATAAATGAATGAATTATAGAGGGTCCAAAAATATGAATCGACTGTGACATTAGACATAAGACAATAGAAAATCAGGGATGATGAGTTCACCATGGGTGACCAAACTCCATTCCAAAAATAAATTCACTTTTTTTGAGAATTTTTCACAGCAATATTAATTTGGTATAACAGTTATCACTTTTTATAATTTAAAATACCTAATATATACAATGTTAGAATAGAGAAAATATTTCCTCCTAGTAATCAATATTCACTCACTTCTCATTTGAATTATTCTTTGCAATGTTCTTTGTTGAGAAAATTCTGTGTGTAGTTTTAATTTCAATCTATACAGTAGCAAACATCTATGATATCCTGAAATGGACAAATGAATGTGAACAGAAGTTTTTTACTGTTCTAATAACATGAAATATTAGTTCCAGATTGAGACAGCAAAGACATTTTACAATATGATTTCTACTTACTTTTCTAAATTTTGTCTTCTGCCTTGTAGAAGTGAGTTTTTCAGGACTGTAAATTATCATTTTCTATTATGAACTAGATTTATTATTCATGTTAGCAAAATTCTTTAATCACAAAATCTACCTGACGTTGCATAAATGTTAAAAACTGGTGGCGGAAACATCATGACATGAGTCAGTTGCAGCTAGACAGGCAATTGTTCAATGGGAAACAATCTTACATAAGCGAAAAATAGCCATGAAATGACATAATAGGTTATAGATGCATCTCATTTCCTCTCTGCGTAGGGAACCACCAAAGGAAGTTCCACAATGGAAAATAGCTTTTTTTTTTTTTTTCAATTCATGAAAACAGTAAGTAATGGGGCTTGAAAATTAGAATGAACACTGGAAAATCCTGGTTTGCTTTTCCTGTGTTCCAACTGTGAAGTGCTGGAGAATTCAAGGTACGTCCAAGAGAGCCTTCACGCGTTTTAGGGATGAGACTGGAAAGCGATCTTGGTTATCGAACATGAAGTATGTGTCAGGCAGCCTAAGTCTCATGAGGCGGCTGCACAATTTGTTGAAGAGCCTGAGGTCAGGGACCCAGTTTTATTACACTTTGTACCCCCACACGTAGCCTAGCACATGATTTATAAAAATACTTGTATACTAAATATCTGTGCCTCTCTAGTATCTTAGTTCCAAATTGAGACAGCAAAGACATGGCCACAGATTTCCCTCAAGTTCAACTAACAGAGTGAAGGAACAAGGCTGTCTCAGGTGATCCACTTACCCTTACTTTTCAGTAGAAATCAAAGTAAGTGATGACACAGACAAACAAAAATTGCTTCTCTTGCCTTCTTGCAAAACATGAAATAAGTCCTTCAGAATAATGTCTGGAGAAAAACTTGCTATTGAGCTAACTGCTTTCATCGGCACCAAATAACAATATGGAACATTTACTAAGTGCCTGCTTATTTAACAAGCATTGTTTTAAGTGCTTTATAAGATTTAACTCATTTAATCTCAAAAGAACCTCACTATGATTAGAAAGGTCCCCTTATTATTCTTATTTCACAGACCAGAAAACCAAGGCATGGAGAGGCGCCTGAGTTTGCCCACAGCTGCACATTTAGGAAGGGGCTCAGTCTGGATTCAACCTTCAGGAGTCTGGTCTCCAGCTCACTCCTCAGCCCTTCCTCCACGGTACTGATTTCTGTGCAGTTGCTGAACGCGAGCATGTTTGTCTTTCTCCCTCCAATACGCTGAATCTGGATCCTTTGGCCGCTTTTAGTTGCATGCTTTCTTGGGCCTCCTATAGCTATCTAGAATATAGGTGCCGATTACCTCTTCATCGTCACTTTAACACTGCAATCCCTCGCACGTGCTGCGTGTTGAGTCTCCACATTGCTGTGTCCTTGTTCTCTAAAGAAGTCTGGACTGGCTTTGTAAAGTGTGCACACGCCGTGGCTGTGCCAATGAAACGGCAGCCACGTGAGCCCTATACGTCCATACGGCCCTCGTGCCTGTTCCCGTTGAGTTTCTGCCCCCGGGTCTTTCTATGCTTTCTATCAGTGGCTCATGGTTTGCTCCCCTGGGTGTCTTGGCCAGCACTGGTGCCTACTAAATCAACCTTGCTTTTGGGAGATAATTTGTATAATTTATTGGGACGTAGGAGTTTCAAAAATGTTTTTGTTTCTCCAGTGACTTGGTATTAACTGGATGGTGATGCCAGAAAATGATTCTCCCAGCCCCACAGAATGCACTACGTGGCTCGCTCCATGATGGAAGTGAAGGCGGCTTAAATGTGTTTGACTCTATGCAGTTTGCCATTCTGAAATAATTGTAATAGCCTGCAGATTTGAAGTGTACTCTGTTCAGTGGGTGGCAGATCTCTTTCTAAACACATTTCTTCATGGAGCAAATTCCTAGCAGGGTTTATATTTCTTAACTACTCTTTCTAGTAAGCAGCATCCCAGAATGGTTGCATTTGCATGTCAGTAGTAAAAATTGTGTGTGTGCATGTAAACACCAAAGCACATTTCTACTTTTATATTTGTTTTCATTGTATCATCTAAGATTCACTCATCTTGAAAGGATCAGTGGTGTAGAGTAATATATAATCAAAATACTAAATAATAATTTTGTTAATTTCAGGGGAAATGCCTGGTTATCTGATTCATTCATTCATTTAAAAAATTTTAAATATCTGGAAAATTTCAATTCCCCATGTTACAACTCCAAGTTCAGAAAAAGGTGTGAATTTGGGAGATATGGCAGATAACGTTGCCAGTGATTGATAACTCGCATGTGTTAAACTAACAAAGTCAACATGGTGACTCACCATATCCTTTAGGTCTTTAAAAATGCTTAATTTGAATGTTTCTTCCTGATTACTTTTTCCAAAATTTGGAAAGCATAGGGGTTATGATGTTTGGCCTGTATGGTATCTAACCACTTCAAAATCACACACAAAGAGATGCACTGTGGTTTTGTGAAAGGTTTTGAAGAATAATAAAATCTAGGCCAATCATAATTTTAAAAAATGATGCTTATGTGTGTTTTCTCTGTTGCCAGAATTTCAGAGATGTTACATAAAGTGAAAACCCTGTAGAGCTTCTGGTTACTATCAGACCTTTGGAATTTCAATAGAAACCAGAAACTGTGTAAAAAACGTAATATTTTACGAACATGTTTAACTTCCTACAACTTTTTTTTCTTTTCAGAAGGTGTGTTTATTATTTCCTATCTGACTTTGCTCAGAACATAGCAGTAAAATTCTGAAAATGAGAAGAGTCCATAATACTTAGCCCAGGTCCCCCCTCTAAGTTCCAGACGCACAAATGCAGCTGCCCGTGTGCCGTTTCCACGTGGGTGGCTCTCAGGGGCCTCAGTGCCCACAACCGCCAACGGGTCTCTTGATTCTGTCCCCAACTCCCACTGAAACCTGTCCTACTCCGGGCCTCGCTAGCTGAGAAAAGGATACTGCTATCCTCAGAGCAGCCAAGCTAGAATCCTTATATAAACATTTGTATTCAAGTATAGTCTACAGAGTGTGAAGAGCATAAAATGTAGGCACATGTTTGAAGCACACAGTTCAAGAAATCTCTACTTATGAATATACTGGCGGTTGTTTTCAAGATACCGGAAGGCTCCTTTGTGACCTCTGGGAGCCATTGATTCCTCCTGCTCTACACCTAAACTTCATCAAGTGCTGAACATTCTTCCTCCACAATTTTTTTTTTGGACTCTTCTCTTTTCTCCATCTCCACGGTCCTCACCATGATCACCAATCATCTGGACGGCTCCAATAATTTGTCTCCTCACTTCTGCTTTTGCCAATTCCTTATCTCTACAGAGTGATCTTTAAGAAACCATGACCCTGATCATTGCACTTCCCTTCTTCATGACCTTCCCTTTATATTTAGAATAAAATGAAAACTCATTATGGAGGCTTACAGTGAATGCCCTTAAAAAGTGGCCCCTTGTAACTCTTCCAACTTCTGCTTCGCTATAACCCAGGCATCCTAGGTTCCCCTCCCCCCTTACTTCCCTCCCCCTCCCCCTCCCACCTTCCCCACTGTTTCTTTAAAAGCCCTTAAGGCCTTTTGCACAGGCTGTTCCTTCAGTATAAATGCTTTTCCTCTTCTTCCCTCCTCACTTCTACCCCACACTCACATCCACCCCTAGATGTTCTCTTCACATGGCTAGTTCTTTCTTACCCTTCATTCTCAGATTAAATACCTCCTGATCATAAAGTTTTTTCCTGTCCTCAATCTCAAGGGCAGCCCCCCAGTCACCCCTTTCCTTTACAGCAGTTTGCAATTTATATACTGAAGAGTTGCTTCTAGTTGTATACTGCCTAACTTCTCTGCCAACTGAGGCTCCGTTAGGGAAGGACCAAGGATATTACTTCACTCCTTCCCTAACAGCTAAGAATGCGCTTGACATGAAATGAGTATTTGGTAAATAATTGCTGAATGAACGAATAAATCAATGAATGTGTACTTGTCTCTGAGAATAATGCAAAAGGGGAGAACTGAGAGGAAACAGAGGCTGCTGTAGACAGCCCCACCGAGGAGAAGTTAAATCCGAGAAAGGAGCTGGTTTTTTTCTCTTCCATCAATTGCATGCATTTCAGAAATGGATCCTGGAAGGCTCCCTGTCTTCCTAAGCCAAGTATCATTCTAAGAAATGTCTTCCTAGGACATCCCTGCAGAAGAATTCAGCTGGCAAAAGTCATTTTCTCTCTTGGTTGACTCATCTGTCCTCGAACCCCTCAGCCCATCTTATTCCATAGGGTCTGGCACCAACTGGGGAAAGAGTTTTGCAGACATTTCACTGGTTCACGTCTATAATTCCCATAGAATCGATGGATGATCTGGATCCTGGAACACAGGACAAGATCAACACAAAGGATAGGATGGGGTGGGGATGCTTAAAAGAGAGATGGTAGAAAATATTTTTGGAAAGAGTGTGATGTCAGATTCTATAGGTAGTGATTTTTAATTTTTAATTTTATTTTCTTTTGCATTGCAATTCACATCTGATAGTCTCAAGCCTTGGGAAAGTTTTGTAAATGCCTAACCTGGTGTTTATTATGCTTTGGAAAACTCAGGTAGGATAGTGAGTCAATATGTACTGCCTAGCCACATAAGTCAGGACAGCAACAGCCTGGAGCAGGGTTGTGATGTGGAAAGAGGAATCCAGCAAAGATGTTCAGAGCAGCAGATCAGAGCAAGAGCTGACAAATCACTACAGGGTGGATTTGTCCAACATGTCACCATTCCTTAGGAGCTGCAGAAATGCAAGGCAAAGAAAGCTGACATCCCAGGGCTGTAGAGAACAGGGCACACTCCATGTCAGTTGGTATTAAATAGATAAGTGATCCCTGAAGCCTGGAGAATGCGGGGACATTTGAGTGACTCTCCTTGTGTCACATGACTTAAAATTCTCTCACTCAGACATCCCTACAGCAAAGTAGATCTCAGCTCAGAAAAATCCACCGCATTTTGGGCTGAAAGCTTCTTCTTTAAGAGAGTGAAACATCTGGCTGAATTAACTGGACCACCAGTCGGGCTCATTTTGGACTGAATTAATTCAATTTTCTTTCCTCAAAATGCTTAACTCAATCTGTCAACTTAGCAAATGGTAAATTTAATGGGCACATCGGGGGATAGTGTAGGGAAAGGTCATTTTGGCCCCAGCGGTCTGTCGTAGTGTGTGGGGGTGACAGGGTTGGGGCTTTTAGGAATGAGAGTTACAAAAAGGGACTGGATGTTTAGGATGTGAAGTAGTGAAAGACAATTGGAGAATGAGAGGTGAGATACTGCCAAAAAGAAATTCTGCTGACTTTGTAATTTTGCCTTTTCTATACTCAATCATCTCTAAATGAGCCAGTGATGTAATTGGACACAGTTGTTAAAATAGCCCAAATAAAGTGAGCCCCACCACATGTGAATATTTCAGAGGAGTGAGAGGGGAAGAGATGTGAAGTATGTGGCTGGACGCCCCCGTACCACTGGTAGAGCCTGCTCTGCAGGTTTGACTTGAGTTCTGAACAATAAGGATAGCGTTGTTTCCCTGGCTTTGTTGGATAATTATCCTAAATCATCTGTTTGTTTCATGAAATATTGTGCCTTGATCTAAGAGGAAATACTTTAAACATTTCTTTCCAAGTAGAGATGCCTATGTGTGTCGTTTTTGGTTGGAACATGAGCTCGGTGGAAACAGGACCTACCTCTATATTCATGATTTAGAACAGTGGGCAGTGTTCATCAGGGATCAGGGGCTCACTACGTGCCAGGCTGTATGCTAAGAACTCTACCTGCATATGTCATGTCATCCTCACTACAATCCTTTGAGGTGGGTACCACAGATGAAGAAAGAGATGTTCTGAGAGGTTGGGAGCTTCCCTAACCTATCCAAGTCGTCACTACTAGTAAGGGATGAGCCAGAAGTTGAGTAGGTTCGTACGGGTCCAAAGCCCATGCGCTACCCACTAGGTGTTACTGCATCGGTAGTAGTGGCCATCACTACTATTATGTACCATGGGTTCATAGTAAAATGATGGAGAGGACAGGAGAGCCTTTAGTGTTGGAAATATTAATCAAGTGGATTGTCATTCATTCACAGTCACATATGGTCAATCCCAATTAACAATATTTGATTATGGTGAGATGAGGAGACCTTAGGTCATTTCAGGTGACCTCAGCCTGAAGTCATCACTTGGGGTACTGGCCCTGGCTCCTCCCGTGAGGCCTCGGATGAGTGATGTAGCCTCCACGGGCTCAAGTCTCCACCTCATCTGTGATATAAAGGAATTAGATGAGTCTACAAATAATAGAGCTTTTGCAGCTCTAACATTCCAGGAGTCTACAAGTCTTATGAGACTATGAACCCCTCCCTTCTGTAGCACATGCAGTTAATTTGCAACATGTACTGTGGCAAACTCCGACAGAGCCTGCCCGATGATGTAGCCCAGTGTAGGTCTTGTAAATGGACTTGGGCCAAAGAAAAAGAAAAATGTACCAGCTGGCACTTGGCAGCAGAGAAAAACTTGCAACAAGGTGGACAAGAAAACATTTTATCTACTGTTGTTCTAAAACATTTCCCTTTGATGTCTTTTCTCTCACAGATTGTCTCAAGGAGCAAGCCTCTGGGATTTCTAGATGGAATCCACATCCTGGCTGGTCACAGTTCTCCCAGTGACCAGCCCTCTGTTTGCAAGTCCCACACCTGAGAATGTTCGCCAAGAAATGTGAAGTGCAATTTGTATGTGCCTGTGTTTATTTTTTAGGAATACCTTTATACATTCTGAGCTAGGAAGCTTGATTCTCTCATAGACAGGGTTGCCGGGTAAAGTACAGAATGTCAAGTTAAATTTGAATTTCCTATAAACTAAGAGTAATTTAAATGTCCCCTAAATTACATGGAACATACTTATACTAAAAGACGATTCTTTGTTTATCTGAAATTCAGATTTAACTGGGTGTCCTGTATTTTTGTTTCCTAAATACGGCAACCCTATTCATAGAAGAAAGGATATTTTATTTAGCTTTTTGGGTGGGATTTAGGTCAAACTGGAACACCAACAGTTTGGACTTGTATTTATTACTTTGCCCACCTTAAGTCTCTGGTGTGAGACATCTGCTAAGCTATCAATGTGCTTTCAGTGGGTGTATTTGTGTTTAAATTTCTTGGGTTATAAGTCTCCCGTTTTTAAAGGAAAAAAGTCCCCCCACACAACATGAAACTCATTCATAAAATCAAAGAGATCCTAACCATTGATATAAGAACTTCTGAAGGAGGTAGCATTTGGCCCGCATCTGTGACTGTGCTCTTTGAACTAACTGGGAAATATTGTATGCTGGCAGGCTTTAATGGAGAAATATGTTTCCCCTTTAGGGTGATTTTTCTAACCGGCTGTAGAAATGCATCTTCTCTGCTTCCGAAAGCTTCTTCCCATTTGCTAATGGTACCGCTTCCCCACCTTCCCCCACCCCCAAAGCTGAAGCTACCCCGAGCTCACTGAACTCTGTTCAGATTCTGTGATAAAGCCAGACAAGGTCTCAGACCTGAATGCAGCTTGAAACAAGGCATTTCACCCTTCTGGGATGCAGTGACCTTCTCTAGCAAATGTGTTAGAAGAGGTGATCTCAGAGCTTCCACAGTCTACTGTTTACTGGTCCAGAGCAGAGATGAGTCTGGGTAGCAGGCAGGGGGTAAGCCAAGAAAGTGAAAAATATGGTTTCAGTTATGGTTTCATTGTGAAGCCGCCCCCTTCCCAGACGCTTAGGCTATGGTGGCACTGAGTTACCCAAAGAATTTTTATATATGTTTTCCTTGTTCAATGATAAATACCTTCTCAATGCCAAAGACTTTAACATTGTGCAATTAAAACATTCAATTTAGCTATAACATTAGAGAGTCCAAAGAGATTTTTCATCCATGCCGTCCTAAATATTTAAGGTTTGAATGCATCTTAATGTTTCAGTAAAATGTTCAGGCTCCAGCTTGGCAAAGGAAAGGTGAAATCCATGATGTCACACAAATGACCAGAGAATCCAGTTCAGGTAACTCTATTAAATATGGAGAGCCAGACAATTGGTTAGGTCAGGAAGCAAATGAGTCACAGTGACTCATATTTTCACATCATTGTAAAGACAATGCAGATGCAAGGACTATGTGTGATCTGTTCTCAGACTAGGTTCATTTCTAGTCTATGACCTTATTTACCCTTCACACCATAGACAGGACAGTGATGTCATAACAGGATGCTGCGGAAAAACAGGTGAAAATAAACACTGATGTCCTTCTGCTTAACAGTCAAACCTCAAAGCAAAGAGAAGGCGTGAGTCTCATTACTTTCTTTCCGAGGGTGAAATCAAGGTTATTTCACTGTATTTTCCATACATCTATGTTGATGAGAAAATGGTTTTGGTTTCAAACCCAAAGACATATGGTTCATGTCATTACAGAATAGTTAAAAGCATATAATACTTCCTTGAAATAAAGATTCTATATTGCTACATCTATAGCAACGATCTGCAGCTCACATTTCATTTAAAGAAGAAATTTTATTTATTTGTTTAAAAGTACATTATTAGATACATCACTATTTTGCAGAAATTTGATATTTAAAATGTGAACTGTTTTGGACATTAATCCCTTGTCACTAGCATCATTTACAATATTTTCTCCCAGTCCATAGGTCGTCTTTTTATTTTGTTTATGGTTTTCTTTGCTGTGCAAAAGGTTTTCAGTTTAATTAGGTCCCATTTGTTTATTTTTGTTTTTATTTCCATTACTCTAGGAGACGAATACAAAAAACATTGCTGTGATTTACGTCAAAGAGTGTTCTGCCTATGTTTTCCACTGGGAGTTTTATAGTATCCAGTCTTACATTTAGGTTTTTAATCCATTTTCAGTTTATTTTTGTATATGGTGTTAGAGAATGTTCTAATTTCATTCTCTTACATGTAGCTGTCCAGTTTTCCCAGTACCACTTATTAAAGAGGCTGTCTTTTCTCCATCGTATATTCTTGCCTCCTTAAAATACACAAATAGCTCATATAGCTTAATATTAAAACAAACAAACAAACAGCCCAATCAAAAAATGGGCAGAAGACCCAAAAAGGCATTTCTCCAAAGAAGACATACAGATGGCCAACAGGCACATGAAAAGATGCTCAATATCACTAATTATTAGAGAAATACAAATCAAAACTACAGTGAGGTATCATCTCAAACCAGTCAGAATGGCCATCATTAAAAAGTCTACGAACAATAAATGCTGGAGAGGGTGCAGAGAAAAAGAAACTCTCCTGTACTGTTGGTGGGAATGTAAGTTGGTGCAGCCACTATGGAGAACAGTATGGAGGTCCTTAAAAAACTAAGACTAGAGTTACTATATGATCCTGCAATCCCACTCCTGGGAATATATCTGGAGAAATCTAATCCAAAATGTGCATGCACCCCAATGTTCATAGCAGCACTATTTACAATAGCCAAGACATGGAAGAAACCTAAATGTCCATGGGCAAATGAATGGATAAAGAAGATATGGTATATACATACACATACACACACACACAGAATATTACTCAGCCATAAAAAAGAATGAAAAAGAATGAAATAATGCCATTTGAAGCAACATGGATGGACCTAGAGATTATCATATTAAGTGAAGTAAGTCAAAGACAAATATCATATGATATCACCTATATGTGGAATTGAAAATATGACACAAATGAACTTATTTGTGAAACAGAAACAGACTCATAGAAAACAAACTTATGGTTACCAAAGGGGAAAGGGGGTGAGGGAGGGATAAATTAGAAGTTTGGGATTAGCAGATACACTCCACTATATATAAAATAGATAAACAATAAGGACCTACTGTATAGCATAGGAAACTATATTTAATATCTTACAATAACCTGTAACGGAAAAGGATCTGAAAAAAGAATATATATTTAGTATATACATGTGTGTATATATATATGTATAACTGAATCACTTTGCTGTACACCTGAAACTAAGACAACATTGTAAATTAACTATATTTCAATTAAAAAATGGTTAAAAAGGGACGTCCCTGGTGGTCCAGTGGGTAAGACGCCACGCTCCCAATGCAGGGGGCCCAAGTTTGATCCCTGGTCAGGGAACTAGACCCTGCATGCTGCAACTAAGAAGCTGCATGCCACAACTAAAAGATCCCATGAGCCACATCTAAGACCCGGCACAGCCAAAATAAATAAATAAATAAATAAATAAATAAATAAATAAATAAATAAATAATAAAATTGAAGAGTTTCTTTTAAAAAAATGAGGAAAACTTACTCATCATTAACTATTTGAAAAAAAAGATACAAAAGAGGTTAAAAAGATCACTGGACACAGATCACCATAAAGTATGACAATATTGAAAAAAAAAGTTTGAAATATTGTGAGAATCACCAAAATGCGACACAAAGTGAGCAAATGCTTTTGGAAAAAATGGCGCCCATTGACTTGCTCAAGGCAGGGCTACGACAAACCTTCAACTTGTAAAAATCGCAGTATCTGCAAAGTGCAATAAGGAGAGATGCAATAAAATGAAGATATAAATAAAATAAAACATGAACGTTAGCACAACACTTCTTCCACCTGTTGAAGACTCAAATATTCCTTTAAAAAAAAGTACATAGCGTATATTTGACCGGAGGCGGAGGAACACAATCCGAGAGAGGGGGGCGGTCCTTGCAGGAGCCGTGCAGCAGCGGGTCACTGTCAGAATCGCTCTGAGAGGCTGAAAAGTCCTCCCCGCTGGGCCCACTGGGCCTCGGAAGTCCCTTCAAGGTTGAGATTTGCCTACTTTTTCACTTCCTCTCTTTTCCCTTCCCTTCTCTGAAAATGACAGACACGTGATGTAAAAGGGATAAAACTTGTCACATCAGGAGGGAAAAAGCCCCCCATGGGCCATTCCAATTATCATTTACCAATTACCAGGTGAGTGGTTATTGTTGCAACCATCGCATTTTTGGCTTTTAGGGTCCCTTGTTTATTTCCTTGAGAGAGACAGGTTTCGTTTTTTGGGTTTTTTTCAAGTGAGGTTGGGGAAGATGGTTGATTTGCTGCGAAATCCTGTGACAGTGTGTTCCTATGAACTTTTTTCTGTTTCATTAGTGTTCTGAAGAGGTATCTAATGTGGTTTTCCAGTTAATAATTCAGTAAAGAATAACTTTTTGGTATCTGATTTTGGGTTTATGCTGACTTTTTGTCTTTCTTTTAAAGATGATCCCTTTTCACATCCTCCACATTTTAATCTAATCAACCTAAGAGGAAGAAAAAAAACAAAACAGTAGCGTTGCATTTTGCCTTCTGGATCTTTTGGGGGTACTGATTGCAGGATTCAGTACTTCATGAGGAATCAATGTTTCCCTATCATTGCCACCAACTAGCTTTGTTTGAGGGATGAAATTACACTTAATATGAACAGAGTTCTAAGGGAGAGAGGGTTCATAATTCTTCAAGAATCAATGACCATTTCAAAAGATTCATATTTTAATGTTTACTGTTTGGCATGGTATTGAACTTTTAAAGTATAGACCTGTATATTCTTTATTAGCTATGCCAGCCATGCATATATACTTCTAAAACCCAAAGACATTCAGTATGAACCTAATATAAGGAAAAAAACATGGCCTTCAACTTCATCTTTATTGTATTCCTGGGTACCTGTATTTGGTGATAAAATTCTGAGGTTATGCTTAAAGAGAACAATGTAATGTTTTGATAAATAAGAGACAATTAAAAACGAAATAAGTAGAAACTAAGTATTTTTAAATGGCAGAGTGAATATTTCAAAATAAAAAGATAGCTTAAACCAGCAAGAGATTGTAAGTATAGATTTATTTCTGTTTTTACACACAGGCTTATTCTTCTAATAGATAGAAATAACCACTAAAAAAGTTGCTAGGGAAATAATTCTATTAGTCCTATGCCAGTAAAGTGAAGTGAAAACTGAAAGAGTTATCAATTTGACTCAATCCACCCTATCTTCCACCTCCAGACAAAAGCAAAAATAGGCACACAAACAAACACAAATACTCAAATTAAGACCTCAATCATTCCAGATGACAGACATTTAGAGGGCTTAATTCTTGTCTTTGCTTTATTGGAAAATAAATGGCCTTTGATATAAAGTTAAATGCTTTATTTCTTGTAAAAGCATTCTTGTGAAGACCAGAAAAAAGCTAGTGGCCAAATTCAACAAACATTCAAATATTTCGTGTTGCTTCTATATCATATTCATACATGTTTTCATTTGCTTTCCTGCAATAAATTCAGGTGAAAAAATGGGGTGTTGGCATGAAAGCATGATGGGACAGTTTTTTATACACTTTTTCCTCTTGGTGATTGTCTGAAAATTCACTTCTGCAATTTACGTTGAAAACCTTTTAATATAATATGGACTGCTATTGCCCTCCTGTATTGATACATTTTCTCTTTGCTATCCAACCCTGCTTCCCGAACTCGCTCACATTCTTCTGAACAAAAAGCGGTAGCGCTAACCATGAGAGGATCATTTTGTCTCATAACATTGATCTGAATGAACATTCTGAATAAAGGATCAGTCATTTGGAAATCCAGTTGGGATGGTCATGATTCCCACCTCAGGGACATCTTCTGAAACACTCATTACCTGCCCTTTGTGGACTTCATGGCCCAGTTGGTGTCTGTCCTTCATCCTAAAAATTTCAGTAACTCACATAATGAAGACGCAGACCTCTCTCTTCTCATCTTGCTAATTCCCAGGCCTTAGAAGTCTGCCATACTGATGGTAATAAGTCCTAGCTTTGTATGCAGTTTGATCTTGCTCTGGCTTCAAGCTGTGAGGAGCATGTTAAACATCCTGGAGGCACCAGCTCTTGTTTCTCTGGACGCCCAGGGCACAAGGCAAGGCAAGCCTCCTGTCATATACCTGGCTTTTTCACTGTTCCCATCCTCCACAAAAAAATCAGAGAAATTCAAAACTAGGTGATGCCCTCTATGGGAACGACACTGGCCTGTTCCTACAAATTCCCTTCTTTTCCTTTCTCCAGACATTGGCATCCTCTGTGTTTACTAGGCTCTAGTGCTAGGTCCCTTCCAATTTATTTACAATCCATTAAGAAAGCAAACATTTGGAAGCAAATCCACTCTAGACATTGGAAGGATTCATGGTTCTCATCGAGATATATTGACTTAGTCTGCACAACCTCAAGGCATGCCTTTTGGCATTTTCCTTTTCCTTTTCCCCGAGGACTCTATCTAAACTACACACACACACACAGAGTCAGTCAAGAAAATGGGTCCGTGTTGAAGCAGGAAACGTGAAAATGAAAGTAGAATGGGGTCCTTGAAGAAAGGCCATCAGAGCATCCCGCTCCCCAACCTCACCGATTTCAGAATAGCTCTAGGGCTCTGAGACTGAAAAACATAGTCTCTGCTTTCTGATTACAAAAGCAATATGTGTGCTCACTTTGGCAGCACATATACTAAAATTGGAACAATACAGAGAAGATTAGCATGGCCCCTGTGCAAGGATGATGCACAAATTCATGAAGCATTCCATATTTTTAAATGCTGGAGAGGGTGTGGAGAAAAGGGAACCCTCCTGCACTGCTGGTGGGAATGTAAGTTGGTAGAGCCACTATGGAGAACAGTATGAAATTTCCTTAAAAAACTAAAAATAGAACTACCATATGACCCAGCAATCCCGCTCCTAGGCATATACCCAGAGAACACCATAATCCAAAAAGACACATGTACCCCAGTGTTCATTGCAGCACTATTTACAATAGCCAGGACATGGAAGCAACCTCAATGTCCATCAACAGTGAATGGATAAAGAAGATGTGGCACATGTACACAATGGAATATTAGCCATAAAAAGGAATGAAATTGAGCTATTTGTAGTGACAGACAGCTAGAGTCTGTCATACAGAGTGAAGCAAATCAGAAAGAGAAAAACAAATACCATATGCTAATGCATATATATGGAATCTAGAAAAATGGTACTGATGAACCTAGTGGCAGGGCTGGAATAGAGATGCAGACGTAGAGAACAGGCTTGAGGATACTGGGGCGAGGTGGGAGGGTGAAGGGGAAGCTGGGATGTAGTGAGAGAGTAGCACTAACATATACACACTACCAAATGTAAAATAGATAGCTAGTGGGAAGCTGCTACAGAGCACAGGGAGATCAGCTTGATGCTTTGTGAAGACCTAAAGGGGTGAGATAAGGAGGGTGGGAGGGAGGGGATATGGGGATATATGTATACATATAACTGATTCACTTTGTTGTGCAGCAGAAACTAACACAATACTGTAAAGCAATTATACTCCAATAAAGATAAAAAAGTAAAAAAAATAGCAATACATGCTCATGAAGAGAATTTTGAAAGTACAGGGGAAAAAAAATCAAGGGGGGAGAAAAAGGAATTTATGTACCATCTCACCACTAGAGAAAACAACTATTGAAATATAGCTATATTTCCCACATATAATACAGTAATTTTAAAAGGATAATCACTCTATAGATTCAATTTTGCATTGCAGTTTTTTTTCCTCTGAGCATTTTATAATGAGCTTTGCATACTCTGCAAACACATGTAAGCCACGGCATAGGTGTACTAGCATTCATTTAGCCCTTCTAGGAACTTTGAAACATTGGCTTTTCTCCTTAGGAAAATAATTTCTCACATATGAACAGTCCTCTAAAGCCCTTTTAGATGTGTTACCCAATTGAGACCATCAACAGATCAGGAAAGATACCACATTGTCATCTCCATCTCACAGACGAGGAACTGACTCCTGGAAGATTTGTGTGACCAGCCCGAGACCAAAGGGATGGAAACCAGTGCTCAAGGGTATCTACTCCTCCACTGCAAGTGGTGCTAGAGGCAATCAAAGGAAGCAGAGGCTAAGCACACCTAAAGGCAGAAAGTGAACAAAGAACCATCCCCAATCTCTCTCATGCTTCCTGCTTCTGTTAATGGTGTCTCCTAGGATCCAGACTTGGGTATCATCTATAACACATCCTTCCCCTTTATCCTCATATCGAATATTAAACTGCCGGGGAAAGTAGCTCTTTGTTGACCACAGAAAAATTATAAATTCTGTGGCCTGAAGCCAAGGTTACCCGGAACCTGGACCCTGCCTCTCCCCCGCATCTACCCACTAAAAACACAATGCAAGTTTTTCTCAAAGTAGGGACGGTGATCCCTTTGCAAAAAACTCATTTATAATGATGATTAAAAGACAGGTTTCTGGAGGTAGACCCTGGAATCTTCAATTTTAAATAGTTGAGGATTCAATAGTATGAGAACCTCAGCTACACTCCAGACAAACGGAACTGTTCTCTTTCTAAGTACACTGCCCACATTTCCACCCTTCCGTGCATTTTTCAGATTGTTACTTTGATACAGAAAACTCCTCCCTTCACTTTCTAAATGTTCAGAGCCTGTTTGCCCTTCAAGGTCTGGCTGAAATGCCAGCTCTATGAATCATATTTCCCTGGCAACCTTTTCCAAAGCTGGGCGTTCACGCACTTACTCCTTATTAAAGGAATCAGCCCTGCTCTCCACATCTTACTCTCCTACTGCTCTTCAGAAACTGCACTGGTCAGAGGAACTCTGTCACATATGCTTTAAATTACTTGTGAAACGTAGGGTGACCTTTTTTATCTGGAGGAGTTATGGAGCCTCTACTGATGCTCAAGTGTCTGCTCACAGTTGGTCATTCTCTTTGGGTCCATAGACATTAATTTGAAGCTGTTGCCACATTCACTAGCTACCTGAAGGTAGATTATTCATGAGAAAGTAATGGCTTATACACTTCTCAGGACTTTCTCGTGGCTATTTTAAGGAAGTAAAAGATGCAGGGCTACCAAGGTAATCCCAAGATTGTGCCTCTTGTGACAGATAAACTGGGAAGTGTTGTGTGGAGCAAGTGCACCAAGACTGTACTAACATTTCCAGGTCAGATCTCGTGGGCAGCAGGGGAAGTGGGAAGTGGTATATAAAGGAGACCGTGTGGCTTAGAGCAGGGGTCACAGTTCAAATTTCTGTAGAAGCCAGGCAGGTAATGCAAATGAAGGTGGTTCCGGTTAAGGCGCTACATCATTCCAATCACCCGGCCTTAGCCTCACACTGACTGGGGCAGAGCAGAGACGTGGTGACCAGGAGAATGCACACCCCGTGCAAAGACTCAAAGCGGTTCTAGCTGGCTGGCACCCTGTGGGAAGGCAGGCCCAGTGTTGCTAAATAGCCTACATATTCAAGAAAAATCATACATAGGTTTTTATGGGACATCCTTTCATTTTTTTAAAACATGGGTAACAAATTCACATTTAAGATACTGGGCAAGCCTGTAGGCCAAACACATCCAGAGGCGATTTATCTTCTACACTCCGATTTTAGTTGTGACATAAACCAGGATTCCATGACTCTCTCCTCCCCTGAATCCTAAATCCATGTTTGAGAGTCAGCAACCTCTGTCTAGAAAGTCTGAGTGGAAGGTGGAAATGATTTCAACAGAGGTTTCATTCCAGTCAGAAAAGAGAAAGTCAATTCTGGAAGGCCCTAGAATTGGATATTCTAGACATTCTGAATTGTAGCAGTAGATGCTGTCAATGGTCTCTGACTCCTCACTCAGAGTCCCTGAGAGGGAGAGACAGGGTGTGGTGGGGTCGGATTGGTTTGTCTCTCAATAGGCCAGGGTGGGAATGCTGCTTTGGTAGAGATCACCCCTCAGCAGGTGTGAGTAATTGAGGAACCATGTACTACTTCCAATACCAGAAGTACAAGCCCAGGAAACCGGTTCACACCAGGCCATGGATGACCTTCTGAGGCCGCCCTGACACTTTCTGGCTTCAAGCTCCGACCTTAGGACAGTGACTGTATTTTGTAGCTTTGAGGATAAAATGACAGTTAACAACTGGAGCATTGTTAGTATTTCATTTTATAAATTGACTGACATAAACATTGTATACCACTGTGTGATGGGCGTGTACTAGTATATTGGTTATATTTGTGGAGGAAAGTGCTTTGTGGGCCTTTTTAAGCCCTAGGAATCCCAATAAATGAGAGAGAAGGAGTGGGTTTCACTTTGATGTCTGTAATTAGAGGTCATTATAGGAGTTCCCGTTCTCCTAAGGGTTATCACCTCTGTGCTCCTGTGAGCACAGATGGAGACGGCTATAATTTGCTCAAGGTCAGTCAAATCTGAGTGCTCAGTGACAGTGGTAATAAGTGATGTACACAATAAGTGCAGTTACATTTGTGTGCGATGCCCTCTGAGGGAGACCCTTTGTCCATGACACCTGACTCCTCATGACGCAGTTCCCTGAAGTTCAGGAGTCCCTTCAATGGCAATTTTTTTGAAGCTTCCCAAGTATTTTAATAGCACTTTATGTTGTTTAGATATATGTCAAATTTTTTTTTATTTATTATTTTTTTGGGGGTACACCAAGTTCAATCATCTGTTTTTATGCACATATCCCCGTATTCCCTCCCTTCCTTGACTCCCCCACCTCGAGTCCCCCCCACCCTCCCCGCCCCATATGTCAATTTTTTAAATATCATTATTAATCAGTAACATGAATTCAAAGCAAGTGTGCAGGGACTTCCCTGGTGGTGCAGAGGTTAAGAATCCATCTGCCAATGCAGGGGACACAGGTTCGATCCCTGCCCCGGGAAGATCCCACATGCCATGGAGCAACTAGGCCCCTGCATCAGAACTACTGAAGCCTGCGCACCTGGATCCCATGCTCTGCAACAAGAGAAGCCACTGCCCTGAGAAGCCCGTGCAACACAACCAAGAGTAGTGCCTGCTCACCTGCAACTAGAGAAAGTCCACGCGCAGCCAACAAAGACCCCACCCAGACAATAAGTAAGTAAATGAATAAATAAATTTATATATATAAAAAGCAAGTGTGCGGTTTCTTTCATACTCAAGCAAATCAAGAAATCAAGACACTACTGCCATCATCAAATCTTAATCTTCAGAGAAACACAGGTTCATGAGGTTGGCCTGAAGATGCTCAGATTCCACCAGTCATTGAGGTGCTCCATATTTAAACAGAGTGGGCCCTGCTGTCACGTTCGTGTTTTTTTCTGAAGTCATTTTTTGGATCTTGGCAGTAAGGTTTTTCTCCTACTTGGCAGCAGATGAACACACATCCTTCACTAAAGCAGCAGGGCCACCAGCTTTTCCCTCCAGTGTCGGACCAGGCGAACATGGTCCTGACATTGTGTTGCTCCACAGCCCAGCTTACCTCCTGTCTTTCGGGTCAAGAGTCCAGGAAAGGGCAGGGCTCTCCCTGCAGCCTGGAGGGCATTACAGGAGCCAAGTGAGCCTGGGCTTCCTCATTCCATTTCTAAACTGGGCGTGCCCTACACCACATGCAGGAGATACAGCATTTTGCGAATTGAGCTGGGTAGCCAACCAAATCCCTTCTCCTTCCTAGAATGTAGAAAGAGGTCCTTTCTTGCCTGACCTCATAAGCTAGGAGCCAAGAAACAGGGAGAGGAGAGACAGGACAATGCCTGGTAGTTGCCGTGACCTAACTTGCATTTTAAGCACTTGAATCATCCCGATATCGGCCCAACAATTAAGTATCTACTTTCTTCGCTGTTGTCTAGATGACTAAAGATCTTATTTTTAATAAAATAAAAATTTGAATAAAAATCCTTAGTGAAATAGAATTTTTAATTTTTAATAAAATGAAACAATGGAAAAATACATTTTGTTGAATAAAATAAAATTTATTTGAAATTTTATTTGTAATCACATCAGGACATTTTAAGAACGGATTTCACATTTCTCGGTTCTGTTCTCTGCAGAGCATCCAGTGAGGCAACAGCATGAACTGGCTGAGCAGAGATCACAGGACTCGGAACGTCAGTGTAGCTGAAACAACCACAGCCTACTCCTCTAACCTTTGGGATGAGGGCCACGGTGTTTGCTTTGCAGCATTTAAGGCCCTGGCAGCAAATCGGCCAATTTTGTGTGTGTCCTCTGTCTATTCTGTGCGCCTGCCACGTTCTTCACTGAGGGTGGGAAAAAACCTCCCATTCCTCCGGACATTTCGGGGCACAGGGCGCAGGGCTCAGAGCCCACCTTTCTCCATGGGTGACAGGCGCAGCTCAAGGCCTCTGTCTTGCTCATCAATGACAAACGCTCTCCCTCCCAGGAGGGAGACGGAACACGACGAGGATGTGTGAGCAACCGCTCTTAGCTGGTCCGGGGACCCAGGCCGGGGCTCCCAGCAAAACGAGCGCCGCAGGGGTTTCAGTGCCAAGCTTGCTGCTCCTGGACACTGTCCAGATGCCCCGCTGCCCATGTGAACAGTGGCCAGGGGGGTTCCAGAAACCTCGTGGGAGCAGTGTGGGCTGCTCTGCTTCTCCGTGGCTCACTCAGAGCCTTAATACATAAGAGGGTATGAAAAGACAACCTTTGAACCACCAGAGCGAGGTGTCTGTCATGGGCTTGGGATAGCCATTCGGGCCACGTATGTTTTTATTTTGTTTTTCCCCCTAACATCTGTGTGTGGAAAGCACTCAACTCTTGCGTAGCATTCTCTTCCTCTTTCCTCAAATATTCTCGAACACCTCATAGCCCAGGAATGCTGGCATGTGGCCGGATGAGCCTGGGGCTATTTCAGTGGCTACTGCACGTGCCTAACGGATTAGACAGCAGACCTTCAAACTATCTGTTCTGTCCACAACCCTCCACTACTCTGAGCAACTGGGGTAGACATAGCAGACTGGACATTAAGCCTGGGTGAGTGATTTTCCACAAAACTCCACAGAAGAATGACAGGGACCTCTGTGGGGGACCGGATAGGGAGACAGAATTCTGGGACCTCCACATCCCAGATCATTTTTCATACCTAGTTTTCTTCTACTCTGTGAGTCTCTCTCTCTGATTGACTTCAGCCAAGGGGCTGCCCAGATTTAGTACTTCCACCGCTCATACCAAGATTACAGAAACTCTCTCTAGATCTGTCTTCAGAGCAGGGAACTGTGGAATGGCCACAATGCCATTCAAGTTTAGGAGGCTTAGGGGCATATGCAATCCTCCTGCAAGAGTGACACCCATCAACCCAGAGTCAGAGGAAAGGAACCTAGGGGCCCTGGACAGAGGGGAGCAGACTCAAGCTCCTTTATGGGACACGTGAGACCAGGAGAACCCACCTCACTCCTGTTCCACGGTGGTAACCCCTCCAGCAGCCAAGGAGAAACTTGATGAGAATCTGGTGTTTCAGCAATGTTCCTGTTTGGAAATGACCCAGATAGCTGTTTTGACACTTTGAGTCAAATCCTCGATTGTACACTACCTCTCCAGTACCATCCTTCAAAGCTCTGCTCAAGTTACATTTCCTCGGTGAAAACATCGCCTCTAAGGCCATTTTTTGATTTTCTCACTGCATTTCTGCATGGCCAAGTAGCCCCCAGTTCACACTGCTGTGGCCTTTCCTTTGCTCAGCACTTGTGTTATCAGGATTCAATGCAGACTTTTCACGAATTGCTTTATTGTCTCTCACGGATATCAGACAATGAACAGAGGTTCTCTCTCTTTCTTTTTTTCTCCCTTCTATGTTGGATAAATAGTAGATATCCAAGAAACATGAGTTGTTAGATTAATTCACGCTCAACCCACTCATTTAGGAGGCATGGTATAGAGAATCTGGTCCTTGCCACTTATTTTTTTAAATTAATTCATTCATTCATTAGTTGGCTGTGTTGGATCTTCATTGCTGCACACAGGCTTTCTTTAGTCATGGTGAGCGGGGGCTACTCTTCGTTGCGGTGCGCGGGCTCCTCATTGCCATGGCTTCTCTTGTTGCAGAGCACAGGCTCTAGGCGCACGGGCTTCAGTCGTTGTGGCATGTGGGCTCAATAGTTGTGGCTCTCAGGCTCTAGAGCACGGGCTCCGTCGTTGTGGCACACGGGCTTCGTCGCTCTGTGGCACGTGGGATCTTCCCGGCCCAGAGAGCGAACCTGTGTTCCCTGCATTGGCAGGCAGGTTCTTAACCACTGCGCCACCAGGGAAGCCCCCTTGCCACTTATGAACTAAACTCACGTGCCTATCCAAAAACACTGGAACGCTTTTCCGTAAGTGAGGATGGAGTCATCAGAGAGAGCATTTGCTTAAAGATTCTTTGTGATTGTGCTTTGTGGATTATAGTTCGCTTAGAAACATGTACTAGTCTCCAGTGGTGTGTGTGTCTGTATTGCTTCTTGGACTACTCTCAGAGAGTTACTTATCATGTAAAGTCTTAGAATGGCTCACATTGTCTTTGAGCAGTAGACCAATACATGCATTCCTTTTCTTTCATTTATGTGTAAATCTTGTTGGCCGCAAACAATATAAAAATGTTGTCCCGCTTGAAATCACAGAAACAGCTTTCCATGGCTTTGACGTCCTTCCCCAGGATGGCTAGGACATCCCAACAGAGGAACACGGTCGTGACCTTTAATGTGTCTCTTTAATAGGGTGGGAGGAATTTCAAAGAATGATAGACCAAGTAATTCCCACTGAGAACGCTGAACTCATGAGTTTTGCAGTCTTTCAAGCTAGGTGACTCTACTTTGTTGAACACAAAATAATCTTATATTTATTTATAGCAAAAAAAAATGTCCTTTGTAAGAAATGGGACTGGGGACTTACTCTAGAGTCTAGCGCTGAGAGAAGCGCACTTTAATGTGGGTTTCGTGGTCCAATTGTCTCCTCCACTACTTCAAAATGTTTGCAGTCACATGGGGTTAAGATAATGGCCATCAGGCCATTCCGTTCTTCACAATTCTGGTCAGAGATAAATGAGAATACGCTTCCCTGCTGTGCAAACATCCTTTTTATTAATACTGGGTGAACAAGAATGTAAGCACATTCGGCTGCAGAGAAAACGAACGGAATTGGAAATGCAGAATATTAAAGCTCAGAGTCTAAGATCAAGCTTTCAAAGGACAAGTGAGTAAAAAGAAAAAAATTACAGAATAAGCAGCAGAGCTGAAATGAAAATGCATCAGCCTATTAAAACTGAAGGCTGACACCAGTGTGTTCCACTGGCGTGCCCAAGTGGCCGGGGCAAGGTTTGCTCACATAGGAAACAGTTACGTTGTCGCCAAAGTGAGGACTGCTCTCATTGTCTCCAAGGTACATTGTTTCATTTGACTCAAGCTCTTCATCTGAATGCATAACACTTTTTGTTTATGCAAATATTTGGCAATGAACCTCCCCCCAGTGTCCAGTGATACATATTATATCCTCATACATTGTAACTTAGCTCTTAGATTATTGTTTTATTTTATATGTAGGTATGGCATATCTTCCTATTTAGAGCCTAAATGATTTGAGGTCAAGGACTGTGCCACATTCATTTCCAGAGGACCTATCCCAAGTCCTTGCACATAGTGGGCATCAGGACCACTGCATTGCAGACTCCAAGGGCATCATTCACATTGTGTTGGTGATGCTCCCTGGCGTTGTGCAACTCAGGGGGTAGGCACACAGTGAGTACTCACCGATTTGATGCAATCCGGGGAAGTCTGCTGCAATGAAAAACAAATTCTTTTGTATTGCTTCAGTGATCTGGGAAAAGGAAAGTCCCTGAACCTTAGTTAAACACAGTGCTGCTGTTTTGAATAAGTGCTCTTTGGATTCTAAAATATGGAGAAAAATCATACTAGTTTCTATTTCTGGGTGCGAAGTAAGTCTCCACATTTGCATTCTTATACTAACTGAAGTTATGAATGAGGATTGCTACCAACCACTCAGACAAAGGAGCAGAAGCCTTAAAAGGGTTGCTCAAAGTTAGAAAAGTTGTCCTTTCTGTACAGGGGAAGAGCGAAATTGGACTCCATGCTGGATCTGTTTATTTTACACTAACCTTTGTATTCTATTGCTTTTGCTACAAGTTTAGAATGCTGATTTATAGCCTGAAATATACAGGATAGCCCATTCTCAAGCCTCTGAACTTTAAAGGTAATAACACTTTTCCATTCTTTAAAGTTGAAGAACAGAGAATAACATTTGCCTCCTTGGAGGTTTACAGGAACATCATGACCTGACAGACATGGACAGCTGCAAGAACAGAGGATTCTGGCACCAAGAAGTCTGCGACAACCAACAACCACCCCCTTCCCTTTTTATTATAAAAGAAGCCTGAATTCTAACTCAGGCAAGACGGTTTATTCAGAGACACTAGTCTGCCATCTTCTCGGTCTGCTGGCTTTCCGAATAAAATCGTATTCCTTGCCTCAACCCCTCGTCTCTGATTCATTGGCCTGTCATGAGGTGAGCAGAGTGAGCTTGGACTCAGTAACATTTTCATGAAGGAAAGTATACGTAGCCAGTTCCTACATTCCTGGGTCAGCTTCCCTGCCCTAAGGATCAGCTTGGTCTAGTGAGAATTAGATTTCATACAGACTCAATGGAATAAATACTGCATCTGGGCAGAGAAGAAAACACAGAGGTTTCTGAATAAGAGGATTTGCACATTTTTCCATCCAGCTGTTCTTTGGAGTTTCAGAAGTTTTATTCCTTCTGTAGAAAATGAGATACGTTCCTCTTGGATCCAAAAAAAAATGTATCGCTCCTATTAAATAATATTAAGAATGTTCGCTGAACAGACAGCACATGTTAAAACTGCAAATGCCTACCTGTAACCATGGTTTTCAGTGATCAAATCATTAATGGCCAATGGCTTTCTAGGAATAAAGCGATATGTTCAAAGCCAACTTTATAATTAGGGGAATGTGCTGTAATGAAGGGTCCACATCCAGAAAGGTGAGAGAGAAAAGGGACCATTTGGTGGAGAACCGTCCTGACTCTTGATTTTGCAGAGTACTAACAATGTTGGCTCAGTTTGACTTCTCAAGGCTGGACAGAGACCAATACTTTAGCACTGCTGATTGGCTCAGAGGAGAGGTTTCTGAAAAGAAATGAATACGCAGAAGTAAATGAAAACCTCAAACAAAACTTGATTTTCATAGGTCAGCTGCCTGGACTTGAAAACAAAATCATACCTGATCATTCTCTTTGTCCATTTGTCTTTGTTTCCTTTGTTCCTTTCCCCCTTTCTGCTTTCTCTCTCATCTCTTTTTCCCCTTTATGTAACGTGCTTCTGTTAGAATAATATTTTCATCTTCAAATGCAGCATTTTCAAGAAAATGTGGAATTTTTAAAATACAATAAGCTGATTTGCAATCAGTGAATGCACACCAGTGCAGGACGGCTTTGAATGGTGCCCACATTCCACTGATGTGAATGGAGACATGCGGGAGCCCGGGTCTTTGTAGACTGGCAGGACAAGGATAAGTAACAAAATAAAGAAAGACTCTCCATGAACAGTGTGATCTGCGAAGATGAGACAGAGACCCTGGGATCTGAGTGACTGTGAAATATCCCTAATGAACTCTCTCGCTCTGCTTCCTCTGAGCTCCCTTCCAGAGCACAGAAGACTACAAAGGAAGCCATCACGCTTGAAAGTGCGGCTTCTAGGAAGAAGAAAGACAAAAGTCTGAGGCTGAAGGGAGGTTCTGAATTAGTGATAAGCTGCTGTATCCCACAAGCAGAGGCTTCCTTCCGTTCCCAGGGCAAGTGTTCTATTAAACACACCATACTCCTCTGCAGTGTCCTTCATTAACTTTCTTTTTCACTAATATGATTACTGGAAACAAGCAGATGAGCTTTCTGTTTATCTATGTGCTAAGTAAACAGCTACTAACAGTAGGTGAGACAAACAGCAGGGTCATATTTGAAGAGTCGTCTTATATTTATATTGAATCCGGCAAAAACAAAACAAAACAAAACAAAACACTCACTGGCCACATTCAGAGTCTGTGGAAGCTACTTACTAAAGATGTGAGCGGAAGGGAATCTGGGGCCGGAAACATGTTAGGTGTGAATATGTTTTATATGTGTTTATCCTCCCAATTACTCACCCACGCCCCTCTCCCTCCCTCTCTCTTCCAAATTTATTTGGTTTCCTCTCTAGAGGTTCTTCCACAAAGATAATGTAATTAATTAATTGGATCAATTCAGGATGAAAATGATTAAACTGACTATTGAGATTCATGCAACAAAAAATTAAAAATAAAAATAAACTACCACCGCTGCCACCACCACCACAACAACAAACAAACTAGGAATTTCACTGGTTTTTCCATCTTTTGATAGTTGTGTCCAAGGTATCTGGGAAGAGGCTTTTTCAAATGTAAATTTTCAGCTTCAAGAATGATTGATTTGGACCAGCCTTCGTGGAGCAGCACATTCATTCAGTCAGGCACTGGCACACAAAGAGCCCCTCTCTGGGCAGAGAACAGCCCCAGGACTGGGACCCGGGGTGAATTACTCACTGCCGAGAACACACAGTCGCCAGCGTTCCTGCCTTTTAGCAATCAAGTATCTGATGGTGGAGAACTAACAAAAATCACAGGCACGATGCACTTTATTTTTATAGCACACACATATACACGCACACACATACAGTAATTTGGAAAATGAATTTGTTCTTGATAATTCTTGAATATTCTGTCTAACAAAAAGTTTGCTGATTCTCAATGAATTAAACACTATAGAGCCTCAATACCTAATTCTACAAAACTACTGAAAATAATTTTGTCTCTCTCTCTGGTGACCCTAAGGCCTGTGAAAGCTTTGTAGCATTTATTAGCTGTAGGACCTGGAGAATTTTCTTATCTGTGAAATGGGAATAATCACAGTATTTGCCTCATCTATACAATGCAAGCGTTAAGAAGGATTACATACCTAGCACAGTGCCTGGCACAACGTAAGCAGTCAGAACATGTTAGTTCTCGTCAATATCATCTTGTAATCTCTTTCATGAAGAAAGAATCTGATGGTCTTTATAACATTAACTTTTTTGTTTGCTTTTAAAAACCTTTTGATTTCGGAAGAATTTAAGATTTACCAAGAATTTGCCAAGATATTACAGTGTCTCTGGACATACTTTAGCTAGTTTTCCCTATGATAAGATCTTACAGAATTGTGGGATATTTGTCAAAATCAAGACGTCAACACTGATGCATTACTATTAACTAAACTCCAGCCTTTACATAGATTTTTCCAGTTTTACCATGAATGGCCCTTCTTCTGTTCCGAGATTGCACCCCGGACACCCCTTCGCATCTCACTGTCACGTTTCCTTCGTCTCCTCTGGCCTGTGAGTTTCTCAGTCCTTCCATATTTTTCATGACTTTGACAGTTTGGATAACACTGGTCTTTTGAAGACCATTCATTTTGTAGAATGCCCCTTAACTTGGCTTTCTCTTGTGGTTTTTCCCATGATTAGACCAGGGTCATGTGTTTGGGGAAGAATTCCACAGTGGAGAGGTGCCCTTCTCTTCATGACCTATTAGGAGGTCCATGATATTTGTATGATGTGTAGCTGGTGCTATTAACATTGACCACTTTGTTAAGGTAGTGCATTTTTGTTTCTCCACATTAAAGTTACTACTGTTCCCTTTTAATTTCTGTTTTCTTAGGAAGCAGGTAAGTCCAGCCCAAATTTAAGGGGAGGAGAGTTAAGCTCCACCCTCCTGGAGCTTTTGTTTCATTTTGTTTTGTTAAAATAATCTTTGAGATTCGTTTCTACTGAAGACTTGTCCCTTTTTTACCATTTATGTATTTATTCAATACTTTATATCAGTATGGATATATATACACATTATATTTTATATATACATTTTATACTTTGCGTTATAATCTAATACTACATTATTCTGTCACTCAAATTGCTCCAGTTTGGAAAACAGTGTTAACGTATACAACAATTGCAACAAGCTCTAAGGATGTCTTTTGTAGCATGACTTCAATAATTGCAGTAATTGAAGCTGAATGGAAAGAAATCTTGAGCAAAATTCCATAAAAGAAACTCCTTGTAAGTATGCATCCAGAAGGCTGCACAAATAGGAACAGATCGGTGGTGGAGGAGCATTTCATGGTGATGGTTAGATACATTAATGAAGGTAATAAAAAGTATGATACTTTATGCACGGAGGAGCTGATTCTGCTTGGCTGCATCTAATCACTTTGTATGAAATAGGCTTTGTGTCAACTGATTACACGTTTGTGTTTTAGACTCTACTGCTTTGGAGATGACATCTGTCTAAGTGGATCAGAAATAATTTGGAAACACAAACAGTACATAAGTTTGTAAATTTTGATTTTACTATCATTCATTGTAATGTAATAGGAATCAATAACATTTTATTCATTGGGACAATGGAGACACTAAACTATAACTTACAGTCCAACGTGTGAATCATTAAGCATAGCAAGCTAATTAAGTGTGGAAAATCGGTCTTGCAAACAATGTTGATGCTTTGTTTTTTATGAGAAAAAGAAAAAAATATAGACAGCTGGATGTTTATTGGCAGTAAAAATTACATTAAATATTACCAGAGGGAGATAATAGTTACTAAAATCAGCTTAACTTCCATGCAAACTATAATGTAACATGGTTTCATATGTACTGGATATACAAGATTTTAGAATTAATCCGTATATAATAGAATACGTACCTCCCCTCCCCTTTACTTCACATGTCCTCTGCTATTTTTGAAAGCTTTAATGCAGCCATGTTTTGAATACCGCCGGGAAGTTTCCTAAAATGTTCATGTTCATAAAAATGACTCAACGCAAGAGGCACTTAAGAACAATGTGTGCACCAACCCCCCCCCAAAAAAAAACCAAAAAACCAATGTGTGCACTACTTCTCTGTTAGTTTAGGGCACCAAGAACCTTCTTGCCTCAAAGATGTTTCCCCATGCTATGCTTCTACCAGGAATGTGTACGCGCTCTCTCTTTCTCTCTCTTTCTCTCTGTCTCTCTCTCTTATTGCCTGGCCCCTATTCAACATTCAGGACTCATCCCTCACTTTCTCATAAAGCGTTTCCTAGCCTCACTCTTGGATAGTCCACTCCTCTTATTCTCCATTAAAACACTCTGTTTTTGATCTTGGTGACATTTCCCACAATTTTGCAAACATGTAATACTAGCTTCCCCTAGCAGACCTGAATCTCTTTTGGGCAAGCATCTTGTCTAACAGTCAACACTGTACACAAAACACTGTTGGCAAAGAAAAAGATTCTCCTCTATCCTTCTAGGTTCTTCTGGCTGGCCTAATAATTAAACTGACATGAGATAGATAAACAGGATGATAAAAAAAACAAACAAACATTTAATTACATACATGTGGGGAATCTAGATCAACATGGGAGGCTCCAAAGACAGGCAAAGTGAGGTATACATGTCATTCTGGGCTAAGGAGAAGGGGGCAGGAGTCTGGGACTTCAAAGAGAAGGAAGGCAATTCACAGGAAGATGAAAAAAGAGCAAATGTTTGGTAAACAAATGTTCGCTGCGCCATGTAGAAAGAATGGACATAGAGAGGAATTCCAGCAAACAGACTTTGCCAGGCTCCCCCCGTCTAACACCCTGAGTTCCTATTACACTATAGCTATTTCTGGTGATAGTTTTCTTTCCTGGAATAGCCCCCTATCTAAATTCTTTTAGGCAGTTAAGAGGGAGGTGAAAAGAAAAACCTCCCGAGTCTTTCGTTTCTTCCTCACATGCCAAAGAGTCACGTTTTGGGGTGGCAAATTCTGCTTCCCTACAACACCTAACATAGGGTCTGGCCTCATATATTTACTGATAAATATATGTGTTAATGAGATAACACTAAACAAAGAATGCTTTTCGGTGCTTAAAATAAACAGTCTTTTCCCTGTTTGAGATTTTAGAACAGGACTGAAATACTCTGTTGGAGCAAACACAGACAAACTTTAAATTGTTTATACTAGTAGAACTACTTATAACGTGTAACTTTTACAAGGTGTTTTTTTTTATAGTTTATAAGTAATCTTCTACAGACAAATTCAACATGCTCCAAGTTTCTCTAAAAAGCTTCTTCATTTCTCAAAAAAGGAATGAGATTTCAGGAGGTTAAATGAGTTAGCAGAACAGTAAAGTACTTGGGAGAGCAGTGAGGAACTGAGAGCTGCCTTCTGGTTTAAGTTTCAAGGGGCAGCTGGCCCCTGGCTGATGTGACTCGATGATGACGAGGCATCATGCTGTCACCCCACAGCATGTAGGCCTAGACTTTATTTTTATCTTGTCTATGGTTTTAGTTTTATCCATAAAGTCAGAGACACACTCCTTAAGTTCATGCTAACAGTGACTTGAAGCAAAAATTTTCCTAAGTTAGATGTGATCACACCTCCTTCTGTGGTCCCTGCGTATGTCGTAGTTGTTGCCGTTAGAAATTAGCTTACTATTTCATAGCCATATGTTTACATATATAATGGGCTTCACAAACTTATCCTTATAAGAAATAGCATTTTTTTTCCTTTGCTTTAAATTTACCGAAGCCCTTTCGTACCCAGTCCATATAAAGTTCTAGCTCACTCCTCAGTGAGCCTGCCCATATTATGCAGTGGTCCCAGCATCTGGCATTCCTCAGAAAATGTCAAACAGGTTCTCTGAACACTGATTATTCCTGCCCTGCTTAAGGCCCCAGTCCGAATGACTGCGGCAAGTAGAAGAACTCTGTTACTCTCACACTGTGGGGAAGCTGGGAGCCTCACACGGGTGCAGCACTGAACTCTTTGCTCTGAGATACCCCCATCTCCCTGGTGTGCTGCCGAAGAGGGGGCAAGATCGCCACTTCTCCTTGGAGCCTCCGCCCCCATGCACACACTTCCGCCCAGCTGTAGGAGACCTTCTTCTTTTCTAGTGTTTTCTCAGAGGAACACCCTTTCCCAATTCCCCCGCCCCGGGACACATACAACATCTCTTTGATGGGTTTAGGCACTTATAAAAGGCAAGAAGAAACACTGACATCTGCTTCTTCTGTGTCCTGCGCTAGAAAAATCCCCAAAGCAATAAGGAATTAGTAAGCTACATGAGATAGAGGAAGAACAAAATATCAGGAGGACAAACATGCTATTTTTAACATGACATCCTACTATGGATTTCTTTTTCCCACTATGGTGCGAGCATCTCGACAGTAGTAAATATATCTTTTGAATTTTGACATCACTATGCATAGTCTCTAATATAGTAGGTCCTTATATGTAGTGGAAGGATGGAAAAATGGAAGGAACAGAGGAAGGGAAGGATAAGGGGAGGAAAGAAGGGCAAGAGAGAGGAGGGGAAGAAAGGAAAAAAGGCAGAAAAGAAAGGGAAAGGAATATCAATATTGTATCAATGCAACAAGCGTGCATTGGACAAAGGAAGTATTCCAAGCATGTTGTTAAATACCGTTGGTCATACAGAAGTGCATTAGCATCCCAGAAGCTCAAAAATGAGAAGACAAGATATGTATATACATGAATGACATGGCAGATGATGAGACATGCTCTACAAGATACCAGGAATCTGCCACACGCACAGCACTTTGGCCAGCATGACTACCAACTTCCAGTCCCAGACTGCACTGGAGGGGACACCTGACCTGAGGGCATTCGACTAGCAAACCGAGATGTGGCCTTCTGTGAAAATATGAGCTGAGCTAATGTGCTGTATTGATTGGATCTGATTTCAAATTCACTTGTTTATGACTTACATGTTGTTGTTTTAATCCACTCTTTTATGACAAAGAAAAAAAAAAGTTGTCTTCAGAAGTAAAGTTGTTTTGAGGTCAGAATGGAATTGAGTTGGCTAACATCTCTCATCTGTTGCCCACTTAGCAACTCAGCTGCTGGGAGGCCCTGCTGGGGGCTTATGGATAAGAACACGTGGAGAAGCAACTGTGGCAAGGGGACATTTGGACTGTAAATACTCTGAGTTTGCAAGGAATACCCCAGAGTTTCAGTCAGGGCAAAGCTACCCCCTGCTGATCTAGTTCTCCGAAAATCTTGAGACACTTGTTTCTGCCATGGCTAAGGTGGGCAGTGGTGTTAAACTGCTCAGCGGTCTCAGGAGGAGAAGGGACATCTGTTCCTCCTAGGCAGTGTTGCAAACCATGCAATGACCCCCTGGGGTGATAACCCTTGGACACCGGCACCACTGTCCCCCAGAAACGAGGGACTTTTAGTTTTGCCCTGGCCTCTGGACGCCAGCTTTTGGTTGGCAGAGCCATCTTTCTTGAAAAACCAAAACTCACAGAAAAGGTACACCTCAACTGGATTTGGACTTTATTTCTGTCATCTCCCTTTGCCTGGAACAATAGGATAACTAATCTATTATGGGTTTCGAATATGTTATTTATTTCTTGGCTTATTAAGAGTCATTATCCTGTATGTTATTAGCGTGTGGAATCATTTTAATGAACTTGTGTTAAATAAACTATTGGCAAAGACAATCTCAGCCTCTGGGCATAATGTGCTACCTACCCATGGAAACAACACATCCAATCAGATTCTCTCTCAGGAGGGAAGCAGCTAGCACAGGGAGCAGAGGATGAGAGATTATTATAGCAAGAGTCTGGGCACTTCTCAGGGATCGGGTAGAAACCGAAGTCATGATGAACAGAAATTAAGAGGAGCCAGAGACTCTGACATAGACCAAAGATTGAGTCTGTGAAGAATGAGGAAGTGTTTTAATAGAGATGGAGAGAAAAGCAGACAATGCTACTAGATATAGGGGTGTTTTGAGAGAGATTTGGTGAATGAGAGAGAGACAGAGACTGAGAGACAGAGACAGAGAATGTGGTTCAGGATAACGAAGGGACTTGTACGTGTAGGCTTGCCTCATCTTTGATCATGTCCCAGTTCTGTGTGTGCCCTTATTATCCACTGCCTTCCTAGGGTAACTTGTGTGGGATCTGAACAGAAGATCCTGACCAAACAAGAGCAGTAAAGTGCAAAGGGAGTCACATGGAGACGTTTCCTGCCTCTCCTCAGAAACAGTGGCGGCACAACCCTTAGCCAGGGGTCCTCAGCGCTGGCTGACCCTCAAGGTTACTCATGCAATTTTAAAACACACTTTAAAATACACTGAGGTCTGGAAATTCTGATGAGTTTAAAACCAGCAGCTCCAAGGTGAAGGAAGTCCAGACATCCACATTTTTTACAATATTGAGGGTGATTCTCAGGCACAGCCAGAGAGGAGAAGACGGCAGTCATTACATCTTTGCATGTGAAGGCAGCCCTGAGCGTCATCAGCATTTACAAAAGGCTCCACTTTTTGCTTTATTTTGTGCGCTTGGAAAACTTACAGTCTCTGACTCTTTAAGAGATGTATCATGATGTGAACTGTTTTGGTGTCCATCGTGTGATTAGGTACCTACACAGCCCAACCTATGAACCACTCTTATTTCTAATCATCTGCTTTATTCAGTACCCTCATCCCTTTTCAGCTTTTATTTTTTAATTTATTGAATATCTACTATATTCCAGGAATTGAATTTGCAGCCTGGCTTGGGGGAGGATGACCCACATACACAGGTAACTACAAGTCAAAGAAATAGGTGGTATATGTCATAAGAGTGATGACATAAAGGTAATTGTACTGAAGGTGCAAAATAATGTCTGGTGAAATAGCTGATTTCAAGATTTCTTGATTTGTTCCGATGGTTCTCGACTTCTAATTCTCTCTTTAAATCCTCTCCTCCTCCCTGAGCTGCTACTCTCTGACTTCAGCAGTGGTGTGGAGAAATGTGATTATATGTGAAATGTTCCCCACCCTAAGATACTTTCCAAATGTTTCCGTGACCAAAATAGTTACCTATGGTCATTGTAATTGAATAACAAAGCAAAAGTACATGCACTTTCATTTTGTATCCAGTCCAAAAGGGGGCATAGGTAAAAATATCATATTTAGGTGACAGGATATCCCTGGAAACAAGTAATAGTCATATCAAATTGTGATTCTATTTGGTAAATATTATCTGACTACTGGGAAATCATGAGACATATTGTAGCAACAGAGCAGCATGTCGCCTACAATAACCTTTTTATTTATTTAATCCAGCTCATTAATAAAGATCTTTTCCTTTTCCCGATGTATGAATACTCCAAAACCACAGGCTCACATTTTGACAGCTAATTTTGCAGGATATAATTTTCCTGCTTAACCCAAGAGGAAAAAGAGACAGATGATTGAGATTAATCATTTGTAAAATTATAATTCTGTCACAGATAATAATTTGCAAGATCTTTCCCTTTTCTGAAACCCCCAGAATGCACTGTAAATTGTCACACTTTGTCACCGAACATGTAACACATTAGGGGACTCCTGATAAAGCAAGCCTGCTAGACAAACAAACCAATTGCCTTGTAATTAGCATGTTCCCCAAGTGACTATTCTCTTGTGAAGGAACATTGTGCCGTGGGTGAAGGAGGGTTTAAAAATTACTATTCAAGGGGTGGTGATGTTCATCTCTTGTTACCATTTGGGCTGTAATATGTGGTATTTCTCTACTTTGAGTAAGCCTATTAGAAGATACTATTGTGTACCCAGAAGGTGCATCGATCCCTTGCAGAAAAGAGCAAATTCAGAAATTTTTAATTATCTTCAACTAAAAAAGACTATCAAAAAGGCCATATAAAAATACTGACTTTTTGAGAATAGCTATGTCAGTCCAGGTGGACAGAGTTTACTCTTTTACTGGCAGATCTGTCTGTAAACTTTATTTTCTAAATCCACTTGCTAGGCATTTAATACTGTCCCAACAACAAAGGCAAAGGAACTTCAAGGATTTTATATGAGGTTGGCAGACAGTACACAGACTGCATGAGACTCTATGGAAGGGTTGGGGGGATGGGGCATGATGCTCTGTAGTTTCATGGCCCACACTTAGCTGCATTGATTAGGGCTGAAGCTAATGAGATCAGGGTCATGGGTTCAACGTCTGGGTGGGCCAGCTAGCTTTGCTCTGTTCACATCTGCAGACTACACTCAAATCCCACTAGTCCCAGGAAAACAGGCTGAAAGGGTACAGGCTAGAGAGGGTTTGAATGCATCAAGACACTCCTATCCCTAATTCTTGTTAAAAAAATAGCACCCAAAGGCCTGTTCTGCCAAGATGTGACCACTTCTCCCCAAGCCCACGGCCTCCATTTTGGCTTGACCCACTAGTATCTTTTGTCAACTTCCTGATGTAGCTTCCAACGCCTCTCCCTGCTACACTCCCTGTCTCCTTCAGGTTATTCTCAACAAAAATACAGAGCAACCTGGTTAAAATGAAAGTCATAGCATG